>NC_089683.1:5329830-5967163 GCF_031753505.1 Anomalospiza imberbis | reverse complement strand
TACTTAATTTTTTCACTGATAAACAGGGTTCTGCTTGGGCATGAATGGAAAGGAACTTTAGACAAGGGCCTGGAGTGATAGGACAAGGGGAAATGGCTTTAAACTGAAAAAGAAGAGAGTTAAATTATATTTTAGGGCAAAATTCTTTCCTGTGAGGGTGGTGAGGCCCTGGCCCAGAGAAGCTGTGGCTGCCCCATCCCTGGAAGCGTCCAAGGCCACATTAGACAGGACTTGGAGCAACGTGGTGTGGTGGAAGCTGCCAGGTTCCAAGGGGCTTGGAATGAGATGATCTTTAAGTTCCCTTCCAACCCAAACAGTTCTGTGATTCTATGATACTGTGGGTGCAATCCACTGAGGAAAAAAAAAAAAAAAAAAAAAAAAAAAAAGGAAAATCCAGGAAGCTTAAGCTGTAAATGCCTAGTTATAAAAAACACAAGTTGTCCAAATGGGCAGCTGTGTAACTGATGGCTTTCAAAGATCTGTACAAGCACATACATACAGCTGTGTGTGTGTATATACATATAAATAGATATGCCTGCTTCCAACTTGGAAAGATCTTAGAACATATTGGATCATCACTGGCAGGTGTTTTGAATAATTTCTATTTTATAAATATTTTGGTGCATCATTCACTTTGGACACCCACTACAGAGCACCAGTGGAAACCATCCCTGCAATGCAAGAGTGGCAAGGATATTTTATTCTGCTCTACTAAAGCAGGCAGAAATAACATTGAAGTACTTAAATTCTGGAAATACTCATTATCCCCGTGCTATTAATATCACCTTAATAGCTTGTTCTATTTAAAGCAAGTTTCTTTCTTTGGGTTTTATTGTGCAGGTGGCAAATCCTTATTTAATTCAGAGGATAAAAATGTATGACCCTACAATTGGAAAAATGGGATTGTCTGTGGCCCAAGCCATCTGCCAGACCCATGAACAGAGGCTTTGCCACCATATTCAGTGGGAGACAGCCTGGCTTTAACGACTTTACAGCTTGTACAGACTCAAATTTAAGTATTTGCTTTGATTTTAATGTCATATGACTAATTTTAAGGAATAATATAGCTGCTTCCACTGTAATGGTTGCAGTTCTGTCTCTGCAGGACCAAAACCTGATCCCTCAGTTATGGAATTTAGGTACGAGCTCTCTAGCCTACCTTTTAGCCCCACTGTTTGCTTTTTTATACAAAAAGAAAATAAGGCACACTCCAGCCATTGGCTCTATGGTTTAGAGGACAACACTTACGTAGGAGAGTTTCCTTCTTCTGTAAGTACAACCCTGGTTTAATTCCATCAAAGAATGATGGAAAATAGAACGCAAAGTGTTCTTCCCTTTTGTCCAAGAAAAGTAAATTGAGCAACCCTGGTGATGCTGAAGAAATTGGATATCTTCTACTGGTGCCTTGCCTTGGTTTTTTTAATAAGCAAAACTCATCTGTCTTAACCTATTTAAATGAAGTAAAAAGGCAATAACAGAAAAAAGAGATGGAAAACTTTTTCCAGCTTCAACACAAACTCTGAGGAAGTCAAAGCTTAAAAAAAGAGAGTGATTTTTTCACTAAAAGTCTGCAGAGAGCTCAGCACTATGAAAAAGGAAGAAATCTGGTTTTTAACTCTTCTCCAGGTAGGATGGATCATTCCTTGTCCTTTCACTCCAGCTTCCCACAAAGCCCATGGGGTTATTCTCCTTTTGGCAGCACAAGGGAGTTTGGCTGTTAGTGTCCTCATCCTTGACCAGTTTTGAAATCAAAATAAGTTATTCCTTACTTGACAGAGGATTCCATGTGCTAACAATCTGCTTTTATCAAAGGACCAACGTTAGGACTGAACCCAGTTTCTAATGCCTGATGGATTTAGATGGCCAAGCTACTGCTAAGGGTGTCTACTGTCAAGTCTAACCCCCAGCAACAGGCAGCATTTCTGACATCATGCTGGTTTAAAATTACGTGTCTTGTAATATACACTCCCTTCTCCATGATGCTGATATTTCATGGCATCATTTGGACAGAACATCCACCTCTACCCTCACTCTTTCATCAGGTGTGGGGCTAATTTGCTTCCAGCACATCACTCAGATTTGAGACTGAAAAGTGGTTTATCCTGTTTTGCTTTTGTGTGAAAAAGTTTCTTGATGGCTGGTATTACTGCTTGTTAATATTTTGATTGTATTTCTTGCTTTCTTGTTGATTGGGGTATAAATCCTCACTAAAATAAATAGATGCACACTGTCGCTGGTGAATTTAAAATGAAGGTCACGGCCTGTTCACTTGACAGTTAAGACAACTGAACTGCTACCAGACGGAGATTTTCACACTGTGGCATTTACAAAATCACAGGATCAACTTGGTTGGAAAGGACCATTGAGATCATCGAGTCAAAACTATGACCTAGCACCACCTTGTCAACCAGACCATGACACTAAGACCCACATCCAGTGTTTCCTTAAACACCTCAAGTGTCGGCGACTCCATCACCTCCCTGGGTATTCCACTCCAATGCCCAATCACTTGTTCTGTGAACTGCTTCCTAATGTCTAGCCTAAGCCTCCCCTGGCACAGCTTAAGACTGCATCCTTTTGTCCTGTCTCTGGTCGCCTGGGAGAAAAGACTTACTCCCAGCTGGCTGCACCCTCCTGTCAGAGGGCTGTAGAGAGAAATAAGGCCCCTCCTGAGCCTCCTTTTCTCCAGGCTGAGCCCCTTTGCCAGCTCCCTCAGCCCTCCTCAGAAGACTTGTGCTCCAAGGTGTACTGTAATGAAAACCTGCCCTTTGCATTTCCCTTCACATGTGCATTAAGTGGCCTCCTTTAAAGCGTGGTAACATCCTTTTCATTGGTTGTGGTCTCTCAAAGTCCAGTTGCTGATCCCAAATTTAAGCACAACTCATTCTGACGGCGTTTCTCAGTTATGCAGATTTGCTGTGTACACGACGGTACATTCCTTCCATGGCTCTAATTTTGTACTGAGGCAGCCCCAATTCTTGCTGCTTCAGTACACTGAAAGCAAGAGTACATGTGTGCGTGTATGCAAACAAACACACCAGCACCCTCACACGTGCTAAAAACGACATTTTTGTGACTGCTCACAAGGAAAAAGAAGGATTAATTATGCACAAACATAACAACTTTCTCCAGCTCTGCCTAGAGATGTGAAAGAGAAGTGGCCCTGTACTCACGTCTCTTCTGAGAATTCTGCCATATGGTTTTAACAGAGGTTTATTTCCTGCAGCAAGAGAGGGCTGCAGATTCTCAATCCAACCAAAATAATTATGCAGACAATTTCACTCCATTACTTGCAGTGGAACCCAAGCTGTGTGGTCCTCACATGGTTGCTGACACCTTTAAAGAGACATTAAACCATTTTTACATAAAATTCCCTTAATGGGTGGGATGTAGGATGAATTTCCTGGAAGATTAGCACCTGTCGTGTTGCATAAGGCTTGCATCTGACTGCTGCATTAATTCCTTTGGTTGGTAGACAGCAAAAATGTGATTGAAGCCTTCAGAATACAGCAAAGAATAAACCATATCTCCAGAGAGGGAATTTTCTCCCCTTGCTGAGTTTTCCTATCTAATTTTTTTACCTCCCACATTTGACCCTGAAATAGCACAGGACATAAGTACAACTGGGTGCCCCACATTAAGTACAAGGAAATGGAAATACGGCTTTACATTTCAGTGTTGGGTTGTGCTGCAAGCACAATACAGAGAGTTTTCTGAGAATGTTTTTCTCAGAGCCACCCTGGGATGCAGATCTTTTCCCTCAACTAGTGAGACTGCAGTATAAAACCTCCAATCTTTCAATCAACAGTAGGTAAAGAATCCAGGGAAAATGAAACTGCTTTGACTTGAAACAATAAAATGTGTATTAAAACATCACCTAACCAACTCTGAATGTAAACCACAGGAATACTGTAAAAACAGGGATGTTAACCAAGACACATAGTGATTAAAGAACATTTTAAAGGGAGAAGGGAGACCACCCTTAAAGCATGGAAATATCCCTTTTGGACTAAAATGCAATCTGTTTTTTCTTTTTTTTTTTTTTTTTTTTTTTTTTTAATTTTTGGGCAACTGTGCCTGATTTTAGCTACAGTAGCTCGTTTATGGAATTAGCAAACATACTACATTTCAGACAAGCAAATCCAATTAAATCAGGAGAAAGCACACACATACTTTTACTGTGCCAATGCGTCTATGGTGTCAGAAAGACACAATTCCAGGCAGCAAGGGGGATGAGAGAAGGGGAACAAGTTTTTCACTGAATTGAAGGATTTTTCATAGTGTAAAATGCTGATTGCTTCAGATCAAAAAGGTAAATGCAAAGAAATAATCAACCGGGGCAATGAGAACAGAGCAGAAATCAGGTAAATACCAGCAGCAAACCACAGGGCATGACTGAATGGTGCAGGAGGTTGTTTTCTTGATGGTTTGTAAATCTTGCTACTGCTGGAGGCCACTGCACAAGCACCTTCCTGTGCTGGGCACGGGAGCTCTGCAACGGTTAATGGCACACGCTGCATGTGTGTGGCCTGAGCAGCAAGGAAACCCAGCAGGAAACATGGTTCTAATCTTTTTCTAGTGGCAATTTCAACATTATGCTACAGATAAATTATGGTAATGTAAATAGTAAAATCCATTTCTCAGTTCTTCGGCTCACAGCCTGCAACTGCCTCAGGTTTCTGCAGGCGGGACGGGCAGAGGACGCTCTGCTGCGGGGCAGAGGTTTTGTCTCAGCTCTTGACAGTGCCATATGTAGGGCAGCCTCCTCTCTGATTTCCCTGCCATGTTTTATCCCTTTGTGTTGTAAGCTCTGGGGAACATGGTAATGAAAAATCCCTTCCGACCATGGAGTCACAGAATCACAGGATGGTTTGAGTTGGAAGGGTCCTGAAAAATCACCCAGTTCCAACCCTTCTGCCATGGGCAGTGACACCTTCCACTAGACCACCTCACTCCAAACCTCATCCAGCCTGGTCTTGAACACTTCCAGGGATAGGGCAGTCACAGCTTCTCTGGGCCACCTGTGTCAGTGCCTCATTACTTTCTGAGTAAAGAATTTCTTCCTAACATGCAATCTACATCTCCTCTCTTTCAGTTTAAAACTGCACTCTCTTATCCTATCACTCTGTGCTTGTGTAAAATAGTCCCTCACCCTCTTTTTTTACAACCCCCCTTTAAATGCTAGGTTGCAGTGAAGTCTCCCTGGAGCCTTTTCTTCTCCAGAATGAACAACCCATCCTGTCCTCACAGCAGATGTGCTCTAGCTCTCTGAATGCCCTCAACATGTCCATGCCCTTCTTATGATGTGCGTCCTAGAGCTGGATGCAGTATTCCAGGTGGTGTCTCACAAGGGCAGCATAGAGAAGAATCCTCTCCCTCACCTGCTGCCAACTCCTCCCCAGGATGCAGTTGGATTTCTGGGTGTGAGTGCACACTGTTGCCTCATGTCCAGCTGTTTGTCCACCAGGGTCACACACCTTACTACAAAGCTATTGCAGCTCTGATAAAATTACAGAAGTGTACTGACCATCATCAAACGGCCCTTACTAATACAACCAAATAAGGTTGGTTTGCTAAACTCACAGACTTTCTAGGTCCCACATCTGAGCAAAATGCTCTGACTGAGCCTCTCAGCACTGCAAAGAACCACTGAAGATGTCAGCGACAGCGTAGCCTTTCTGTGGCACACTAAAAAAAGCTACAAATGTATTTTGATCCAAGCTGGATTTAACAATGCTCTCTCTCCCCCAAATCCTCTGTTTTCAAAACAAAACTGAAATTTCAGGCCAACGTTTCCTGTGGTGATCTTTGTGGTTAAACACTATTTGTCAGTTTTTCATGCTTGATAAGGTCTCTTGGCTCTGTAGCGGAAGAATTGCTGTCAACTGAGCTGTGGCAACTGGAGACAGAGTTTTCACCCAGCAGGAATGGCCAGATCCAGTTCTCCTCTGAGTTTATGGCAAAACTCCCACTTCAAGAGAAGCAAGATTTAGGCTGATACAGCTATTCCAGTTGGCCTTTGGCCTTTGGTTTTGTGGGGAGAAGGGCAGCAGCTTGTGTTATTCGCCAAAACAGGAGGAAAATGTTTGAAAGTATAAGAGTGCAGGGGTTTGGCCAGCTGCACCTACTCTTCACACTACACACCACAAATGTCTAAAGTAGATCTTGGGGGAATTACCCATCGTGGTTTTGAGGTTTTAAGGAAGGACAAAAAAAAAAAAAAAAAAAGGAAAAAAGTGCACTCAAAAAGTGCACTGATTCACTCTATAAATTGATTTAACTTTCCGACAGGTTAATTGAAAGTTCAAAGGTGCAACCTGGTTTATCAAGATGCAGCTCTGCTTTGAAATCATTTAGCCAAAACAGGTCCCTTCTAACAACAGCAATGATTCTATAATATATTGCCTTCTTTCTTGAGACAATTTTAACTCTCCAAAAGCATTACTCATTAATTTTGAAGAATTATGAGTTAATGTATTTAATGCACTTTCTCTTAGTCTGACATAGAGAGGTAAGAACAAACCTGCACAGAAACCTGTTCAATAGGCAAGATCATGACTATGTAAAGAAATTCAATCTTAGTTTGGCAAAAAACCCCAAACCTTCATGCTTTAAAAACCACCAGGAAGAATTGTTGTCCTCACCAATGAATCGCATCAGGTAATTTGGGGACTTTTCATGGAAATCAGGAACTCATCAATCAGATCAAAAGGTACTAATCACATGAAGCAGCAGTGAAAACTCCTCCATGTAAGGTTGTACTGGCTGGCATTCACCGCCCAATGTGAACATGCTGGTGAAAGTACAATGAGATCTCTGACCGCAAATGATAACAGCCTTAGCTTTTGCCATGCCCTGGAGGTACAACTCTGGGAAATGCCAATGTTCCCTCGTCTTTTGTGTAATGGCACAGTCCATCGGTTCCTTATCTTGATGGGGATTTCCACTCATCCTGGTTCTTTAAGATGGAGCCTCTGAAGCTTTTTTCCCACGCTTGAACACAGTGGATGCCTGTTTACCTGTGGTATTATATGCACATTTGGACTTTCTTGTCCATGTCAGATCATAAAGAAAGTGTGTTAAAGACACAGAATCATAGAATTGTTTGGGTTGGAAGGAACCTTAAAGACCATCTCGTTCCAACACCCTGCCATGGGCAGAGACACCTTCCACCATTCCAGGTTGCTCCAAGCCCCATCCAAGCTGGCCTTGGACACTTCCAGGAATGGAGCAGCCACAGCTTATCTGGGCAGCCTGTGCCAGGGCCTCACCACTCTCACTGGGAAGAATTTCTTCTTACATCACAGAATCACAGAATCACAGAATGATCTGAGTTGGAAGGGACCCACAAAGATCACTGAGTCCAATTCCTGGCCCTGTACAGGAGTCACACCATCTGCCAAAGAGTATTGTCTGAATGCTTCTGGAACTCCGTCATGAACTACATGACTTGTAGCACTGAAAAGCCAGAATCCTCTCAAGCAGGGAAAAGTGTTTATCTGCTCTGTACTGAGGTCTACAGAAAATTATCAGCACTGAAAAAACCATTTTAATTGAACATTTCATCAACTAATCTTGAAAGGATGGGCTTCTTATATATCAGTCTCTTTCCATCACCACTGCTCTGAATTTATTGGTAAGTTCTAGAGCACTTCAGGTTCTGCTCTGTCCCATGTCTTAGAAATGACTGAACTTAAATCAGTGTGATCAAAATGATCATTCAAAACATGCTGGATCCTTTCCTTGCCCTAACAGCACTAGACATTTAAGTCTACTTTCTCAAAAATTACAATTTTAATAATTTGCTCTGCTTCTCTGTAAACTGTAAGCCTTTAGAGATGGGGATGTGGAGACGTCAGTTACTGCTTGGCTGTACCAGGTAATCTTTATGGTTGCATCCTGGCCAACATATATGGAGAAGCAGGAGAGAATTCCCCATTTCCACATTTTTCTCTTCAATGTGAGCTTTTTCTACACAATTTGAGTGAACAGGAGGGATGTTCTGGACAGTAACATAAAGAGCAGCACACCTGGCATCCCAAATTACTCCCATGTGTTCACTGCTGCTAATGAACGACGAGGTTAGCAAATATGAGAGGCTCCATTTCAGAAATATTTATATAGGCAGCATAGAGAAGTGACAGAAAATGAAGCTATTAATTACAAAAGACAACAAAAAAGGTCATTGCAATACTGTGAGCCACGGTGAAATGGGATTTCACAGTGACCACACTGGTACCTTGCATTTAGAAATGCATCGAGCCAAACTTTTCACAAACAACTTGACGATTTATTACTGTCTGTAGTGTAGAAATGAAGTGGCCAAATACTAGCTAAAAAAAAAAAAAGTTTTTTCTCATTAATGTCAGGCTGCAGAATTCCAGATTAAAACAGCCTGGAGGCTTTCTGGCCTCTAAAGGATCTCAATTATTTTTCCCCCATAAGGGAGAAATGACCAACAAGGTCTTGAAGCACCAGGTTTATGGCCAGTACACTGTCAGCTTTTCCAAGAACAGCCTCTGTTTTCAGAGATTTCTGACACTGTTGTAGAGCTCACTCAGACTAAAATTTTTCTTTGCCTAACAAACTATAAATTTTTAAATAACGCTTCAAAAAATAAATCTTGCTTAGGCACTCAGCTAATGGGAACTGACTTTTTTGGAGCTCACTTTCCATTCCCAAAGCAGAAGCCGATCTCAGCAGGATGTTTAATGGAAACCTGGTCAGTGTCCACTCCACAGCCGCTGCTATCCGTCACACAGCTCGGACATTCCGACAGCCTGGGGGGGTAACGGAGTCCAGCACAGCCAGGGCTGTGCTCACGTGGCCTCTCCAGGCTGCAGCTGTGCCAGCTGCCGGGGTTATCACACCCTGCCTCTCACTCACTCTTCCTCTACCACAGCTACTGCTGATTTGGAGCAGGACTCTGCTAAGACAGCTTGCTTTGACTGATGCCGATTAGGGGGGCACTGGGGGGTGGTGAGAAGCTGATGAGCATGGGGAGTGTTGTCCTCCACAGACAGCACAGCCGTGGCTGGAAGCGAACACCCAAGCAGCCCTCATGTCCCCCAGCCCCTGGCATTCCTCCTGCTCGAGGATGTGCAAGGCAAAGCCATGTGCCTTCCCCTGGCACAGATTTATTGTCATGCCTGTGAGTCTACAGGGCTCACAGATTTTCCAATTTCCCTGGAGAGCTGAAGTGGGGACCATGAGGCCCTTATGGCAGATGCCTCCACTGTGACCCTCTCTGCCTTTCCTGTTGTATTTGCATTATGTTCCAATGTCAGCTTCTCCCACTGGACGTGCCTTTGAGAAATCCTGAATGCAAAGTTCACCTGAGCTCAGGAAGGAGCTGGCCTACCTTCTTCTCTTTTTTCTCCTCTACAAACATCTCATCTTCATCCACAGAAAAAAGTTGGGAGTTTTCCCATGGACATGCATATTTATAAACAACCATGGACTGCCTATATTTACATATAATAAGAACCAAATGTCATTCAGGACACCAAAATCACTACAGGGACAGATGGGACAGACACCACTTGCTAGACAACCACAGAGTAAAGAAAATACCCTGAGGATTGAGAGTTAAGGAACTGGAAATCCTGACTGTTCAAAGAGTCTGCACAAAGTGCAGAAAGCCATGGTAGAAGGCCTGGAACTAGATGATCTTTAAGGATCTTTCCAACCCAAACAATCCTGTCAGTGGAAATTTTAAGTGGAAAATCCAAACTCACTACTTTCTCAAATCCATTGTCTAAGGAGGGTCATAACCTGTTAATGAATAGCAGCTTAAGGGTAAGTGGCTATAAATCCAGAGGTACAAATTTAGATAACTCACTCTGAGCTGAAACAACTGAATGAGTTCTCATTCACACCAGAAGTCAGGAGCCAGGTCCACAGTCTGCCCTCACACACAGAGCTCAAGATCCTGCTCATTGCCTATGTCCTGGAGTAGTGTTGCAACTTCACCCTCCTCAGCAAATAAAACAGGCCACAGGGTAAAAGAAAATGTCTTAAATCAGCTGTTGTTTGCTCTATACTCAATATCATGTACTGTGGGAATTATGAAGGTAACAAAATGCAAGCTATTTTTTTGTATCCAGAATATCTAAGCAGTAAAGACTAGTAAAATTTAGGGTCTAAAATACCTGCCAAAGTCTCTTTAAATAAGTCTGTTCCAAGCAGGCTGAGAAATAACATAATTCTGTTTCAAATGAGACCCCCAAAACACCCTTTCCTGTGAGCAACAGTGTTGTAGGCTGCAGAGAGAACTAACAAACTGGGTTTATGCAAACAACAATCCCAGGGATTAAGAGAATTCAACCGGCAATTTTTAAAAGAGAGTGTTAATATAAGTCCAAAAATTTGGCTTGGCAATTGCCAGTACAGGACCATACAGACACACAGCCATTTCCCAGAGTGGAATGGGTTACCAAGTCCTGGTCCTGGATGGTGAAGATCTGCACATGTACTCCCTGCCTTGGTGAATGTGCAGTGATTCTGCTTATCTTAAGCCTCTTTTATTGAGGGCTAATATAAATCAAATCAACTTACATTTATGGGGGCCAAGAACACCTTCCAGGCAGCTGCTGCAGCTCAGCTGACATGGAAACAGAGACATCCCGTGTAACTCAATCGTGCAACTAAGCCCTGAAATTTTCTTGGTATGGGCTCAACTGGAAGCTGAAATTAAGTGCAATTTCAGGTCTACCTTCTTGCAGAGTGAAGTGAGGCACAGGTCTAGTGTTAACACTTCACAGTAGGGCAAATTCCATGCATACATACCAAAGCTATAATGATTCTGTAAGTTAAATATAATATAAACAGCTTTGTTTGTGTTTAAATACTTGAACATCTATCTACAGGGTTAGGAGTCTGAATAAAAGAAGCACACTACTGTACAGGAATGAAAGGATGATAATCATGGAATGGACAACAAAAACTGGTGGTAGGCTGTTTCATAAGCATGCTGTACTATTAAGTATATATATACATATGTAGGAAAGTAACATAAGAAAAGAAAATGCAAAAAACTCAATAGAACCCCAAAAAGAAAAATTTAAATGCTAAACGTTGTCTCATTGAATAAGTGAGACTGTGGTTGGAAGTACAGCAAGAGGCATTTATACAAGACTTGAACATTTCAATCCTCTTTGCAACATAAAATCCATAGAAAAAATGGTACTTTCATGAAAAGGCCAAATTCAAACTGCAGAGAGTGCTTCTCCCCATCAGGCAGTGTATTCACTATTATTTCACATGTGCTGTGTCTAAAAAGATATAAAAATATCTCAGCATTGTGTGCATCCTATTAATTCTGCATATGCTCATCTTACTATTCCATCAAGCACTGGATCAAAGGTTTTCTTTATGTGCAGGTGTGAAAGGTGTGTACAAATGAAGGGATATCTTCCTGGGTATTCAGTCTGTAGGAGTACATGAAAGAACCCAATTATGACAATCCAGGTGATTCATTTTTACTCTCAGCTAGGATTCCTGGGCCACAGAGCTGTTTTGTCCCTCTTTGAATGTCCAAGGCTCACAACGACTTCTGCAGGGTGGAAGTGATCTGTTCAAATATTTTTTTTTTTTCATTTCAGGCGGGAAAATTGCCTTCCCCTGCAGTGTGAGGTTTGCCAAGGTTCATGCCCTCCCAACTCCATATGGCAAAGACTTCAGGCAGATATTCTGGCCAGTAGTCTCAAGGCTGGGGTTAAACAAGCAGTTTGTTCCTCTCTTACATAAGCACCGAAAGACAATACTACATTCGAGCTCATAAAAATATTTTAATTGGTGATGATTTCCAGACAACTATGTCAAAATTAACTCAGAGTTGATGCCCACTTGCTTAAATTTCATTCATCTGGGTTCAAATTATTTGCTTAAAAGAAGAAACATTTCCTTTTATACACACTTTGGTTTCAACCTCCAAAACCATTGCTAGAAATTAGTCCCAACCACCCAGTCAGCTGCCTCAGAAACCAAGCTCAAATCCATCACTTTAATGACATCAATAACAAATACACAACTTTAAACCCTATTGTGAACAGTGGCATACCAAGAAGCATGTGTAGCTGTCATCTCGTTAGTCACTAGAAAAACATCAACGTAACCAAAAGAGCCTAGCCATGACAAATTATTCAAGAGTTTAACCTGAGACATTAATGAGTGCTAAATAGCTTGTTTTCATGCTTGCTTAAGGAGATTTGTTTGAAATCCCACCAACCTCCCCTGAATGTCGCTTGGCGAAGCCGTTCATTCTTGTCAAGCTGGTTTTCCTATTCCAGCTAAAACAGCAGGTTCCAAATGTTTGGTTAAGGATGGCTGCCTTCCCCACCCCTCAAGACACGCGCACGCTGGCGCCGCCGCACCGGCTGCGGAGCTTCCTCCCCTCAGCTGCACAAACGTGGCTGATTCACTTTCCCAAAGTCACAAAACATTCGGTTGGTAAAAGCTTGTGCACCTGAGCACAGTCATTCAACAGTCAGTGGTGTGAGACAAATGCAAGAAGAATATCTATCCATCCAGGAGTTTCAACTTTCCAGACTTTCTAACTTGTCTGGTTTTCACCTCTCTGGGCTGGAAAGCTCCTAAGGAGGCACTGCAAGAGCCTGGTACCTGCCATTCTCTGAAAGCAGAACCAGGTATTTAACCCTGATTAAGGGCTGGTTTAATGACAGATTTGCTCCTCCAAGCCACCTTTACCTCCAGCAATGCCTCCAAGGTGTTAAAGAAATTAGGATCTGGAGCCTAAGAAAACTACATTGTTCTGACACAGCAATATGGAGCAACAGTGTATGGTGAGAACTCACAGCTAACAGAAGAGGAAAAACAAAACCTATTTCTTCCCAACTATGAAATGAAAAACATATATGTAAAGATGTTTCCATTTATGAAAGGAAAGTGAAGCTTTCTGACTCATATTGTGATGTACTTTGGATGTGAATAGGCCTTAAAAACACAACTTGAGTAAACAAACACCTTGATCTTCACCATGTTCTCATATTCATATCATTCCTGGAGTAGGGTAGTGTCATTATTCATATTTCACACAAAACTGAAGCCAAGAGAAAGAGGTACCCAGTTTCCTCTGATATCAGCAAGTTTGGAAGGATTTTCAAGTGCACTAACATCACAAAGACGTCAGAGACAACAGATGACAGACCGTGTCCAAATGTGTCAGCCACAGAACCACCCTCCTACATCCCTGCCTTACTCATGTGGCCGTGGAGAGCTGGCCTTCCAAATTTCCTGACATGAGATTAAAGGATAGAAAACTGGCAGAGGTTAGGATTGTTTTGTTCTTTTTAAAAAGAAACATTTATTCTAACAAAGAGCCTTTATGCTGATGGTCCAAATATGCTAGCATTGCTTTTTGCTACATAGAGCCTAAATCGTCATTCCAACAAGAACTGAGCAGGCTTCCAAAACAGGAGCAGTCTCAGATGCACTCCAAAACAGTGTACTGTACTCCAATGTAAAACTGTTCTTCAGTCCATATGGGAGATCTCAAGTATTTGCTGAGTCTGGCTTTACATTTAATGGAATTTATGTTGGAGGAACAATTTTATTTTGATCATTGTAACTTTTTTGCCAATTTTTGGAGTTTTTTTTTATTTTGAATTTTGGGCCAAATTTCACTTTCCTCTTTGAAGAGATGACCAAGCAGACACAATTGTTGCATGTTGCACATGGGCCCTAAAATCTAATCTTTCCCCAAACTGGTGTCCTTAAAGAAATGTGAAGCCTTCCCATAACTCTAAGTTGTTCTGCATACTGAATGTCAATTAAGTGAGGGATTTTGGAATTTTTTTAAGAACTAGTAAAGTCTGGACATTTTCAGCATGGACTCTGGAACTGAAGATTGGGACAAGCTGAACTAATTAAAAAATGTAAATGTAAAAAAAGATATGACCCATAAGTGACAAATTAAAGGGGGAACATGAGCGGCTTTCAGAGCTCACTGCCCTCCACCACTGAGTGCTTGCACAGCCCAGCTACTCTGGGGTCAGCATTTTCTGGCAGCATCAGACAATAAAAAACGCATAAACTCGCAGTGCAGGGTAAAGCTACTGTGTCTGACATAACACTAACACAGGGGCCCAGGGAGGTGACTGAACCCTGGCTCCCAGCTGCATCAATCCCTGTTTTTATCACCCTCCTGACAACACTTCTCTTTCAGCTCTCAAGCTGCTTGGCTCCCAAGGATGGGAACACCATGAGAGTAAAAGACGTGGGGAAAAGCTTAAATGAGGTTGTAGTAGCGCGGGGAATAAAACTGTGAAAGTGCCTTTTGCCCAGCACTCAAATCTGTCTCCAAAGAAAATTTCTTTCTACTTAATAAAAACCCAGGCAGCAGAACACTCATCCCTGAGTCCAATTCCAGTGAATGGTTAAGGAGTCAACAAGGAAAACAGTCCCTGCAGCCTCATTTCAGGGGGCAGATTCAAATAAGAGAGTGTGTGTTTCGCAGAGAAGGAGGGAAAGATTTCTGTGCAGAAGCACATCTCAGGTATAATTTGCAACACTGCCAATAGTGTTCTGAGCAGCTTTCAGACCTGTTAAAACTTTGGTTGCTGGTTTTAAACGGACCCAACACCTTGGGTCAAGCACTGGAACAGGATGCCCAGGAAAGTGGTGAGATCACCATTCCTGGAAGCATTTGAAAAACATATGGATAAGGCACTTGAGGATATACTTTGGGGGTGGGCCTGGCAGCGCTGGGTTAACCATTAGACTTTATGATCTCAGAGGTCTTTTCCTATTTTAATGGTTCTGTGATTCTTCAGCAGCTCTGAGTCATGTAAAAGAGGAGAAGGTAACAACAGGTAAATGTTTTTCCGCTGGCTGACATCAGAGTACATGAACACCCTAAGAAGGTGCCCCTGGGTCACCTTCACCCAGTCCATTTTTGCAGAAGGTCACAGATTTTACAGGGCTCCACACTCTTGCCAGAAGATTCTTAGAAGACTGAAGAGCCTTTTTCCACCTTTCCACAATCAGCTCAGCAATGGGACTGGGTCTGGATTGTGCCCATCATGGTTTGGATGGTGCCTGGCACAGGCTGTGGCTGCCTCTCCCCTGAGCTGAAGAAGACTCAAGCAGGGTGCAAAGTCAACCCAGGGAGCTTTCAGGGTACAGTTTGGGGAGGTTTTATCAATGCCTATTTCCTGTGGTTGTGGTTCCTTAACATTTGGGGTTGTTTTGCCTAAAAATACTCCTTATTGGCAGCAGCACTGCCCTCACTGGCTGTGTCAGTGAGGCAAAGGGGCACTGAGGTGCAGGAGGGTTGCAAGTGAGGAGGCTCTGCACCTTGGACACATTGAAAAGTCCCAAAATACAGCCCAAACCTCTCTGGACTCACACCCCGTGTGTGTGTGTGTGTGTGTGTTACAGCCTGCAGTGCCTGTGCAGACCGTGCCAATTCAGTTGGAGAGTACGCACCCCAATTTACCCCTCTGGAGAGGCTGAGGGTGGGGAAGCAGAGCCCTGCCAAGCACTGGTGCTTGGGGCCACACTGCCTTCTAACCCACAACGCCTCCAGAGGCCCTGCTGGCTGCTGTGGCCCCAGTTTCATCTTCTACAAAGGTTGCTGCCTCCTCCAGCACGTCCTCAGTGCACAGGCAGGAGTCACGTCCTGCTCTCCAGGGCTGCTGGAGATGGCACCTCACTCATCCCCTGCCTGTCACCAACCTGACCTGTTGACTCCAGAGCTGCCCACGAGGAGCCAGCTGCCAGCTGCCAACTTAATTTTCCACTCAGGATTTCCACTGAAGCTCATGGGTTATTTTTCAATTCAAATTAATAACACGTTAGATTGAATATGTTACAGTTGGAGCTGGTAGAACAGCCTATCATTCCTGTTACCCAACACTTCCCATTACAAAACCCAATTTTCAGTTGCTCCCAACTTTACTGAACTTTGACTGTTTGCATTCCATTTTTTCTTGCATGAGTATGGAACACACTTCTTTAATTTCAACTAAAATGGTCCGACATTCCTGGAAATGAGTTAGCTCAGAGAAAACCTAGCACCTCGAAAAACATTTTTGGCAATCTTTTCTTGAAGGAGCTTTTTTTGTCACTCTGTTTTGGAGTGGAGTTTTGAAACCTGGCTCAGCAGATTGGCTCTTTTTTTTAGATCCTTCATGGAAATTCATCCAGATTTGGTAAAATTATGCAACTTTGAAAACTAAAATTTCATCAAATAAAAATTCCTTAGATTTTATCAGTTAAAAGCTTTGTTTACAGCTTGGCAAAGGTAGCTGATGGCTGACCCAGATTTATGCTTCTGCCACACAATTTTTTGTAGTGACAGTAGTTAAGTTGCTTAAAACAAGGTGTTCTTAGATCATATTCTCTGTGTGAAAAATAAGAGTAAGTGGGTGTATTTCATCCCACAGGATATTGCTGTCCTACAGATAAACCAACACATGCTCCTACAGTGAAGGACTTTTTCTGTCCCTCACACACAACAGGCGTGAATTAAGGCCACACTGAAAACTCATTGGCATGTCCCACTTCTGAGTGCTCAGATGTGGACTTTTCCTACTGTAAATTTTGTCTGCAGCATATGCATAAAGTAAGATGCAGTGCTAGAGGCACCTGCTTTTTAATAAAAAAAAATATTTTCTTTATGTCAATAAGTTATTATATATCTGATGTGTAAGTGTCCCCTTTGTCACATACCTTAAATCTACTGGTTACTCCCTTTTACACCAAGTCACCAGAGAAAAACAGTTCTCATTTAATTTGCATGACATGTATGCAGTTAGTGAGGTGTTTACTTTGCATCCCACATGGATGTAAACACACTTCTCAAAAAACTTCCTTCTTCTTTGAGCTGGGACTAAAAACAGTTTCTGTTATCTGGATTTTGGAAGCACCAAGTCCTTCCTGCTCTCTCCTGTAATAAAAATTATCTCTACAAGCCAACTGTTATCAGGTTTCTCTTTTGCTGCCATCTTTCAGGAATAGCAAATATGAAGAAGAGTGAAACTAATAACACAGATCAGTAAGCCTGCACAGATGCAAAGAGCAGACCCTGCCTAAATACTGAGCTGGACTATCCTTGGTGTGCTGTAATCCTGCTGCCCTGATTCCCAGGGTAGTTTATGGCAATGTTCACACCACAGGCGATGAATATTGCTGTGTGAGCCTTCTTCAGGGCACTCACAGACATATCCTGGGCTCACTCCTACCCAGCAGAAGATAAAGGCTAATTAAACTGTCTGACTCTGCCGTGGAGCTGATGAGGATCACGTATAAGAGCCAGACTGCTGCTGAGCTGCAGGGGACACAGCTTTTGGGAGAGGAGAGCACCATCAGTGTGGGGAAAGATGTTTTAAAGCAGGGAAGACACTTCTGCACTGAGTGCCTGACAGTTTTAACTGAGCAGGCACAGAAGGGGAAAACATAAAATTTATAAACCACACAGTGGCTATTTATGTCTAACAAGGAGGGGTTCACCAACACCCTAAATTCTAATGTGTTTCAGAGAGTGGCCCTTCAATGTGGCTGTTGAGAAAGCAGACACTAAAGCTCCCTTTTAAAATGTTTAAATGACAATAAGAATGAGTATTAAATTCTTCAGAGCTGTGTGCTACTGCAGTTGCTGGTAAGTATTGGATTTAAACAGGCAGTTTGCTTAAACCCAGCTCAAGCACCTGCAAAGCATCCAGTGCCAGTCCAGTGGTCTGGGCTGCTTCATGTCCCCTCTCCCTCACCCACACCCACTGACCCCTATGGAGGCTTAGGGGGGGATAAACCAGCTTCTAACTCACACATACAACTCTTCCTTGACCACAGTGGACAGGAGGTGAGTCACTGAGGCACCATATCAAACTTTTAGGCAGCTACAGCTCTCTCTCTACAGGACAGTCAATCCATATATCCCTTTACAAAAAGGATTTTTATTTCGACTTTTAGCTGATGAACTGAAACACTGAATTATTTACATTCACAGCTTTATTGCTTAGCCCTCTTCTGTAGTCAACACTTCTGTCTACAGAGGTGATGATTTTACTGCAGTGATGGTTTTACAAACTATTGTTTAAAGACATCAAAAAAGGCCAAAAGTGGAAGGGGGCCCATAGTGCAGATCATCAAAGCCAAAAAGTGTCCAGCATGAAAGAAAAAATTTGTTCCACCAATCTAGAGTCTATGGTGATAACAGGAATGAAACATAAAATTATTAAATCATTCTTGATTTAATTGGTATCCTAGAAATGTGGAACCAACTCAAACTTCATGTCTGCAGTGCTTTATAAATTCACTAGATAACTGAATTATTGAAGCACATTGTTTTATAAGAATCTGAATCTGGGTCCTTGATGACATATGTACACAAGCAAAAAATCCCCGAAAAGTATTCCACGTGTAATTCCCTGTGTACTGCCAACCTGTGGTTTGTATCACACAGCAACCCTGCACTGTATTTCCAAGTCTCTATTCCTTTCCAGCTTCCATACTGCTGAGAAACACAGGTCTGAATTTTCAAAACACCAAAAATGATTGTGGACACCATCCCTTTTCAATGAGTAATCTCTGGCTTTCTGATCCATTTTAATACAATAATTTAAAATTGGGCTTCTTTGCAAATCTAATCTGGGATTTCACATACAGAAACAAAACTAGACCTGGCACTACAATGATGCCTGCATGTGCCTGCTTCTTTCCAAGAAAAAGCTGCACCAATGTGAAACTGCTGAAACTGTTGTCTACATGCTTCATGACATCTGAAGTGATACTCCAGAATAAAATTAGTTAGATCCCTGTGTCTAGCAAATTAAAGTAAAAATGCAAGAGCTGGAATCATCCATTTCTTCCCCAGCACACTTCTGTGGTGCTTCAGAGGTGATGATTTTCCTGTTGAGCTCTAAGAGCAATGAAACAAAACACCACCAAGTGCCTCTGACTGCACTGACACTGAAGACCATTTCTACTGCTTTAGGAATGCAAGAATGAGAAAGTGCATGAGGATTTAAGGAAGCAGACAACTAATTGGCATTACTCACATGGATTACAGACAGGCAGGAAGCAGATTCTGCACTTGTAAGCACCCTGATTAATACCTCCTTTGGCACCCTGAATTTAAATGAGCAGGGCTGCTAAAGAAGCAGGGCATTATGAAGTGGGAGTAAAGTTCACAAAATAGAGTGGGAGAGTTTGAAGAGGGATGGAAGCATTAAACATTTATGCTGGCAATAATCAGGTGAAAGGGTTTGTCTTCCTACGCTGTGGGAAAGATTACATCTCAGAACCACAGGAGAATGGGCAGCACGTTAAGTTTGAATGAGCGAGGAACAATTAACATGTTCTGTCGTTAAGAAGAAACATTGGAATCACAGAGCACTTCCCAGTGTAAGGAAAATATTCAAATGTATTCCCCAATATTCTTCACCTTTAGGCAATACCTGTAAAGTGAATTGTCACCTTTGTAATGTTTCTTATGTAGCTGCAACTGCAGTGTGAGAACCTTACTCTGCCTACAGCTAAATAACACGAGTTTTAATCTCAGCAGTTCACACAACCCAAGCTGACTGGGGCCTGAGCAGTACCTGACTACTGAAATCCTGCAGGAGGTGATAATGATGCCTTAGTAGATAGCATCATTTCTAAGGTATGTACACTGCACTCATTATGGCAGCTGTAGACACACTTCAAAGTCAGCTTTAAACAATTCCTTATGCTGTCAAAAAAAAAAAAAAGCAGCAGAAACTGTTCACCCTTCAACACCAGACAAAGCCCCCACCCAAGAAGGTAAGTGAACACTGGGTTAACCCAACGCTGAGACCCTGCCCCCTGTGACTGCACCCTGGGCTACCTGCCTTACAGCTAACTCGGGCTGTCTGAGCTACACAGAAGGCTTAGTACACTTTGGGACTATAATATCTGCTAATCTCATCTGATTCCAGCCATCTCCATACCAGGGTGTCTAGTCTAGGCTAGTCATCAAGCCTCCATTCAGTATCAATGGAAAGGGATGAGAGTCCAAAGGGCACTTCACTGCTCTCTAAGACAAGCATTAACATATGAATCACTCTCTGCAAGGGCCTGTATCTCTTGATTCACTTCAGAGGAAACCTACTCTACAGGTCTGATTTTTGGAGAGCTGAAAGGCACTCCCAGCACACAGTGAGCCACTATTGTGCTGAGTAAGCTGGTCTACTGTAGATGAGATTTATAATAGGGGATCTGAGCATATATAGGGGATCTGAGCGTAATAGGGGATCTGGGATACAGGCACTAAGGAACCCACTTTTTCATCTGAGTAGGGATTCTGGTGTCCCAAACATACTGCAGCATGAGATCATTACTCAGTTTCTTCCCCTGAAGTTTCAATTAAGTATGATATTCATCCTCATTTCCTCTTCTGCATTCCTTGTCTGGTTAAATCAGCATCTGTGTTTCACGTCTGGGATGACCATGTTTCAGTGGAGAATGAAGTTTTTATGGAGAATAAAAATAAATTTTATAAAAACTTAAAACAGAAATTTGGAATAGACAGTAAGCAAGTGCTACCTAAGTACTTCACTTACACTGTTCTGATGCAGTGTCTTCCTAATATATTCACCCTGCTCCTTATTTTCCAAACCACTTTGGAAAGTGAAGGGAGATGAATAAGAGGCGCTACACTGAAGAGTAAGAAAAAAAAGCTGATATTAGTAGCTACAAGCTAAATGCATTTCAAAAGTGTCAATGTCCAACAGTTCCCTTGGGAGAAAATTATGGAACAAAATAGTCTCTGGAAAGCTACTCTAATTCCTTTTTTAATACCATCTTCCTCCGCAGGACCAACATGGAGTAGAGTCACAAAGTTATAAAAAATCACTGTCCCAGGAGGTGTTTAAGGAAAGACTGGATGTGGCACTCAGTCTGGCTGACATGGAGCTGGTTGCTTATAGGCTGGACTTGATCTCAGAGGTCTTTCCCAGCCTATTTGACTTTATGACTGCAAAATGGTCACCCCTTTTCCTCTCCTCCTAGTCATGCCCTGTGGAGATACAGAATGAACTCACTTCCACTGTTACTTCATTTGTTTGGTTATAACCCCTTTTCCCCATCTGTATATTAAATGGAGATTATGAGCTATTCAGGCCCAAACTCTCTTATCATGCAGCTAAGCAACACAACTACATAGAGGGGCCATGATTTTATTTGTAGCTTGGAGGGACACTTTGAATACAAACAGCAATAGCTGCAATATGAAAAAAATCACTGTGATGGCCAAATTACACGCCAAATGTACTAGGAATAGATTTGCTTGGAAGCAAGTGTTCTCTCTACAATGGGATGGAAACAATCTGTTCTATTGACAAATACAAACCAAAACTGCATTGCTGTTGGTGAGGACATTTTACAGAATGGTTTTATGCTCAGACTTGTGCATTTGTTTTACATAATCTTGTCACCATAACAGTGAATACATGGTCACTCTGTCACCTTTCTGGGCAGCAGTGTCCTCCTATGGAGAGAGCCGCAGTGCTGTCACACAGATCCCTGAGATTTCAGAACTCAGCAGTTCTGAGTTCTTACAGTGCATGAATTCAAGCCATGAATGAACTAAGCAGATTTTGACTCACTCTATGCACTAGACCAGCAGGAAAAAAAGTCACAATCACCAGAAATTATTTTGTCTCACAGTCTGCTTCTCAGACAATGAGATTTTATGCATAAGTCCCTCTCTAGCCACAGTGGAAGAAATAAGAACCAGCTGGTCCTTGGGATGCAGCTACCACCCCAACAGTCCCAGGTCACCTTGTCATGGCAGCATGCATCATGGAATCATGGAATCATAGAACTGTGGAATCATAGAACTGTAGAATCATAGAATAGTTTGGGTTGGGAGGGGCCTTAAAAATCATCTGGTTCCAATGCCCCTGCCATGGGCAGAGAGATTTTCCACTATCCCAGGTCACTCCAAGCCCTACCCAAACTGGCCTTGAACACATCCAGGGATGAGGCAGGGATGAGCTTCTCTGGGAAACCTGTGCCTGTGCCTCACTACTGGTTGAGGTAAATGTAAGGAGCCCTGCTCTGTGGGTTGCACACTCATCTCAAAAGTAAACCTAAACCACTGGCATATGCAGTGTCTGTCACCTCTGGTGAGGAACACTTGAATCATCGCATCAGCCTCTTACAACCTCCGGGAATGCTCAGGACCTACAGTCCCCAGCTAGAACAGTTCTGTGAAATTACCCATATGCAAAAAATAAGCCAGCAGCAAATGATGGTGAGTGAAACTCTGTCTAGCCTTTTACACTGCAGTAAGGACCTGGTGTTGTACCACTGGAAACAGAGACACTGCAACTCCTTACTGGGGACCTGGTGACAAGGAAGTCAGGTCCCAGCCTGTAAGTGGACCATGCCCATGCTCAGATACACTAATGATGGTCACAGAAAAGAACCTAAACCATGGCCCCACTGAATATTCCTCTGGCTGTACAATCACATTTTGCCTCGATTCTTACAAAGGAGCATTAGAGTGCATACATTAAGCTCTACAAAGTAATTTAGAGCAACTTTTGAACCCCAGACCGCCCACTCTGCCTTCCTCTGCTCCCACAGCCACTGGGATAAATCCAGACCTACCCAGCCAAGCTCAGCAGAGATCTGTCACTCTGAAAGACACCAGAGAGAGCCACGGATTTTCTAACTTCGGTTTGGATGAAACCCCAAGACTTGCTCATCACATCTCGGGGTATTTAGCATTGACTTTAATTAAAAACCTCCCCATGCCAAACCGCATGCAGATGCAAACCGACGCCTTCAGTGTCTGCAACGCATTGCCTGAAAAAGCTGCGCTGATCCATTCAGTCTGAGGTAGATGCATGAAGTAGGAACCTGCCTGTAAAATTTCCTCTTGTTCTGCAAAGTCTCTCTCTCTCTCTCTCTCTCTCTCTCTCTGCACTGCCCCAATTTACCACAGTGCAAAAAAAAAAAAAAAAAAACCCACAGTCAAACAAATATATTCTTGGGAAGGAAGGGGGGCTGGTAGAGTGGTTTTTGAAGGCAGGCCAGAGACTATTCGAAACGGGGGACACACAGAGTGTTTTAACTGCTGTGATAATTCTGCATAAAGAGATGTTAAGGCTCTAACTCCTTGCTGTAGCATGCCATGTGTCCCTGAATAAAATTACTGCCATGCAGGCTGTTAGCAGAGGAATGCGTAAACAGACAATGTATCCTTGCATCAGTTCCACAAAATGTTGCACAACACAAATGCCTCTAGATGTGTCATTTCCTGCTTGGCCACCAGCCCAGCTCCTGACAGGCAGTCAACAAAAAAAAAAAAAAAAAAAAAAAAAAAAAAAAAAAAAAAAAAAAAAAGAGAGAGAAAAAAAAAGAAAAAAAAGAAAGAAAAAAAAGAAAGAAAAAAAAACTAAGAAAAGAAAGACAAACTGAAAGATTTAAAGCTGTTCTACTCCAAAGCACATTCCACTCGCCTCAGACTTATCCCTCCACCCTCTCTGCCTTTGAAAGAAAAGAGGGAGAACTTCCTAAAAACTGTTATGGTTTTAAGTCAAGGAATCTCAAAAATCTCAATCACTTATCTGCGTTTTATAAGCCGGGTCGGCCAAACAGTTAATGTGGGGGCTGAGCAGAACCCCTGGCTGGCTCCCGCTGCCTTCCGCAGCGTGCACAGACAAAAAGGCGATGTGATGTTTGCTCATACCTTTCATCACGTGTGCACCTTGCAAGCTGCGGCAGCAGAGAAACGCTCAGGAGCTGAATGAAGCAGAGCAGTTTTCTGCCTTGAAATGCTTCAGCTCAAAGCTCAGAGCTGCTTTTCCATTCACACTGATAAAGAAAGTTGGGGTCAATGACTTTGGAGCCTACCTTTGATTAGAGACAAACTAAAGTTTCTGGATGTCAGGCAAAATATAAAAATATATAGACTTCTCCTCCCTCCTTCCTCATGATTACCCCATGACTGGGTTTGTTCCAAAAGTGGCCAGAAAGGAGGATGGGCATCTCCTATTCTAAAGGTACCTCTATGGAAGGGCAAATTATTATTTCTGTAGTTGTAATGAGGTAAGGCAAAGGCATTAAAGGGAGGCTTAGGTAAAGATTTGGGTGGTTTCTTTGCTCTTTTTTTTTTCTCCTTTGACTTCCTTTACAGTAATCTCTGGCTATCTGTCGGTCAGTTATGACCTCATGAAAACTTCTCTGGAAAACTTCTTTCAGTCCTCCCAGCTGGAAGGCAGCTCTGTTGGCTATGATCTGCATATGGCAGAGGTTTCATCCTGGTTATGAGGAGAGAAAAATATCTGCAGGATTTCCTAATGATTCCCAAAATCTTATACAACCCCGTCTCTAGACTGCATCACTCAGAGTGCAAAGCACTGTCTCAATCCAGCATAGAAACTGCAACACCGAAGATGTCCCTGGACAGTAATCTAGATAGACTGGAAGAGGTTAGGTAAAATTAAATAAATATCTTCTGAGAAAAAAATAATCAGAAGACCTTTTCTCATATAGAAACAGGCAAGTTTTCCTAACAGAACAACCTGACATCACTGTCTCTATTAAAATATTTTCAAATAATAACAGAGAGGCAAAGCAGCAAGCTTCTACAAGCAGACATTTAATACGACTAAATGGCACTTACATTTAAGAACCCGACTTTCTGAAGTGCTGAGCATCCAAAACACCAACTGGAGTCCTTGCATGCCATGACTGTTCAGCACTCCTAAGTCGGGCTCTAAATGTCTGTGATGTCTGTCATGACTTTGCTGCTGCTGCTGCTGGGAACCTCGCAGCTTTCGTTTGCTCGAGTCAACTTGCCAACAGAAGGTCAGAGTGCCTTGCCTATAAACAAGCCTTACAAATTCACGATCTAAAGCATGATGTCATGTCTTAAAATGATAAGCTGGCAGCAAAGTAAATGACATTTTGTAAAGATGTGCATAATTTTATGTTTACACTCCTTAGAATGAAGGTTCTAATAAGTCATTGGTTGGTGTTCCTTTAAAGGGAAGTTTTATAACTGAGATGAATCACAACTGCAAAAGATCAAAGTTAAAAAACATCAATGATGCCATGGGGTACTTTTTAATCTTGTAATGAATGATGATCATGTGCTCTTATGAAGTTGCTCCAACTGCCAACGCCAGATGTGTATATTAAGAAAAAAGTTGTTTGTGATGTGACAGCTCTGGTTGAGCTGCCAGAGAGAGGAAAACTAGGATAACATGCTTGAAACGTTGAAGTGAAATACAGATCCTGGCAGAGAGGGGCACTATTTCCCAATACATAAATTTTTAAGACAAACACATTTGCTATCAGAGTTGCTCCTTTAATTCCTTATTGCCCCCAACCACCTAATTTTCCTTATGCGACATAAATGCCAGATACAGTCATTGAATGATTGCTACCAAACTAATGTATCTACACAAGTGTAGGGTCTCTAAGAAGGAAGCAAAACTTCAGTGAAACTCCCAGAGCTCACTGGAGTTACTCTTTCCCTACAAATTCAAGTTTAATGATCAGCCATTCCAGAGATGTACGAATCCTTTCAGAATGACTTGAAAGGATAAGATTGCAGTATTCCACCAAAACAAGTGGACATTCAAGCTCAAATTCTAATTTCTTTAAAAAAAAAGGGAAAAGAAGAAAGAAAAGAAAAAGATTAAGAAGGACACAATAACTTCATGCAGGCCATAAGCACTCAGTTACTGAGCATTTCTAGGCTCAGCTATTTGAAGACATCAGCAAACAGGTATCTACATACAGAGGACTCTTAGGTCTAAAGTAAAAAATTCCAGCAGAACTAGGAGATCTTGTTAAATTCTATGAACACAAACTCACTTTCTATCCACGGATCACCAAAACATCCCCATGCCAGCAGGATCCCTTTCTGTGCTGCACAGGGTAATCCACACTACTCTCCACACATCACTTTCAAATCTCTCTGCTCTTTCACCATGGTTGTGTCCTCTGCCAGGAGATTTCCTCTTTTGTAGATGCATCAATACATGGAAGAAGCCTCCAGATGAAAATGGCTAAATTATACATGACTTACTCCCCACTTTTTACTCCATGAATGCAGCTTCCCCAGTGTCCTGCAAGTAATTTACATGAAGCACCAGCTGCAAGTGAACATTAAAAGTAGGAACTGACTCACAGAGAGAAGACAGAACAAAAATCCCCCTGCTGTGACAACAGGACACCTCAGCTGTGAGCAGGTAGCACCACAAGTATGCACCTAAAGAAATGTATCCAGAGCTACTTGCTTTTTCTTAGCTGTACTTCAAGGTGAAACTCTACAGCCTCGACAGTTATTACAGGGAGCATTTCAGTTCCCACCTCGGTGTAAGAGGAGGTGACTCTGCAGCGTGTATTGGCACGAGAAACACTTAACTGCATGAATTCTGTCTACATCTTTCTACTTCTGTCTTTGTGGTATTTAAAACAAAACACCATGAAAGCTCCTTGAAGGTCGTGTTTGTATGTGCAGATCAAAGGCAAAATAATTATTTGAGATGCTTCCATTATAGGGATTCTTTTAATGTGGTTATTCATCAAATAATTCTTAATCTCTAAGCGTAATTTAAATAATGCTATACCTGGCTAATCCAATCAATTTAGAATAATTTCTAGTTAGATTAAGAAAAAACTCTAGAACTGGCTCATCAGTGATACCCATATGATGTGAGACTGGTTACCAGCTAAATGTGCTAGACAGAGAGACAGCCAGATAAATCCTGATGGATTAAGCAGACTTGACTATATCTAAAAATAAGTGCTACCCATAAAACTGCTAGGACATGACAAAACCCAATTGTCATAAAAGTACAGCTATTGCAAAATAGATAAATCATGGCAAATAGATTCTTAGTGAGCTTGCATGGCTATGAGATAAACGTGCTGGGTGAAAATCTGCTGGACTATGTTTTAAAAAAATATATTTTCTGTGCACAAATAAGAAACAAAGACTAGGCTGTTGATATACTGCTTTTTTTATCTTCCTTTGGCCCCTGGGGGTCTATGATGAGTCCATAGCTGAAAACCAACTTCAGGTATGATGAGATTAACCAGGTGCATTAATTATCTGATGGCAAAAGAATTTAAGGGCAAACAAAAAGGCACTATATTATATGTTTCCTTTTTATGCTAGGACTGATCCTGAAAGATCAGGCTCCTGTTTTGTTCTAAATGTCTTCAGTTGGAAGCTTACAGGAGTTCAGGAAATGCAGCACGTTGCAGGATTGTATCTACTGTGTCTAAATCAGATTATATATAAATACACTGGGTTTAGTTCTCATTTACACTGGCAGATAATGTATCAAGACCTTGATGTGAATGAGAATCAGGTTTGGGATTGCCCAAATTCAGCCAAGCACTTAAGTGAGTGTTTAATGCAAGTATGTGTGTGGTCCAATAGACTCCAAATTAACCATGCACTCACATATTTTGCTGAGCAAAAACCAGTGTTTGACAAAGATATACGCATTTCATTTACAGGTTTCTGTTAAGCAAAATTAAGCAGGCATAAGAGCAAAAAGAAGGATATAATACTCACTTCTTGGCTCTCTTGGCCCATCCACTGTAACCTTTATAGCTCTGTGGTATGTAGCGACTTGGGGGGGATTTGTCAGGACAGTTATTGTCAAAGTAAAGCTCTTCCCTACAAAGGAAAAAAAACAACAAGGAATGAGTGATTACAACATGAAAACAGTCACATGCATGTTCAGTAAAGAATCAGTTTAAAATTATTCCCTGTCGTTACCACAATCGTGAAAATTAAAAACATAACTGACCATAGGAGTTTTCCCCCCCTTCAGTTTTACTCTATGTCAAGAATACGTCCATGTGTTGACAATCTAAATGTTTCTTATTTAATAATGGGTCATCATACAATGACAGAACAAAAGTGATTCACTGCTGAGGACAAGCCAAATTCTTTGCTGCATTGAAAGTGGTGTAAATCCAAAGCAAGTCAGATAATTTAAAAATTTACTCCAGTTTTGCAGCTGTGTGACAGAGAGCAGAATGTGACCACATGTTATTTACTTCACACAGTTTTATCATTTCATTTGTTTGACTTGACTACAATAAGATGAGGAAAGAATATATTTTCCTCCTGGGAGATGTTTAACAGGGAGGCCATGTCTCTGTCCTTCATATGCCAGGGCTAATATGATGATATCATTATTATGGAACACGCCTTTTTTCCCTACACATATTCCATCTATGAAATACCAAGAAAGCCCCCAACTTTCCCGTGAGGGTGAGCAATGTCTGTGTGCACTTACTTTGCTATTGTCAGTCTTCATTGTTGGGGTCGTTTTGGTTTGGTTTTTTTTTTTTTTTTGGGGGGTTTTTTTTTGGGTTTTTTTTGTTTTTTTTACTTTTCAAAGCTTGAATTCAGGCAGAGATTGTGCAAGACCATCTACAGCCTTCAGCTGAATGAAAACGTTAAAAAGAAATAAATAAAGGGAGCTGCCTGCATCCGAGCACACATTCTCACAGGCGCTGGCCCCCGTTTGGGAGACTCACTGACAGTTGTAATCTGTTAGATATGCAACGGTTACTCATGTCAGATAGTCAAAACTGAAAACTGTTTCAAGACAGGAAAAGGTGGGCGTACAACAGTGACTCAATAAAACAGTCAGCAATCTTTGGCCTTCATGCTCATTTATGCTGCTACTTTACCAGACACTTAAAGCTCTTTTTTTTTTTTTTTTTTCCCCTCCTCCCTGGGTGTATTTGTGCATTTTTGCTGCTAGGGCTTTTCCTCTCGCTGAACTCTGAAGGCATTCAATCAAGGCACAAATCTTAAACGATATGTAACAGCACAAACTTAATGCAGTTTTTTCAGGCCTAATATAGAACAGCTTAAATATAAGGCATAATACAGAACAGAGCTTTGTCTGTCAAATCTAGTAATTGGTCTTTCTTTCTGGTCCAAACCGTATATCCCCCAAACCTGCCTGAGACATGCATCATTTATTATCAGGAGTGCAACTTCAAACTGTCTTTGCTATAATTTTCATGAACTAGAATGTGACATGGATTTTTTTAAAGGAAATACAACTGTCATTTAGAGTAAAATGATTTTCCAGGTGAAGCTGTACTCCAGCTGTGCCCAGCTCTCTGGGAGATGCAGGTTAGAGGGAAGGTCAAGACCCTGGCAAATAGAATTATAGAATGGTTTGGGTTGGAAGGGACCTTAAAAATCATCTTGTTCCAATCCCCCTGCCATGGACAGGGACACCTTCCACTAGACAAGGCTGCTCCAAGCCCAATCCAAGCCTGCCTTAAACACTTTCAGAGATGGAGCATTTCTGTCCCAGTGGCGTGGCTGAGAGATGGAGCATTTCTGTCCCAGTGGCGTGGCTGAAGGTGGCTTTTCCCATGTTCACTGGAAAACAGATTATTTCCTAAATCATCCCAGGAGCAGAGTTAGGTGTATTTTGGACGTCCCGTCTTTGTCCAGTCCTGCTCACCTGCAGTCCCAGAGGTGAACTGTGTGTCCTGTCAGCACAGGGCGTGGGCAGCTTTCACACACACAGCAGCAGCCCTGCAGTGCCTCCACACTGTTCAGAGCTGAGAAGTGTCCATGCCTTTTATCCCTCTCCAAAGAGGAATTCAGCCCACTGCACAAATATATATAGTTCTCCAGACTCAGGTTTAAGGCTTCCTTTGGCACCAGCTTACCATGCCAAAAAGTTGTGACTATTAAATTGTATGCTGATGACATTCAGATCACAGTAACCCTTAGATGATCAGTAGAATATTACTGGTAACAAAGACACTAAAAGGGGCTTTTCTATACACCTTTGAGTGAAGAATTTGGCCTTCATTGCTATTGTTCTCTTTATATAACAAATCCCTAGAAATGTCTATTATGACAAAAAAAACCCCCAAAATATACTATTTTAAAGAACATGCAAAATCGTTCTGTAGAAAAGCACTCCAATATTTTCTACACTAAATATATCTCAACAGGATACAGTGGCTAGAAAAAATGCATTCTTTAATAAAAGGAGCTACATTTGGACCTTGACAGTGAGGATTTCTGAATTGTCACCTCCCGGCCAGCCTGAGCTGAAGAGGTAAGCAGCTAATTTGAGAGGGAAATTGGTTTTGACCCCTAACTGGTATTTTACAAACCAAAGTGTGGATGAAGTAACACTGACGAAGCCCCCTCAACACTCCATAAACCACAGAGCCCTTCATTGTGGGGAGCTGCACAGCCCTGCCAGGGGACTCCAGAGCTTTCAAGAGATGATTTACATATTGCAGGATTAAGAATGAAATAAATTTTTAAGGTCCCCCGTTTCAGTGATGCTGATGCCTTCCACAGCTATTTCACAGCTATCCCTCCTCAGCTACAAAATCCTTTAATGCACTTTTTATCACCTTTCTTTATTGCCCTTAGTCATTTCAACTATCCACTTTCAGAGGCTACAGACTAATTGTAGCTCTCTTTTATTAAATTCCCCAGCCAAGCAGTCATCTGGCACTATTGCTTCAGTGTGTCTAAACTGTTCATTCTTTGTTATTCACACATGTGAGCCGAGCTGACACAGAGGAGGATGAGATGGACATATGCTGAAGCACAAGGCAAACCCCAGAAAGGAGCTTGAAAGGAGACTCGGCAGCTTGTGTGTGCGTGTTGCATATTTTTTCAGTTAGATGCTAATGTGATTAAAGTATCGGGACACAACAAAATTAAGGTTATGATCCTTTGCTTATTGAAGACAGGAATTCTTTCTTCTCTGCACTGTGGATCGGGCTTGTAAAAGTGAGCTACTGCCTGAAAACCACATACAAACAACTGCTGCATTTGCATCAAACACTCCAGTTACTTACTCTCATGAATCCAGAAAAGGTGTTTAAGAGAAATTATGCAAACAGAAACGTGAAGCTTCTGTCAGGCAAACAAAATGAATATGTATAAAAATCGGGTTTCTCCATTGAGCCATGGGAAGCAACTAAAAACGTGGGAGAGGAGGTGAAGTGGTAAGTTGATGATTCAGACTTCACAATCAAATTTAGAGATACAGAGATCAAAGCACAAGCTGCTTAGAAAGATGTAAATCTCAAGTCAGGAACAGGTGTGGATTAGTTTCTTGCCACTGAAAATAACTTCTTTATTAGTTTATTTTTTCTTGCTCTACTTCAGGACTTGTATTTACTGATATTTGTCTATGTAAGGAGCTTTCTCACTTCTGTTTGTAACTACTGATTTCTTTTCCTTCTATTTTAAGCAGAGTTCTAAAAATCCATCATCAATGATAACTCTCCTTCTCTCTCGCTCTTTCTACCCCTCTCTGTTCTAAGTCTGGAAGACAAGTCTGGACCAATTTCTCCATCCTGCCTCTGGCAGGAGAATGCAGCATTTCAGATCCTCCACCGAGTCCCGGCTGCTTCAAAGGGAAAGCCCTACTTTCTTCCGTTAAGATCATAAGAAATATAGGGGGAGGGGGTCAGCTCTGTTTGGACATAATTACACTTCATCAAAAGAAGCTTTCTTCATCTTCCATGCGTGAAAAGTCTGCAAGCAGTTAAGTCTGTCTTTTTTCTTCCTTTTTTTTTACTTTTTTTTTTTTTTTAAATATAAAAATTGCTACTTGGGAAACTAGCCAAAACTCAGAAAGCCAATATAGTAAAACAGTGCACACCCTTTGTTTTTCTTTGAAGTCTCTTAAATAAATATGTTGAGGGTTTGAAAAGTATACTATCACTTTTCCATAGATTCTACACAGATTGATCAGAGAAAAAGTCTATTCCAAGTCTGCTAGATAAAAATATAAATTAAACTACTGAAACCAAATTTTAGGAGCTCTGTGCTTGTGTCTGTATCTGTATCTACTGAGGCTTTAGGCTGTCTATTTCATTTCCTATGCTTTAATAAAAAGTATATATCATAGGTTTGAAATTAAATCCTCAGATCAGAGGTAGTGCATCACATTTCAATCCTTTTTCAGCACTACTAAAAGGCTGATACACTACTGAACTTCAACTGCAAAGCAGTAGAGATGGAACCAGAGAACTTTCAAACCTAATCCATCAGCAGAATAACAAAGCAAACTGATTATTTAAAGAAGACAAATGGAACAGATAGGCAACACCTTATTCACAGGGGGAATAAACTCCATATTTCTGTTGTATTACTGTTGGTAAAATTATTCTTTCTTTCAAGTTATTCTCTATTATTAATACTTTTTAAGTTCTAAAATGATAAAGAGAATTTTTGGCTAGGTAATTAAAATAAAGAATAGTCACTGTAAGTCATGCTAATGGACTCAGTTTCACAAAGCACTTGTAAAAATGTGCTGACTGATTTGGACTATCTGGGTCTCAGTCATATATTTAATTTTTTTTTGCACAAAAACTCTTTCCTTCTGTAAGAATAACTGCAACTGCTTTCTAAAGAATCTTACTGTAAAATTTGCCTTATTGCTAATTTCCCAGCACAATTATTCTGCTTCTTTTGCTTTGTTTTGCCTCATGCAGGACTATTTAGAAAAAAATTAATAATTACTTCAACACATAAAGGGAAAAAATATGTAGGTTGGATCAATGACTGATACAACACTACTCTGAAGACTTCTGCAACAAGAACTGCAGTGCCAGCTTCCTTTGAGCTATCCTTTCAATCATTACCTGAAGTTTGAAAGTTGGTGTGCGACCCTTAAAGAGGAATTCTTGAAAATTTGCAATGATTACAAAACTTTCTGTAAGTGCAGAGCAGTTTTCAGATTATAGGAAACTCCTAAAGAGCTGAAAGACAATGACAGCACTCTACATCTCAAAAAAAAAAAAAAGGTCATTTAAAGTAAAGGTTGAATTTAGTTCATGCCCAAGGTTACCAGCAATTCATAAAAAGTCAACCAGCTTACTCAAAAGAAAAGTGGGGGTGATTTTCACAGGTTATCAACAGTTTGGTTTAAAGGGCAGAGAAGCCACTAGCAAGCTTTCTACCAACAGCTGCTAAGCCTTGAAAGATTTAAGTCCCTAAAGAATACAACCTGTAGAACATGTGATATGCAAAAATACATTTTTTTAATTATTATATTATTAGAAGACCCTAATTACAGGTCTTCTACAACTTCAGAAGTGGCTCTACTGCTAAAGGGAATTCTCCACCTCTCACTGCCATGGCCCAAAATACACTCCCCTGACTCTGCATAACCTGGATCACAGATATTCCCTTTTCCTTCCACCCTTCCTGTGTGATTCAAACAGAGAAGCAGGTACTCCCTGAATTGTTTTTCAAAACCTCTGTCTGATAAAAAGCTACAGAAACTCCTAACTTGCTTTGCACAAATGCTGAAGTTTGGCAATAAAATATGTGTACATCACTACAAAAAAAAAAAAGACTGACAACCTGAAAAACATGGTCTAGTGGAAGGTGTCCCTGCTTATGGCAAGGGGGTTGGAATGTGATGAGCTTTAAGGTCCCTTACAAACCAAACCTTTCTGTGATTCTATGAACAATGGATTTATGGGTTAACCAATATTTCATTGTGAAGTAAGTTTGACATCTTGGCACCGTTTTTCACATCATTATGAACATGTAAAAGGCAGCGGCCTACCTCTTCCACTTCTGCCCACAAATCGTAAGTCATTAAATCTGGCCACCTGGTTCTTCATCACGGCAGAAGCGTTTCGCAGCTCTGCAGAGTAGTTCTCGTCGTTTCCAGCCATGACGGTCACCACTGTCCCATCAGGCACTTCTCCTAAGGCCACCACCTGTAAAAACGGGGAGACAATCACGACTGGTGAAGCCACACTTTGGAGGTGTGTGCTCCCCTCCCAGCTCTGCAGGCTGCCACACTCATGAAGAAGCTCTGTGGTGAGGAGTCTGGTACTCGCTGTGCACAGAGCAAAGTGCCACATCAAACACAGAGACGTCGCGTGTTGTCTCCGTTTCTCAGAGCTTCTTCATTGTTGCATTTCTTCAGAAACGCTCAACATCCTTATGCTGAGTGCATGCTTTAATGCTTTCTGAAGGACAACTTTGTTCTTAGCAAGCAGGGAGCAATGAGAGAGCACAAGGCAAGGCTTGTATCTGTAAATTATGCATGGGAAAGCATTTAAAACGGAAAGCTAGAAGTTAGTATTAGCAGCCTTATCACCTAGATTGAGGTCTGTTCTGTTTGTACCCATCACCCTGACCCCTGAGCTCCTCAGACTTCAAGGCAGAGGGATCCGTGCATCCACCCATCCCAGGAGTGGCACTCGGGGCACCAGCAGGCAAAGCTCTACGCCCAACACGCTCTACAATGGAGCACTTTATGGCTGGAATTCAAACTCCTCATGTGCAATATAAAACAAAGCTGTATTTCCTTGCAGGCATGTAAATTTTCATAGTGCTTGCAAGAGTCGCATGTGGTTAGTGCTGATACCTCCCTCAAATTCCAGGATGGGTGAACAGAAGATATCAAAGTATTTAATTTCTCCTTGCGTTCCAGCTACCTGATAGTCTCCCTTTCATGCTTCAGTGGTTGTGCAGTGCTCCAACATCTGATTAAATAAATGTCATAGAGCAGACAGCTTCTGATTTGAAAACACCAGGAATACCTACAGTGTTAGTGCTCTGTGGCTTCTTAAAGCAAAACAAAAAAAAAAAGTTACACAGGAATGCTAAGTTACTAGGAAGAAAATACACATACAGGGAAAAAATGTCCACAAAAATATTAATAAAATAACCTCATTTTCCCCAGCTGGCTAATTCTGATGTTGAAAATAAATTTATAACAAGAAGAGATTCAGAAATATTGCATGGCTGAGCCAGAACTTGAAAAAATATCTTAAGCTACAAAGTGTCTCCCCTTATAATTATTACCAATTTACGTGGTCAGATATGAGTTTTTATATTATTCAGAGTAATTTATTCTGTCTCCTGTAATATATATTATATTTTATCATATGGCCTTCCTGAAATGTCTTTTCCATAAATGATCCTGGCTGAAACTAATAATTGCAGTTTGCAGGTGATATTAATTCAGTGGAAAGAATGAGGAATTCCGGATATATAGGGAGAGCATTATGTGGTCCAGTGAACTGTACAATGTTTCTCTAAAACAATAAAGAGGAATTATAATAATATAGAAATAGGCCATATTACTGAAAACTATAGCTTATTCTATTTAAAAGAAATATTGAAGAGAAAGAATCAAGTGAAGCTTAAACACTGTGTGAAAATAATTTATCTGCTTTTCTATTTTTGCATAAAACACCAATTAATACCAGCCAAAACTATAAGCTAAGATTTGCCACAAACTACTGCGAGGTCTTCATGTATCAAACAAAGATTTTACTTTAATGTCATATGAAAGTCCCTGAACATAAAAACAAAGGAACAACCATCTTTGCTAAGATCTGAGGTCCCAATAACTCTCTACCTTGGGTCTGGCAGCAACCAGGTCTAACAGCTTCAAAGCTAGGTGTAAGGAATAATAAATAATAATCAAATAACAAATACTAATCTGGTGAACAGATTACAAAGCTGACTCTAACCATTAACAAATGGATATGGCTCAAACTGTGAAGCATGGGGCTTGAGACTACTTGTAAACCACTCCCTTCCCAATCTGCCACAGACCATGTTATCTCTGGACAGCCTTGTTATGCCCATCAGCATCCCAGGGAGCTGCACCTTACGCCTTTTATACCTCACAAAACAACAACAAAAAATCACATTAACTCCAGAAATGCAAAGCACCTGAGAGCACAGCAGGAAGCACAAGGCTGCCAGGAGCCTGGGAAGAGGGAACGAAGTGCCTGAAGACTCAGCTCACCTCTTTCTCCCCAGGTACCCTTAGAACATGGGCAGGTAGTGCCATCACAGCCCTGTCTCAGTCCCAAACCCAGGTACAGATTATAACACCTGGCAGGAGGGAGCGAAATCCCTTAAAAGGCTCTTCTCTGTCCTCTGGTGCTTTTCAGAGCTTTTCTTCCTGCCCTTTCCACTCGGTGTCAGTTCAATTTGTCAGCTTAGCTATCAGCCCAGAGCTGCACGTGCTGCTGCTGTCGCCGAGCGATCGCATCTAATCAAGAGCAGCATCGTTACTGAGAAACCTCGGATGCAGTATCACTGTTCATCTCCTTCAGAGAGGACCAAAGGATAAGACAAACTGAAGTCAGAGATGAAAATAAAACTTTTGCTCATAAAATAAAGCCCTATAACATGGGAAGCTCCCCTGCCACGCACCAGGACTAAAAGGCTTATTTTTTTCTCACTTTGATACTTTCTTGCCACAAAACAGCCTAAGACTATTGCAAAGGTACGTAGAAGCGCTGGGTAGAAAAAAGCTTTGCAAAACAAGTCTGAAACCTGGAGAAGTACCTGTCATTTTGAGAGTTTTCAAAAGTAATTGTACAAACTGAACGACTGTTGGCATAAACCCTGATTTGGCAATATTATGCCATGTATCAGTACAAAATTAATTACATATTCTTAGAAAGAGGATTGTAAATGCACTGTGAAATGAGTAAGGATTGTGTTAAAAATTAAAGATTAGAAGTAGCCACAGTGCACATTCCTTGCCTATCCTTTAATACTCAATATCTCTACTATTTCAAAATCTTTATTTTCCATATTAAGCTCCCTAGACATTTTGATGATTAAAAGTAGGTTTTGCTCTTTTTTTTTTACTTTTCCTTTCAATTAGAGCTCAAAAAAGTACATTAATCCCCAAAATAAAACCAAAGCAATTCTTATGAGTTGAAAATAACTATGTGTTTTTTGCATAACACAATTCTGGTTAGACAACCTGTTTGCCCAGTTTCGGTCCAGTGGGATTTGAACTGGCCGAAGTATGTGGCCTGAAGACGGAAGTTATAAGCACAAAGCAAAACTCCGATACAACAGAAGGTACTCAGACTTTCTGCAGAGTAAAATGCTTGTCTGAAAAAAAATATGGCCAACACTAGTGTACATGCTAACTAGTTCCTCTCAAACATTGATATCTGCCACTTCAAAAGCTTTCTTGCAAAACACTGAATTCAAACAGTCTCTGAATGTAAAATCTTCTGTATTGAAAATGCTTTTCCCAGACATTGCCAAAAGAGCATCTGATACTATTAAAAACATTTCAGTGTCCTGTAACTTAAAACAGAATAACTGATTCGTGCTACTTTTTGTTTCAAATCTACATCTGGGCTGAAAATTTATACAGCAGGTTTCAGCTTGAAGCTATTTAAAACAGCTGAGTTATAAACTCTGAAAATTGGGGTTTGGAGGGAAATGCTGACAGACCCTGAACTACTGTGGTGCTACTGGGGAGATGTTTTAGACTCCACATCCCATTTCTTCCCCCTGCCTTTATGTCCACTAAGACTCTCTGCTGCTATTAACATCATACAGAAGTCACTTCTAACCTCTAATGTGGCAATCTGGGTCTTTATGACTTGTAGTAAAAACTCCCACAGAGGGGCCAAATTCTGATGATTCGACTCAAATAAAGTATTGCTGGCTACTGAGATTAAGAAGTGAATATGATTTGGACCTGGGTGAACAATATCCATTTATTTTATGCTGGAATATTAACAGCTAGAGCTATATTAACAAGTTCTCATCAAATACTCTTCCCCACAAAACCAGTCTGCATGAACAATCTTCTTAGTGAACACACAACAGGGACTCCCTCCCCAGTGTGTGCAAATATTAATACTTAAAATTCAAACCTAATGCTAAGCCAACACTATTTCAAAAAATTATAATCAAACCCAGCACTGTTTATAACATACTTCCTCTCCTGCATATGATTTATATCTGTTTTTTTAAATTAAAACAGTGCTATATCCAGCGTACGTTTTCGCTCGAGATCGCTGCGAGAGAATTATGACACACTTAACACACCACTCAAAACATTATCATCAACATATTATTTATTGCCAATAAAACTTCACAAAGTGTGTTGTCTGTGAGCTATTTCATGTTCAAGTTATTGTTTAGCTGAGATTTCTATAGCTCAAATCTGTCTCTTTTTTCCCTTTCAGAGCTGATTCCCATTCTGTTGTAACACAATCAAGTGTTTCACTGTATGATACATGCAGCTCCTTTGGTCTAAAACTACTGGGCAGCTGCATGCAAGTTGCATTTGAAAAATGAAATAGATTTTTTTTTAAATGGTCAAAAGCATTTTGAGTGAGTTTCAAATGAATTTACAGGTAAAGAAGGGCATATATAATTTTGGCATAATTTAAAAAGCGCATATTGCATATGCAAACACAGCTGCACCCACAGCAGCCGGGTGCAAGGGGCAACGTGTGCCTCTGACGCATCTGAAAATCGGTCAGATCTACACCTCCATGTCAGCAATCAAACACAAGACCCACATGTAAGACATATAAATACATATATATGAACACAAAATGGTTGGGGAACGGTCTAATACTTTGTCTACCTTTTAATCACAGGTAAGCATTCTTATTGTAATAATATTCTAAATACTTTAATATTTAGTTTAGATCTTTCCCTTATTCTAACGAGATGCGACCGCATCCTTTGAATTGCTGTGAGGTAGGAGAAGGCTCAGACACCTCAAATGAGAACGGCAATGTGAACACGATAATGCAACAGCTCCTGCATCCCTGCTTTAAAGAGTAACTATAACACCAACTTAATCTAGCGCTCAATTAAATTATAATCACAATTCTCTGAAAGCTCCTCCTCCTTACCCTGCAGCCCCTCTGAATCAGAATCACTGTGATCCACATGTAGAGAGCCTCTGAGTGCTACACCAAGCCAAAAGACACCCCATTTTCCTGCCATTTCTGCTCAGTCTGACCATTGTGTCCTGCACAAGCAGGCCCAGTGCAAAGGGTTCCTCCCGCAATTCCAGCCTCTCCAAGCTGTTCCCACACACACGAGCACTTTAGCCAAGACTCACCCGCACACCCCTCAAGCCTCACCCGCACACCCGTAACATCTTCAAAGCAAACCTCCATCACTATCACCACTCACTTTACCAGGGGCTCATTTAAGCACTTTTACTATTTCTTCCCGAACAAATGGCCATGATAACACGGCTGGCAGTCGGGAAACACAAGAAAAAGGCAATGTTCTGGTACGCACTGGGTGAGACTGTTTCCAAGCTTTTCTGTCTTTTCAGGGATCTCCAGGTGTGTTATTTTCCACAGAAAAATGTGGATATGTTGAGATCCTCGCAGGGCCACCCCACCTCACTCTGACCCATGCCCTGCTCAGGAAGGCACTTGGGGACACCCCAGCCATCGCCCCCTCCCTACCAAAAGCCACGGAAAGGAAAACTCCAGGGGGAACACTTGGAAATATTGCTAGAGGAGGAAAAAGGCTTGCTTTAAAGCCCGCAATTATTGTTGTTATTATTGCAGGTTTTTTTCAAAAATCGTTTCCTCTCATTAGCGCGCCGTGGGGATGGAGACAGAAAATTAAAAGCAGCATCCCCAGTGCAGAGCGGGGTGGGATTTATTATGGAAATGTGCGACCCTGCCAAGGAGAGCGTCTCTGGGCAGCCACTTCCCCGGCTGTCCACCAGGAGAAGTGAAGGGGCCCCGTGTCCCCCCCCTCCAGGTGCTCCGTGTCCCCCTTTCCCAGCCCCATCTCTGCCCGGGCTGTTGGGGGGCAAAGCCCCGATCCCACTCTGCCACTGCAGCCTGACCCTCGGACTGCAGCCGCCCCCCGCACGCTTCAGAGCCACCCCAAATCCTCCAGTCCCACTCCCGGGAGCGGAGAGGAGAAAGGGGAACCCCCGTGGGTCAGGGACTCATTTCTCGAGGTGGAGGGGTGCCACACTTATCTCCGGCCGAGGGCTGAATTCCTCCTTCCCCAGGGAGGGAAAGCAGGTTTCTCCAAAAAAAAAAAAAAAAAAGCCCATGGGGAGAGACTATGGGGAGCAGGGGGTGTCTCCCGGGGGGATGCTGAGGGGGGCACAGGGTGCCCCTGGGCTGCGGGGGGAACACGCCAGCGGTGCCCCGCGGGGATGGAGATAACGGGATGGCTCCGGGGGTGCGGGCCGTGCAGGGGGGGCGGGCAGAGCATGGGGGGCAGCGGGGGCGCAGCAAGGGTGAGGGGGGCAGAGCTGGCGCACGGCGGGCACGGGAAGCGCGGCAGGACGGGAGGCACGGCGGCCACTGCAGGACCGGGAGAGTGGGGTGAGAGGCACTGCGGGGCCGCACTCCGAGACATCGCGGAACGGGGGCACAGCAGGCACAGCAGGACGGTGACAGGATACAGAAGGCACTCCGAGACTTGAACACTTGGAGGGGAGGGCGGGAACACGGGAGTCATTGCAGGACTGGGGGTCAGAGAAGCCCCCCGGGCCGCAGGGGCACAGGAGGCGTTGCAGGATGGGGGTGCACGGGGAGGCATTGCTGGGCTGGGGGCGTGAGGGGGGACACAGGAGGCACTGCAGCCCGAGGGCCACGGGAGACATCGCGGCGGCGAGAGGGTCGGGGGGACACAGAAACCCCTGCGGGCCGGTGAGGCACTGGGGATGCTGCAGGACGGGGGACAGGAGGGCACAGAAGTCCCTGAGGGCCGGGGGAGGACACAAAAGTCCCTGCGGGCCGGGGGGCACAGAAGGCACTGAAGGACGGGGCTGGGGGAGTGGAACTGCGGGACACACAGAGAGAAATCCCTCCGGGCCGCGGGGCACAGAAGCTCCTGCAGGACGGGGATCACCGGAGACACTGCGGCCCGGGGGGTGGGGGCACAGAAGCCCCTGCGGGAGGAAGGGCAGGGGGCGCGGGGGGAGCATCCCGGGCCGCGGCGGCTGCGGGAGGGGGGTGTCTCACCTTGAACGCCACCGGGAGGGTCTTGTTGCAGCGCCAGTGCGAGGGCAGGACGGAGCAGAGGAAGTTGGGGCTGTCGGTACGGACCAGCTCGGCGGGGTGGTCAGCGATGATCTCCACCATGGTGCGGTTATCGTGGGGGCGCAGCCGGGGCACGGCGGCCGCCGCGTCCTGTTGCTGCTGCTGCTGCTGCTGCTGCTGGGCTACCACCACCGGGCTGACCTCGCTCATCTTGCCGGGCTGCAGGCTGCTGGAGGGGGGGCTGAACCTCCGGCTGGTGCTGGGATCTACGGGAATACGCATCACAACAGCCACAAGTTAGCGAATTGGGGGGCGGGGGGGGGGGAGCGGTAGGGGGATCACTGGTAGAGGAGGCGTGTAGTGGGGGGTGGGGGTTGTAAAAAAAAATATATCTAGCGAAAAAAGGGGTGAATGAAAAAGTGGAGGGTGAGGATAAGGGGCAAAAAAAGCAAATCAGACAAAAAGTAGAAAAAAAAAAGGAGCGGATTAAATGTATGAGGAAAAAAAATCTCAGTCTGTTTTTGGTCTGTTTTGTTTTTTTTTTTAAAAAAGAAAGATGGACGAGGGGTGAAAGATGGGGCGAGGGGTGATGCCGGTCTGGGGGCGCCAGCAGCCTGGGGCAGCGAGGAGGCAGAGGCTGGCAGTGGGTCCGGGGCTGCCCCTCTCAGCACAGCCCGGCTGGAAACTGCATGGTCCCGGCTTCTGCCCAGCTGCAAAGCGCTGCCGCTTCTCCTCCTCCTTCCTTCCTTCCTTCCTTCTCGCACAGTCTCTCTGCTCTTTTCCCTCCTTCTAGCCACCGCTTCTTCCCTCAAGTGCTCGAGTTTCTTCCCCTTTTTCTTCCCCTCCCTCCACGTCTTCTTTTCCTTTTCGGATTTTCCAGAAATTGTCTTGGGAGAAGTAGAACTCGCTGCTGGTTCAGCTTCCTGGGCTGCTGCTGCTGGTGGCCGCCAGAATCGTAGCGTAACTCAGCCCCGGAGAGGAGCGGAGAGGAGAAGGGGGGGGTTCAGGGGAACGTCCCGGTTTCCTCCGAAGAAATCTTCCTCCTCCGGACACACACACAGAAAAAAAAAAAAAAAAAAAAAAAAAAAAAAGAAAGAAAAAAAAAAGGGAGCAAACAAAAAGCTTCGCTGGGACAGAGGCGAGGAGCCGCTGGGCTCTCCCGCTTATTGCCTTTGGCTTCAGGAAGCGGGAGCTCGGGAAGGGGCTTGGGAAAAGTGGCTCCCCCCCTCCAAAAAAAAGGCGCTCCCGAAGCGATTTCGGCGGGGAAACAAAATTACTGGGATTGTTGGGGTGAAGAGGAAAGTCACAGGGCTGATAATTAGAAGAGACTTTTTATCTAGTTCCTTTCGGACGATCAGGACTTAAGGAAAGTTGAACTTTCAGATTCCCAGGGAAAAAGAAGCGGGGATCATAGCTGAGAAAAAAAAAAAAAACAACCAACACAACAATAAAACACCCCTCCTTAGGCTGATTTCTAAAATATGAACAAGCAAATTCTAGGAAAAGGCAGCCTCGGTGCAGCCCGGTCCTTCACATGAAGTCGCTGCTGGATCCAAGTCCGTTGAGTTGAATAGGCGAACAAAAATCTTGCTTTTTTTTTTTTCCGCCCTTGATGAACAACAGCAGCAAAAAAAAAAAAAAAAAAAAAATCATTAAAATTTCGCTTTGTTTGAGTTATTTTTCTTTCTGGAAAATCGGGTTAAAAATAATAATTATGAAAAAAAAGCAACCAAAAGTTACAAACTTCTTTTGGGTCCCAAGAAGTTGAGGTCGGGGAAGATGAAGGAGCCGGAAAAAAAATAACAAACCCACGCCACAGTTTTTTTGTCCTGAATGTGGTTTTTGGAGGCTGGGATTTCTAATGATTAGGTTTTTGTGGTTTATATATACAGGACTCGCTGGCTAAGGCGATCATTATGCTGATGAGAGTCAGCAGCACGTGGTGCTTCAGTCCTCAGACTTTTGCAGCCTTCAAAATAAATAAACCAATGTGCATCCCCCCCAGGAGTAGAAACTCTCACCCATGGGGAGAGGGACGGGGAAGGGGGGGAGCAGGAGACGGTCACCGATCTCCACTTCTCTCCGGGTTTTTTCCATTAACACTTTTGGGCTAGGGCTTGTTTGTTTAAATTAAAAAAAAAAAAAAAAGAAAAAAAGAAAAAAACATAAAAAATCTTGCTTGCAAAAAAAAAAAAAAAAAAAAAAAAAAAAGAAGAAAGAATAATCTGGTGCCAAAGAGTTTTTTGCTAAGTCTCCGGTAGTCTAAAGCCTAAACCATTTCCTTGAATGAATGAAAGCTATAAAACCCCCTTCAGACTATTAAGGTAAAGGGAGTCTGGTTTGTTTTCTCCCTTAAAAAAAAAAAAAAAAAAAAAAAAGAAAAGAAAAAAAGGGCAGATCTTATTAAAAACCATTTACATACCCAATGGTATGAAAGTGTCACCGCCTCCCCGCGCAGATAACAGCCTATCACAACCCGCCCTCTAATTTCTAAGGCTTTACTCCGACTTGCTACTTCCACCTTCTTGTAAAAAGTCGGCGCTGCGTGTGTGCTCCTTGCTCGCCGCCTGCGTGTGACTCGGGGCGCTGTGTGTGTGTCTGTCTGCGCTCTGGGATGCGGGGGATGCGGCCCTTCCAAGAGCCCTTCCGAGCCCCGAGCCGCTTCCCGAGCCAGCCGCGTTTGTCCCGCCGGACCCTGCGGCAAAAGCCGGGCGGAGCTGCCCGCATACCCGGGGTCGGCGTGTCCGTGGGTGGCTGCTGGTGCTGGGGGCACCTCCGGGGCTGTTTCTGCACCCGCGGAGCCTCCGCGCCCTCCTCCTGCCGGGTGGCACCGCTGCCCCCGCGCCCTCCTGCCCCGCTACCCCCCAATTTTTGCCCCCCCGGGGCAAAGCCCTGCTGTGCCCGGGGAAGGTGCGAGCAGAGGCGGCGGCGGCGTCTCCTGCCCCGCTCGGCTCCGGAGCAAAGAACAGCCCGCAAGCTCCGCCGATCGGTCACAGGGGAGAGCTCTCGCTCCGCGCACCGCGGCTGCGGCTGCGGCTGCGGCTGCGGCTCCGCGCCCGCCGGGCGCCCACCCAGCCCCGGCTCCGCAGCCATGCCTCCTTCCATCCCTCCCTCCGCTCCGCGGCTTTCCCACGCTTGCCGCGGGGAGCGGCACCCCCGACCCACTGCCTCGCAGGGATCTGCGCCCTCCTCTTGTTCATTTCCTCAACGGTTGTTTTGGTTTGTTTTTGTTGGTTTTTTTTTTTTTTTTTTTCCTTTTCTTTTCCCGGCCCAAGGTTGGAAGGGCTCTGGAAGTTTTCTATCCCGTTGAGAAGACGCGATCCATGTGGTTGGGTAACGCTGCAAGCCCCTCCTGAGCTCGCCCTACTTCTCCCGACAACCACAGGGATCTAATGTCCCCCAAAAGTGGCCACGGGCGTTTCCAAAGCGCAATTACTCATCACCTATACGGATTAGTATATACGTAGAAGCTCTGGTTTGCTGTGGTTGTGATACAGAAAATAACTTTGTTCATACTTATTTTGGCAAAATATTTATGTCCATAGATTCTTTTGGCTTCCTTCCCCTCTTCTGTAGCTGGCTCTAATACATTCCCAAAGAGCCATTCCAAAGGCGCTAGAAAGAAGGCAAAGAGTTGTTTTATATCCAAATGCTATATAAGCCTGACAATCATGATTTATTTCATTTAAAACAAGAAGATACCTTTCCACTTTTAATTAGTTACACTAAAAATTTTACAGTCATCTCTCTTCCTACTAAAATAAAATAAAAAGTTAATTAGGATAAACTAAAATAAGTCATTGGAAGCTACCAGTTCAAGGTCACTTAAAATAGTCCAGAGTTATTTATAATGTCAAAATAAAATTTTCCACTGAGTGCCCTAACAAAGTTTCAGGTATCTGGCACAGCTGATTTTCAGTCTCTGTGCAAAAATATCTTTCTGCTGAATATTTACACATTTAACAGGAACTTACTACAGTCTGGAACAGATCACGGCTCAGAGTTCTAGAATTTTATTTAAATGGTTATGGACAAATTAATAAAAGTACCAGTAATGTTTATGAACCTACATAAAAGCTGTATGGGATTTTTCAGCAGAAGTCATTCATGCTATGATATATATAATCTGGAACATTGGCTTGGATTTGGCTGGAATAGAGAGCAACCCTGCTGCTCAGCTTTCCTCGGGTTTTATTTCAGAACTTCTCGGAATTTTAGCACTGGTTGCAAAATGGGTCATATTTTAAGATCTTAGAGAATTGTAGGAGGTTGGTGAAAAAATGTGCTTGCGCTGCAAGTTATATCTTAACAAACACCTCCAGATCCACTTTACAGTATCGAATTTTCATTAGTATGGCTGTGCTTGCTGCAATTTATATTGTCTTTTTAGCTTTTTCACTTTTAACTGTGTTATGAATACAGCCATAATTAGACTGCTTTTGGACAAATGGTAATGTTTTAAAGAGCACTGAGTTTGTTTACCGTCACATTTCTAAAACATAGGCCCAGTATGCTCCTGTTGTAAGTACTGGGTGCTCAAGATGAAAAATAATTATCAGATATGAAAGATTCTAACCTGGATGATGTTCCCTAAATAAATAGTTTCGATGCCAGTTTGCTGGGCTGGAATGTGCTGCAAACACGGTGAATACAGAATTTATTTTGAGTCTCTCTATGTATGTAAATAGCCTTTGTGAAACGGGAATAAATGAATGGGTTCACTGGGTTTGTTGCTGTATTTGATATTTTTAGCCAGAGCGACTACAGCAATGTCAGCTTTTTACTATAGTGAAAGAATTGCCAATATTCTTGTTTCCAACATCTACCTTCCCTAAGTTTTTTATTCACTCGTGAAAGTGTCCATCGTGCCAAAATATGTGAACTTAAGTAAACTTAATGCTAGAGCAGGTTTTGCCCGAACTTCCATTCATTTAGTAGGGGCGAGATAAGCTCCAGTGTCTCTTGGCAGCGCTTTACTTTCGCTTTGGTTGGAAATTGACTGTTTGCCCAGCTATTCTTTGCTTTTTCTTAAGTATGACAAATAGTAACTCTAGATTAGCACGTTATTGGGTCTGCTAAGTAGGCGTGTGGCAATGAGTTCTATAACTGCAGCATTCTTACTCAGACTATGGACTACTATGGTTTGTTTAACTACTGTGTCCCTGCCCCACTGATTTACAGACCAGATAAAAGAAGATTCTTTGTGTCCTGAAATTAAATTGAAGCATTTAATATTTCAGCATTATGCACTGCTTTTTAGCATTTATAGTCCCTGATATAAACAAAAATATAAAGATTTGATAGAGAGGCTACAAAATGACTGCATAAAAAATGAATGACAGATTACTTTTCCCCCTAGCATTTTCAGTAGGAAGTGAGGGCTGAGGGCTAAGACTCTTGTGTTCTGTTTCATGATTTGATGCTGAATGTTCTGGGATCTCCGACAAGACTTTTAGCAAGTTTTCCTTCAGTACAGAATGAGGTCTTAACTACTACCTGTATACATTTTGAGATAGAAAAATACGTATATAAATTCTCAGAGGTCCAAAGATGAGCAGGGCTTGGCATCCAGTAATACCAGGAAAAAAAATTTGGAAATCTGGTAGGAAGCCTACCCTGTCCCTGCTGAAAAACTGTTGGCTTTTCCACAGCACACAGCAAAACATGGGCTGTACAAACAACAAAGTTTACTGCTTCTGCATTTTTCCTAAATGATATATTTTCTGCTTCTCTTAAGCAGGGACTGCAAGCCTATGGTGTGGGTCCTATGGTAGAGTTTTCCCATTTCCCTCCCTGTCCGCAGCCTCTTATGCCCCATTGGGATTGCACGTATTTCAGAGAGGTTTAAAGCAGCAAATGACAATGTCATCATCATGAGGAGCAAGAAATGTTGGCCTACTTGTCATCTTGTAACGGTGTTGGAAAGAGAAAGTATGACCTGTGCCTTCTGGCACTAAAAACCTGAACGTGTAGTAGGATTAGAAAAATGTATGGCCTGTCTTTCTCAAATAATTTTTTTTTTTGAGTGCAAAATGCAAACTAAAAATTAGCTTTAGGAAGTTGCTAGGGTCCTCATAATTAAGGGAGAACTGTCATTTTTCACGGCAAGACCTACTTTGTCCCTTCCCATTAATTCTCCTTCCAGCTTCAGTTTAAATAATTTCAGATTGAGGAAAAGGTGGGGTTTTTTTCCCCTTGCATGAATTCAGATGAAATCAGTATATTGTGTTAGGGATATAAAGGCTAAAAAATGATAACTTAATTTTTTTTTTCCTTATTTCAGCTTATGTAAAAGTAACATGCGCCAGAAACTGCATAATTATTTTTTTCTGTTGACCTTAGTGAAAACTGGTTCTCTTGACTAACTGTGGGGAAAGTGGGTGGTATAGCTGTAATTAAAAAGTGTTTATACCTCTGGAACCTTGCAGAGTCCCTGAATTTGCATGCTGTTTTTTAAGAGTCTAATGAAGTGCTCTCTGGCCAGATACAAGCTCCATAAAGCTCATGCAGGAGATACTACAAGATGTAAGTCATTCTTGAGTGGGAGAGGGATTTTTAGTGTTTCTAACCACAAGCACAGCACCAGATCCTTGCATTACTCTCTTGGTGTTACAATGATGACAATTCACATTGTAAATCTATTTTCAATAGCATGGATGGCAGGATTTTTTTTTTTTTTTTTTTTTGTTAATAACACAAGACTTGAAGTATTAGTAAAACACTGAATAGTGACAGACTTGTTCTAAAAAGGATGAAAACAAACAACTATGAAAGAGATGGTGCAGTCTACAGGAGTGAAATAGAAGGAGGCATATGGTAATGGCAAATATTGAACAAGCATAATGGGCAAAGCAAACCAACACTTTAAGGACCATAAGAACTTTTTTTGCCTTTTCTTTCCTGAAAATTCACTCAGGCCAGATCAGGGCATCAAGAATAATCATATTTCTGGTGTGACATAATGTAATCCTAAAACTGCTGAGCATACAGCTTAGCAGAAATGTGTGTGTGCCCCACATCAGGTGTGGCCTTCAGCCCTTGAGTGTGGGGGCAGAACAGGAGCAATCCCTTAAGTCGAGTGCTGTGGAATTGGCAGCCAAGTAACAGGAGACAACAGTGCCAGTCCCAAAACAAGCCATAAGGACAGGTGACAAAACATTAGACATCACAGGAATTATTCTCTCTAGTAATAGACGACAAAGATCTGGCAGAAAAAATGTTATAGGTGAAGCTGCCAGCAGTATCTGTAGCTAAACTTGTCTACCACTTTCCGGTCTAAGACCTTGTTTTCACTCACATAATGTTGCCAAATTTTAGCTGTTCAGGATGATCTTTTCAATCCTGAGTCTGCCTCAAGTTGAATTCTTTGGAAACTTGCAGCAGAAATACTTTTGCTGCTTGTAAGATCAGCATTAAGAGAAAACACATTGTTTCACAACATTTTAAGATTTCAGCCCAATATCTATTTCAGAGCTGGGATGGGAAGTTTTACTGAGTAGAAGAGGAATAAGGAGAAAAAAACAGATAAGTTCCTTTTGTTGTCCCTGACTAAAAGGATCCACCCAAATTTGGCTGAGTTAGAAGCTGCTGAAAATTGTTGAGGTTTTTCTCGCGCGTGCTCAGTACAGATGGAGGAGTTGGCAGCTGAATTTTGCAAAGCCTCCATGGCAGCACTGGACTTGCTAGACTGGATTGGATCTGTAGTCAGTCAAGTCTGACCAATATTGTCCCTGACAGTAGGCTGCACTGCTTTAGAGTAAAGGATAAGAAACTCTTGAGTCAGCAGATAGGGATGGGATCTATTCCTCCTTTAAGGTCTCATCCTAGTTAATAGTAGCTTAGAAAAAATATAATCAGAATGACTGTCAGCAGTTCAGTTTTAAATTGTGTCTTTTAGAAGTCTATAATTCAACCATAAAAATTCCTTGCAGGCTGAAATCTGGCTTATACTCTTAGTTCAGAAGTCAAAGTTCTCTACAGATTTTTTTCCAGTAGTCTGTTTTGAAGTGATAGAAAAAATAGTTATGTACAAATTCTGGACATTTCTTTCACAACACACTTCATCATTCAGTTATGATAAGCACAGTAAGTTCTAAACTATTTGTTTCAAATGCTGGTCTGGCCCTAGAAGGATCAAGAATAATTAAAATCTTCATCATTAACAGTAGACATTCAAATGTGAACAATGTTCTCTGACCTTTGGATATTAGGAGCATTATGATATTAGGAGCTTATGTGATGTAATACCAAAACCTGTTATTCTAGTTTACTATATAAATATTTACATAGTTTATTAAATGCACATATTGAAAAGCAAGAGAGAATCCTCTGTCTTCTCACAAAACTCAACACAAAGACAGTCACTAAGATGTTTTCCTATGTGAAATACAAGAAGAACGACATAACCTGGAAGTATTCAGGAAGAACAAGCAAGAGGTCCTCAGAGGGGGCAAAGCAGATGCAATACCTTTCCTGGAAGACCACAGCAGCTCTCATTACTACCAAGCTTCCCTTTGTAGTGGAGAAGATAGAGGAGCTCTTCCCATCCCTGGAATGCTTTCAAAGATACTGTGCTTGGCACCCTGAGGTTAGCGCGATTTTTGAGCAGATAAAAGCCCGTTACATGAAAAGGCAGATCCCACCCTCCTTTTTTTTCTTTTTTTTTTCTTTTTTTTCTTTTTTTAAAAACTTGTTAAGAAAAGAAAGAAAATGCTTATTCTGTCTGCAGTTCCACTGATTTCAATGGGAGCTTTCATGGACTAAGGTGCTGCTTCATGTAAGAGAAGCAGAGGCAAGACTTCATCTAACATGCTGCTTCCACTTACTGACCTTATCCTTTCGTATTTCCATGTCCAAATGCCCATCTTGAAGAACATGTTAAGCCTTTCAGTTTATTATTTCCACTACATTTTAGAGAGCTGGAATAATTTGTATTGTTAGGCACAAAAAAAACCATCTTCCACTGTTTTTGACAATTGAAGAACATGGAGTGATGGAAGCAGAGGAAAGCTCTATTTACTAAACACCACATGTAGATTACCACTGATAGTTTTTCTAAAGAAATTTATGACCTGTGTGGAGTAAATAAACTCCCTTTTTGGTAAAGAATCTGCAGCCAATCATTCATGCTTGCTTAGAGACCTTACTGTTCATCTTGCTTTTATGTGGAAGCCTACAGTCAAGGGTGATGTTATGTCTAAAATAGACAGTTGGCAGCTAAAAATGAAAAAAAAACCAAACTATTTCTAACATTACTTATCATGAGATTCTTGGTAGATTATGGCAAATTTACTCTGGTTCAGGAAAGAAAGAAAAGATAATGATAGGACAATTATAATTTTTGTAACTAATATGTTATCTTTATGCATGCACTTGCATGCCCAGCTTCATTTACTGGCAAGTTATGGCATTTTAGACATCTGAAATAAACAGAGAGCTCTCAGTGTGTTCAGAATGTTTAATAAGTCTGAAAGCTGTTTGCTCTGTATCTCAGGGTAAATGAGAATGGGACAGACACTGCTTCTCCTGGTTGCCCACCCTGTATTCCCATCATCATGCTCCTATGCTCCCCTTTCTCTCCCCATTTTTTTTTTCTGCATCCAATAGAGACATAAACTATTTAAGGCAATCATGAAAACTAAGTGAGAAGAAGTAAGAAGAAGGTTTACCATGTTTACAGAAATATGTATTTCTCATGTACAAGTAACTCAGTGGCTTTCAGCTCTATCCCTCTTGATTTATATTTGTGTGAAAGGGGAACTGGGCTGTTATTAAGTCTACCTGATTTAAAAGATGCACACAGTGTGTTTGCTTATTTTCTTCTATCATATGTGAAATTATCAATACAAACTTCATTAATTTCACATTCCACAACAAAGTATTTTCAATTTAAAATGAATAAGTGCCTTTCTGAGTGATGATCCTTTGTCCTTAACTCACCTCACTATACTTCAGCATGTGGGGCCTGTAATGTTACTGGGGTTCTGTCTTCTCTAGAAGAATGACCTGTTTTTGGTGAGAGGTGTCAAAAATAGTTCTCCATCCTCAGATCAATTCAAGTACTAGCAAAAGTAGCTGCCTTACTGGTGTGGACATGGTCAGGTAAGTTTATTGCTAACCATAGCCCTGTTGAGGGCTCATGGGACAACTTGCCTGCATGGGATTTTCCTCACAGTGTACAGAAGAATTTGTTACAATAAGTGTTGAACTCATTGACTTTGTCCACAGTGGATGAGCAGTTGTTTTCAACCCTGCTCCAAGATGTCTGGAGAGTAGGTGGGCGTTTTGACAGCAGTTGTCAAAAACACATTGTTTCTCTGGGGCAGGTACATGCCTTCCAAAATATCCATGCTCTAAAAGGCCCGAATCAGTAAACCTGGGATACTGCAAAGTCCCCTCTGACAGCATGGCCTAAGAAATACTGTGCTGCTGTACACTTGCAGGATGTCAGATTATGAGTAGGACTTTTAATGTACAGTCCCTTATCATCTACATCAATACAGAATTGAAGGCCACAAGCCAATTGCCAAAGATCATGCTAATTTAAAGAACAGTTAGTGGAAGAAAATACCCATGCTGTAAGTAAGTGATCAGAGCTCTCACTGTGTGAGGCTGTTGACATAACAAATAATGCTGAATCTTGCAGGCTCTTCACACACTATGCACACATCTGAGCCCATGTGAAAAAACATAAGAAACTATTTTGCCAAACTAGACTGGGTCAGGTATCTCTATTTGTTAGATATTTGTTAATAATTGACCAGTTCTGTGGAAGCATCGTAGTATAATCTATAAGAAGTGGATTGTACGAGAGGTTTTCTTTTTCTATGGTATTTATTTTTGCAATTACACAAAGAATAAGCTGGCATATGAGGAAGGAAACTAAAGCAGAAGCTATTTTTCTAGTGGATAAAAGAAGATTCTATTTTGTACAGAACAACTTCTAGTTGACCTTTGCAATAAATGCCATAAAATACTATTTTGGCCACAAATGGAGCAACATTTTTAGAAGGATTAATGTTTAATCTGTCTGTCTGTCTGTCTGTCTATCTGTGCAGGATTTTAAAAAGGCTGGAGGAAGCTAGCTGTCCACTTTCACTTATAATTGCATCTGAAAAACTTTTAAACTGTGCAAGATCTTTCTCTGCTGTGCTGGATGCCATTAACATTAGCATATTACCACAGAAAAGAAATCAAAGGTAGACAGTGAAATTCATAAGAAATCTTCCAAAAGCCTTCTATCCCTCAAAAACTTTAATTCCCAACAAGATCCTGACTGTCACGAAACCCACTAAAATATATGAACTGTTTAGTAGGCTCACAGAGTTGATAACAGTCTGAGTATTTTTTGATAATGATAAAATACAAAGCTATATTAGATTGGAGAGAGCAAATTTTGAAGAATTTTGAAATCCTGGAGAAATTTCAGAGGGGCCAATCACTACACTTACACTTGCAGGATTTTTTTTTCTGTTGAGTTGATGTTTTTTTGGTCATTGTCACTATTTTTTTTGGCATTGGTAGATGTTTCTATCACAGTGCATGTCCTGTCACACAATATTGCATGAGTACCATGGAGCCATTCCATGTCTTTCCTGGCCCTGGAATTTAGATGAATGTAAGCCTTAAAAAACAAACAAACAAACAAACAAACAAACAAATCCCCAAAAAAAACCACAACCCAAAAAACAAACCCCTCAAAAATCTAAATACTTTACAAATACTTTTAAAAACAGGGATAAAATAGGTAGCAAACATAGGGAAAGAATCTCTCCTGATTCAAGGCTCTGTTTGGCACTCTGTAGACATTTCCCAGTAAAAATGCTTTAGCTGATCCCAGCTGTAATATTGGCTCATTGGGAAGGTTGACTGGGTATGTCCTTTGGCTGATCTGAACACACTGTGTATAGTTTAAAGTCAACATCCTGACTTTTTCATAATTTAAAAACTGTATCTAAATCATTAGTGTAAGTGTATTTTAAAATGGCTCTGTATTTTCCATCCTGATACTAAGTTGAAACTGGCAGAATGGAAATTGGAGAGAAGTTGCAAAGAAATAAAAAAGTGTCCTGCTCTGCTTCTCAGCTACAGGAATGACCAAAGCTGCCAGAGAAGCACCTTATACAAAAGGAAGACTGTCTGGGGAAGAGGTAAGGATATTCTCAGGACCTCTGTTGAAAGCAGTACTTCTTATCCAAAAGAAAGATGGAAATTTGTAATTGTACCCTTCCTTTAAAACCAGGTCTTGCTGCTTTCCTGTGTGTTACAGATCACATGTTATTTTACATTGGAAGCTTGGAGCTAAAATCTAAAATCTAAAGGCCAAGTTCTGCCCTTAGATACACATGCACCAGTCCAATGAGCTCAAAGAGAGCTGTGTTCATATGTTTAGCAATGGAATTTGGCCCTAAATATTTAAATATTTATTCAGAGGGGAAAAAAAAGCTTCTCTGATATATTTGTATCTCATATCTAATACACACAGATTACCACCACTGGGCACCCACCCTGAGAAATAAGAAGGGTTAGAGAACCATAAACTCAGCATTCTACCTGCTCTGCATGATCAAATAACATGAATTTGTTTCAGAACATTGAGGAAATTAAATCTTTAGCAACCTGTGGCTGATGTTATTTATTCTGCAGTCCAGTAGTAATTTGATGCAAATTGCTGGCGCTATTCCTACATCTCAAGAAATTACTGTTTTGAATGGACTGATTCTGGAAACTTTCCTTATAGGTATATGCAATCCAGAAGGAACTAATGTCCTCTGCTTGTATTTTTTTCTGCATAAAAAAGCTCAGTATCCTGGCTAATTCTCTAACCTTTCCAAAGGTTTGTGATTGGAGTCCATAATAATCTAACCATGTCACGGTTAGATGAAATGGTTAACCTGAGGATCCCACCTGCTCTCCCTGGCAAATGACCCAGATGTGTTTTTGCTAAGGATGCAAAGGATTCAGAAACCTGCAAAATTTCCTCAAGCAATATAATACTCCAGTTTGTATATCTTATGTTAAAGTGAAAAGTAACTATATATAACTGCTATTTTCCTTGGACAAATGACAGCTAGAGGAGAGCTGAATTCCAGGTTCAGACACCTAAATTTGGTCGACTAAAAGTTACTGTTTATATTTATGGTAGCTATTTAAGCTACCATGATACTCAATAGCAACCTAAAGCTCAATTCACTTGTCTAAAATTAAGCTTCCAATGCCATTACAGCTGCCTTGGGCTACCTATAAAATCGCCATGGACCTGGCACATCTGAGTCAGGACCTGTGTGAGGTGCTTTGGTAAGGTAGGTGGAGGGAGACAACATATCCCAGAGGACTTGCCATAGAATATCTGAGCTCAGGCCTCACAAATGCAGTCAGTGGCTTCTACAGAGGAAATCTAATGGCCAAACAAAGAGGCTTTTGGAGGAACTGGTTTCTTGCCTGCATTGACCATGGGTACTGGGTTTCCATTGAAACCTAGTCCTGATATCGTAGTTGCCAGAATACATCCTGGCTGTAGGGTAATCAGTACGCTGCCAGTTCAGTCTGGCTTAAGCTGCCTTGGCTGTGCATTTTGTGCAGTACAGTGGTTCCAGTGAAATGCTGGCAGGCAGGACAGCCAGAGTGATGGCCAGGTGTGATTACAGGGGTGATGAGTTTCTCGTGATGTTGTGCTTCAGGGAGCTCCGTGAGATCCATTTGGGCATTTAGCAAAACCTGCTACCTGCCCCTTAGCTAGAGGAGTCTCTGGCTACTAAGTGTTGGCTCTTTACATTGCTTGGGAGAATTGGCACTTCATCTGCTTTTACTGCTCTCAATTTTAGGTGACAAGGATATCCAGCATACTGCCAGAGTACTCTTTTCAAAGCTGCACCTTTTTTTTGGGCACAGTTCCATAAAAAAGACTCTGCACTCATTTTCTGCTTTTAGAGTATTTTTTCTGGAGCTCTCTAACCATAGAGGTCATACTTGAATATCTCTGGCTATAGAGGTGCAATGCATGATGTTGCCAAAGTGCTGTGACCTCTGTGGTAAGAACAAAAGCATGTTAAACTCACTAATAATCATGGCCAGTTGGGCCTTCTACCCAGGTCTTGCCTCAGTACTAACAAGGTGAGTTAAAAGTGATGCAGCAGTGAGAAATTCTTCGCTGCTACAAATTGTGTTTTTGGTTTGCTCTGGTGGTTATCTTGGTTGAGATCAAACCTCAAGCATTACTTCAGATAACATATAACTATTAGCATATGCTTCCTTGATTGTGTGTGGCAACTCCCAGACCCATTTGTGGAAGGCATGGTTTTGAAAAGCGCACAGCAAACAAGTACTATTTAAGGCATTGTCTTAGGGCAGCTGACTGGACAGGCTGGAGGAGTCAGTGGCTGGGAAAAGGGCTACCTCCAAAGTAGATTTTCTTCAAGTGCATTGATTCAGATCAGTTGGGTACAAAACCCTGCTTTTATCTTGTTTTATGTTTAATTCATATGCTGCTTACTTAAGGGTGTGCCTATGGGGCTGGCTTCTGAGAGACGTGTTAATACATGTCCAAAATGGCTACTACAGATTGAAGGTCTTGGTCACAACTGGATTACACAAAACAAAGCTCTGTCCTCCAGATCATGGTGCTACCTAATTCTGTCTCTCCAGGTCTTTAACTTCCAGCCATTGGAATTGCCTCAAATCCATTTTGGCACGGAATACATAATTATTTTCATATTGTGCTAGTCTACTCTCCTGCTTTCATCTCTACGAGCCAGGAAGGAGTGAACAAGAGTTGGCAACTTTATACTCAACTATTATATTGCAGAGTACACTTTAATCAGCACCCTAATAAATAGCACACCCAATTAATTGGGATATTTGCCAGAAAACCAGTTCCTTTCTCTGCACTTCAGTGGCTGTAAATGATGGATAAATAGCATTCTTGCTGCTGTCTGTGAGCATATTTGTTGTAATTAACAGGTATGAGTTGGTGTTTTCTGGCATGTGTTTCCTCAGTAGCTTGCTCCCTTTTTAGTAGGCTCCCTGTTCTATGCAGTTACTAAAAATAAATAAAGAACAGATTTCCCTTTCAGTGTTTGCTTAAATCAAGGTAGCTCTTTTGCATTTTAAAGAAAAAAAAGAAGTAATCTATCCATCAGATTGCTATATGGTTCTGACAATTAAAGGTAATAATTCAATAAGCATACTTCTGCTTTAATTAGTATGGTAAAGAGGTCTTTGCCACACCATGGAATAATTTACAATAAAGGAGGGATTTCTGCTGCCACTCTTTAAGGCTACTTTTTTTGACCAGGGGTTGCACGGTGGTTGGCTTTGGGATCCACAGAATTACAATCTGTTTTCATAAACTGTCATATGCTATGATTTACTGTAGACATGTGACAATTTCTCTTATTTGGACATCCTTTGCCAAAAAAGTAAGTAAAAATGAACACGGTAAACTTTTCTAATCCCTGCATTCCTCACAGATTGCTTTAGTGGCAACTGAAAAAAATATTGGAAGTAAATGACTATGAAAAGGGAAATGGTACTGGAGAAATCTCAACAAGGAATCTTAAAAACCAGGATGGCTATGGATCAGCAAAGGGTAGAAACATTCATGTAATTGAAGGAGAACATAATTTGTGGGTTATCTGAAAAAAAAAATTGTCCGGGTTGGCATTTACTTTGACTTGTTGGCAGGAGAAAAAGAAACCGCCCTGTACCACTGCATAAGGTTCCTTATTAGTTGTGGCTTCTGCAGAGGCTCTGTCTCCTCTTTGGAGCATGGAGGATTTCTTTCATTACATAATCTGGATTTTTTTTTTTTTTAGATAGATTGAGTTTTTTTTTTCTCCTGTGTGTGCAAATTCTCTTTGCCCCAATGCTTCTATACTGAGGTTATTATGCTGAAGGAATGCAAGCGTCTAGAGTAACAATGGTTCATTTTCCTTTAATGACTTTGTCGACAGGATGGAGACATTTTTGTGGTGTGATGAATTCACTCGGTCTCCCGTTGTGTTTTCTCCACATGCTTTGGAAACTCTCTCTCTCTCTCTGAGAATTGTGGCCATCCACTCCAGCAAGAGCTTCATTACTTTATATTCATTGTATTTAAATGACACCCCAGTGGTACTGACCTCCTGGGATGATTGATGTAAATTATATGCTATGTAGGGGGAAAATAAAATCTTTTTCTGACTTTTTATGTTCTGCAGAGAAATAAAAAGTGAAAACAAATGACAGAGAAAATCAGGCCTATTCAAAGTGAAACTTTGTAAGCATTACGGTTTGAGCAGATTCCAGTTTGTGAAAGTGCTGAGACAGTTCATAATGACCTCATGATCTGAAAGGTGACCTGAGAAGGGGGAACAATTTTGTATGTGCCCTTTTTAGGTTCTGTATAATACATAACAAAAACCTGATCATTTTTTTTTCCTCTTTACAAGTATTTTAAGAATTCAGATTTGAGCAGGGAACAGCCTTTGCACTTTTACCAGCTAGACGAAGGCACAGTACTAGAAGGGACACCTCAGTGTTCTTTCCTCCTGTCTTCTAGCAGATTTTCTCATATTGACTTTGGATTTCCTAGCCAGTAGGTATCTGTCTTGTTCAATTATTCTGCCAGGAGTTATTACCTATAGAAGTGGCAACAGGGGGAATGTTCTCTCATCAGCCCAGCTCATCATCAGGCAGGAGCTTCAATCCCTCATGAACAGGTAACCTCTCACTGCAGGCAAAAGGGTTCTGCACAGCAACACAGTTTGTCAGCAAATGTTTCTGTCTGCTTTTTCAGGCACCTCACCAAGTCACACTGCCTCTATCCAAGCTCCTGGAAGTTATGTAGCTCACAGTGGACATGCTCAACCATACTATCCCAGTAATTCCCATATTAAAATTACCATATGGAACTGGCATAGTAATTTCTCTATTTTTTTCTGTGTTCTTAAATTATTCTGTCTTACCAATTCTGAGATACATAAAGATATGCATAGAAATGTCAGTAATATGCTGCCTTGACTCCCTCAGTTTAATGTAAGGTTCTGACAAATCACAGAATTTGGCTAAAAACTCGAGTTGCCTCGAGTTTTTTCTGCAGTACTTTTCATAACCTGACAGAATGTTTTGATTCTCCTTTTCGCCAGGAAAATGCTTATTGATAATCCTGCTTTGGCTGGGGTTGCCCAGATATTTTAAAATGTGTAACAGGAAGGAACTGTTCAGGCCATCCTCCTCACAGCAACGACTTAAAACTTTGCTGTGCAGGCAAGAATCAGCAGTGTGAGGCCTCTCATTCTCCAGGATAATATCTTGGTGTTTTGCCCTGTTGCTGTCAGTGCTCAGGCTGGTATCAGCTTTACTTCCATAATCGTAAGCAGCAGCAGCAGAAGGGAGAGGGGCTGGCAGCACTCGGCAGCGAGTTGCAGAATCACCTCGTCTTTCTGAGGCTGATGTGGGAGGTGGGAACAGGGAGGAAGCAATGCAGAGGGGACTGACAGAATGTTTATATGAAGTAGCAAGAAGGACGGGGAGTCAGTGGTAGCCAAAAAAAAAAAAAAAAAAAAAAAGTAAGGGCAGCAGAAGTCAGCTAAGGGAAAAAGAAAATAAGATTTCTTTCTACTAAACTGGAATTCAGATGGTCCCTTGAGTGTTAAGATCACTGCAGTGGTTGCCAGAGCTTTCTTCTTCCTCCTTTCCTTATCCAGACCCCCAAAGATGTAAAATGCTGAGATTTACATAAAATTACAAAGTCTCTAAGCTGTCAGTTTCTTAGAATGAATCCTAGTAAAATGATACGAATACTGCTTGGTGTGCAGGCAGGAATTTGAATTAAAAAGGGACTAAGGAAGGCAAAATAAGAGTGTCACTTTTGAAGTTATACACCCCACAAACTTTTGAGAAAAGTAAGATTATTTTCAAAGCATTAATGGTTACTCCATCTACCTCTGTTGGTCCCATTTATTAGTTCCACTTTATACCATGGCACATCAGCCTGTCTCCCAACAAACCTGCATGTGACGAGCAGAATGTCTAAACTGAACTCACAGAAACCTACTGTTAGGAGTCCAAGGAAGAAAAGGTTGAAAGGAAGAAGGAAACATTAAAAGAAAAGAAAGATGGGTTAATGCTCCAGCTTGCCTAGTCATGCCCTTCCCCATCAACCTGTTGAGCTGGCAGGATATAGAAAGAGGAAAGACACCATTGCCAGGAATCAAGAGGAAAACATGGGTATGTAAACACACCAATGCATTGAATCAGCACAGCAAAGAACAGAATATTTCACCTGGAAGGGCCCTACAACAATTATCCAGTCCAACTCCCTGACCATGTCACTGACCCAAAGTTAAAGCATAATGATATTGTCCCCATCCCTCTTATACACCGAGAGAAGTAGAGCATCAATCATCTCTCCATAAGCCTGTTGCAGTGTCTGACCACCCTCTCAGTAAAGGGATGCTTCCTAATGTCCAGCCTAAATCTCCCTGGCTCAGCTTTGAACTATTAATGTCATGGCCGAAATAGTACAACTGTGTACTGCTGTGGCCGGATCCGTTGGTGTTTCCAAGGGTAAAGGCGAACACAAGTCGCTGCTGTTGGTGCTGCTATTTTAGAACACCTGTACAAGGCTGTGGCTGCAGAGATGAGGCTGTGCTGAGGCCAGACACCTGTGTACACCCACAGCACCCAGCTGCAGGGAGAGCCAGCTGTCTCTCCCAAAAGCCCCCTGGCTTTTTGGACTCACAGCAGCCCTGAAGCCCCTTCCTGCTGCCCTCCAGCAATGCCTGGTGCTGAAGGCGAAGGAAAAGGTGGTCATGGCCCATCAAACAGCACATGCAACACCATCCCTGGAGGTGTTTAAGGAAAGACTGGACATGGCACTGAGGGAACTGGTCTGGCTCAGAAGGTGGTGGTTGGTCATAGGTTGGACTCAACAGTCTTGGAGATCTTTTCCAACCTAACTGATTGTGTTATTCACAGAACAACAAAATTGTTAGGGTTGGAAGGGACCTCTGGAGACCATCCAGTCCAACCCCCCTGCCAAGGCAGGATCATCTGGAGCAGGTGACACATGAACGCATCCAAGTGGGTTTGGAATGTCTGCAGAGTGGGACAATCTACAAAATCCCTGAGCAGCCTGCTCCAGCAGCTCCTGTCACCCTCAACGTAAGTTCTTACTCATGTCTAGGTGGAACTTGTGTTTCATTTTATGGCCGCTTCTCGTCCTGCCGCTGGGCACCACTGTAAAGAGCCTGGCACCGTCCTCCTGGCACGCCCTGGATTCCCACACCCGCCTTTGAGCCAGTCACACGCATTAACCCCGGGCGAGCGGCGGGCCGAGGGGCACGGCGGCGGCAGGAAGCGGCGGCAGCCCCGCCTCGCCCCGGCTCCTCCCCGCGCCCTGGGAGGCGCCGCCGCCCCCGCCTCCATCTGCGGGGCGGCCGCTGTGGCGGAACCGGCTCCTCCCCGGCGCGGGCGGCGCCATCTTACCCCCCCTCCCTCAGCGGCCGCGGCGGTGGTGGCGGCGGGCGGGGGGAACAGCGCGAAGCCGTCGCCGCTTTTCCGTCCCCCTCGTTTGTCGCCTCGGTCCAGGCAGCGCGTGGAGGGGAAGGACCGAGGTTCAGTGCCTGCCCCTCGCTTTCCCCTCTCGGCTGTCCGCACACGGGGTGGGGGGACCGGGCACCACAAGCTGCTCCCACCTTCCTTCCATCCTTCCTCCCCTGCACATCTCAGCCTCCTCATCTATCCATCCATCCATCCATCCATCCCCAGGGGTGAGCCTTTGAGTGAGTCACCAGAGAGAGCACGCAATTAGAGAGTGTGTTGCTATTAATTAACTTAGTGAGGCTGCTCGTTGTTGGGGCCTTCAGGAGCATTAACGGGGCGGTTCCTGCCCGCGGTACCTGCGGGGCGGGGGTGCGGGGGGCGCGGGGTTTTCTGTTGGCTTTCAGTGTTACCTTGGACCCTGCCCCGTCCTGTTCGTTTTGTCGTCTCGCAGCTAATCTAGGAGGTGTTCCTAGGACTTTTTAAAAAATATTCTTTAAAATAATGTGACAGCGGACAAGCTTTGGCCTGCAGTACACTGTACTGCTGGGTGTTGTTAATTTCTTCGTGTGACTCTGATGTTGTGAAATCTGACTAGGTTGTAAATTTCATCTGGAGGAAATGGATTTTATTTATTTTGCCTGAACAGGTGTGGTGATTCCCTAACTGGAATCCTGAGATACTCCTTATTTGGAATCCTATGCGTTTGGCTGCTCATTCTTGATGAGAAATTTTGGATACATACATTGATGCCCTAACTTAATGGTATTCTGGATGTACCAGAATATTCTCATAAGGTCTATAGTGTTCTTTATAGAAAGTATTAGTTCTTACGGAAATCATTGATAAGTGTTAAAAGTCTAGGACTGACAGTCCAGAAGAATGTTTCTCTGTGTTAGCTAGAAGTGATTTTTCCATTTTAGAATATTTTTATACTTCCTGTTTACAGATCAACTGCTTCTAAATTCCTAGAAATTACACAAATGGATGATTTGCAGTCAATGACTGCAAAGCACATATACATACAAAATATATATATGACTGTGTTTGTGAACTGGGAGCAGGAACCTGATGTTGCAGACAGTGCAAGTTTGCTGTATGGCATGAGTGTTAGTGATTTATTATGAGACATTTGATTTCCTACAAGTGAAGCTGTTTCACCGTTTGCAGCCGTGTTGGTGTTTTGCTAAAATTTTCTTTTGAAGTCTTTTATGTAACTCCCACATCAATCTCTTTCTTGGTACAGGCCTTGCTTTCCCTTTGGCTTAAGGCAGCAGTGCTTACTTGGCAGGATGCAGTGCAGCCACCCTCTCTCCCTTTTTGCATATCTTTCTTCGCTGTTGGCCAGATCCAAGTGGTGTGGAAGGCAGTGTTAGTCCTTTTGTTAACTTTGATGGACTTTACACAGGCTCCTATTTGCATGTTACTAATATACAAATCATATTTGTTTTTAGTTTGGTTCCTTTTTATCCTGTATATTGTTGCTGTGTAGATGGGGATGTTGATGGCCAGAAGTAGCATTTCCAACTGTAACAGGATAAAAAAATGTTTTTTGAAAGCCCTGTCTCTGCTTGTGGAAGTTTAAAAAAGTTAGTTTTCAGTTATTTTTCAGTTAAAGAAAAATATTTTCTTTCATCATTCTTAGCTATGATGATTCTGAAGAAAAGCTTGAGGTCTAACCAGAATATACTGAAACTGCAGGAGGAAAAGCTCAAAGTTGTGTCTCTGAGAAGTAAACAAGAAATCCTTTAGTGGCATTTAACTTGTGATTTTCAAATCTATGGATTTGGAGACATTGCTTAAGGTTTCACAGGATTCTATGGCCTTTAGAGCCTCTGTCATAACCAGCTGAATTACTCTCCTGGGCTCAGTTCTGGGTAGCACAGAACTGAGCTGTTTGAGAGTTGATTAGTCAATTAGTAACTTGTCAGCATAAGCAAGCTGTAATTTAGCAAGCTACAAGAATTGCCTACATACAACAGCTTAGAGCAACAGTGAACATCATGTTGCTGTTCTGCTGTGATGCCCTCGAGCAGTGGGACCAGCTAGACGGTGTCGTTCTAGGTCATCACTGCAAGGGTGTTCTGAGGCAGGAGGCCAAACCCACGCAGCATAATTATACCACAGAAAATAACTGAGTTAATGCTCTTGTTGCAATTGTGAAATACCCAAATGTGTAGATACACAAGAATGTAAAGAAAAGGAAATTAGTTAGGCCTATGTTCTCATGGAACCATGCAGTGGTGACTCAGTTACGGGCTTATCTGGAGCTGATAAAAAAATCTGCCTGTCAAAGGTACTGCAAATGGTATTGATTTGATCTGCTATCTGTGTTTCAGGTACTTGGCATTTGTAGTGCTATGTGGAGTCGTTATTAATTTTAAGTAATCTTAGTAAGTGTTCTTTTGCAAGCTATCACAGGTGAAATTTCTATTTATAAATAATCTTTGGCTTTTCTCTACCCCTGTATTCTGCATATGTTTGAAGTATCGTGTTTGATTACAATCAGACTTTCACAGAGTCAGCTGCAAAGTTTCTAGTTCACACAGCTCCTTAAGCTATCACAGAAGTAGCAGTAATGGAAAAAAGGGGCCAAGAGCTTGTTTGGAAGATGTGATTTCCAATAGACTTTTGCTGAAATGTGGGATTTTTTACTTGAAATGTCATTCAAGCATATGATTTTTAAAAGCACTTAACGAAGAGCTCTCTTGATAATTCTTCTGATGAAGACCAGTAGTGAGGTATATCTGGGAGAAATGTGTGTTTTTGAGTAAACAGGAACTTACTGGATGTCATATGTGACTATGAGATCTCTAAAAGGGGTTGGGTGGCCTGAATGTTACTGACACGTTGTTAGACCAAGTTCTAAAGAACTAGTTTTCATGCTTTGACCTTATATTAAAGCCATGGCTATTTTCCCTGTAGTTTTACTTGAATTACATGTTGAATAGTTGAACAACAATGGAAGTAGACATTTTCTCCTGCAGAGAACTTATGGTGGCAAGCAGTGATTTCTGCAAAAGGAACAGCCCCACAACAAGAATTGGAATTTTTTTTTTTAATAATCTTAGCTATAGATTTGGCTGCTCATTCTTGATGAGGAATTTTAGATACATATGTTGATGCCATAACTTGATCATATTCCTGATATGCTAGAATATTCAATTACGGTTAGGGTGGAACTATATTATGAAGTGATTTTAATTGTATATTACATAGTGAATCAAACACAGCTCAAGGTGATGAGAGGAGAAGGGTCGATGTAGTCAGTGTGATAGGCTGGGAAGATGCCATTTTGAAAGGAGGTGAAGGTTTAGACAGAAAAGTTACACCAAGGAAAATACAGTTTAGAGCTAATGATAACTTGGTTATGCTTCACAGGAAATCCACCTCTGCTAGTAAATACTTAAAGTTTATTTTAAATGGAACCAAAGGCAGATGGGGACCCATTCTCACTAAAGGAGTTGCTTGCTGGCCAATGAGCAGTAAAACATATTGAGGGACTAACTTGACCACTGCATCATAATACAGGAATGCTTTACTCGTCAGAAAAAGCAAAATACTGAGCAAATCACAATTGGGCCCTGTTCATCCTTGCATGCTGGAATCAAATATGCAAGTCCTTGATGACTTGGAAGGTTTTTATTATCACCAGACCTGTGAATGCACCTTGTGTTTGCTTCCCTGAAAATCACCAGTGGTTCCCGTGGGAAGGACATGACCACTGAATTGCATCTCTATATAATTATTAAATCATTCCTATAGAACGTTTGTAATTCCAGTGTATGAAGAAAAAACAATTGCTAGTTGAAATAAATTCAGGGTTATAGGGGTCATATTCTGGAAGCCGTGAGAACTTGGCTGTTAGTTTCAGGTTGTTTGGTCTTTACACTGTTTTCTTAAAGTATTTTTAGGAAGGAAGGAAAAAGTCATTTTTGCTTAATTTGCAGTGCTATTAACTGCCGATGTGGCACAGAGCTCTGCAAAAAAGTGTGCACATTCAGTTCAGAGGGAGGTGGGTGTATATATTGGTTCATTTTGGCTGCTTCCTTGTTAAAAACAAATGTATCACTTCTGGAGAAGGACAGAGCTCTGATCAGACTGGAGTTGGAAACTCTGAGAAGTGTTTGTAAACACCTCCAGATGGGAAGGCAGAGCTCTCATATAAAATTCTTCTCTGTATTTCCCAGTCTCAAATAAAACAGTCACATCTGTGTGTTAGTATTCTTTCAGCAGTCCAGACCATTCTGTGGTCTGGTTCAGAAGAAACTTTAAGTAACTGTCATGTCTAACATGGGGATGGACAAATAGTAGCTTCAAATATGAGGCCATGCAGACTGATTTTGAGTAAAACACAGCAGTTGTTGCATGCAGTGGAGTCAGAAGGTTTTATTTTAATCTGAGGTTGCTTTAGTGACTTTTCTTTCCTTGCTATGTCAATGAAAAAGTTGTGCTTGTTTACTGCTTTCATGTAAGGTCTTCAGTAAAAGTAATGCACAAGGACACCAGGAAGGATTATTTTATCTTCAGGGATGTTGAACAGGACAGTTCTAAAGATAAAAATTAGGATGTGTATTGTTCTTTGGATGAAAATCTATGCCTACATGTATTAGAAAATTTATTTTACCTGTTTCTATCAGCCATGCATGTTTCTTCACTAACTTCTGGATGGGAATGAATGACTGAATTGCCTTTTAAATGGACAGGGGAAATTATGTTCATTTGTATTCCTTTGTATTCATGTGGGCTTTCCAAGCATGTTCTGTTCCAAAGAGAGTGTCATGGTTAAAGATGAGATGCTTATTTGCCTGGGTGGTGAAAGCTGGGCTGTGCATTGACAGCTATAAGATGAATTTTTCTTTCTGGTATTCAGTTTGAAATAAAACTACCCTAAGAATTTGGTCTATCAAGTAATAAATGGAAGCAGCAGCAGCAGATGTAATGTGTTATCCTTAGAATGAATAGTGCATGCATTCTGCTTTGTGGTACTTTGTTAATTAATTAAAAATGAAAGAAAGCTGAGCTTGCAGCCCAAGCTTTGAACAATATTCTTGTGTGCAGACCTGGTGCAGATGTGTCCCTGCCTGCCCACAGATTGCTTCTAATCCTGTATTTGGTCTGACTGTTCCCTGAAAGTTTGTGCCTTTACTATATCAGCTTGGCTTTTTAAGATGCTGTGCTTAGGGAGTATGAAAGTTATGAATCCTGTTTCCTGTAAGCAAAAACATTTTTAATTGTGGCCCATAAAGCTGGTAGTTTTTGACCTGAACAGGTCAGAGGATGATAAAGTAACTTCATTGTATGCTATCAGTCATTAGATCACACTTGCTCTGTACTTATCTGAGACCCTTTGGAGTGTTTCTAGTTCCAGCCTGCTTGAACAGCTCAGGAGTACTTAAGGACTTCACACTTAGTGTTTTAATTTTCAGTTAATTTGTGCTACTGGGAGAGCGGCTCACAAGCAAAACAGTAGATGTACTCCTGCATTTGCTTATGGGGTATTGGGTTTTTTTTAACTTTCTCTTAATTTCTATAGTTTTGTGCATACACTCAGTCAGTCTTGCATGTGTTCAGCAAGGTTATGGTGTGTGTTTGTTTTTTAAAAGAAGTGCAGTAACAAAAATCTGTATTTCCTGTAGTTAATGAAGTTCTTAAATCTCAGACTCTTATCCTATACCCTCTTGTCAGCTGGTGAGGCCGTGAAATACTCAGTGGTAACAGACTAGTTAATCTAATTACTCTGAAGTAGAGGGTGTGGAAACAAAAGCATTAATTTTGATTTTGTGTTAATTCATAGTTATATTGGTTTTTCTTTCCTTCCTGTTTTGTTTGCGTTTATATAAATGAAAATTTGCCAGTCTTTAAATTTTTGCCTGGTTTAAGTTATATGCAAAATGTATTTATGAAAAGAAAAGACTGATGTGATAACCATGTTAGATGTATGCTTAATGAATTAAATCATTGTAGTGGTAACTTCTACTCTGTGTTATTCAGTGTAAAAATTTTTGCAGGAATGCTGCTATTTTTTTGTAATCATGCGCCTTCTTTGGCCTGTAACAGAGACATCAGAGAGAATCTCTTCAAATCCACATTTGTTTTAAACTGACCCAGTGCAAACTTAGGTATTTTTTTTCTTGTGGTGAAGTGAAAATTTTATTCCTATTAACTTCTCTTTCTGAGTGAGTTTAGATCAGCTGTCAGACTTTCTGTTAGAGGACTGTTCTGTAGTGACTGTTTGGGTTTATCTTTCTCCTTGATCTCCATGTGACGTTTCAGCAGTGGGGATTGGTGAAGGTGTCGGAGTAGTATCTCAAAAGCCTTGACTGAGTCTCTGTTGTTCAGCCTGGAGAAAGGGAGACCTCACAACACCTTCCAGTACCTCAAGGGGCTCCAAGACAGCTGGAGAGGGTGTGCAGTGATGGGGCAAGGGGGAATGGCTTGAAGCTGAAACAGGGAGGTTAAGATTAGAAAAAAAGAAGTTCTTTGCTGTGAGGGTGGTGAGGCACTGGAACAGAGTCAGCCCTATCCCTGGAAGTGTTCAAAGCCGGCTTGGATGGGGCCCTCAGCAACCTGGTCTGATGGAAGGTGTCCCTGTACATGGCAGAGGGTTGGAATGAGTTGAGTTGTAAGATACTACAGAATGGTTTAGGTTAGAAAGTATGATTTTCTATATGCATTTACATGTTAATATAGTATAGGATATTGCCTAAATGTATAACCTTTACATCATGTTTTAGGAGCACTGGAATTCCAATTTTTATGCCTCTCAGTAGATCTTGAATAAATACATGGGTTATACAGATCACTTATTAATTGTAGATTAGTTAGTGGAAGTTAATATTGCTTGGTAATTTCAGAGTGGATATGAATATGCAGGAGGGTTATGAAACAGAAATCTGCCCGGGTATCTTACTGTGGTGAGAGGGATGGGCCTAAACCTGATGAGAAATGACTTCAAATTTGTTTCCCTCAACTGATAATATGCTGATTCATATGGAACAAGTGTTTTCTGTTACGACTCTTCAATGTAAAAGTCATAGAGACTACAGTAGATGCTTTTAAACATTTATATTAGTGATTATATTACCTTTGAATGTGTGTATTTTACTATACATTTGGTTGCAATGTTTTATTTAGGAGAAAAGAATTTATAAAAGCCGGGCCTACTCGGATAGTAGGCCCAGTCCAAATAGTGTTAATAAGAAGTTATCTTCTTGCTAGAGTTCATTATTAAAATGCAGCACATTGAAATAATCTGTGACTTAATCTGAACATCTGAATTCATTTTATAGAATACGGCAAACAGCTGCATTTCAGTTTGGAGCTAAAACAAGTACAATATATCGACCCATTGAAGATCACTGTAGGCTTTTCAGTTCCATGATAGCTGTACTTACTGAAGAAAATTTATTTGAGAGTGCTTCTGCTTTTGAATTATTTTTTATTTTTTTTAATGTCCGGAAGAAAGGAAATAGAACATACGGAGGATGCGACTTTGATGTGTAAAGAAGTTAATTATCTAAACCATCAAACAAAATGTGGGCTGTGGAAGTAATTATTATAAAGGGTCTGATGAAGCCTGACAAGCTGTTGGTTTTTTATGTTAAGAAAATGCTGTACACCTGCTTGATTTGAAAGTTAAATCGTTTGGTTGCAATAGCAGGACCCAAGTTTGTAGTGAAGCAGTAGCTGATAGGCTTTCAGCTCTCAAACCACTAAGATGTAAAGCCCTTCAGATTTTTAAATTGAACTGTTCTTGTCCACTTGGAGGGCAGGAACCTAAGAAAGGATTTCATCTAGAACAGGACATGCATGAATCACAGGTTTTGAATTGTGAGGAGGCAGATGTGGAATTGAGCCCCATGGTTTTTGGGAATTTTGGGAGAATGTTTCATAAATTAGCGGAACAGAACCTCATGGATAAAGTACCATCTCTGTCATGGATGTTCAAAGAAAATAGTTACATGCTTCAAGTGATGTAATTAGTTTTAAAAAGCTCTAAATTAAAAATAAAAACTCCTTAAATCTTTGCATGTTATTAACTTTTTAATGAATACACTGTTAATTCTCTATTTAGGAATATTGGTACTGTGGTATTGGCTATAAAAATATAGCTACTGAAATTAATCTTAATTAGTCCCAATCAACTGATAAGCAATAAAATTCATATAAATTTCTAAATCTTTAGGCTGTTTCTGCTATGGTGGGAAAAAAGGCAGCTTCCTTTTAGCTCCCTTCCATGGATATATAGAGCTTTCCTATAAGTACTGACACCTTTCTTTGTTAAAGAGGGTTTTTACTTGTTTTTTTATTTTTTTAAATTCACTAATTTGACTGTTTAGGTTAGATGACTGGTAACTGCTGATCCTGGCAGGATCCTGACAACACTTTAGCCTTGTGTGTAACTGCTCATGTGATTAAAATCAGACTTGAGTGGGAGCAAACTTGTGATTCAAGTTACACATGTGCGTAAGTGCTTGCAGGATGGGGACCTAAATTAGAATCTGCCTGAAGATGAACTGAAGTCTGATAACCTACATGAAAGCATTAATAAAAAAATTAAACTTATGACACCAAGTTGGGTGGGGTAGGGAGACTGTACAAAGGGATCTGGAAGGGCTGGATTAATTGACCAAGGCCAGTTTTATGAGGTTCAACAAGTTCAAGTGCTGGAGGCCGTACTTAAAGTCACAATAACCTCGTGCAGTGCTGCAGACTGGGGCAGCGTGTCTGAAAAGCTGCTCAGTGGGAAAGGACCTGGGGGTGCTGGTCAACAGCTGCTGAACCTGAGCCAGCTGTGCCCAGGTGGACGAGAAGGCCAAAGGCACCTGGCTTGCACCAGCAATACTATGGCCAGCAGGGCCAGGGCAGTGAGTGTCCCCTGTGCTGGGCACTGCTGGGGTCACCTCCAGGGCTGTGCTCAGTCCTGAGCCCCTCGGTTCAGGGAGGCCATTGAGGGGCTGGAGCGTGTCCAGGGAAGGGAACGGAGCTGGGGAAGGCTCTGGAGCACAGGTGTGAGGAGGAGCAGCTGAGGGAGCTGGGGGGGCTCAGCCTGGAGAAAAGGAGGCTCAGGGGGGATATTCTGGCTCTGCACAACTCCTGGGCAGGAGGAGACAGCCAGGTGAGGTGGTGCTTTTCTCTTGTGTACAAAGCTATAGGAGAAGAGGAAACAGCCTCAAATTGTGTCAAAGGAGGTTCAGATACTGGGAAAAGGTTCTTCAGAGAAGGGGTGGTGAAACATTGGGATGGGCTGGCCTGGGAAGTGGAATGGAGTTCTATTCTAGGGAACAATCTTACCCTTTGAATTTTGAAATAGAGAGAGCTAGGATCTCTTACAGCACAGCAAACTGTAGCAGCATAAAGGTTTTATGGTCGCTACTACTAATAGTGCAAGAAATGAGCAGTACAACTCAACTGTTACTAGTGTGTAAAAAACTAGAAGACTAAGAAATGTAGTGAGAATATATCTTGTTTATCAGGGGACTTAGACATTATGCAGTTTTGTATTTTTTTTTGAAGCAAAAAATAAAACTCCCTTGTACATAATAATGGAGTTTTCGATAATAAAATTTTTAGTCTGTCCTTTAGTAAATTATTTTTTAAACATGAAATAGCTCAAAGCCATTTGACTTGCATATTATTAAAGAGGAAAATGTAGATTTATTAATTGCTTCATAGAATAAGAGTAAAATTGTCCTGGATTTGCTTTGGAGCTCTTAAATGAGGTATTTATATAGAAAAGCTGTAAAATACTTTATATAATATAAAGATAGTACCTTCAGTGCTATGAGTATTATGATGGTGGTCGGGTCTCACTCTTTCTAATGTATTTCTGTTTTAAGGATTTAAGTTGTGTGTGTGAAGGGGGTGTTTTATAAAGGAAGTTTCTGATCTCTGCACTCATAAAGTTTTAGCTGCCTTTTTCTGAGAATCTCTTTTACTTCTCTTGGACTTGTTGGAGGTGCTGTGGTTGTGATTTACTGGTGGTTAGGATATGCAGGAATATAAGGGGATGATCAGACAGCAGAGATTCTGGTGTCTGTGAATACCATCCATTCCTGAATAGTAGTGTTTTTATCTTAAATGCTTTTCCACTGGTACTTTTTAGGATACTTCTAAATCATTATTTTAGAATTAGCACATGTTTCCGATACTTTGGTTACAGTAAACGTCATCTCAGGCTTTCTACTGCCTCACGTAGGCTTCTTTATTTGCATGCAGACCTTTTACCTTCCATGTTACTCCAAATATCTTTTCTTCCTTTTTAATATCTAGTGTGAAGCTGTCGTGGTTTGACATGGAAGTGAATTTTTTTGTGCTCTCTTGGAAATGAAATACAATTATTGTAACTGCTGTTATTTCTTTGTTTACCCAGATGAGCAGCACTGTGGCTAGCCCGATGTCAGCAGTTGCCTCTTCAAGCAGTGGAAGAAAATCAACAAGCTTTACACTTGAATTGCAGAGCATGATGTGAGTACTCTGTCAGACTGTCTGGCAGTATCTGCATTGTGTATTCATCTTTTAGCTGATTTCTTGGAATGTGTGAGTAAGGGTGATGGAGGAAAGAAGAGCAGGTGTTAGTGATGGAACTGTTAGTGTTTTACTTCTGATTTGTAAAACATTCAGAGATTACTTGGGTAAATAAAACCCACATCCTCTATTGAAAGGAGAGTAAATGCTGCTGAGTAAAGAAATATGTTTTTAATATTTACTTTGGAAGTCTTTAGAGGCCTGTATTTCTCAGCCCTTCATCAAAGAAAGCTAAGCTTCCAGTTGTCATAGATCTGTTTTTAAATAAATACTTTTTATTAACATCCTTCAGTGCTAATACAGAGAGATAAACTGCTGAGATCATAATATTGCTGCTGAAATTATGATATGGAATGCTTGTAAATAACTGGGGTTTGCCAGCCAGGAAGTAAATTTGTTAAAAATGATGTTATTTATTCTTTTAAATGAACACTGGATTCTCAGAAACCTGGGTTCAAGCTGTGATATTATATGATTTTGTAATTTGGTAGTGAGAGTAAAGCTGTGTTGCTTCTAGTCATGTGTTGTAGGCTTGCCTTCACTGTTGTATAACCATTTCTCACCTGATTTACTGCATAGGCAATAGATGCATAAGGAATCACTTGTCTCCATTGAAATTCTACAAACAGTTCCCTTTGCAAAAGTGGAAGATGCAATGTTTTCAGTTAAGTGTCCTTATGAGATCACTAGATTGTTGTCAGGTGCATAATGAAATACCTTCCACTGGTGTATTTTTCAGTATAATATAAGTAAGAGTTTTTTCATGTGCATTGAATCTTCTGCTGCACATGAGTACATTGTTACAGACCCAGTGTTCCATTGTATTGAGTTTTCTTTGGAAAGAAAAACTGCTTTCTCTCCTTCAAGATAATTGTTTGTTATTTGTTCACATCTGTTAAGATCATCTATGCTGAAAAATATAACTGTTGTTCTTGGTTGAGAAAAACAACTGTAATTGTATTTAAAAAAAAAAACTTCAGAGTCCAATCCTGTGCATCAGTTTGGTTCAGTATCTGGGGAGCCTGCATTTTATTGGATTGTGGACTTCCTGATAAAGTGTTTTGAAACTCCCCTTCCCCGCCAGTGTACACATGATTCTGTCAGAATGTAGAAGTTATTGTTGGCCATATAAATGGAAGGAATAGATATTTTCCTTTTGCTTCAGAACTGCTGCAGTTATCCTTTGAAAGCTGTGCAAACAGATCATCTGTGCTCCAGAGTAACATATTTCACAGCTTCATTAAACTAGTAGGAACTGAGGAAATTCCTTGACTGCAATGAGCACATTGAAACTTAAATTTTTATTGTTTGCTGTGGAAAAAAAAAGGAGACTTTTGAAAATGATAGAGTGCCAGGGATGAGCCATGCAGAAAAAAAAGACAACTGTTTCCTTTGGCCAGGGCCATAAAATTAAGTTATGCCTTTAAAAGAACTTTCTGTGCTCTGACAGAAGCTGACATTTTTTATAAACGATGTGATTTAGGAAGTTATGGATTCTCCCGTTTAGGCAACTTATAACAAATTCTTCCTGACATCTTAAGATCCTGGGAAATAGCTAAGACTGGAGCAATGCAGTGCAAAAAAGGTAACATCTTCTTAAAGAAGAGAAAATAGAGGCTAGCTCTGCATAATTTCTTATTGCCAAGAGAGGGTCACAAATTTCCTATCATTTTCATGGAGTAATATGAAGCGTAACTTTAACTCACCCTGCCTTTCTCAACAAAACATGCACAGCAAGAAGATGAACTTATGAGAAATAAGTCATATAGAGACATTAAGTGCTAATCCAGAATGTCGCATTGTAGTTTGTGTTGCTTTTAAAAATGGGCTGTTGGATTTTAGGGATTTAAAAGGCAGAAAGAAGAGAGAGAAAGTCTATTTTTGGGGTAAAACGTCAAATCCTGTTGTAATCCAGTGGCATGATCTGGAAATCTCTGGATAAAAGTATCTCATGGTCTGAAGGTGGTATCTTCGATTAGTGTATAATTTGCAGCATGGCAGTGTTGAGCCAGTGTTTGATTCCATGGAATGCTTAAATTTATATGTACTGTTAAGTTTGTGAGTTATCACATTTAAGGTGAGGAGGTTATTCGTATGCTACATCTGTTACATACACTACACCTATTTTTGAACCATGGCATTATAAGGGAATTAACCGAATCCTGTTGTAGAATTGTGTTTTTATGATAAGCTCTGAAGGGTTTTTCTGCTTTATTTGAGAAGGCAAGAAATATATAGGAGTCTTGAAATCATAAAATATTGCAAAAAAAGCTGTCTCAAAATGTGTACAAGTTTTTCATTGTATACATAGATACTTTAGTAATGAAATGATTCTGGTTTTCCATTAAGAATATTCAAGATATGTTCTTGGATTTGAAGAAATGTTTGTGATTGTTGAGAAAATAATCTGGTTTGTATGATGCCTAAATAATACTGTGTAATTGGTGATACTGCATGTGCTGATTACCTTAAGAAGAATGCTTCTTAATCATATTGTCATGGATCATACAAATACGAGTTAATTTGTGGTGCACTACCTTTTGCATAGTTACATTTGGCTTTTAATTGTTTAGACCATGATAATAAATAATATTTAACTTACACTAATTTAAAAGAGAAAAGTGCTATGTAGAGCTTGCTTCGACTGCTACATCCTTTATTTGTATTTGGATTTTGTATTATGGTGCCACGGAGTGTACAGCAGTAGGTGTTAATAATTTTAAAAAGAGTTTTCAGCATACCTAGTGCATTTTGCTGAGGTTTGTTTTTTACTTAACTTTGTTTGGCTGATCTACAGCCTGTTTCCAAACCAACTGCTCATGTTAGGTGGGTTGCACTTAAATTACAGTTCTGCCCAGTAAATTCACAACCATGCTGATTTCATCGTAGCCATTAAAATTCATAATTTGGTAGAGATCATCTATTTTCTAATATAAGCACTACTTACAGAGAGAATTTCTGAAACCATGACAGTCTAAAGACTTATGCTGAGCAATTTGCAGCTACACAGGGAGGTTTTTGTCTCCCCTCAGTAAAATGCCTTGACTTCTCAAAGCTATCTTAGCTATCTACAAAAATTTTAATTACTGTGATCTGAAGTTTATTAATTAGCTCTTGTGGTATGCTTCATACCAAAAATCAAAATTTTATGGTTTAAGGTTATAAGGATAAATTTTAATGGTGAAAGTATATGAGGAAAACAGTGCTTTAATTTGGTTGAAGTCTTTCTGGTTATTGACTGTGTTTGCAGAGGTGAATATTAAAACAATAATATACATTGCTATGACATCAAATTACTGCTCCTAAGTGATTGTGTCTTTCCAGACAGTGAAAATGTGTTGTGGTATTTCAAATGCACTTCCTACTAAACTTCCTCCAGCTTGTAGCTTACACTCACCTCTGTTACACTTCTGTGTTGTGTTAGTGTGTAATAGAAATACTAATAAATTCTTCATGATCCCTTTTTCTTTATGAATATATTATTTATAATGTATTTTTCCATTTTTAAACATTCAGCAAATTATGGGAGAGACTTGGTAAGAATTGGGCCAGTTCTTAAATCTTTACTTTATTAAGACTCTTTGAATCTGTCTCCCTGACTCTTGGGATATTTACATTATCTCTGTTGATAAAGCATTTGAATGGTTTTCAAATATTGTCAATAATATTTCCCATTTTAGACTGGGTAATAAATAGTGGTTCTAGACCTCTGGTTGGGCACTCAAGGAGTATCTGGAATAAACATATTTTTGTTTCAGGCTTGCAAACACTGCATGGTATTTTTTTTTTTTTTTCCTATATGCAGCATGAGCTATAAAATCTACTATTTATTACCTGTTGCAACCTTGCAAACTTGTCAATCAAATAAATTGTCTTTAGAGGTTTTACTTATTTAGGATTTCTCATCCATTCTGAGATGACAATATCTTAAGGAATAAAATTCTAAATTTTTGAACGTGCAATGAAATAACAGTAAGCATGAACCTCTGAACTGATCTGTTCTTCTGCCATGAATTTGGATAACCTCTGCTGACTTGAGTTGGATTACAGTTTGTCCACCACTGAATCCCTGGAACATCTCATTGATTTCTTCTAGTATCTGATGCTAAATTTGTTTTCATATGCAGAAATGAAAATTCTGTTTGATAACAGTAGTTCTTACATATGGTAAAACCGTGTTTTCTTATCCGTTAGAAAGTCCAGGGAACTTGTTGCTCAGTGCTGAAGAAATGCCCACTGCATATAGCGGTAAAGAAATGCTGTGATTCAGGAGCTGTGCTTTGCTAGATTGGTTTGTGTTTGTGTGTTAATCCAGTTGTGAATACCATAATCACCCAAATACTTTGAGTTACTCACGTTACATGCTAACTAAAAAAAAAGATATGCAATATGCGTTTCGGGCTGTTTACAGGACCATTGAACATTTTACCCAAAGGGTTTCACTATGAGACTTAATAAGATAGCTTTTAAAATACATTCTCTGATTTCTAGATACTGTACAAAATCTTTGCCATTCTTGATAGCTGTTATGGTCAGCTAGCTACTGGGTTTTTTATAAACATCTAATTTTATCTAACCTTCAAAACACAAATGGCTTTCTTGCATCTCTTTGTGAAAATGGGTTTTCTTGCTGCAAGTCCAGTTTACATTTGTTAAACTATGTCTTTGATTATTTTGTGGTTTTATTATTTTATTTTTCTATTACATCTAAATGTGTCAGCTTGACTCCCCCTGTGAGGCAGATGCAAATATGGGAACTGCCATTTCCCTCATTCCAGGTTCCTTATGAGGTTTCACCTCATGCCAGGTTCAGTTCTTCCCCAGGAAAAAGAGTTTTTAGAGTGTTGGCTTTCATATGTCTTAGGTTTCATGGAATGCTGAGCTCATGCAGACCTTGATTCTACTTGAAACAAGTAAATGATTATAGAGACTAGGAAGTTATGCTGAATAGACAGTCTAGATGATTGTTTTTAATAAAATAGTTCAGAATTTATCTAGCACGGAATGAGCGTGTGCTTAAGCTGAATGTTAGTAATTATTTATTGTATTACACCATGTGATAAGATATGGTAGTATTTGCACTGTCCTGCTGTGACTGATACCTTATGGTTTCTTTTGGTTGTTTGTTTAGCCATCTTTGCTTTGAAGTTGATCAGTAAAATCATCTGACTTTGGATAGTTCGTTTGGCATGATGGTGGAAGAAAACATCAGTAATGACCTGGCTGAGGGAGCGCTTTGGTTAACCAAACTGTAATTTGGGACTGTAAAGAATTTCTCTTTTCTGTCCCATACTTGTTTACCATATTTGAACCCAGAATTGTGCTGAGATTGCACTGTTTAAAAATAAATAACCATTTTAGCCTACTGAGCTGAAACCCTTCCCTGCAAACATGTAGGGAGCACTTTCCCCCTTGGGTAGAGATGATGGAAGGGCAGTGGCAGCAGATGTGGTACGTGGTTATCATATCATGTGTGGCTGTTCCTATCTACCTCATTAAACACATGAGACAAGAGTGGTATGAGATAGAAAACTAGGGCCAGAACTAAGTTTTCCTTTTATAGGTAGGATGAAATACAGGAAGGACGTTCATTAGAGAGAAATTACTACAGCTTTTTCGGATGCGGATGTGGTATTTTTAAGCTTTTAAAGGCAGAGTCTCTTCTTTGCACAGCACTTAGCTCAACAGGATTTTGCTGAGGAGGCCTGATAGGGTATGCAGAACTGTTAATAAAAGATGTAAGAGCTGAAATGGAGTGAGTTTCAAAAAAGCTACTTGAAAATTCATTTTTAAGGCTTCGACATTTCTGTACAGCATTTAGAGTGTAGTTATTTTAGACTTCCCTTTTGTAATAGTGTAGTTTCATTTTACCTTTTAGTAGCAGGGTTCACTTGAAATACAACCTGAACTTGACCTTATTAGTGTCAAACAGTCTGAAAAACACTCATTTTATCTCTTGCTTCTCTCTCTTTGTTTTTGCTGAGTATCCTGTCCCTATTTATTAAAGAGCAAGAGGTGATGGAGGCTCTTAATTAACATATTGAGTAGTACACACACATAGAGCAAAGAAATTGTTGAGTGTCTGTACAGACTTATGAAGAAGCATTTCTATGACTAATTTAAAAATTACATTTGTAGTCAGTCTGAAAAAGAAACACGAGAAGGATGTTTTTATGAGGGAAGACTGGAGATATTAATCTGGGTAACAGCTTTTTCTATAAACAAAATTAGCTGAAGTTTAGCATTAGTCTGGGTTATGTGTGTCTTGTGTTTCTGCTCTAGTAGTACTTTATTTTTCTCTTGTCAGTTCAAAGTTAATGTAGGTTTTGCAGTTCATTTGTGAAATCAGTTTTGCTAAGTATGAGAACAGTTTCTCTAAGTTTACTGTGTCCTTAGTTCTACTCAGTTTGTTCTGAGTTGCATACAGCTTCTCAGGCTTCCTGTGTTTGAAATTTTGTTTTGAATTGAAATATTTTAAGATATATGGTTCCAGGATTTTGAGCTTAGATTCCTGAAACTTTATGGTTTCAGGTTTTGACAGGTTGCTTTAAGGTATCATCTAGTACCTAAGTAAAAGATTACAAAATTTGGAAACTATTTACCCTACTTGAGTGAAGACATATATTTTGTAACCAAATACTGATTAAGCCATAAATTAATATGATAATTAAATTCAGCATTTTTTTTATTTCCCCTGTGTAATAAATTGTAATACATTAGTTCTAGCAAACTGAACTTGAAAATCCAGTTTTGCTGTAACTGTGGCCATAACTGGCAGATTCTGCTGAATTCTTTAAACTGCAGCTTCTTGCATCATTTGCAGTCTGTTAGTCACATTTAATTTGACACTATTGATTGTATATAGTGTGCAATATTGTTACAGGACATTATTCATCTATAGAGAACAGCAGCAAGGTGGACATTACAGCTGTGCTTGGCTTTTTCATCCTTCTGAAGTCATTCTGCCCCATAGAATTATTTCCAGCTGGATTAGGTAATTAATTTGAAATGTATAGTTTGGATGTCCATAGATGACCAGAGTTAGAAGAAGGAAAGTGCCCGGTTGCTCCGTGTCCTAGGTGACTAAATCTGAGCACCTTCCCTGTAGGAGCTATTTCTGGCTCATTCAGCTCTCAGCTCTGTGGCACTGGAGGCCACTGCTTGTCTTTTTAATTATATATTTTTTTAACTTTTTTCCTAAAGCACTAAAGTTGTATTATCCTCCCCAGATTTTGCTGGAGTGATGCTGAAGTCTGTCCCCCTGGTATGTGTCCGTCTCTTTGGAGGTGCCTGACAGCCCTAAGCAGTTACAGAAATGTGCTTGTTTTTCTCTATCATTGTGAGTTTAACATAGTAATTTAGACTATGACGTTCTCCCTAAATTGGTCTGGAAGGTATTAGTTTATCCTTGGATCCCACACTGGCTCTGGGACTTACAGTGAACCAGCTAAATAATGATAGATGGAATATTTGTCCTCCTGCATAGATTCTAGTACTTTGAGTGCATAACACCATGCATTTTTTTAAATGTAAATGTATAAATAGCTTTATTATACTCTTAATTTTCATCAGGTTAGTCTTACTCTATTTGACTCTGTTACATGTATAATATATGTAAAAAAAAAATCTATATAATATGCTACATATTAAATGTCACTGTCTCCTTATATGATGTTTAATTTTAAATCCCACAGACCAGGTTTTGACCTTTTCATGTGTTCCTGTAGGACCTTTTTTAATGACATATGAAGGGATTGCAGTGATTAGAAAGGAGCCCACCTTCCCCTCCACAGCTCCCGGGGCTGTGAAGTAACAGTATAGTATTTCTTGTAGCTTGACTCTAGAAATGGTAAATAATAATTTCACAGTTGTGATAAAACTGGATGGCAGAAACCACAGTATGGACAGTGGAAAAGTGGGAAGTGTGTGAAGAAGGGACAAGAAGGAGAATGGTCTAATGATATGGGCTAATTTGTTACACGAAATAATATTGGCCATTTCTTTTAAGATGTTAACAATGACCTGGTTTTAATTTTAAAAAACACTACCAAGGACATGTAGTTTGTGATTAAAGTTCTTTTTGCTTTTGTAGAAAATGCTGAGAAACAACTTATTTGCTGTCTTGACTGGGTGAATCCTTTTACTTCTTCAGTTTTTGGACAAAAAGCTCTAAGGATTTTCTGGTGTTAAAAAGCAGCAGCTTCTGACCTAATGTACCCTTCTCTGAATGATAATGTTTCTTTGTTACTTATTTTTAGCTCAGATTGTTTTTCTCCCCTTTCCCCCAACATGATTTGTACAACCTTTAGAAAATTGAGTAGTTGTGGTTTTGAATCATCCTCCGTTTCTAGACTGAATGAGTATTTCTGAAGAAGCACAGGATTGCTTGAGAGTGGGCCTTTTTCTTACTTAAAAAGGCAACAGCCGTGACAGTTTTACCCCCTGAAGAAAAGCAGAAAATCTATAGACCTTTAATAGACTGCATTGTGACCCTGGAAAGGACAGCGTGTTAAGTACTTACTTAATTTTGTACCAATGGTATATTGCTAGCAGATGTCCTTTGTTTTGTTTTTACTATGATTCAGAGCCATTTGGATAAAACATTTTGGGGGAGTATATTTTGGTCCTGAAATAAAGCATGACTATCCATTTAAAAACTACAGCAATACTTCATTGTGTATCATTCTATATTTGACTCCTTGTTTGGGTTTAAAGCCTTTAGCATATCAACTACAAGTCTAAGTACTGTTACATTGCTGTGCTTTTGGTGAAGCACAGCAAGATAGCATGAACAGCTGATGTATAAATACTGATTTAAAAAAGCCTTACAGGAATAAATTTGAATTCCACAAAGTATAAATAAATGTGTTTGGCTATTTTAAGTGTGGCAGAAAGCTAATTAATTTGATGGCAAATTATTTTTTTTCCTACTAAAGTAGTTAATATTTTATATTATAAACGATCCCTGTTAATTCTGCAAATAAGGTAGCTCCCTTCTAAACCAGTCATGTAGCTTTTATATTCTGAATTATTCACAGGAAGTCAGTAACCTGAGGGGTCAGTCTGTGCTGCTTATATTGTATGGATTTTCATTTAAATGGGTACATACACACTCATTCCCAGTGTCTTGCCTGTATTCCTGCACCAGTTAAATAATAATCCCATCAAATGGAATAATAGAAAAATTAAGGTTGGAAGGGATGTGTGGAGGTCATTTGGTCCAACCTACCAGATTCAAACATTAGGTCTCATTGCTCCACAACTGTGAGAGAAAATGCACTTTTTATTTTATAGTTTACCTGGTTTAACTGCTATAGCTACAGTAGTAGACTGCTTTTTCCAATCTAGCCAAGCTACTGTAATTATGCTGGAAATACTTTTAAATGTAGACTAGACTTTAATATTAAGCAGTGTCTAAAATTACTAAATAAAATTAGATTTTGATTTTCTGGGAAGTCCCTTTCACTAGCCAAGTTAAGAGGAGAAAATACATAGTCTTTATGGAAGGTATGTATAAATGTGGTTTAATATGTGACTCTGTACCTATGGCTACTTTTTCTGTTAGACTGCAAAGTTCCTGCTATTATATATTTAAAAATGTAGACATTGGAATAATTCTGCATATTTCCCTGAAAAATTATAATGTTAAATGCCTCCCTACCCTCCTCCCCCCACAAACACTCTCTTATCTGTTTCTAATTATTTGGAGAACCTGCCCAAAAGAAGAGATGATTATTATTGTACAGTCATGCTTCTCAGTTATTATAAAGTGTTTTGTGTTACTGTTAAAACCAGAGTATGTTTTACATGGCTACTATAGTGCTAAAGGTTACTATGAAAGAATTTTTTAAAGTAAGGAGTTTGAGCAAACCTGGAGACTTGACAAAGTATTGGAAAGGATGAAAAAATACCCAAAATATCCCTCTATTCCTCTCTTCTTTTAGGAAAGCAAGGTATTCATGTTTTCTTTAAAATAAATTTTGTCTATTTCTTTCTCTGCATGTGTATATATAGGCTTATATACAAGCATAACACTTTGCTGATTTCCAGTTCATATGAATCTACTTGGCTATCTGGGAGGAAACATGGGAATAAATATGTTAGGAGGCAGGAAGAGGGTGATCTGTGGAAATACATTTTCTTAACATCCTTCTACTCCTCTGCTGCTTAGTAACTTCCAGTTGAATGTGTAGGTGTATAGTTGGCAGATTCACTACAATCAGATCTTTCTCCTACATTTTATGTAATTAGGTAAGGCGGTTCAGTCAATAACAGTGAAGGCAGACAAATAACTTTGTCTATTTAGAGTCTCAGTAATTCTAGTTTTTCTTCTGATTGATTAGTTGTGGAAATCAACATCTGTGTAGGTCTGAAACACCTAATACAAATAATGGCATTAAAATTATATGCATGGAAGTTTGCTTTAAAAACTGTAGAGGTATAATTGCCGATTGACATTGAATGGGATGTTTTAGGAGAGTTGCAGAAATAGTGTTGGTCCTGGACTAGACCCTTTTAGGTCTGTTTGTGCCGACTGTGATGGAATTACAAGGAAATAGCCCTGTGCAGTGAAAACTGAAAATCTACTCAACTGAACCAGCTTTAATACAAGTTAAACAGGGCTCGATGCATATCTGGTGACTTCAAGAGAAAAGCTCTGTAGAGGTTGGCAAACTTCTCTATTCTCTGTTTCCCTGTTAAATGCCAGTTTTATTCCTTCAAGAATGAAACTCTCTTTTGGAAAGCAATATATTAAAACAAGCTCTGCCTGTGAGTTTGCACTGGCAGGATCTCCTGCTTTGCCTGCCCAGGTACGTTCACATACTGCTGCAGCTGTGTACCTAGCACTGCCTTTAAAGTGACAACTCGGTATCTGTTGTGTCCTGTTATGGTTCAGATGACTGAAAAGATAAGTGATCAAGTTATAGAAGGAGAGATGAAACTCTAGGGGTTCTTTCTAATGAATTATAGAATTATTTTTGAAAAAGCAGTGCAGTGTTTGAATAATCAAGTAAAGTATTTTTCTGGAGCCAGGATTGCGATGGTAATATTTATCTTTGAATTCTTAAGACAGATAAAAATCAAAAACCCAAACCACCAGCTATTTTTCTTTAATGTTTAGATTAATCCAGAAAAATAGACCAAAATGTTGAAAATGGCTTATTTAAACACAGATTGATTGAACTGTTTAAGGGGCATTTAATTTATTTCGCAAAAAGACTTCTCTGTGTAGTGTCCTTCGGTTTCAGGGAAAGTTATTAATTGATTTATCATTATGATCCTTTTGAAACAGGGAAGTCGTAACACTGTTCTGTAAATTGCAAATTAAGGCCCTGGGCAGAAACTTCTGGACATCATTTAGTTTTAAATGGAACCCTTTGTCTTCTCATCTGTTTTTATAAAGCTTTTCTAGTCTGATTGAAGTAGGTGATAGTGAAATGTGTTTGCTATCTGTAAGGACGTCTGATTTTTCTGTTGGCAGTGCTGTTTCCTCCGTTCGCACACAAGTGAAGATAGTTGTCTTAATAAAAATAAAGTAGGAATTAGACTTTTTTTTTTTCTGTCATCCTTTGCTACATGTTAGCTTGCCATGTGGCTTTCCATGTGAGCCACATGTTTCTTGTATAAGCATCTACTATTAAACACAAGTGTTGGTAGCTCTATCACTAACAGTTCACATGCCCTACACTGAAAAGCCAACATCCTCTCCAGCTGATGAGAGCTGTTGCTGCTATTTTGGTAGTCTTTTGTTGCTTTAAATGTGGGGTGATGAAAGCATGAAGAACAGCTGCTGCTACTTTAATCCTATAAGAGAGGTAATATTCATGTGTTTTTATTTGTGATTGATGAAAGACTCATTTCTTTCTTGTTGGAGCTGAAAACAAAGATGTTGGGGATATTTCAGTCCTGGTTGTAAGACTTTAGCTGCCACTCCTGGAGTTGAGAAATTCAAAAAGTAGTCCACTTATTATAGTCAAGGGTGGAAAAAAATTATTGCAGTGAGTTTTAAACTTCAAAAAGCTTTCAGTGTGTTTGGACTGAAGGAATAAGTGTCAGCACACTTTTAAACCTCTGCAGTTCAGGTTTTGCCTAGTACAGTAGTTACAATTTAAATTACTGAAGTTATTCTGATATGCTTGCTTATAATTAATGTAACAACATATGTATATAGTCTTTATTTTTTGCCAGATGGAAAGGTCAAACATATTTTTCATAAGGGTAATCATGACTTTCACCAGTATGTCTCAGGTCTGGTCTCTTGAGACTATTGGTAGAAGGAACTATGTGACTGTCTTTAGATCTTCTTAACCTTAGGACTTGGCATGATCAATCTTGGATTAAGAATTTGAATCACTTCTATGTCTAGGTCAGGACCTCTACCCTTCAGTCACTCACTTGATTAATCATCCAAAGTAAGGTGACCTAAATTCAATTCTACTTAGGGTTGCAATACTAGAAAGCAGTTTACCTGTAAAGGTGTCAGTTTTCAGAAATCTGAGCTACTTTGTGAAAATTTTTAAGGATAGTCCTTTACCAAAGATGAAGCACCCTTCTTAGGAGTTTTTAAATTTATTTGAACTGGAACAAACCACTTTTCAGCGACGACCATTAGTTGAGTCTTGTAGGCACTTTTGACATCTGACTGTAAAAAATAAAAAACTAGCCATAAACATAACTTACCTAGTTAGTTAAACTGACAGTTCAGTTGTTTTGTTATTGAGGCAGGACTGAGCCTACCAGGTAATTCATTTGAGGTTTTGAGTTTTCTTATTTAGTCTAAATATTAGTGTAGTCTTACAACTAGGATGTGCAATTTTTAATTTTTTAAATTTATCTTTCCCTGTCCTTTAGTTTGTGGAATCAACATTTGTCAGCTCTAAAACTTGACTGAAGTTATCTAAACTTCAGACATTTAAACATTACTCTCAACAAGAAAAAAAAATAGTGGAACTGATTCTTATTCTTGTTTGACTTGTTTGAAAACTAATGGTTCAACTCAAACTTGGGTCTTTTCCAGCCTAAATGCTTCTCTAATTCTATGACTTTTTTTGTTGCAATTGCAAATTAAAAATGAGTTGTTACTGTATTCAGTAATAGAAACCGAAAGCATTTTATATGTATTTTGCATGGCGAGAACTCCATGTGAGCAGATTATTTGGATTATTCAGATTTTGAAAAGGATAATAGTACTTAGTTTGCTGAGAAGGAGATACAAATAACTGTGCATTTACTTAAAAATTTTGCTGCATTAAGGTCCCTTTCTTTATGAATAAAACCTGTCACTGAAGCCTAGAGATAACAAGACTCATACTTGTTATTGCCAGATTTTGGGCTTGCAGACAGATTCCGACAGATTCCCTGTAGATAAACTGGAATGTGAGCTTGTACTGCTTTGTTCATTCTGTCACACTTGGATTTATACCTGCTTTTTCCCATATTAAATGGAAAGTTGTTCATTCCTTTTTCATTCAAGGATATTACAACCAATTGAAGAATAAATGTGTACACCTGAGCATGTCGCTCACAGCAGCTTGAGTCACTGCAAGGTTTCCATCCTACATTTTCATGAGGATGGTTGATTGTGTACCAAAGCCCTTACCTTTATCAGTGAGTGTTACTTGTTAGTCACTGAATACAAGAGGTGTAGGACTTCGTGGTCTGTCTCACTGAGGCAGGATTCTGTACTAGTGAAACCTTTCTGGCAGCCAGCTGTCTCATCTGCTCCAAAATCTCTACTGAAAGAGATTTTGGGCAATTTTCACTGAACTTACTTGGTTTTTGTTTCTCTAGAGAAATTATGGCTGTGAAAAAATGACTTTGTGTTGTACAAGACTGTAAACAGAGTAGGACCAATGAGTGATTCTGGATATAATGTAAAATTAGATTGGATGTGGAGGATGTATTTTATCAATTCATAATTGTTTAAAAAGAAAAAAAAAGTAAATATCTGAAGACACAACAGGCTTCAGAAGTTATGTAGGTAGAATACAGACTCAACAGGCACCCATATAATCCAAGATGGGAGCTTCTGTTGTGGCACACATGCCATAGCTAAAATCTGCTATGGAATACTGAACTCCTTTGTTTCTGATTTGTTTTTGTCTTTTACCACAATACTGAGGAAGGAAGAGTTGGTCACCATTCACTTTACAGTGATTTATTCAGTTCCTTCAACCTTTTCACATTGGTCATGGTTTCTAAAACAGTTGCTAACATCTTCTCCACCAAAAATTCTGTGTTTTGGAATTTTCCACCCCCTCCCCTCACCTTCTCCCTTGAAAGGTGGTGTCCAACAGGAAAAAAAAAAGTTAAAAAGTTCTTTTTGAGCTCTCATCATTGAGATAGGCAGAAACTGTCTATTTATTTCTGTATATGGCAGGCCTGATAGTATCTGTGAGAATGAACTGAACACCTGCCACCAGTTTGATATGCAAGTATTCTTAATTAATCCATTTTGGTTGTCTTATCACCACATTGCTACACTGCATCTTCATGGGTTGACTGTTTCAGCCTGTTCAGTCTCAGGTCTGGCAGTGGTTTCAGTGAAGATTGTGGGTGTATCAGGACCAGGTGCAGGACAATACCATGTATACCATGTAAGCTCTGCTTTTCCAGAAGCTGGCTGAGAAAGAACACAGTGATCAACTCTTTTTTTTTATTCAGAATCCTGTGTGGTGCTGTTGCTATAACCAAGGCAGTTGTTGAGTTTTTTAAATGCTTTGATTTTTTTTTTTTTTTTTAATTTTTAGTTGCAGCCAAAACCAGTTTTCTAGTTGAGATACCTTTAGGTTCCAACCTAAAATAGGAAACAGCTATATTTGGGGATGGCACAATTGTTAGCATTGCTTTTTTCAGATTTAAAATATGCTTACACAAAGAAAATGGAAGTGTTTTGCTGACAATATTTGCTAAGCATTTTCCCAGCAAGAACCAAAATTACCAAGTCCCGATGTTGTGAGTCATAAGTATGACTTTTTAATATTTATTTTTTTAAGAACAGTCTTCTCAATTATACATCAAAATAAGTTAACATTGGAGAGCACTTTACTTGGGGCTAGAATAAACACATACTCAGCAAGACTGAACTGATGATGCTGTTTGTAAGCATTTTGCTATTGTGACTGATCTATGTTGTCTTATAAAGGTCACACCTATGGATCAGTATTTTGTGGTAGACACCGAACAAATGTATGACAAAACCATAATCTTCAGAATTCCTGTAAAAGAAGTGAGGGATTCAGGGTTTATTCTGAAGATGCTTAGGATTTTCAGGTGGCTCTCACTTCCATGTGAGGCCATGACCTCTAAAATACATACTATATAACCATTGCCATGTAAAAATCAGACAGTTGCAACATTTTTAGTAAGGTGCTCATATTCTTTTTGATTCTTTTTGAAAGTAGAAGAATCAGATCTATGATCATCATAAGAGCTTCAGGTGAGTTTGCAGTCAGCTTCTTGTGGGAGCTATGCCCTGTTCTGTCAGAAAATGAATGAGATAGTGGGACAGCAGACAAGCGTGATGGTGCTGAAAAGCACCCTTGTAAGAGAAGACCAATGGCCAAGAACTGGCATTTGAAAATGGGACCAGACCTATGCTCCTTATTTTCAAGACCTGAGACTGAGAAGATCAGAAGTATGAGAGATGAATGGCAGAGTGCTGAAAGACAAGTTTGCCAGAGTCAAATATTTGGCTGTGAAATGACATTTTCCTACTACTTTTACCATTACAAAATGTGTAAGAGTCTTTAAACCAGAAAAATTTACAGGGAAATGTGAAAGAAACATTAGAATTGCCATGAAAACAAGCTGTGTTACATGAATTACACATTGCCAAAACGTGTGCATGGCCTGTGCCTTAGTGCTCCTACTACCCTTGAGCCTCTGTGCATGTTACCAAGGACAAGTATTTTTTGGTGCTCCTCTCTTTGGTGTATAATCCCAGTCTAAAGTAGCTTTTCCTATGTGTACAGTTTTCCTGCTGGAGTCCCTTATAAAACAGTCTTCCAAAATATGCTCCCGGAGGCTCCTGTCTCCTGACTTTGTTTTCCCTTATTCCAAACACGGAAATCAAGTTAGAGGTTCCTGAAGTATCACAGTTGCTTCTCTAATAGCATGCGAACTGGAGTAGTCAAGTTTGCTGCTTTTTACAGATGTGTATGGATATATGCTTGTGTATATATAAAACTGTAATGAAGTGAAAATCTGGAGGCAATTTTTTCTGTGGCAGACCTGTGTAGACAGTTACTCAGAGAGCTGCCACGGAGGGCAGTGCTCCTGAGGTGAACGTGCACAAGTTCTGTTCCATTGGAACAGAGCAAAAGGTTCCCTATGTGAGTTCTTGGAAAAGCTGTGGATCTCCCCTGCTAGGACATTTGTTAGTAGTCAGGAAAGGAAAGAGTTTACAGGTTAGAGTACGAAGTAAGTTTTCCACCATCTGACCTCACATGCTAGCACAGAGCAGCTTTTCTGTAACATCAAAAGATGTTATTGTTTGTCAGAATAACTCTGCTAATAAACCCTCTTGTACAAATGCATCTATTATGTTATAAAAAGAAGTGTGCTACTATAAGCAGTTGTATTGTTGTAACTGCATTTAGCTAGGCCTTCTTCCATCATCACAGTCTGTAAAAATTTGGATTTCTAACATACTCCACTGCTTTTCAGCATTACTTGGGTCATTCCTTAAGGTGCACCATAAAAGCTAGTGCCAACAGTTCTGTAAGGAACCAGTGGATGAGGAATACAGCTCTCGGCACTAGGTTAGTTACAAAGATGTTGGGATGTGTATCATCCAACGGGGTTTTTTTAATATTCTAGAATCTGTAAATTTTTGTGTTTTCCTCTTGCTCCATGAACTGTTATTCGACATGTAATAAAGCTGAAAGTATGATCTGACATGCATCAATGAGCTTTGTGGTATCTGGTCCGGAATTATTATTTACTTATATTTACTTATTGTCCCTGGTCTGTGTGTGGCAACTGCTTGAATGCTCTCAGGCTGTGGTAGTACAAAGCAAACTGAGTTTGCATGAATGCAGGCACTTAACTGGTCACGTTCATTGTGTGCACCATAAATGAAGGTAGAACTACTCTGCCCTTGGAGAAATCACTGCTGCTCCTCACATTAAAGGCTTGATTTCATCTGGTTAAGGAAGTGTAAGGCTCATGCCAGGGGATATTTTGTGTATGGTTGTTGTGTGTTTTGGGTACGGATTAGACTATTTCTTAGAACAAGTGGATGAAGAAACAAACAGTGATGTAAAATGTTGTAATCAAATTAGTGATGTAATAATCAAAAGCCAAACTCTTATTGAGAAGAGACAAAACCAGTCTGTGAGAATTGGCAGATACATGTTTTTTCCACATGCCATACATTAATTACAGTTCACAGCTTTGATACTAGTACTTTTTCTACTAAGTTGTCCACCTTATTCCTTCTCATGAAGGAATTGTTCTTTCTTTCTTTGTAGGATTGATTCATATTTCTTTGTAGATGAGAGAGAATATCAGTGATGTCTAGACATTGCTGTTTCCAGAAAAAATGTAGAACTGAATCTTCCTAAACTTGGTGATTGTGTTAGAGCATGTTGCCTGTTGAAACTGTGCCTGGCTGGGGTTCTTGCTGTTGTGAAGAATAACATACTAGAATTTCATGCTAGGAGCTCTTTCTGTTTGTTTCTGCTTGAGTTTTTTGTTGTTGCTGCTGTTGTTGTTGTTTGTTTTTTCTTTTTTAACCAAACACCTCTCACATAATTTTCTTTATAAGAAGTGCAATAAATGTGTTTTGTAACATAAACATATTTGCTGTTGTTCGACTTACTCTTCAGTCACTGTATTCACTTCTTCTTTACACTAAAGTTTACCGTAATGAGCAGCTCAGAACAGTTTACTTTCTGAAAAACAAGTGACTCCTGGTAATGCTTAAGTGTGGTTTGTAGCATTCCAAAACCAGCAAATACTAAAATACACTATTTTTTCCAACCTGAGCTTCAAAATAATAGAATCTGGATCTGGCATTGAGAAATACGGGTTTGAAATGTGTATGAAATAGATTTCTGATGAAGAGGGAATTTGAGAAATACTTCTTTAAGAATTCTGGTGAGATACACAAACCACCTTCTGTAAGCTCTCTGAACATAACTAACATGCTGCTCAGTTTATTCAAAAAAGGACTGTAAATTCTGGAAGTTTTAACTTGATATGTTTGCAGGTAACATGATTGATGTGTAACTCTAGAATGAAAGGAGTATTTAGAGTCTTGGCTATCAGTTCACCAGTTCTTATTCCTTAAACAAAGACAGGTCAGATATTAGTCTTGTCCTTTGTAAGTGTTAGTTTCTGGCTTCATCCTATGAATACAGACATATGTAAGCTCAGAAAATATCCTAACACTTGAATGGCTATTGATTACTAAATTGGGAAAAACAGAATAGTGGAGGGGGGCTAGCCTATGTCACAAGATTTTTTTTTCATAGCTTCTCAGAGGTATATCATATTATAAATGCATTAGAAATGTTTTGCTCTGAGGATATGTAGCATTCCTATAAAGGTTAAATCAATAAAAATGATTTGGCCACATTCCTAAGCATGGCTAGAACAGGTAGCCCGTTGTTTAAGGTACCCTTGAATTTCTGGATCAGATTATTATGGTGCAGCAAAAAGGCTTACTAAAGGCTTCTTACTGTCTGCAGACGTTCTGTGTTTCTATGTGAAGATATCGTCAGCCTAAAAAAACCTTCAGATTTTCTTTGCTACTGAAAAAAAAGAGCATTTTTATTTGTAGAGGTCTCAAATGTTGTGCTGTGTGTGCTGTAAGTTTTAAAGGAAGTTTTGCAACAAGAAGGGGTGAAGACACATCAGTAATTGGTAACAACCAGGTATGTAAAGAAGAGAAAGAAACATCTTTTAAATCAGTGTTAAGGCTAGTAAAATTGCTGCCCATTTAAGTATCTTTTTTAGTTTGTTTAGATTATTCTTCTTTTATGCATATCTGCTGAAGGGGAATAGCCTTTATATGATGTATATTTACTGTATCTAGCCAGTTCAGTAGGCAAGTAAGATTATGAAATGTAGTGGTAGAAGACTTCAGACTGTTACTTCAAATTTGTCTAACTTTATACAAAGCTGATAAAAATTTAGTAGCTATTAAATAGTGTTTATTCCATACATCTGGTTGATTTAGTAGACAGAGCTGAAGTCTGACAGTAGACTGTTTTTATAGGTTTAGTGCATTTTAAAATCTTTCAGGCACGTTGAAGAGCTACTGTATATTATTGTTACAGGGCAGATTTGTGTCTTACGGTGAGTGCATGTGCTATGCATCTACGCTCCTGACATTTTTATATAGGTTTTATAGAGCACAAGCTTACTGTAAGAACATGTCACTAAGATTAGAGTTCAGGTTCTTATGGGTATTTTAAATTTATTTCTCTCAGTCTCGCTGTGCCCTTTAAGAATGCTGGAGCTAAAACCAGTGCCTTTTTATCTTTGCTTCTTCCTTTTTAATATTTTTTTTTAATTGTGCAAGACATTATTTTATTTCTGAATTATATCATAAAATGTGAAATTGTGACGAGTAATTCTGGTGATAAAGCACAGAGCCCACACTACTGGTAACTGGGACTTTATGTCTCAAGATGTTTTTCAGTTGTGAAAATTTGATCAGTGAATTAACCACACATCCGGCTACACACATCTTTGATCGGAATTGGAACATTCCAGCTCGTGTGTTTGTCTGTGAGCTGGCTCCCTCGAGTAGGTTTTACACATGTGCACTACACATGTGCCTTGAAATTAGTTAGTAAATTAATATTATAATTCAAAGTAGTAAAATTACACTTTTTCAAGTGTTTTGTACTTTGTTTTGTACTTAATGAGTATTATTATAATTTATCTTTTTATCTGGGCAAGATCAAGTCTTCATTTATTTTAAGATGTGTTAATATACAGCTCAGCTGTAATTAAGATTTAGATTTTGCTTTTAAAGGTAATATTAAAATTTTACTTTAATGAGCATAGAATTCCAAATTACTACAAGGCCATGACTGAGTTAATTGCCATCCAGAATAACAGAGCATGATTTTAGGTCCTATTCCTGAAACAGTCTGACATTAAAAGTTGTTCTATCATTTGCATATGCAGTACACAGTGGTGCACTAGAATGAAACTGTTCTAGCTCCAGTATGAAAATGATTTGCACTGTGGAAGATAACTTTCTTCCCATTTGATGCTAAATTAATTTTTTTTTCGTTACTTAGATGGTATTTTTTTATCCAGAAATGACTGCACTTTTTCCGAATGTTGATTTCTTTAATAAAATATCAGTATAAAGAGTGTAACTTCTGAATTTTAGTGTTTCTGTTTATGCTGTTTCATTTGAAATGGGGGTAATAAAAATATACTGAATAGCAAGAAAAATATAGCACTTAGTTTTGAATGTACAGAGTTGGATGTAAGAGGGGTGGGAAGGAAGCAAAGTGAATGCCCTTTTTGCAGAAAATCCTTTTGGGAAAAGAGAACATTTTTACTGGTGTACACTAAGGTACGGCGCCTAAGTAAATAGTTGCTGCTTTCTGGTCCTGTCAGTTTTAAATAAGCCATTCATTGTTATGGATTGGTTATTCCACAAATACCTGGATTGGTTATTCCACAAATACCCAAATGCAGTGGAATTAAACTTTGATACCACTGATTGGAAAAATGCAGATGATGACCTCTCTTAGTGTGAATTTATATGGATGGTCTTACTTAGAGGAAATAAGTTTTACAGATTGTGTTAGGAAGTAAATATACTGCGGGCCGTAAGTACTCTGTCACAAAGCTGCTCCTGTGCTCGGGTATTGTACAGCGGTAAAATTAATTCATCAAACTCTTGTTAATATTGAGTCACTAAGCTAGACCAGATGTGTCCCTTCAGTGTTACAGAGCAAATGTGACAGTTCTTTTTTTCCTAAAAGCTTTCTGCTTTAAGGTGAATAGATGATGCGTTTGAGTGAAAGTTACTCCTGGGATTTATACAGAAAATGCTGCAAGTACTTAAGTATCACGGCAGTTCAGTGTAATGGCCCACCTGAAAGGCTTTTGGAGACGTGTTAAATTAAAATAGCAAATTCTGACACTGTGGTCCTTGGAATTTTTAAGTCATATTTTAAAATGCCTTTTAATTGAATCCTGTTTAATTCATGTAAAATTACTCTTGCTGATTCTACATGAAGATTTGTGCTCATGGTAAATTATTAATGTATTGTATTGTTACAAAAATGCAGTTGTGGATGATTATCAGCTCTTGGCAGAACAACTCTGCATTTGTATCAGGGATCTTTCCATGTTAATGTGGTTGTGCTTTTTTTTTTTTTTTTTGTGAGCCCGTTCAGTGGAAATATATTGCACTGTGTGAAAAACACCAGCTGACCTACCAATAAGACACATTTGACTAAAATGTGTTTTAACTTTGAAAGTTGAGGTGAGTTAAGAGTGGCCAGTCTGATGCCCACAAAAGCAGTTTCTCTCATCCTCGGACTATGGGAAGGAGTAAGAGGGTACGAAGGGACTAACGCCAGACATGTCTCTCTCATAATTTTTACCAAGTATTCTAAAACCACTATTTCTAGCATTTGTTATTTCACTACAAGCACTAACACTTAAAATTTATCTAGAACACTGTGGTAGCATTAATAAACATAGTTTTTAACAAATATTAGTACAGGACCCTGGCAAGTTCCTCCACTGCATATTAGCAAGATATGTGAAGAGTGGCAAATGTTCTTGGGGTACTGCTGGCAAATCTGAATGCAATAGCACATTCTCCTTTATGGCTGCTCTGCTAGAGTGGAAAATAATGTACCGATAGAGGAGTCTTCTAAATTTATACTATTGCTAGTTTGACTCCTTGAACTTGAATTTCACAATTTTAGAACTGTAAGTAGGAATTAGAGGCTTGAGCTGTATACATGTGTGTGTTTGCACATACACAGCTCATTAACATTTCTTAAAAGAAAGAATACCCTGTTCTAATACCACACATGGATACATTAAAATATTGTATGTTTTTAACTGTCTTTTCTGATTTGTGTTTATATGAATTACAGGTCTTTTGAGGGATTAACACTATCTGGTAGCCAATGTAGTTAGGCGTAATTATTTATCTATATTGTTTTTCCTTAATGAAAACATAAGCAACCTTCTCTTTTGCTTAATGTGTATAGGGTCAAATATATTAAATGTGTCTGACACAGAAATTCAGTTCAGTAATTACTAATGACTTGTAACATCCCCCTGCTTCGATTTGTTCCAGCAGAGCCACTGCACACAGCATATGGTACTTGATGTACATGTGTGTCTGTGCATATAGATGCAAATGCATCTTGTTAGTGTTAATTTTCATTGTGATCAAGGCTGGATCCTGTTCCTCTGAACAGTATTGTATTATGTAACTGGCAGTGGCTCTGTCTTTCTGTTTCAGTAAACCACACAGTAGATTTAGATCTAAGATATCTGACCATGAGGGATAAGTAAACAATGGTTTGGCACACTTACGGTTCAAATAAATTCTGTGGAAAATAAATGTATGTAAGGTCATCATCAGCTTTTAACTTTCCTTAATCAAGAAAATGAATTATAATAAATTTTAAGTAATTTTGAAATGCTAGCAATTCTGAAGAAATATAATATGTAAAATAAGCTGTCTATCAGAAATATAGTAATCATATTTGAATTAATTCCTGCCAAAAAAATTTGACATGGGGTTTTAGCTATTACGTATTAAAACTTAAAATATTGTTAATTCCAGAACTGCCTGACCTTAATGAATATGGCATTTTTAAGAGACAGAGCAGAAGAAACTGTTTCTACCCTTTTCTATAAAAATAACAGTAGTTTTATTAGTGGTGAAAAGATATTATGGCAATTTATTATGAATACAGTGGATAATGTACAAAAATACTTTTTAAAGCACCCTACGTACTTCAAGGAGAATGTAGCCTTTTTTCCTTTAATCTTTTGCTATTCTAAAATTAATTTTTATAAATAAAAACATTTAATAAGGAGTAGGTTGTGCAAAATAATTTAATTGCTCTGATTAAAATGACTTCAGCAGTTCAAGAAAGTCAGGAGAAAACCTTTGGAGTTTTCCCTCCTGGGGCAAGTTCCCACATGGAATAGGAAACTTAAAGCTACATGAAGAAGGTTAGAACAGTACACAGTCTGGTAACAAGAAGAATAAAAAATATATACAGGAAACAGATGCATGAATAATGGATTTTTTTTTTCAATTGGACGTGTTAAACTGTTTTATGATACCGTAACCTGAGTTTATTTTGTCTTTGTGCTCATCTTTAAAATATTCTCTTTAGGGTGGGCTTTTCAGTATGTTAAGTGGCAGGTCTTATATTTGTTTGTAGAAGAGAGCATGTTTATGTAAGGAAACGTGCTCTTAGATTTAGGCATTATTAACTTAAAAACAGAAACACCTGAGAGCAGAAGATAGCCCTCCTCAGCCTGTTTCCCATAAGACTTTAGAAGGCAGTTTGGAATGAAGATATCTGATAGAAATGAAAGCTGTTTTATGTAATGTGAGCACAAATGAATTTTGTTGGTAAGAGTAGGTATTTGTGGGGGTTTTGTGGTGGAGGAGGTAGATGCGGGTGACTTTTGTCTTTGGATAAAAATCTATGGATAATTCATAAATCTGGCAAAATTTCCAACGAAAATCACAGTCTATTAATTTATTTCTGTCTACACTTATCAGAATATATATTGCATTTATTCCATTTAGACAAATTAATTTTTTATCTTGAAAATAACAGTTGTATGTTTTCTTGTTGCAGTTTCTTAACTGCTTGTATGAAACTTGGATTCTCCCAGTGCTGAAGTTAAGACCCTAAAATGCTTCAGTTTTTACCATCTTAAACTCACTATTTATCTTGAGGCTGACTTAATTAAAATATTATGTACTCTAGGGCATATTAAACATGGCAATTTATTGTAATTCTTATTAATGGAGTGTATTTAATGAGTTTTCAGAACCAACTCCTTCACCTACAACACACAATGTTGATTTTTATTGGGTACATGAGGGAAACATGCAGATGGTCTGATTTTTCAGGAGGCACCCAGCACTGACAGCTGCCCTTGGCTCCTGTTATATTCAAGCAGGAGAAACACTGGTGCTCAGCACCTTTGCAGCTTGGCAAGCACGGGATAATTCCTCCCTTCCCTCTCTGCTTCAATGTCCACAGAAATGTGCTGGACTGGAGCATAAAATAATACCAGATTCTGCTTGTATCTTCAGCTTTTTGCATTGTTAGAGTTTTAGCAAGTATTTCTTAGTTGTTATTCATGTTGTTCATTGATGGTGTCTGCCTCAAGGTGTGACAGTCCATAAACACAGTTATTATCTGTCTCTCTTGAACTGTCTGTCCTGCCTAGTTAGCATTTCTTGCCAGAATTGTTAGCTTTATTTTTCCCTTTTTACTTTAATGGGTGCAGTATTAGATGTTTGTTTGTTACTTATGGCTGCTCTGAGTTTCTTGTTACTCCTTAAAAAGTACGACTCTCTTCTGAAAGCAATTGGGAAAATAAAGGTATAAGGTGCAATTTTAAGATTAATATTAGTCTGACTATGACCAAGAAATCACACAGCTTGAGAGGAATTTCAGTATTATTGTTATACTCTTAATGTGGGGTGGCAGAGCCTTTAAATATTTCTGGTAGTGTAGTTAATACAGAATGGAAGTTTGATATTTGTGCAGTTTGTAAAGGAATTTGAGGTGTTACCCTATTTTGACTTCAGTTTTCAAGTATGCACTGGTGCATCATTAATCATAGGAAATGCAAAAATAAATAATATAGTCCCTTTGGATTTTTCATGTGAATACTTACCTTTTCCTTTTTTTGTATATACAGTTGAGGTATTTAGGTAACCCCTAACCTTTTGCTTCAACAAGGAGGTACAGTATAAAAATATTACCACAGTCTTCATATGAGCAGTTCTCTCTAAGAAAACCTCTAGATGAATATTTATTGAAAAAAAGCAAAGTTGCAACACAGAATGACTTAGCTTGGCCTGAATATTATATTTTAGACCACCAGTGAATAAAATTAAAAGCACATGGATTTTGAATAACTAGAAAAGGTTGTAATTGATTAGCACTGCATGAAAGTATTGAAGTGGAGTGAGGTTTGATTTGTGAATGGTCCTATTCAATAGAGATTAATCCTTTATGTTTGATAAAATCTTAGTGCCCCTAATGAGATAGGATTTTTTTCCTCTCCCAGTTTATTTAACCACTACATACTCTGATATTCTCCTAACAAACTGGAACATTTTGATCTTACTGAATTTTACATCGGTGTAGTTGATTTAAACAATTGGCTATTAATACTTAATTTGAGGCAGCTAATTAAACAGATCCGTGCATTTTGCTGCCTACAGACCTTTTAAGTGATGAAGAGTAATCCTGCAGGGTTTAGGGCTTTCAGATAACGGCAGCCTCCATGCGAAGCTGCAGCTTTCCTAATGCACATGAGAATACTCATTTCTGCATAGTTTTCAGTATTATTCTTCTTTTTTTTATTCCTGGTACTTTAAATTATATTTTATGCAAAGAGCAGTGATTCCTGTGATTTTGCTTAGAATTCACAATAGTATGAATACATTAAACAGAGCTGGAAGATACAGAAAACTGCTTTCTATACACAGATAATAAAAAATAATTTCTCTCTTATGTCTCCTAATTAAAATAAAAAAACCCTGTAAGATTCCCTAACAAACAGTAAGGCAGATAAGAATTGAAATTTACAAAAGGTTTGGCACTTTTTGATGAAGAAGATATTGAGGAGTATTTTAATATAAGTGGAGTAATTTTTTTTGTTGCTAACTTGAAGACTTTAGATTTACTATATCTCCATTTGGATCAGCTTCCAGAAATTACATGTGAAATAATTGATTGAATTATTAGCTAGACTGGGATCCTATTTCCTTCTTTCATTGGATTCTTCCTCTGAAGATGCACAGAATATAGCTGAAGATGCCTTTTCCTATTTTAAAATTGTAATTTGTTTTGGAGGCATTTGAGAAGGTTTTCAGACTCTGAAATACTTTGAGTGAACAATGTTTTCCAAATTTTATACCAAATATGCGGTTTGATTTTTTTTTTTTTGCATAGTGTTTATTTTGAGCCTTTTTTTTCTCTTCATATGTTATGGATGTAAATATAATAGCCTTTGCTGATTGAAATAAATCCAGTTTGATTTAAAAGCCTGAGAAGGTTTACACAGGCTCATTTCAGTCAAAACCTGTGTATAACTAGCACAAGGTAGAGGAAAATCTGGATGGGAAACCCGGAATGTAGTTAATTAAAATGTATTAAATTGGAAAGGACAATATGTATTTGCATGAACTAGGAAACGATCTTTCTACTTTGCTACTCTAGTTTTTCCCTTTCATATGAAGTCAAAAGCACATAGACAAAAATGAGTGGAATAAAAGTTTTCAGGAATATCGTTAATGGCCCAGATTAGCAACCATGTGGGTTAATCATAGCTCTCTTTTCCTGCCCTGTTATGACTTGTCATTATGTTTCATCAGTTCAGTCTTGAAGAGCAACAATTAAACTCAACAGTCCTGAAAGGAATAAGGTAGAGATGGGAAGAGAAGGACAGTACAGAAAGGAAGAACAGATCGTGCATTCTGAGGTGCTGCTGCATCATTGAACGGCAAATTCATGAGCAGCTTGGGCATTCTGGCTTTTTTTTAAGCAATAAATTCTGCCTCCTTTTTATAAAAGTGGGTTTTCCAAAATATGGTTTTAGCTCAGGTTACACTGCTTACACATTGACAGAGCTGATGAGATTTTGTAGTCCCTTGCATCTATTGTTTGCGTCCAAAGTGAAATTCAGGTATATGACCCTATTTAGTGAAGTTCAGGAAAAGTATTAAGCACAGTATCACAGTACTTTCCAGTGGCTTTAGGAATTATCAGAAGTAGGTGAATTAAGCAGTCAGACTTGGTGTTTTGATAATTTTAGCCAACTAAATTTCTTCTAATCTCTTTTGGAAGTAAAAGCAAAAGAAAGTCCCTATACATGTAAACTGTATTTCCTGTTGTAAACACTGGGATAATGTGGTCTGGCTACGCTTCTGCTGTGCTTTGCTCAGACAGCAGTTTGGGTAGAAAAGCTGCTTTGCCGGATCTGTGTTTGCATTTCAGCTCAATGTTCGGGGTATTACAGCTGCGTGAGCAGCCACAGGTCATGTTATCTCATCTGATACCTGTAGGTCATATATTAAATTGGTCACCCCTCCTGCAATAAGCAATTTCTTCATTTCTGTTCCTACACCCGGTCTCAGAGTTTCTTCATGTGCTTAACTGGGAACCAGTCAAAGTGTGTGAAGTAGGAGGAGTAAAAGGTACCCCAGTCACTACAATAATGGGGGATGTATGTACTGGGAATGCTTCTAGCATTGTTGTTTTTCACAGAAGTGGGGCAAGGAAAAAGAAAGAAATAGGTTTAGCTATGGTCCCAACATAATTTCAACATGACGGACACCATTAAGAAAATCTTGTAAGTTTTCACTTTTTTTTTCCTAAAGCTTTTAGAATTTTCAGTTTGTCTGTCTGAACTGCCTCAGTGAAAGATGCTTTGAAAAAAATTTGTTACCGTACTTCTTGCAGTTCATCAAGTGTGATGATAATAAAGCATTTTCCAGTACACTTTAAAATAAAACTTCATTTTACTTGCAGATAGATCAGTTAAAGTCTTATTTGATTCTATTTAGTATTTGTGAGTGAGATGCTCTCTACTGATTTTAAGTCTCTGAGAGGATGAAGCTTTTCAAAGTAAGCAAAGATAGAGGTGCAATTTTATAGTGTATTTATGAGTTTTATGAGCATTTATATGTACAGTGCATATAAATAATTACTTCAGCATATACATATATGATTTCTTAAAGGAATCTGTGTTTACAGTTCAGAATATTGAAGTAAATATTTGGCACTGCTCTTCTACAGAGAGCACTTTTTTACATCCCACTTTGAATTAAACTTAAATTTCAGCAGCATGTTAGGTCATGTATTTTTTATTTCATAGTTTAATATTTTCATGCATGAATGTTTTGCCTTGCTCATAATAAGTGTAATGAGAATAATTCGCATTTACAATTGAATATATTATCAAACAAGCTTTGCTATGAATTGAGGGCAACTGAGGACTAGAAAACTGCAGATTTACACTGATAACTTCATCTGAGATATATGCATAAAAAAGATGCCTGGAACAATGATAGGGCAGTTTTGGGTAGGATAGGCTGCAGTATGCTACACACTACTCATTTTAATCAGGTTTAGAGAGCAAACAGTCTGAACTCTGTGATTTAAGCCTTTTAAAGTATCTTCCATTAACCACTCACGGTGGATATATCTAAAAGTGTTACCAGAGTACTTAATGAGATTTTCTGAGCTGCTGTTGATTAACTCACAAAGTACTTTATCTTTTGCCCTTAGATAATGTGAAACATTTTGCTAGATACCATTAGGCTCTTTCAAATTCGTGCTGCTACACCTTGACCCTGGTGACAGCTGAGCACACCTGCTGTCAAACACTTAGGACTGAGCCACCAACTTCCCTTTGCTCAGCTTGCCAGCTAACAAATTTGTTCTTATATCTACAGAAGCTATTTACAGTTACTTCCCCCCCATAAGAAAACCCCAAACAACCAGGTATACTATTTTAACATTCTAACATCCCATTCAGCATTTTTTTGCTTAGATAGCTACAACCAGTATTGTTAAAAGTAAGAAAACTCTCGACAGCGAAAAACAGAAGCTCAAATACTGCAGCACTTACCCCAAAAGAAGTTTTGCTGACATGGTGTCACTGAACTGAACAGGCTGTTTGATGCCATAGTCCCTCTCGGTTCAGGCAGAGCTTTCACCTTCTGGTGCAAATACTTCTTGGATCCTCAAACTGAAAACACAAACCATAGCCAAGCCTTGTTTTAGTTTTACTGTGTCCCTGAATTGCATAGACTCTATAGTTGGTTTTTTCTCTGTCAAAAAATTGTGTAGTGCTGGTAACATGTGAAAAGGAAGGCAACAAAACAAAAATAAAAGAGAATGAGCAAATATTTGAAGGACCTACTATTACTGCATAGACTGTGGTTAGAGAGCACTTACTGACTCTGTTGGTCTCAGTGGCTGGTAGTGACCTGCGGAGATTAACCATTTAAAAACCAGAGACTCCTTTCTGTCCTCCTGGAGAAAGTTTGCACCGCACTTGTGGTTCTGTGGTTGTTTGTGAGGCGAATGAAGCATTCACACAATCCAAAAAAGCAAAAGCTTTAAAACTCCTTTTTTTTGCAAGCACTGTTACTGGAGCGAGCGAGTCATGTGGCTGTGACATCAGAGGACTCCAAGTAGGACTGCCTACACTGTGGCTTTTTCTTTCTCTCTCTCTCCTTTTTTTTTTTTTTCCTTTTCTTCTTTTTTTTTCTTTTAATTTTTTTTTTTTAATTTTTTATATTTTGACAAAAGGCCTGTGTAAGGCCCTTCCTGGCATTCAGAGGGACATAGATTTTTAATTTTTGTGAGTCATGAGGCTTTGGAGAGAGTACAAAATGCTATAAGAGCCCAAACTTCTGTACAGTTAAAGCATATGGACAGCAGAACTTTATTTGTACTCTCAGTTCAGGTTCCCCCCACTCTTCTTCCCCCTCCTTTTTTTTTTTCTTTTTTTTTTTTCTCCTCCCATTCCCTCTCCCTCCTTTATTATTGTGTCTGTGGAAAAGTGAGCAAAATTGGCACAAGTGGCTGTGTGAAATTCTGAACAACAGTGATGATTTACAATAATTTACATCTTTGGATTGTATCACGATCTTGGGTCTGCTTCATATTTGCTGGGTGGCTGGATTCCTTCTGTTTTACTTTTTCTCCTTGTCGTCTTATACTTGTGAATCTGTAACTCATTGTAAGAAACTTTACCTTTCTTAAGGTCTAGTAGCAGGCTGCATGTTGGGGTTGTGTTTTTCACTGTAATTGGCTGTCACAGAAGTGTTAGTCTGGGGATTCCTTTGCAAATCTTAAATCATGTCTGCCTTGCTTTGCATGCCTTCAAAACTGCTTGACAGTTTTATGTGATGCAAATTAAAGGCAATTATGTTTCTTTTATATTTGGGGCAAAATATGTCGTTTGGATATCATAACTGGTTGTGTGCTGCAGCCTGGGAGTGATGCTTTGGAACACCGGCATTGGGAGGATTTAACGTGGACGTTGTGTAACAGAGTGAGCTGGGAGGGTTGGGAGGTTTTGGTTGTGCTTACATTAATTCCTTATTGTAGTTCTGGTGTTTAAGGGAAATAGAACAGTCTTAAACTTTTGGGGAGACTATAAATAACTTCATTCACTAGTTAATGTTAACACTTAGTTTTAAAATGAAACATAAATTTGATGCATATGTAAGACTCAAATACTTAATATCATCTGTGTGCATGTGTGTGTGATATTTTTTTATATACTTAACATATTGTAACTTTGACTTTGATTGTGTAACATAAGCCCTGACTGTACTGGTATGGAGTGGGTTAACAAAAGCAGTATTTTTTTGTTTATAATAGAGGCTTTGAAATAAATTGCAAAATGCTGTGTGTAGTAAGGAATAATGTGCACAGACAGTGTGTATTAGTAGTCTTGATTTGCTCACTCAGATTCAGAACAAAATTAGAAACATCTTTGAGAAAGTATCTCATTTTTTGCCTCTTTGGACATTATATCTAGAACTTTTCATATTATCCTGATTGTACCACAGATGCACTGTAATTTTAAGTTTTAGCTGAATGAATTTAAATTTTTTTCCTTTTTTTTTTTCTTTTTTGGGGGAGCAGAAGAGCCACGTAAAACATTTTCTAGATATCGTTTGGCTTTTATTTGTAAAATAAAATACATCTCTTTGAGGCTGCCATCCCTCCTTTTTCATTTTCCTCTTTGTCCTGAACTTTCTTGGTTAGAAATTGGCCAGGAATTGTGTGATATGAATAGCTGGAGACCAGATTCTCTGTTTTTTGGGGATGAGACAAATGTGAGGGGATTTTTCTGTGAAAAATAGATTGTTTTGATTTTTGTTATAGAATTAGAAAAAAAACCTTTCTTCATACAAACTTCTTTCTTAATAATTCTTTTGAGGTAAATTGCATTGTTCTTCATTCAGTGCTTTGAGAGTTAATAAATGTTGCCAGACTTAGAAATTCTACCATAAAATGAAAAAGGAGTGTTCTACAAAAAACCCATTCCTCTTCAAAATTAGGGTGATATTTAATTTTCCTATTCATGGATTGCTTTACTTATTGCTTTCTCTGTATGGTTAAGAGCATCAATGAAAAAATCTTAGGGGTATAAAAATAATGGAAAGAATACTAATCTTTTAATATACAGATTATATTTGTATGCATTAAAGTATTAATCAACTTATGATACAGCAAAAGCTTTTGGAGGTTGCTGAGTCTTATTTGGGGAACTCTTAAATTGTAAGTTTGGAGTTTTCAACTACAGTTACACATTGAAGGTATTGATCAACTTCTATTTGATGGCAGGTATGTCCAGTATTTTTAAATAATAGATAACTGTTGACCTTAAATACTTATTTCCATTGATATGAAAAAAAGTTGTTTGATTTTTCAAAACTCTGCACTTTATTTTTAGTCATAGATTTAGTATTAGAATATTGAGCTTCCTACAGAAGTCTGAATATAAAAATTTATTGCATTGAAATGCTGTTCTCAGGCTTTCTCCAGAATGGCTTTTTTGTGCTTTCACTTGCGTATACAGAGTTATTCTCTAACTTTGTTGCTGTGCTATGATCTGATACCTTTAAGATTTTTTTTTCACTTTTTCACCTGTTCAAATCAAGAGCACTACAAAGAAGTCTTCATCTAATAAAGCAAAAGCCATAAAAACAGAAAAGCAAATACTGTAACTGAGGAATCGAGATGTAGTTTGTAAAAACTGTCACTGATAAAAATGCTTTTTTTTTAATATAGAAACATTATAAAGCAAAATTTTGAGACCAAATACCTGTGAAACTGGTGGTTTCTTTTGGTATAGTTTGCACTTCTGATGATGCAGATGCAAGAATCCTGAAAATCCACTTTGTAAATCCGTGTCTTGATTGTAGACTAATGCTTGACAGGCTCTTGTTTAAAGGTAGATCTACAAAAATGGAAGTTCACTTCTGAGTTCCACAGGCAATGCTTTGAGTCCCAATTGCACTTATAAAGGAAGTATTTTGCTAAGGAATTTCTCTGGTAAACTATGAGCTTGATCTTTGATGACAAATGAAATCTAAAAGGCAATTGTAATGCAACACTAAAAGATAATTACATCTTCTACTGTTCTTGAAACGTGTTTTGGAACTTTTAAGCTGTGCTTTATTTCCAAACATTTTGCCTTATGTCACTCAAAAGTTCAGCCAGTGTATAAACAGTGTGATACCCTGCTGAAAGTTTATTTGTACTTAAATGTTTGCTTCTATGCTACAACTGGAATGATATAAATACTCTACTTAGAGCAGTGTGATGACAAACTTGTTAGATTGCATTTCATTACAAGTTTTACAGTATATACAATAACAAGATGCTGATTTTTATAATTCAGAAAGTCCTGGTGCAGTTTTCTCAGATGCAGGTATTCACTGTAGGTGTTGTTAACGTATCTGTTTCCAATAGGGCAGGTTTTTTCCTTTAAGTGAAACCTCTTTCCTTGGCTGTGTTTTTCAAATTGAGGAGTAATTAAAATTTTTAGAGGAAGAAAACCGTTTTTTCTGTAGGTTCACAGCCAGTACATTTAAAATGTTGTTTGTTTTCAAATACTTGCACGTTTTGGGATACTTCTGTAGTTAGACTTGGGTATTTTGTAGACTTCTCATTTCCATCATCTCTGCACGAGTAGAGTATGTTGATACCACTTTATACTAACCTTTTAAAGCAAAGACTAAAACTTCCAGTTGATTAAAAATATTGCAACAGCAAGGTTATTTCAGAATTCCTTCATTTTAAAATGCCACTTATTGCAAGAGTAGCAGTGAGCATCTGAGTGTTACTGCTGCCTTTCTCTGCCTCAGAACCATTCTCTAGGTAAGGTATGGTTTGAAGTGGATGGTGCCTGGGACCATTAATGTAGAGGGGGGAAACGTACTCTTACCTTTCTAGGGTAAACAAGTGTTGTCTGCTTTTTCTACAGTGCAATCAGGCTACTGAAGATCACATTAAACCTTAAACTGAACTGTTGTTTAAATTAAAAAGATGGTCATCTCTTAACCAGTGAGTACATCATGGCATAGCAAGTAGTCAAACATTGTTTTCATTCACTTTGATTTGCTACTTCTCTCACTTCTTCATAGCATAGCAAAGTTTTTCTCCAGTGAAATAATCTAACCCCTGATCAGGCTTTGAATAAGGGGCTGCATCTTAATGATCAGATGTGTCTCATCTTGATTCTTCCCACTCAGACTTTTTTTTGACAAGCATTACTTTCCTATTGTTCCTGGATCTTGCAGACTGTACCACAATGGAGAAAAAAGTCCTTTTGATTAGATGCACCCATTCTAAACAGTCAATATATAGTGCTTAAGATCATCCTAACTTCCTAGTTATTTTCTTCTGACTGTATTTTTTTTTCATTTTTTAAAGTCAACTTGCAGAAAATATGGGAAACTTGTCTCATATAACAGCTGAGGATGTGGCTAGGTTAAGGCAGGAAACTGCTACCCACAATGCAATGTTACATACACTACCACTTAATAAAATTTATTTCAAACATGCTACTGACAAAACCAAAGAAAAATAATATCCTAACTATGCTAGTTAGTACACTAAATATATCTAGGGAAAAGTGAAAGTAATCTCTCTAGAGCCTTTCCTCCTTCTAGGATACAATGCTACTAGTAGTTAAGCCAGAGCAGATCTCAGCAGTTAAAAGCAGTGAAGCAGTGACCTATTTTTAGAAAATATTCGTATTTCTCTGGAAATTAATGATTATGTGCTTTTTAGTAACAGTCAAAGTTATTTTATACAGACAATTCAGATAAGTTCTCTTCTTAGTTTTTCTGGTTGGCAAAATATCCCCTTAGGTAGTTTTAAAAAACTTTTTGTGCTTCATCCCATTTTCACTGAATCTTACCTTTACTGTAGCCAAGCAGCCTTTTACCTCTCCTTCTCACTTTTAATCTCTTTGTAGGCTGGTGTGAAAATATTTTCCAATCATCCTTGGGAAAGGAACTGAAAAGAGGAAAATTCACTTTCTTCAACCCTGAAGATTTAGGAGTTCCAGTTATTTTTTTTTGATTGCCTGAAATTTGAACAGTGTAGTAATTTGTGAGAGGTAAATAATTAGGTTGAATTTTAACATAAATTTAATAGACTCAAGTCTTCTGCAAATATTTCTAAATATCAGACAGAGATACGTATGAGATCACTGATGCTGTGCCACAAATGTCTTGAAAGTCTTGTTCTGGATATATTCTTGTTTCTGTTTGTTTTTAAATACATGTATATTAAGGGCGATCCTCTTACAGGATGTTTTTGAAGCGCTTGCCTCTCTAGTTAGAGAACACTTATCAAGAACAGCTGCTGTAGTGCTGTGGATCCTATCCATGGACTCATGGTGGTCTGCTGAACAACGTTCTTCAAGTTTGACAGGTGAGACAGAGACTCTCCAGTGCCACTGCTTTTGGATGAATCTAGCTGTGGTTGGAGAAAGTGCATCTTGCCAAAATATATGGGTAAGACCACACACAGTCTTTAAAATAGTTATTGTAAGCTTATTTTTAGGCAGTATATGTCTTGACAGTTCTTTTATTTGCATGCCGGTTTCACTGCTGCTTATAGATTTTTCATTTATTTTAGTAATGGCAGTTGCAGATTTAGATCTATGTTTGTAAAGCTTTTGCACAACATTTACACTGGAAAAATACAGACTTGCTACTTTCAAACCTCAGTCAAGATTAGAGAACAGATTTTAAAAGATATTAAGGCAGAGTATTTATGCTCGTCAAATTTGGTGTCACTGTTTTTATATTCAACCCCATTTTCAGGGACATAGTTCAGCAATAAAAATTTGCTTCTGGTTTTAAAGTTATACCAATTTTAGTAGCTTCTGTGCTTGTATAAATCTGCACCAATGTCGATTTAGGACATGAAATTAGTTCAGTAAGTAATAAAAACGATTTTTTTTAAAATTGCGTACTTATTAAATACTGAATTTAGAATCTGTATTTTATATATGTTATAACTCCTGAACAGTATTTTTCATGTATATTTTAATATGTAGAATATTCTTTGCATTCTAAGTGCCTGCCTCAACAGTTGCCTCCATAATGTGTATTTAAAATAGTGTGTTTAACTGACAGTGTAGAAGGGTGTTGAACCCTGTAGAATTTCTGAGTAAACTATACCCATTTGCTAATTTTCAGAGCAGATGTTTTTTAAATACTCTAAGAGAAATTAAATATAATACTGAAAAGTAATATCATAAATCATTAATTGGATAGTGATGCTTAAAAGTTATGGATTCAGAACATGTTTTTTCCCCTAGTTCTGTATTTTCCACATTATCTTGCATAATCAATGCATGACTATTTCTCAAGAAAACATTACTCATTTTTTTTTATTACTTAACATTGTATAGGACCGTTGTTTCTTGCACTGGACTTTACAGACAATTAAGGAAATAGTCCCTGCCCTGAGGAATATACAATTAAGTCTATGCAGCCAGCCATTTAAGAAAAGTATGAAAAAGAGGGAGGGGAAAACCCCATTATAATGAACAGTAGTAAAAAATAAGTGAAGAACTTCATGAGGAAGGGCAAGCAGTTAGTTGTAATTTTATTTTTAACTTTCTCCACATATTCTACTATAAAGAGTATTAGTTATCTGTATTCAATTGGCTGGTCTTGTTTTCTGCTTGAACTTGAGCATGATGACTGATCATCATGATTCCTTCTCTATATTTTGAAAAAAAACCCAACCCCAAAACAATTCCTTATGCAGTGATTGCACAGTGAAATATTTCTCTGCTGTTTATGAGTCTCACTTAAGTTTGAGATCCTCAGTCCTGTACACAGTATTTTTAGGAGAAACAAATAAGCAAAATCAGGTGCTTCCATCCTGTGTCTTGTTTCTCTTCATGTGCTCTTTCTTTCCTTCTTTTCTTTAACGTATTTAATACCTGGATTTGCTACTTTTTCACAGCTTGTCAACAGTCTAAGCTTTCCCTTGTAATTAAAAATGTATTGTGGTTTTGTGTTGGAGGAGAGATCTGAGGATCATTCATGAGAGAAGAGAACTGAAAAAAGGTTGAGAAGGCAATGGAAAGAATAAAATTGGAAGGAGGAGGTTTAAAAAGAAAACCTTGGGTTTTAATCAGTTTTAACAGTATGGCTCCACTTTTGTAGTGAAGGAGTACTGAAGGTGAGGAGAAATGAAGATACTGGAATAGGATGAAGAACCAGAAGATGCAACCCTTTTCCTGGGGACAGCAAACATAGGAGAAAATTGCCCTCTGGTCTCCAAGGCCATGTGAACCTCAGTTTGCTCAGAAATAGCTAGTTCAGAAGTGCCCAGCTGTGCTCAGTGTGGTGTTGACCTCCTTTGGAGGGAATTGGGCTGTCTCTGCATAGCACTTAACATGGCCTGTGGAGGTGTGCCTGAAGAATTCTAGAACCTGAGGAATGTAGGGAAGATTATAGGAGATGTTTGTATGAGATTTCCAGTGCCTGATGTGTTGCGTCCTGGAGAGTTGGTTGATTTTTCACTCCAGGAGGAGAATGCAGGCAGCATTTACAGACAGTCTGTTCAATGTTGGCCAGATAAGCAGGTGTCAGTTCTTTTTAATACACATTTTTTGTGATGCTCTGAGTAGCAGACTGCTTTGTAACTGAAGGGTGGTAATGGAGAAGAAAAATAAAAATGAATTGCAATCATTCCTTCCACTCATACCTCTTCCTCCTCTGACCTTCCAACCCCAAAAGTGAGGAAGCTGGGCTGTTTTTAGAGAGACCCTGTGGTTTGGTTGCCAGAATCCAGACCTGTAGCTTGTAATATAAATAATGCAAGCTTTGAGGAAATATTCTGTGTGGATAGGACAGTGTATGTGTTGCTTGTTAATACTTAGCTGTATCACTTCAATCATTTATTTCTGTTCTCTTTAGATGGATAAATAATCATTTGTTTTTAGGAGATAAATCACTGTCTATATTAGTTGGCTTCATGAGAGAAGTGTCTAGGAAGCAATCAGAGGAATCTGTTCTGTGGAATATTGACAGTTGGATAAACAGGGTTGTTTTAACATGGAGACCCAGCCCCTAATGAAAGTAAATTGTTACACTTCATTTTCAGAACACAGGTTCTGGGTCTGCTGCTTGGCTGTATTTAGTCTGAGGGGTCAGAAGCGCTAATCAGAATGAAATTCTATGTTTTGGCACAAAATGATGCAGATGGACTGTTGGTATTGCCTATTTGAGGACGGGCTGTAGCTATTAACGGGCACGTAGCACCTTTTTGGAGCTGAATGGCCAAACTCTGTTGGTGAGTGGAATAAGAGTATGTTGGAACAGGAGCACTAAAACCCAGTGTTGTTGGAAAATTCTGCAGTGTAGTCACAAGTTGATCCAGCCTGAAAAATAAGTAATGTTTGCTTGTATTTTCTAAATTCTCTCCTGCAGTCATTCTGCTTCTGGTGTAGTGTTTCAGTTGTTCCAGGCCTAAAAAGACTCTGGAGTCAAGGTTATTATTGTCTGAAGATTAGTTCAAGAAACAAAGCAATCTCTCATGTACCTGCATATCAGACATGTTGTTAATTGGTTAGTGTTTGTGTGGAATCATTTGGGCATGGCATTTTAAAGAAATCTTTCTTTGAGGTGTATGGGATCTGCATTCTAGATTATTTCCGATAATACCTATTTTATACTAAAATCCATTAGATGAGGTTGTCTGCAAGTGCTCTGTCCTCTGTGACACTTGTCTCCTCTGGATTCCATAGTCTGTAATTGTGATGCCAGAGCAGCTCCTTGTAGCCAGACTCTTGGTGTATTTTGGGAACACATAGGGGTGTAAGGCTTGATGCTACCAGACTGTTTTTTAAGCTCAAGCAGTGTTCTGGGCAGCTCCTGCTTTGCCAAAACTGATGCTGAAGGAAATATGGCTTTTCGTGAGCCAGAGATCATTCCCATGACATGGGCTTTCGGGTTGGGGTCCCTCAGAAATAACTGTAATCTCCGAAAAGTGTGAAATGTAAAACATTTACCTTTCACAGTTTGTGACTGTATGTCTACATAGTAGAGTATGTCTAGTTTAAAGGACAAACTTCCATAATTGGGGTTTGGGAATACCACACAATATTCAATTTAGTTTGATCATCGTTGTACTGCTCATTTGCTAAAATTACCAATTTTCCTTTCTTCAAAGTATTTTAATTTTTTTTAATGAACATCTAAATGTTTTTTTGCTTTTTAAGTCCAGTTGTGTCCAGTGTGAGTTTGAAACAGCTTTGCAGCTAAATGTTTATATTTCAGCTTTGGGAAAAATTATACCAATCTGTTCAGAAATGGAGTATTTGCAGTAGTAAGTGGCATCTTTACAAGCTAAACATAATGATCAAAGAGCTGAAGAAATAACAAATTTAGTTGTCTTTTGGACAAAATTACAATGGAATAGCCTTTGGTTTGTCATTTAGCTTCAGCATGATTTATTTTTCTTCTCTTTTAATTGAAGAACAAATCCAATTCATAACTGAATGCAATTCAATCTTCTCATTTTCTGATGTGGGTAGAAAATATCTGTTTTATCTGTGCATAGGAGCTACAGTAATTCAAGCTTTATTTTTCCTTTTGAATAACTGAAATAAACTTAAAGATCCAGACATGAGTATGCCCATTTTTTTTTAGAATTCATGAATTTTACAGAACAGTTACTTTTTGAATGCTTTTCTGTTCTGCTCTCATCAGTAACTGTTCCTAGATTGGACATGTGACAGACACAGTGAAAGTAATAAAGATTTTCTGCAAAATTGCCTAATTGTTTAGTGGTAGATTCTGAAGAACTTGCAAATAGAACTATTCCCAGCTGATAGAGTGGGTTTTGTTTTCTTTTGTTTACCTGTTTTTCCCTGTATTTGTCGTCCTCTGCTAAAACACTAAGCTTAGCTAAAATCTGGACAAAGAATAAGTTGAAGACGTTAGCACAAAAGATCTCAAATTAGGGTTTCTAGTGACTGTCCTTACAACCCAGCTGTATTTGGTGCATTATAATGGTGTTAATTGATTGCTTTTTTTTGGTCATCTCTAGAACTCCCTACTCTTTGCATGGAAAGAATGCTGCTCACTTCAGAGTTGGTTACTCAGAGATTTTCTCGTTACTGATTGCTCATTCCATGGCTGTTTGCCATCTTTCCTGCACAGTATTCAAACTCTAGTATGAAGAATTACTAACTTTCATGTGCTCTGCTGGCTCACATCACACTATGAGAATACTTAACAAATGTTAATTATGTTCTTCTCTTCACACTACTCTGGGGAGAAATATGTTGCTCTCTGTGTCAGATATATAGCTTGGTTGGGCTATGCAGAGAATAAAATTAAAGGAAGTAAAAGACAAATATAACCCCAAACTTCTCAGTCATTCTACAGCACACAGCTAGAGGGTACTTGTTGTGAAAATGCTTAGCTTTATCTCTACATCTTTGTAAGTTTAACCAGTTCATTTTGTCAGTGATGGTTGTGTGAACTGCTAAAATCCAATACCATGGCTTAAACAAGGAGTGGATAGTTATTGATCACCTCTGAAAGGGGGCATGGCTGAATGGGGTGTTCTGATCTACTGTGATGTTTCTGTTTTCTTGTACATAGATGAGCTTCATTGCTTGTGTTTTCCAAACATAAAATCAGCAGTTTGGAACTCAGCATGCCCATGATTATGATCAAGAGCCTGTGCAACCTTTTATAGATTCCAGTGGAGACCAGATTTCATCACAATACTGGAAATGATTGATTGAGGCTACAAGTCTCCTGCACCTGAGTACCAGAGTCTTTATGTGGCCTTAATGCCTGACACATTGACTATGTAGTTGTAGGGTAAGTTCCTGTTGAAAATACATGGTTTTGTTCGGCTCTTCACATGCCCACAATCTTACTTAAGTCATTGTTACACTCTAGCTCCATTTTAGGTAAAGATAAAAAGAAAAAAAAAAAAAAACAACCAAATGAAAAACCTGTGTTGATAGGAACAGACCTGATGTAACATTCATAAATAAAGGCCTTTATTAGTTGTCTAAACTTAGAATCGGGGAAATTTCAATCCAAGCTCTGACCAGTGATTTGGTGTTTTTTGTTGGCTTTGGGTAGTCACTTGAACTTGGCACACATTTGTCCTGGCTTGATTATTTCCTTCATTTACCATAAATCAGGAATGATTATGCTGAAGTTATTGCATTGAGGAGCATTTGTTTTGTAGAGTATTAGCGTCTTTCAGTTGATTTCAACCCCTTAATGGAATCTCTTACAAGTTTTCTGATGCATTTCTTCCCTTTATCAGTCTTAATATCCTGGGAAATGCTTGAGTTAGCTGAAGAAATTGCTAGTGGCTATGGTACTGTTGTATTTGTGGATTTATGTTGCTACTGTATCTGTGTCTCTAGGGGGTTTTTCAAATTTAAGAAAGGTGCGGAACATAAGCAAATGTTCTGCTTAACCTTGTTCATTAAACATCACCATGGAGTCATCAGGGTACAGGCGCTGCCTGTCCCTTGTGCTTCTCTCAGTATAACTCATTGCTTTGTTAAGAAAAAAAAAAATCGGGCACTTACAAATCTTGTGTAAAACTAGACATTTCAACCGAGATCAACATTTTGTTTTTCAAAACAGGATAACAGCTGTGACTTTGTAAGCTACTGTTAGTGGTTTTTAGAAGCTAATTTGTCAGCTTGCTGGCACGCTGAGCTCATTTGCTGAAAAGAAGTTGATGTCATCTCCCATATCGTTCTTTGTCAGAGATCAGCGTCTCCTCTGCTTTAACCAGTGAATCCCAAATAGAACATTACAGACCAGGGCTGTTTGCCAGTGGCATTAGTTTTCTGTTTATGTAGCTTCAATTTAGAGCTTTCATGACTAAACACAAAATTCAGCTGTCATGTGAGAGTTGATCACCCCTTTTTTCAGTATGCTCTGTCCATGATATGTGGCTCCTTTCTGTGTACTTTGAATGTAAAAAATATGCAAAGAGCAAAAATGTTTATTATTTTCAAGTATTGCCACTTAATGTATTCAAACAGCATTCAGTGTGGTTTATTACTGCTTGTTCCTCATCTAGCACAAAATAAGGACTTATTAATGACCACAGCTATTGACTAAAAATAAGATTTCTTGGAAGAATGAGTGAATGTCTAAATCAGTGATTGTCAATTAAGTGTCAATACAGGACGTTGTTTCAGCACAAAATTGTTTATAATAACTGTTGAACATCCTTGGCAAACTGCAACGTGCTATATTTTTGGTTTCTGTCTTACTGCTAAGAAATAATTGCAACGCTGTCAGGGAATTTGTTAGTTTTAATCTTCTGTTAAATTACTCAGTGGCTATTTAGTAGCCACAGTAGCTTTACAATACCTAGTGGGATATAAGGAAGAGATCCTTTTTTGTAAGACACCAGACAAATAGGAGATGAGAAATGTAAGGGTAGAAATATTTAATTTTTTCACTAGAGCAAAGTCACTTGCAGGATCTACCAAGGATGATCATAGAATCATAAAATCTCCTGAGTTGAATGGGACCCACAAGGATCATCAGGTCCAACTGCTGGCCCTGTACAGGACAGCCCCAATAAATCCTCACTTCTCCATCCTGGAGAAGCCAGAAAGCTAACGGCAAAGTTATTTAGAGAGTGAAATGGTGAGTGTGTGGAGTCATCCAAAGATTGCACAGAATTGAGTTGGTGACAAAACAGGTGAAATCCATTTCTGATAAGCCCACGTGAACTCTGTGCTGTTTATTGTCATGGAAAAAGATTCATGGAGAGCTCTTAAAGAGAGACTTAGTAGTTGCTGAAAATTGATTGGATTTTAGAGAAATTGAGAGTATCTGAGCATAACAGTGTTACTAATAGTTCAGCAGTTGTGTTCATCCACTTATTAAAAACAATATTCTAGAACTGAATGAATTCTGTACAAGGAGGAGAAACTAAACTGGCAAGCTGCCTAAAAGCCTGGAAAGACACAACTGGGAGGGGAATGTGATAGAAATCTGGAATTATGAGCAATGCAACAAAAGTGAATGGAAACAATTATTTCCCTTTTTCATAACAAAAAGTAGGGGCACCTAATTAAATTATCAGATGGCGGGCTTAAAACAAATACAAGGAAGTAGTTTTTTAACAGTGCATAATTAAAGTGTTGAACTTGTCAGCAGGGCTCTAAAGAAGCCAAAAATTACTGTAGCTTGACAAGGATAAAGAGAAGATCATGGAGATGGAGTTTATCTATAGCTATAAAACACAGTTGTCTAGTCATAACCTCAGGCAACACTTTAGGTCTGTTGGAGAGAAAACCAAGGAGGGGTTTTCCCTGAGCATTCAGTACTGGCCTTTATGGAGAGAACTTGATCTCTGTGCAGATCCCTGTTCTAAAGGGTTTGTGTATAGATGAACTGATAACAGCACTGAGATTATAGTCCTGCATACTGTGTACCAGGGTTTTACTGTGGGGGAAGTCACCAAATCTTCAAAGATTTGATCTAAGTGTGTAAATGAGGAAGTGCTGTCAAATCAGGATACAGGAACTTAAAAACTTTAACTGCTTATGCCTATAAAGGTAAGTGGGCTATGATTCTGTGGAAGTATTTTCAAAAGTATTTAACCTCAGTAATATTCACCAGCTTTGTAATTTATTGATCATCCACACATTAATATTTCATTGTGAATTTTAAAAACAGTAAAGTGTTTCCCAGTTCGATTTTATCAGGTTGGTCACTCTGAGTTGTTCTGATTTTTCCCATTTCAACTGGTCTTTACTTTGTTAACATTTTAAAGCCTGTTTCTTTGGTGATATTTTGTGCTCCAGTTGTTGATCTTTTAATGATTTTGTCTGGTCTTCCTGGAAGAATTGGCCTAATAAAAGCTGTATGACTGTCCTCAATGTAAGTATCCTCTATGTGTTCTAAAGCCGAGGATTCATATGTGACAAATTACTACTAAAAGTCTGAAAAATCCTGGTTTTAAATAATCTGAACCTTAATCTTACATAATCATGGAATGTTTTGGGTTAAAAAAGACCTTAGAGAGCATCTTGTTCTAACCCCTGCCGTGGGCAGGGATACTTTTCACTAGACTGGGTTGCTCCAAGCCCTGTCCAGTTTGGCCTTGAGCACTTCCAGGGATGGGACAGACACAGCTTCTCGGAGCAACCTCTGCCAGTCCTTTTCTGAAGGATATAGCCCCATTGAAAAAATGCGTCAATACATATGGTATTAAGGCTACTAAAATTCTATTAATTCATCTAAAGTTATTGAATTTTGGGAAGATAATTTTGTATATTTAGTATATCCTACTTTTTTTTTCCTAAAAGTGTGCTTTGATGAATTTCTTTAGGCATAAATTTGGTTCCATGTCATCCTTGGATATGAAAGAAATTTAAGCCTTAAAGTGTGCTTACTAATGAGAAAACTCCAGTAGCATTTCAAAACATAACACTATAGATGATAGTTTGTAATGTTTTAACATGCTGGACAGACAAAATGTACTGGAATCATAATGTGCGTATCTGTTTTTAAGCACCAAATTTGAGATTTTTCTTTTCTTTTGGTTTTGCATCCAGCATTTATCACCTTAGATTTCAACCACACATTTTTATATATGCCTGAGGGTGGACTTTATGCATCTCTTTATGGAGTAGAAACACAAAAAATTATCACATTGCCACCTGGACTGATTTATCCTCACATCGTCACAGATTTATGATGATACTATTCAAACACTTAGTATTTGCTTTGTCAGACATTTCAACACAGTAAACTAATAAATCTAGTTGAACTTCTTTTGTAAGATTGATCAGTGCAAATGTATCTAATCTTACCTAAAAGATATTCAGAACTCACTTCAAAAACGTTGGTGCCATGTTTGGGGGTTGCAGAAGGACCACACATATTGTCAGTGGTTCTTTAATGGTTGCATAAAAAACAGACCTGTTTTCCCTGAATTTTGATTATTTCTCATGTTAATACGTAAAAGTTTCTAACTTCCCCTTCCTCATCCATTATAGAGTAGCAGTTTTGTAGTCTGACTGATTTCTGCATCACCAGGTGATTATGTAAAAGCCTCATACTTGTCAGTTGCTAATGAGGTACTTGGGTTCTTCATCCTCCTCCTCCTCATCCTGCCTATGAATGACCCCATCCCCAAAGAAGTTTTGAAGATGGCCCATTGATTTTTTTTTTTTTTTTTTTTACCAAGTGACATGGAAAATTCAGATCAGCACAAATGTATTTTTATATTTTAATAAGGGCTCCAGGGCTGGATAGCAGGGTGAAATTTGTTGTACGAACACCTGCCTACTCAGTGTACATGCATGCTTATCTGTGAAGGTGGTGGAGGAGGACGTTTGAAATGAAATTGTTGTTTTTTTCTTGGTGAAAAGGAAAATGACATTTATTTCAATGCCTAGACTTTATGGGCTTTCTCAGTGTCTGATGTTACTGTAGTATATGAACGAATAGCAAATATAATCCTCTCTTAAACAGCAAATTATTTCTGATTTTGCCAGAAGTTGTTACATTTTTCATTTGCCTAATTGTTGTAGCAGTGTGAATATTTTGAAAGAATGTAAAACTGAAACCACTTCATCCAGATGTGCCTGCTGATTGCTGGAAAAGCCTGGAGTATGGGTTGAGCCAGACAATTAGCAAAATATTGGCATATGTGGAGCATCATTAGTAGTTCCAAATAAGTGTCATGCAAATGTGTGTTTGGGGTTTTTCTCCCTAGAAGTAGCAAGTAAATAACTTTGTTAAAATGTAAGCAAAGTGTTTAATTGGAGGAATTTGTCATGTTATAGCAAAGCCATATTGAGTCTCTTGTTCATGTATTTCACTATTTTGCCTATAGCAAGACCAGAACTGGTTACTTAGGAAGAAACTGTAAGAATTGTGCGAGGGGACAGCTGTGCAATTGCCATGTCAAATGAGGGGAAAAACCCCTCCTGACCATCAGTCAGTGATTTAAGTTTCTGAACTTACAAACATATTTCATAAGTTATATATAACAGGAATTTAGGAATTCTTTAATTCAACTCTGTGAAGTCTTTCTGCTTTCCATCAGGGCCAGGACATACAGCTGTATCTCATGGGTTTGATGCTATCACCAAAAGATTCTGCAGTGACAGAGGGAATAGTTCTGTAACTCTTCAACTTATGGCCCTTCCATGTCATGTTGATTGAATGATTTTGTATTTTATTCACCACACAGTTGATTCACATTGATATTGACAAGAAGAGATTTGCTTTTAATGCCTGTGCTGTGTTCAGTGTTTGAGAATACCCACAGATCAATGGTTTTTGCTGTGAATTCCAACAGAAATGTCTCCTTTGCAAGAGCAAAACTGAGTGCTGTCTTTCCACTGGATGAAGAGGAACATTTAGTGTGTTTTGCCTCTGAACCATTCTGTTACTCAGAATGTTTTAACCTCATAAAGTTGGATAGAGTTTTAAAAACACTGGGGCAGTTCTAGTTCCAAAACCTTTTGGGTCTGTTGCTGAGGGCTGCTCACTGCCTTCAGTTCCAGGACAGTGGATGTCTGAAGCTTGCTGGTTCTCATTACAGTATTCCCTGTACCAGAGGATGGGTCTTGTTAAAGCCTGTGTCCCTCTTCGAATGTAAATCTCTCAGTGATGGCAGAAACTTCTGTTGTAACTCCTAAGTACATTTTATTTCTGGTGTTAACCAGGCATGAATCTCCTCTTCCTGTTCACTTATGGCTGAATAGTTGTAAGAGGGATTCATTTCATTAACTTCACATTTCTGCTTGTCAGCATATGCACCTGAGCGAGTAAGCATAACCTTCTTTCTATAGCCAGCAGCGAGAAACAAGCAATTTAAGGTAGTGATTCCCTTGAAAAGAAGGGTCTAAAATCAGTCAGATGAATCATAACACATTTCTCTCCACTGCCCTGGAAGGAAGCAGAGGCTGACTCAGACACAGGTATTTCACCCCCCACCCAGAAACATTACCACAGTGTCTGTGTTTCACACTGAAACTGGGGGAGAGCAGGGCCAGGAAGTGCAGTTTGGTACTTGGATGTTACCATCAGGCTTTTTGCCATAAATGTGTGATGCTGTACTTATCACATAGTATTTATCTCTGGAGTGTTTATCTCTGAAGTAGCTTTCCACTCTTTCGTGTGAATGGTGCAAAATAGTGTTATTGACTTCAAAGTGTCTTTTCTAAGAAGTGTAGCTGGACCTTAATCTCAGATATGCATGTTTTTTTCTTCCTTTTGAATGTGCTGACTTAATTTTTTTCTAAGGGTACGACCACTTTTATTATAGCTTAGTTAAAATTGAATTTATTCCTCTGTTCCATTTCCATACCATGTTTCTACCATTAAAGCTTCTTAAATAAATACAGCTAAGAATTGTAAATTTTGTTAGGGTAATCTGTGTCATCTTTCTTTTTCCTTTAGTAATTAAAAAAAAAACCCAAAGAAATGAAAATAATTCATCAGTCAATCCTAAGACATTTATCATGTTTCATCTCTGAAGCAGATCCTGGAGTAACTTGTAAATGAGTATCGTTGCTTGTGGAAGCAATTCAGTGAGGCTTGGCTGGGGAAGGAATATCTCCTGAGGTCTTACAAATGTAAGAGCAGCCCATTGAAGAGACTCTTTCCCCAAGAGAGAAACTATACCTGGCTTACAGAACTTTTTTAGTTTATTGGAACTTCTGACTTTGTGATCAGACCCTTAGTTTTTTGATGTCTTTGGAGAATCTAAGATTAGTGATGATTTTAGTGACTGCAGCTTCAGTTTAATAGAGTTCTGAGCTAAGGGAATAGCTTACCTTTCCTCATAAGCTTCTCCTCTCTTTCTGCCTGTAGATGGTATGTTCCCCCTTTACCAAGCTTGTGATTTAGATGTCATCCTCAATTTCTCAAAGATTTACCTCAGAGCAATTATGGCATATCTTGCTGCTAAACAATTTGCAAGATAACAGTATTTTCTTCAAACTTTTAAGTCAAAGTTTAATGTCTTGTGATTTATTTTAATTAACTCTGAAAGAAGTTGATTATTTTAGATTATTTTTTTCTTTGGCATGTGAACTCCTTTGGAAATGTGTCTGCACAGTTTCTTTGTACTCTATGACAGGGCATGAAAGTAATCTTGTGATAATAAAAATTAAAGGCCATTCCAAGAAGAATGAAAATAGTTTATAAAATACAATGCGCAATCTAAATTAATTTTTGTGGGTAGATTATAGTTAAGATGAGAAATTATTTTAGTGCAGATACTTATTTTTTCTGAGTTACTCCTTCAAGTTGATTTTCATTGAAATTGCATTATTGCCCTCAGTAGCAATTGATATTATCATTTATGTTAATTTTAGAAAGTTTATTTATTCTGAGAAGAAAGTAGGCAATGTTAAACATTTAGTCATTTCAGGTTGAAGTAAAATTAGCCAATCTGAGCTCCTAAACTTTGAATAATATTGTTTAAAAGCAGAAAATTCATATTGGGACAGCTCTAATCAGCAGAGCTGCCTTCTGTTTAATGGAAAGGCTCTGTGAGTCCTGCTCAACCAAAGCTGAGAGCAATCACTACAGTCTGCTACTTAAAAGGATGGTTTTCTTTCTTTCCTTTTTTTTTTTCCCTCCTCTAAAGAGGCGGTTCATGTGGACTGAATTCCCTCGTAAAAAATGGGCATGTTTCCCAGGAAAAACATGATACTTCACTAATCAGGATGGAGACTTATCCTGCAATGGGACCTACATTTTGGTCTTTTCACCACATCATTGCTGTTTTCTACATGGACAAAAATAGATATAGAGTAAACCAACCCAAAAAGTCAATTATAGGGTTTTATAGTGATGTACTGTGAAAAATTTGGTCATGTTTTTCATTATACAGAATGTTCTTTCCGAAGACATAAACAGAAAAAAGCACATATGTTTGATTTTAAAAATAACTGTGCTTAGCTGTTTAAAAATGCTGGAGACATTTTGGATAGTTCTAAATTATCAGCATCATAATTATATGATAAAACTTCTGTGTAAAGAACTAGATGGTTTATAATTATTTAACTGTTGGGATTTTGGAGCTCAAGAAGTATACTTTGAAAATATTTCTCATACATATCTGAAAAGTCTGACTTATTCATCTTCCTCTCCTTTCTAATCAGGAAGTAACTGTTAAATCTGTGATGTCAGCTTAGGGGGAATGATTTAATTTAAAAAGTATTAACATGTGAAAGGAATATTGGAATGAATGAAAACAATTTGGTCCACTGACATTTAAACCAGTTATTTTCCTAAGAAACTGTAGTGCAGGAGAGATGCTGAGGTAATAACTACAATTACAGTATCAGAGCAATAAAAATTTAATATATAATAATATAATTATAAATGAAAGGCCCATTTTTTCAGCTGTGGGTGCCTGAAATTCAAGAGATAAATCCATATTTGGATATCCACAGAAATGTGGTAAGATTTCCATAGGTGTGGAGCTTTGGCAATGTCATGTGTCTCATGGCAAATTGCAAATGCTCAGCACTTCTGCAAATGAGACCAACTCCATTTCGTTTTCTAAACATGGGCACTAATATTTGAAAAATTAGGATCACAGATATTGAGAATTACATGAATAACTACTTTCTGAAGAATAGAAACTGTTGGTATTTTTAGGTAGCTTAATTGGTTGCATTTAATTCTTGCTAAATTTAGAATCCTTGAATGATAGAATGGTTTGGGTTGGAAGGGACCTTAAAGACCATCAAGTTCCAACCCCTTGCCATGGACAGGGAGATCTTCCACTAGACCAGGTTGCTCCAAGCCCCATCCAACATGGCCTTGAACACAGGTATAGGACAGACAAAACTTCTCAACCCACTGCATAGCCTTACTCCATTGTCTCACCACCCTCACAGTTAAAGAATTTCTTCCTAATATATAGTCTAAATCTTTCCTCCTCCAGCTTCACTCCATGCCCTTGTAAAAAGTTGCTCCCTGGTGTTCTTATAAGCTCCCTTTAGGTACTGGAAGATATTTTAAGGTCTCTCTGAATCCTTTTAGTTTGAGTCTGATACAGTTTCTAATAAGTGGGTGGGGGGGGGGGGAAGGAGAGGACCTCAGAAACTTTTATTTATGTGTATATTGCTAACATGTTTTCTTACTAAATTTGGTCATTGTTTTGCTTCAGGCTGAAACTATTTATGATGTTGCTTGCTTAGATTTATATGAAAACACCTTTCAATCTTAGGCTTTAAAGGAAAATAATTTTTGGAAAATTGCTGTTTCTTGAGATTTTTTTGTATGCCAAAACCACCAAATGTATAATTTAATAATAGAGATACTACTACGTTGGTTCCTAATTTTTTAATGATTTTTATGCAGTCTGTTTCCTGTTTGCAAATAACTGTGTTTCCATTACAGTGGCTAGTCATATACCCTGTTGCTTGTCTAGTGTCCTCCTACTCCAGTCTGTATCATCTCTTATTTCTCCACAGAAAGCAGAACTTGCCACACCTTTTCATTGAGGTGCCATTGTTTATGAAAAATATTTTCATTAGAATATTGAGTCATCTCTTGATGTTTTTTGCCAAGCTGGAGAAGTTGGATTCACCCTCTTTTGCTTTATTTTCTAGTCACTAACTTATTTGTCTTATCTGTTCAAGAGGGATCCTGGGACTGGGACAATGATTTTAATATCCACTGCATGTACGGGGCATAGAGAGGTGAAATAACTTTCCACTCTTACAGCTGATGACCACAAACATTTTTGACTTTCTATGGTAGAGGGCACTCCTGATAAACTGAATTATCTGTGCTAAATCTTAACTTCTGTCCAGTGTTACCCGATTTGCAGGTATGATGTGTATTTTTCTCTGAAATATGTGGCTCCACTTGGAGATCTATATCCAACGGGTTTCATTTTAATGCCCTCCTCTTTTCCAGATAATCTGCATTGTTTTAAATGACTTTCTTGTCCTGGATGATGCAGGAACAGAAGCATCCCTATGTGGAGGCAGTGTGGACATGGGGGAAGGTCAGGCAGTGAGCAGCTGTGTGAATGTTTAGCTGCCAGCTGGGATCAACCTACTACATCCTCAGGTATTCTAGTCTCCCAAGTTTCAACCCTTGTCAGAGGTTGAAACAGATGCATAGATGTGTGTAGATGGAATAGGGTGAGAATGAGGTTATGGGACAGCAGAGGCTGATGGGAGAATGGAAGAATGGGAAGGAAGGCTGGATGGAAAGGAAGAGGTGGATTGAATGTCAAGGGAATAGAAGTTGAAAAAGAAGAGGTGGAGAAGGAAGTTCCAAGAACAGCCATTACTCATTTTGCCTCATTTCTCAGCAAAACCAGACCAGAATGTGATGAGGTCTCAGTTTCAGCATTCCTCAAAACTCTGATGTGAACAAAGATATTGGGAAAAATGCCTTTTCTTCTTTTAGCTAGGCTAAGTTGTCTCAGAAGTAGAACTGCATGAGAGGTCCTCAGGGTCAAGGTGTTGCAAGAATTCCAAAGACAAAGTAAATTATTCAGATGTATGCCCATATGTATCGCTTCTGGGCTTAATAGAATCAAACTGTGGTTACTATAAAGGGAACTTTGTTTACATTCTCTGGATCCATTTTATGTAGTTAAATCTAAGTAATGTTTCTTCTTAGGGATCATCACATACTTTAAACCAGGGCCCAGCAATGGAATGCAACAGAAAAAAAGAGTGTGATTAAAGTATCTGTGAAATTCTCTGTTAAGTCTGTAGTCAACTCCTTTTAATTTCCATAAAAATCACAGCTGCATTCACTAATACCATAAGTTATCCTGGCCACCTGCCTTAATATCAAACTTTCTCTCAGGAAAAGATTTAATTTTCAGATTTCTTGTTGCTGGAGGAGGTCAACAATTTTTTTTTTTTTAATGGAAATAAATGTGTTTCTTTGTGATCAGAAAGTAGGCTTCTGGCAGTGTACAGACTAAAATTTAATTATTCCATTTTTATTTTGTACAAGTGTGAGGGCGCTTTCTGACGCTGCATTTGAACAGGGTAAGACATTGTTTTCTAGAGGTGATTACCTTTGTTTCTAGCTCTTTAAACTATTTTGTTCTTGACATGATGAAAGATTGTGTCTATAGATTAACATGGAAATGAATTTCAGACTGACACTTTCAGTTACATGTGCTCGCATTTCTGTCTGAAGGCATATGAGGACTATTAATGTTAACAGAACTTTGGAGCAAAAGCAAGGGGCAAACCGAGCTCTTAGAAAAGACATTTGGGGTGGCCTCTTGCTGTGAGACAGTGTGGTAGAGATAAATCTCCTGAAGTCTAAAAAAGGACTCTAAGCATGACTTTCTTTGCCTTGCTGTAGGGAATTGCTCTTTTCTGATGCTTCCTGAGCAACGTAATCTTCAGGCATCATCTCCTCCAGTATTTTCTGAACATCAGGGGTTTTTTGGCCTAACTTTGAAATTCCTCTATAATGCCCAAAATAGTTCTCATAACTTTTTTTTCTAGTTTGGCTAATTTTTGGCTTTTTAAGTAGATGCTGTGTATTAGCACTACTGGCCTTGTTTTATTCTGACACCATGGATTGAGAACTCAGAGGAGTTTAGGGAAGGAGGTAATCATCTGATCCAGAGAGCAGCAGCATGTTCCCTGAAACATACCCCTTTCTGGTGATAGCTGTTTTAGCCAAGTGCCAGCAGACTGGAAACAGAACTGTTTGTAAAGTAAAATCCATTTGGAGTAACCCATGAGTTACCTTTTTATTTTTCACTGATGACAAGCTCTATAGAAATTTGTTTACATCAACCTGGCCATGAAGTTGCTGTTTATCTCCTTTCAGAGCAATGTGCATTAAGGTAGGAGAAAGCAGTTTCATCCTCAGATACTGCACTGGAAACACAGTCCTTCAATGAATATGATAAATTTCTCCCTTCATTTGAATTTTTATTCCGAGATGCTGCTTGATGCAACTCAGTGTTTGTTAACATTGTTAATTTGCCTTTACCTGGCAGATTTTGATGCGAGTTCTAGCATTCTGAGTTTGAGCAGACACCGGGACTGTTCTATGGTAGGGATTCTTTACTGCTGTGATAATCTTTCAGTCTGTAAGGATTAATTATAAAGGGATTGGAAGGGAATTAAATTGGATACGTGGTTAGGAATTTGCTTTTTCTTTGGTTATGATTTAAAGTTTCAGAGTTGTCCATCTGTTGCTTAAGATGTTTACCAGTGAATGACCTTACACTTGATAAGAAACTGGCCCATGAATGGTATTGTGGGTCAATTAATGGGGACACCTTTTGGGGCTAGCATCAGATGATCAAAATGTCTGTTATGACTTGATTTGAATAAAACTCAGATAACATCTCAGGTGAATAAATAGAATAACTTCTTATGTGTTGCAAAGAAATGAGCTACTGTATGACAGTTACATACAGGAATGGAAGACACGATGAAAAGTGCCTCTGTTTGGAATGATGACGTATGATACTTCAGAAGTAAGGGACAGAGCAAGAAAAAGTGAAGTTCATCCATCTTTGTTCACACTGTATATCATTTTACTTCTTCTAATCTGGAGACTTTAATTCTTCTCTGTGCCTGATGAATGTTTTGAAGCGTTTATTCACTTGGGGAATGATCTGGTTTCCTTGAATGTTATCTGGCAATGGCTTTGGCTCCACAATTTTCCAAGGTCTACCCAGTCTTTGTTTTCCATGGAGCTCTGAGATAGTCTGTATACAGTATTGTTGTCTTCGTTGTATTTGAAAATAGAAGCAAGCTTGCTGGACGTGTTCTTTTTTGAAATGTTTTTGATTTTCTGAGGATTCTAAGTCATTTAGCGCTGAGTGAAACAGTGGAAAGGCACATGATTATGTTTATACCCAATTTGCATTCTTTCTGCAGCATGTGTGAGGAGCAGGTTAATTGTAGCCAAACACTTGGAGGCCAGTTGCTGACCACTGGCTTTGTAACACACTGATTAGGGAAAAATGAGCTTGAGGGAAGGAGAAAAACCTGTAAAGAAGAAATTCTTATGTCTCAACAGAATAAAGCAAGAGGCATCCAATTCCATCTTTAGGTTTCCTTTAGACTTTTTTTTTCTCATAAACCAAATAATCATGACTACAAATTATTTCTTTGCTAAAATGTTAGCTATATAAAATCCATACTAAAAAATGGCAAAGTTTGTATGTGTGATATCTGTACCTTTGGACCGACAGCAACATGGATTAGTGATTTTAGAGTAGGCAGATCTATGGGCCCATGCAGTGGATTTCAAATGCAGAATTTGGGGAGAAAAAAGTCACATACAGAAAGAACCATATAAACTGCTGAGATTTATCTGATATACCAAGAAATACATTTTAATCTTTGATATTTTGGGATCACCAGGCTGAGGAAAAGTAGTGAGCTTTTCCCTGTAAAGCAAATGTGTCTTTGTGTTTTGTCCCAATATGGTACTATTAGTTGATGTTAATGTTTTTCTGTTTGGTCTTCTGTATTCCTAGGTGAAACTTTTTGAGTTAACTGTTGCCCTAACACTTTCAGAAAGTTTATGGTAGTAGCTGCTGCTAATTTCAGGAAGGCAGTATTAAATATTTATATTTATTCTGAAGAGCTTTTGATCACAACTCCATCCCACTCCATCTCTGAAGCCAGCATTTTTCTCCCGTCTGCATCAACAGTCCCAACTTCTTAGAAGTTGGAGATCATAAATAAGTATTTAAAGATACCTGAAATCTATTTAGTTCCACAGATTCCTCTCTATTACCCGCCTCCATGCCACACACATACATGCAGAGGCAGAGCCTGGTGGCCCCATAAAAACTCAATATTGACCCTAAGGCCCTCTGAAAATCTGCTTTGAAATCTTGGTTTTATTTTCTTCAAGTTTTTAATGGGTAGAGTTCATATTCACAAGTATTTAAAAGGTGTGGATCAGCACCTTATTTGCAGTGTTATTTAAAGTCCTTGGTGTTCTCAAATCTGTTCTTTTTTTTTTTTTTTTCCATTGGGATAATTATAGTGGGATTTTTTTTTTTAATTGAAAAGTATTTCTTTGTCCTTATGCCTAAATTTTGAAAATTCCCATGGGAGAAATTTTCACATTCTGGAGTTTAGGACAGAGTTTTGCAAGACGCCTACCGTGTTTGGCTATTTCCATCTTAATAAGAAGGGCTTTATGTCTACAAAACCACTATTTCTACGTTTTTATGGAATTGGGCAGTGCCCAGTTCCATAAAAAGCCATTGTACCATAGCTGCAGCAGCAACATTTCTGCTGGTCTGCTATGTGATGGAGTTTGCAGTCATAGTAAAAAAAGTTAGAAATTGAATACATAAACTTCAGGAAAAATAACTTTTCTTGGATGTGAAAAAACCTATAATTGGTTTGGTTTGTTTATGTGATTTAACTGCAGTATTTGTCACAGTCACTTTCACATCTCAGACTGAGAAGATAAAGGAGAGAGGACAAAATTGCCTACTTGGAACGGTGAATTGCTTCAGTATTTTCTGAATCAGTATTGAAATACATAGGAGTGTATTTGTGTTCATGTAAATTGTTGCTTTACATTCAGCATAGCATCCTGAAACTTAAATCTGTGGCTTTAAGGGTCACTCTTCCTGCATCATGTAATAGCTTCTTGTGTTTATACTGCTTTTATCCTGAACATTTTAGTTGGAACTTAAGTGATAAAAAAGGATTTTGTGCTTCTATTTCAGTGCTGGGAAGTAGTAGTCAGGTAGAGCTTTGTGTCTTAGGAGTCCTTTTCACATCTGTCAAATCAAAACTCTTCAGTGCTTAAAAACCTAAACTCAGTAGCATAGATAACTACCAATATTGCTGATATGCGTGCTCAACTTTCAGCAATACAGAAGATATTTAAAACTCATATAATCAAATAAATTTCTCTCTGAATAATCTAAGATTTCTGAGGTGGTTTAAACTTCTCAATAGAAATGAGACTAATTAATATGAAAAAAAAGATCATAACAAGTGATTTGTCTGCAGCAATTTTGTGTTCACTTTATAGTGCCTAGAAGAACGTCAATCTATGGACAGAAACTACTCATGTATCAATGTAGTGGTTTTAAAAATATAACAAAAATGAGTCTGTTAAGACCAATTTGTTCTTTTGCAGGATTTTTGTACATTACACATGTAATTTTGCAAGAAAGAAATTCTTGTAAAATCTGTTTTATGGAAGTTGGTTTCCTTTAAAAATGTTTTTGATCTGGTTTTATAAATAGTGTTAAGTATAAATGCAATGTATAGGACTGAAACATGAGGGTTTCAGGAAGATTTTGGGTTTGAAGCACTACTTAATAGTGTTTTAAATTCTCCATGTGAATTTATCTGCAAGTCTGTAGCATAGTACAGGCTCAGATAAACTTAGAGTGGCTGTAGGGAGGATTGGCTGTGTTTGGTTGATATCCATGTCCTGGGAGTGGTCTGTTACACCTTTGGTGGATCCATGTGTCTTGTGGTGAGGCCTGAGCAGGAGATGGTCTTTCCAAGAGCTCTGGACAGGGAATGGTGTTTGTATGGCAACACACAGCTTAGACACCCTTGGTGTGTTCAGTGCCATCTCTTTTAATGCACACTGAGCTTCTGAGCTCCAGGCAGAAATTGCAAACTTGGCCAGAGGGTGTTTATATCAGGAACTAAATACACATTGCTAAAGATAGTTTAGTTTCTTAACTTCATTGTATTTTCCATTGAATTCTATGACTTCGGTTTTTTTAAGGATCATCTTTTCAGGATCTTTTAAATACTGTTTGCTGGAAGAAAAAACAGAAGTGAACTAATTTTCCATGCCTTAACTTTGCGTGGTGTTTCTTACTAACAAAGGCTGATACCAAATGCCAATTTCTTGTTTTTAAAAAAATGCTCCAAATTCACAAATGCACTTGGTGAAAGACAGATGATCACATATAAATTTTTTATTTCCAGTACTTGAGATGATATCAGACAGACCTGCTATAGCAGTTAGCCTGGAGAAAGTTATGGATATTTGCTGAAATGTTCCATGGTGTTATTTTTGTTGGGATTTTTTTTTTTTTCAAACTCACAATCCTCTAACAACTGGGTTTTTTTTTCAACTTAGATAAGATGGAATGCATTTTTTTGATAATGTATTTTTTTCTGGAGTATGAAAGTATTTTTCTGCATGTAACAACATGTAGCGATGCCAACGTTCTTAAGGGGTCCAGTTGACCTTAAAGAATTGGAAGGCACGTAATGAACTTTGGTCATTCTGGTGAATTTACTAACTGTGGTTTTCTATCAACTTAAATATTACTTAATTATTGCAAATCTGAGCGGAGAAGCTGATGGAGATAAAAGGACAGCTTTTTTGTATTTATGTCACTGGAGTGGGAGTGATACATTTCTACATTTTTTATGTTCATCTGCACTTTTAAACTTTCAGGAATGCTGCTGTTGAACACAGCAAGGCTGTGTAAAGTTATTTTAGATTTTCTAGATCAAAGGTGAGCTAACACCAAATGTGCTGTTCTTTTGTTCTCTTTTCTTCGTGTCATAGATAGTTGATAAATATTGGTGCTAATCAATGCAATTACAGCATTAAGAAAAATTAGAAAACCTTTTAAATATTTGAAAGGTGTAACTCTTACTCCATTACTTTTATTGCAGGTATATACACTTATTTGGGTTAATAAGCCTTTCTTGGGGACTGGTGGGTTATTGCTATACTTGCGGACAAAAATAATGCTTTTTGTACATATTTGAATTGGCTAGGCCATTTTTCACTCAACTCTTGGGACAGGAATATTTTTTTTGCTCTGGTCTTCTTTCCTAAATTTTCTTAAATGTTACTTTTTGTGGCTAATAGGAGACTGAATGGGCTATATTCTGGGTTTTTTTCCTACAAAGATTTCTGTGCTTTAGAGAGCTTCGTAAGTAAAGGTTTCTTTCTTTTTTTTTTTTTTTGACCTTGTTGATACAAATTAGAGTAATTAATAACCCTAACTACTACTTGTTAAATTTATAGGATATAGAGTGTGATGAATAATTATTTGGGGGGAGGAAAGAGACCAGCAAACCAAAACCCTGCCATTTTTATGTCATGTGCAAGTAGGATCACAAAGAAGTTGAAGCTGGGAAGAATCTCCAGTGGTCATCTGGATCAGTCAGCCTGTTCAGAGCAGGGTTGGCTATGGTGAGTTTCTCAGGACTGTGTCCAGTTGTGTTTTTTAATATCACTAAGGATGAATGTTGCATCCTTGGCAACCTTTTAGAGAAGTTGACTACCCGCAAACTTAAAAAGGTCTATTTTGCTTATGTTTAAATGAAATTTCCTGTATTTCAGCCCATGCACATTGTGAGATCAGATGGCTCCAGCTGGGCTTTGGCTTGTTGATTGAGCAATATCTCTCTGTTCCTCCTGGGTTGCCTCTCCCTACTTCTATCTCTCCTGTTATTTGGACAGCCTGGTCTGCTGGAAGGTGCCCATGGCAGGAGGGTTGGAATGAGATGATCTTAAGGTTCCCAAGCCATTCTATGATTCTTATGCTTTCTTCCCTTTCTTTGCATTAAATTAGGAGCTCCTTGCTCATCCAAATAGGTTTTTTGCCTCCTTTGCTTGATTAGCTGCTTGTTGAGATGGGCCATTCTTGAACTTGGAGGAAGGAGGTCAGCCACCTCTCCTGGAAATTTCATCTCTTCAGATTTGTACCCCTTGGATACCTCTGTAGCCTTGTGTTCTTGAAAACAGTTTGTCATCATTGTCCTCACATTCTGTTCTTTGTACAAAATATATTTTTAGTGTTTCAGTTATAATTGCCAAGGTTTAAGCTTTCCTTGAATTTTTTTTCAATCACGAATAAGTTTTGTCTTGTTAAATTCATATTGTAAAACTAATGGTGTTTCCCAAGCCTTGGGGATATCCTGCCTGTGTAATTACAGATTTATACTGCAGCTATGCAGACGTGATTATTACCAAAAGTCCGAATAATTGCACTGCTTGGCTGGTTTGTGGTCAGGCACTGTCTCATACCTTTGTGTGGAACCATTAAAACAAAAAATAAAGCAGAAAATTGCCAAAATGCTCATAAATAATGCTTCTGATTGACAGTTTTGTTTCCTGCAGTTGTGCAGGTGTGACGAGATTTAGTTGACAATAAATCCTGCAAGGCGAAAACTACTGGGTTTTGTCTTCACTACTGGAGAAATGATGATGTGAAGGGAGCATTATGCAGCTACATTAATAATTTGGAAGCAGTTCTTTGTCACCCCTTCTAGAAATACTGATTCAGGTAAATAGAGGTAAATAAAGAGCAGCATGTGCTATATTTGAAGTTAGTTCTGATTAAGAAAATACTTTTGAGTAGAACTGATGATTAGATGAACATTAGCATGTTTTATTGCCTTTTTTTTTACCCATTCTTCAAACAGAACTTGACTTCATGGGCTTGGAACTGGATGTTGTGTTCTCCTCTTCCCCAGCTGTGTTGTGATCTATCACCAACATGCCTGGATGGCTTTAACTTTTGAGGTTTCCTTCTCAGTCAGAAACTTTGTGAATGTAGGGAATTAGCTGAAAGTAGGATTAATACTAGTTAGGAAAGCTGTTGACTGTTAGTATGTCATATAAATTTTTTAATTGATAATTTTAATTTTTAAATAATACTTGAATGCCATTTAACCTAGGTAATTTCTATAATGGGGTAAATGATATTTTGGAGCATCATCTGTTTCCATGTAAATTTTATGTTTAAATCCCAGTTCTTACTGTGCTAAGCAGGGAGTCACATCTCCCTGTGGCCAGAAGAGAAATGGCATTCCCAATGCAGAAGACTTAGTGATAAAAGCAAAGTTAAAACGCCTTTCTAACAGAAGTAAGGATTATTAAATAATTGGATAGAGAGGAGGTGTTCAAAAAGAGAAGCCAAGGAAATGAATCTGTACAAATACGAGCCCAAAATCTTGGGATCTTTATAAACTGTTGCTTGACCACATAAATTGAGAGAAACCTTTGGAGCAAAAATAAGAAGCATTTATATGCTTGTCTTTCCTTTCTTTTTGGTTCCCTTTTTATTTAATTTTAAAATTTCCTTCCTGTATTTAGTTTCCTAAGGGTAAATGGTAAAAACCAGCACACACCCATGGATCCTGTTTCTGTAGGTCTCATGATCATGGTGAGATGGATACCAGTGTAAATGAGCAGTGTCTGGTCTCCTGGTTATGTTGCTCTCAGAATGTTAGGATATCCACTCAAAGAATATTGAGTGTTTTCCCACCTCTCTGCACAGTTTAGTGCTGAAATGAACAGTTCAGACACCTATATGAAAAAAGTTTCTGATGGCTAGAGTTATTAATTCAAACTTCCTTGGAGGTTCAGCCTGTAGGGGAGAATACTTGAATTCAAAACATTGCCAGAAAATGTGGCACTACATGGAAAATCAGATGTGAAAATCATTATGTGATAAGGGAGAGAAATGGGGTTAAGAATGAGAAGAGCAAAGGTAAGTTGCTTACTGTACAGCTTCAATAACTTAGAGTCAGCTTAATTCTGGAATAGTTTCAGTCCCATGGAAAAGAGTCCTGTATTCTTTTTCAAGCATTTGCTTTTTGTAGTGAATCCTGACGATGTAGGTCAACCAAGAGCAACAGAAGGACCTTTATTTATGAACGTCTGTAAGATGTTTCATGTTTATATCTCTTATTATTACCGAGTTTACCCTTGGTAAGGGGATTCACTGTTTCTGAGGAGGATTTGAGTACAGGAAACTGAGATGGAAAATGATTTTATAGATAATCAGGAAGGGAAGAACACAGCTAGTAAACTAAATGTGATGGTCTTGTGAAAATAAATGTAGTAACAAGTAGCCATCTTTTAATCTTCATTTTTGTGGTGTTATACTAGTCAGTGTTTTAAAAGTAATGTGAAAATCTCAGTTACACATGAATATTTAACTGATATGTGAGCTCTAAAGCTTTGGTTTGTGATTTGTCTCCAAAAATGGTACTTTGAAAGAAAGTATTCTGAAGTGGCAGCTCCCAAGTATGAGTTGAAGCTTAAAATGTTTTTCTTTGCCCTTAGTGGTGTTTTCTCATCAACTTTATATATATCATTAGTTGTTTTTGCTAGGGTTAATTCAATTTAACTTTGGGAGAGAACAGTCCTCTCAGAAATAACAGCCAGTTTCTCAGGGCTCAATTTTTTTTTTCTTATTTTAAAAGCAATTTTAAGATTCTATGACATGTTGATGCCGCGTGAGAGCAGAGACTGCTGTTTTGCAGGTTCATGTGAGCACAAGGGAGAGGCAAAATGAGGTCAATCACATCAGCATGCTCCTGCTGTAGTTGGCATAACCTGCTCCACAAGTATGGAGAATAAGGAGAAGTAATTTAGGTTAGACTAAATGTGAATCAGGTTTTATTTTTCCATCTCTCACTTTTAAATCCTATATTGATACAATGGAGCGCTAACCTGTCCTTTTTTAACATTTTTTCTAATATATGGAAGGATTTTTGTATTTATTATGAAGAAGTGAGTTTAAACTATTTTTCCAGAACTGGAGTGTAAATAGTCTGAACTGCTTGCATTGGAAGTAATTCCTTGTTTGACTCTATAGCAGCTTTCAGAGCTGCAGAGTGTCACGCCCTCAATGTGATGCTCCTTCAGCCACCTTTATCTTGCTCATTCCTGCCAGCTGGGGATCAGCCTCTGGGGCATTTGCAGGGTGCTTCAGTGCTGTCACTTCTTTGGCCACAGGCTGACACACAGGATCGTGCACTGAAGGAAAGGTGTCACTTTAGTACCTTTTCCAGCATTTGGCATCACACCACAGTCCTTTCCTGGCAGTCAGCTACACATGAATTCAGTGAGTGGGTGTCCTGACCCCAGTGTTGTGATGTGCTGGCATGTGTTTTATAGACTTCACAGCATAGCTGGGGTTGGAAGGGAGCTCTGGAGAAGATTTACCTGGAGCATATTCTACAGGATCATGTCCAGGCAAGTTCTGAGTATCTCCAGAGGAGACTCCACAGCCTCTCTGGGCAATCTGTTCCAGTGCTGTTACCTGCAAAGACATTTTCCCTTACATTCACATGGAACCTCCTGTATTGCACTTTGTGCGTGTTGCCCCTTTTCATGTTGGTGGCACCACTGAAAAGATTTTGGCCCAATCCTCTTGATACCTGCCCTTCAAGGAGTATTTTTTCTCTTTCTCCCCATCTATATGGGAAAAAAGCTGATATGCATAAGGATCCTAGATTTGGAACTTTGAGCTGGCAGATGTACCTGTAATCCTCAAAGGTCACTTTCTGGGATCTGCTGGCTTTTGTTTTTTACCACTACAGCATGCTTTAAAATTGAGCAATGCCTTTGACTCAAATTCATGAGATGTTCAATGCAGTTGAGATTATTGAATAAATAGAAGATTCAATAGTGTATTGCAAATAGAGAGTTGGGAAGCATTTTAACAAATTGGTTTACAGTACAAAAGGGCTTTTGATGCTGATTTATGAGGTTTGATTACTTTTGTGTCAGCTTCCAAAACAATTTTAACTTTTTCTTTGTATAGTGTATTAGATTCTTCAAATGCTCAGTAAAGTATCTACCTAAAGCAATAAATGTAAAGTTAAAATTTTGTTTGAGAAGAGAAGGCTCTGGTTTTGTGCTCTCATTTAAACAATTTGTTTGGTCATGCAGTAGTTCAAAACTCAGTGTTTTTGGGACATTTGAGAATCTTAGACAGTTTCCTTGCATTATTTGAGTATCAGACCAGTGTCAACTGGGAGACCTAGAGATATCTTGGGACAATGAGCTTCAAATCTGAACTCTAAACTTTATCTGTATTAATGAAAGTACATATTCTACAAAATTGGAAAATGCATGCAAATCAGCTTTAAGACTTGGTTTTGGTGCTTTCATAATTAGTTTTAAAAAGATGATAAGTGCAAGGGAGAGACTAAATTACAGGACAAAACATAATGATAAATGAGCTTAAGTACACTAAACTAAGTTATTGCTGTTTAGAAATACCACTAAATACCATAAAACAGTAGTGACCAATTACACAATTTTGGGAAAGCCTAACTAGCTTGTTAGGCTTTTGGAAAGTCAGCTAGCTTATACCTTGTGAGAAAAAAAAATTATACCTTAATGATAGATTTTAATCCTATCTTAAAAGGTAGGATTAGAAATTTAAAGCTTTATTTCTGAGGCATCTACACTAAGACTATTAAACTTTGTACTGGGATCAGACCAAACCTTCATTTAAACTGTTATCATCTCTAGTACTAGCTAACAGTGGACCTCAAGGAAGGAATATAAGAAAAGGGGAAATATAGGGATACTTCCACAGGATGCTTTCCTAACCTCTCGCTATGCGTAGTTCAGGCTTCCTGAGCTAGAGCTGTCTTTGTTTTTAGTAGCTGTCAGTGAATGTTTCTTCAGTGAGTTTACCCAGCTGCTGTTTGAACCTATCTAAAATTTGAGGAATAGCTTGCAGCAAGCCCTTCAATTCTGTAGGTCTCCTCTTCCTGCTTATGCAGCATGTCTTGTAATGGTTATAAAAATTCCATGATCTTTGGATAGGGGGAATGGTTGGAAGAGCTGATGGGTTTTATCTGTTATTTCCGTAAGACAGTCTAGAAAATGTAGTTGGTCTGTTTGGTGTGTGATAAATTTAGCAACCAGAACTTGAGTGGGACAAGAAAAAAGAAATCGATTTTGCTTTGTCCTGCATCAGTGGCTGATGAGTTGCAGAATCCGAGTCAAATTATGTCACTTTTCCACGAGTGTAATATCCTGCTACTGACTGTTAGTGTGCTAATGCTGGGGAGTGTTTTCTAAACCAGGACTGACTCATACCCACCTGCTTTGAGTAGAGTAAGTGAGTAAGTGCATAACTTCCTATTTGTTAACACAGATATAACTTTATTTATCTTTTTTTTTTTTTTTCCAATGAAAAGGTCATTAGGCTCACATTGAGTAGGCTAAATCCAGAGGAATATACTCTGACAACTATGGATGACAGTGTTCTGAGAGCTACTCAGTGCTTTTTGGACCATATGAAGAAATTCTACAGTGTGACTCTCACAATGGGTCTGTGGGTCATCTTATAGATATTTTAAATTATTCAAATTGCATCAGCACTTGAGTCATGTTTTTAAAAATTGGAGGATGCTTGCAGTAAGCCAAAGAAAAGAGCTTCATACTTTGCGCTTAAGATATGTTCTTTATACCTTCTTATTGTATAAATTCCCTAAAAATACCTGTAATGCTGTAAAACTCAGTGTTTTTTTCCAAAATGCAATTAGCATAAGAAAATGTATCTTTATAACCTGTTCTTAAACCTCATGTGCACACAAGAAAGTACCACTGTAAGCATGAAGTAAAATCTTTTACCAATGCCTTATAAAGTTGTTCAGTGCCAATCTACTTCCCCAAATGAAATTTAGGATGCTGTCTTATCCATAAAGCTAGTTGGCTTTATGGAATTTGGCTGAATTTTGAGCAAGTTAATACTAATCACTCATGTGGCACAGAATTCCACTTACTTTAGCTTTGAAGACAGTGAAATGAAGCAATTTTCTAAGTGACAGGGTTAAATGTTTAATATATATGCAAAAAGCAAAAGCTTTTGGAAACAAGTTGGATTTTTTTTCAGCAGAACTTTACAATTTTTATTTTTAAGGAAGTGAAATAGGGCCTCTCACAGACATCATCCAGTCTCCTGGTCTAGTGGGAGGGGTTCCTGCCCTTGGCAGGAGGTTGGAACTCGATGATCTATAAGGTTGCTTCCAACCCAAAACATTCTGTGCTTCTATGTAAGCTCTAATTTTCATTACTAAAATTCAAGTAAGCAATTTAATTCATTTATCTCCTGCTCTATTGGATGACACTTGTTTTACAGTGAAATAATAAGAATTTTCTTTTCAGCAGAGTATTTAGTGTGGAGGCCAGAGAAACCTACAAGGAAACAGAATTTGAAGTGCTTTGTTATTTAGTAGGAATGGCTCCGTAAAATGCACAATGGAAGAGCAACAAACTGCCAAATACAGGAGTGTCAGGCCTTTGGACTGCTATGAGCAATGGGTTTCTAAGTTTTGTACCTTTATAAACTTTTTTTTACCCTTCATTCTTGGACAGCAGAAATGATGATTGAAACAGGAATAAATTGATTACTGGGGCATCTCCATTAATGAATTGGGAAATAAGATTAGTTCTTAGTCTCAATACTTCTTTACTTTCTTTTTAATAGTAGAAGATGCTTAAAAAATCCATAAAAAACTTTAAAAGCAATAAATTATCTTTAATTTTTACATGCAGCTGCATTAAATCATTGATAGGTGATAATTTCTTGGCTCTAAAGACTCCAAAATTGCTCATGATTTATGCACACAGTAGTTTTTTGCCTTGAGATTAACATGTGTGTTTATTGCTTTTATTTTGAAAAAAAAAAAGTTCTAAATGGGTTTTTATGCTGTGTTAGAAGAGCATCAGTTCTGCAAAATGAAGCATAAACATTAGAAAGTAATATAGTGAAGGTTATCTCTGTAACTGTGATTTATATCCTTGTGCAGCGAAGAACGAGCTGGCACTAATTGCTGCTTTTATTTTGTGGGGATGATGCCCTGCAAAGCTGGAGCAGTTCCTTAGCACTAATAATTCCATCTGACTGACTACCCAGACATCAGGCCTTTGCTAAGGCCATTTATGGGATCAGTCACACTGTTGATAAGCTCAATATGTGGCTTTACTCTCTCAAAGGATTTTGTGAATTATCTTTAAGCAGTCAGTTACTGGAATCATGTTTCATGTAGTTCTGCCAAATCTGGCACGTTAAATTAAAGCGTTGTGCCAAACAGTGAAATGCACTTGTTCTTATTATCTCATAGCATGCAAACAGTGAGGATTTATTCTAGTTCTCCAGACTGAACTTCTGCCAGAAACAGCTACCAAGAATAATGATGGGAATGGGATTTTTTTTAAAGAAACAATACTGCCTTTCTTGTATCTTACTTGTCATCTCTCCCACCTTCTGACTTCAGAAAACTACCTTGTATTCTGGCAATACTGAATACCTTGAATTTAATACTGAACTACTTGTGCAGATAAATCTGCCCCTGACCATTTTACTCTTTCAGTCCCAGAGGTGGTGGTAGTGGTTTTCCAAGTTCCTATTCAGTTTTGGTAGTGCTTGGTTTTTCTCTGCTCAGCATCTTTTGACAAGAAATCACCATCCATGGCCACAGCAAATTCTTCTAAAGCAGCAGAGTTCTTACATTACAAAGACAGACTGGTTTGGCAAAGCATGTCCCAGATTCTCTGCTAACTGGAATCCATAACCCTGTTTCTTTCTAATGAAAACCATAGAAGAAGTAATGGTTGCTATACCTTTACCACATCACTGATTAAGATGCTGTGTTGTATCAGGTGAAAACCACAAATGAAGATGCAGAATTGATATTTATGTAAACTAGGGGCCTTCAGTCCTTCCATATATGATAGAATGCTGTGAGGGATTTGTTGTTTTGTCATAAATGGTCCACATTCTCAGTATTTAAATGAAAATTTCTGTTTGTGATCATCAGTTCTTATCACACGCTCTCTAGAAGTGTTTATATTGTGCAGTTATTCTGTAGAGGAGTTGCTACAAAACTTTAAGCCTGATTGGACTTTATAACCAGACACTGTTTATTTGAAAAAGTCTGAATAAAAGATCCTTTCTTGCAATGCTTCCCTTTGAAGGCGGTGTAAAATTTGTTTTGCTTACTTCGGAGGCTTTATTTAGCATAGCTTGATTATGTTTTTCCATTCTTTTTGTACTGGCTGTTAGAGACCATTATATTTTATACATATCAACATGTTGGTATTTAAAGGCTTATTCAAAATTTCCATTCTTGGATCATTATGTGGAAAACCATTGCTACATTTCCGTTATTTACATTTTCCTATTCCTTAAATTTGGCATTCAATAAAGTCTTAACTAACCTGTAAATAGTCCTCATCAGGATATTTGGAAACCACCCTGTAAGCACTTTCAAGCTTTCTGTTCATTCTGCTAGTCTGAGATAATCAAGAGTGCTACTTTTATTTTTATAGTAGAGTTGCCTTTTTCTAGGCTGGAGTTTAAGTGCATAATAGTACACCACAGGTTGTTAGTTTTTCCCTTTCAGATGCTGAACACGGGAATATGTTGGTCAATAGCTGAGGGAAAGACCTCTTTGATCAAATTGTGTGTGATGAATTTTAAGACAGAGACAATATCCTAAAGTAAGAGACTTTTCTTTCCTAAAAGGTTTCCTTCTTAAGATGTGAAATGAGTCTTGCTCACGAATTGTGTGGTAATATTTAGTTTTTAATGTATAGCCTCCTCTGTGACAGAAATACTATGCTCCATGACAGAGAATATTATATAGTAATTGGAAGTTCTGTGGCATGTTTTGGAAGACCGGAGATAGTTTTGATTAAGTATTTAATGAAGCAAACACTTATTGATCTGAAATAATAGTTTTTATTTTCAGCAAGTTTGCCACAAAATGAGGATGAGTGTGAATACCTGCTTGAAGCGAAAATCAGTACTTAACAGTGTTGATTTTTTTTTTAATTAAATGAATAATCATTGGCAGAAAATGAGAAGTAGAAAATGAATAATGGCAAGTTTGCTTCTGTAAAACATTAGACAGGAAATGCTCTCCATCTTCAACACATTAATGCAGGTTCATGGGTGAAAGCTAAATATTCATAGTATTTTTTTAATTTTGATATCTTTTGTGACACTTGCATTTCTAGTGGTTTTATTGAGGACATTGTCCTATGAAGGTAAAAATAGATTTTTTTCATTGTAGCTTAATTTTTATTAACACTTACAGGTATAGAGACAATGCTGACAAAAACGGGGTATCTTTGCACTCTTTCTGAGGGGCTTGGCCAATCCAGAAAACCATATGTGAGCCATAGGAGTAGAAGTGTATTTTAATGTGTACTGCAGGTAATACAAGACATTTCTGTGTATTAGAAAACCGATTCTAAAGTAGAAACATATTTTTATGGGCTTAAAATATAAATAAAATTATCCGCTTACATATAGTTAGTGTAATATTGTTATAGGAAATATATATGGATGAAGGAGAAAATAAATACTGTCCTAACTTTCAAATTGCAAGTCTCAATAAAGAAAAAGAAGTCATCTGCATACATGCAGTTAAAGTATTACTAAACTCCAACTTTGGTGTATTTTGTAGTACACTTACAGTACCATATTTTGGAAACAAATAGTATCCAATATATATAATACGGATGTATTTTGTTTCAAAATACTATGTAAAACTGTAACAAAATTTGAGTACTTAATTTATGCATTTAAAATAGCTGAAGAATATGATTATATATTCTAGCAGGCATGTATAGTGTATGTTAGAATTAGAGTTTGCTAAAGACTTCTTGTTTAATCATAGTATGTATAAGATCATTTAATCTCTAGTATCTTCATGCTACCCTTCAATTTTACTTGTTTGCTCCTGTCACATAGAGGCTTGTGTTTAATGTAATACACAGATTTTAACATTGGAGAAATAAAGATTGCTATATAGTATTGGCCATTAAGTGCTTGGCATCCTATGAAAATGAGGGAAGGTAAAATGTGATCACAACAGTCTGTGAAACTGTGGTTTTCCAAGAACCTTATTTCTGCATGATGAAAGAAATGTAGGTAGAGGAACAGAAGTGTCTTGTGAAACAGAGAAATTCTGTTCCAAGGTGAAAAGGTGTCTTTTGAAGTGCTAGGAAGGAGCAAAAAAGGAGCATGCATCTTTCCAAGCACAACTTTTAAGGAATTTAAATTTCTTTTATTGTTCTAGCTGTAATGCCTACAGGCCACTGCTGACAGTAATTAGGCAGGTAACCAGATGTGATCACTTCTTGATATTAACAAATCTGTCTCTTTTACAGATATACTCATCTACCAGTCTGTCATCTTTTATGGGTGTTTCCTGTTACGATTTATCCTAAGCCTCTGTTTGTTCTTGTTTTAGCATGCTGCTGCAGCCCCTCAGCCTGGAAGGCCAAGTGTATCCTGGGCTGCTCTGAGAGCAGCATGGGCAGGAGGGTGAGGGAGGGGATTCTGCCTCTCCATTCCACCTGGAGTGCTGTGTCCAGCTCTGGGCTCCTCAGCACAGACAGACATGGACCTGTTGGAGCAAGTCCAGATGAGGCTACCAAGATGCTGAAAGGGCTGGAGCACCTCTTCTTTGAAGACAGGCTGAGAGAGTTGGGTGTGTTCAGCCTGGAGAATATAAGGCTCTAGAGAAACCTTATTTGTGGCCTTTCAGTATTTAAGGGGGACTAATAAGGAAGGTGAGAACAGACTATCATAAGGCCTTTCGAGATAGCACAAGGGTAGAGGTTTTAAACTGAAAAAGAGTTGATTTAGATTAGATGTAAAGAAGACTTGTATGATTAGGGTGTTGAGGCCCTGAACAGGTTGTTCAGAGAATTTCTGGATGCTCCATCCTTGGAAGTGTTCGGGCTTGCAGCAACCTGCTCTAGTAAAAGGTGTCTTGTGGCAGTGGGACTGGAAAGAAATGACCTGTAAGATCCCTTATATTCCAAACCATTCTATGATTCCATGGCTGAAAGCTCCCTTCCAACCCCAACTATTCTGATTTTATGATTGCTTTAAGTCCTTGTGTTCTTACTCTAATAGAAAAAAAAAATTCATACTTGGAGATGCTGTTTCAGGTCTCTCATGTAACAGATTTTCAACTATGTATATTCTATGTATGGTACCTCTACCTGTGTAGCATTATTTCAATGTACTTTGAAGTTGATCTGCCTGACATATAGTGAGAATGCATATAATAACTACAGATTTTAATTTCACTTGTAATTAAATTTCATTGTAACATTCCAGTACTTTCAGTGAATATTTCAATAAAAAGAGAGAAATGGTTTATGTCACCCTCGTGTTAATGTCACTTTCTTAGATGGCTTTTTCTACTCCTATTTCAGGCTCTTGAATGTTATCAATTAGGATTTTTTAATAAAACACATTAGTAAACTTCCATTTGCTTAAATTTTTAGACTGTTTTTCTTAATATTTTTATTTTTTTGCCACACAGCCTGTGTGTGGCCAGAAAGCTTTTAGGTTGTTGTAGGAAATACTTTACATGCTTCTAAGCTCCCATGTACTTGGGTGATTGTTGAGCGGCCAGATACTGTCACCCTGAGCCATGCATTTATACATAGCATTACTGATTGAAATCTCTTCCTGTCGTTAAGTGATCTCATTATATTGACGTTTTCCTGATTTACAGAGGTTTAGTTTTTTAGGTTTATAAAGTTTCTTGCAGTGTGTTCTTGTCATGCTTAAATTTGTTAAACTACAGAGGAATGGTGTTAAGTTATGGTTGGCAGTACGGCTTCTGTTCATCTTTTTGCAGTATCTTTTTATCAGCCATCCTTTTCAAGTGATTAGCAGGGTTCAGAAAAAATGTTGCACTGCTATTTAGGACAAGGGTAGATCAGATTGGTATTTTAAATATTTTTTTTTTCCCTGCTTGTAGATCTGTACTTTGAAAAGACCTGGGCATGCCTGCATACTCTGTTCCTTGCTGGGATGGATTTGGATGGTCTGGGGCACTTTGGTTGGTGCTTGAATTACCCAGTTTTCCCTGAAGGACAGATAAATTGGCTTTTCTAAAGATTTTGGAATTTTTGGTAGGATCTTTTGTGGTATACGATGTAGGACTTTCAGTTTAGCACATGTTGGGATGTTTTTGTATATAAATCTTTTTGGTAAGGTGAGGATCAACCTTTTCTATTAGTTTTAAGCCCAGTTAAAAGAAAACAAAGTAAAAGGTCTTGAATACTGTCATGATTTTAATGAAGTATTCTGTCTTACAGCTTCGGTTATTTATTACTGTTACTCAGATACTCATTTTAAATAGTTAACTGGTAAAAATTCTCCAAAACAGGTGATAAAACCAAAGAGGAAGTATCTGAGTAAGTCTGCCATTCACAGGAAGTGTAACATTCCATGGGTAGGAATTTCTCAGTTTTGCTGAATCATCTGTACTTGGCCTTCCAAATAAAATTTTAAAAATTATTTTCAGGAACAGACAGTTTGAACCTAAGGGTATTGTGTAGGAGTTGTCGTGGAAATTGTGAGGTGAGAATGGACTAGGGAAGGAAGTGATAAAAAATGAAGTATTGGAGAAACAATAGGGCCGAAGGAAGGTATTGAGCAGGAGGAAATGAGTAGCAAATTTTTGCATGAGCACAGTTACAGTGTGAGAGTCAATTAAAGAAAATTTGGATGTGAAGCTGAGTGTAAATCATTGCTGAAAAGTTGCAATACCTGTGATGCTTTGAAGTGATAAAAATGATAGAAATGTACAGTGGTTTCATCAGCACTTGTAAAACTTGGATGAAGAGAACCAGCAAGAAAAATATAAGGAGTTTAGGTGGAAAATGAACTGCATATGGTTTGCTAGTAGGGATAAAGACAGATGGATTTTGGAATATACAAGTTGTTGCTATGCTCTATTAGAAATGAAGGTAGAGCATTTCAAATTGCAGCTGGCTTTATAGTTGATGTTTATTTGCAATGGCAAGACACTCAAGTGTGCAAGTAAGAAGGTTTCCATTAATGACTTTCATAGAGAATGCTTAAGGCAGAAAAAGGGAAATTTCAATGTATCTGAACTTCTGGATTTCATTAATGAAAAATTAAGCTCAGTATTAGAATTTGATCAGCCTGAACTGAGATTTGGACACTGAAATACACCTAAGGCTCAGACAGCAAAAAGTCCTATAAGCGTTTGAAGATTTCCTGGTCCTTTTTTGTAAGTTACATACTTTATCATCCCCTGTGGAAATTTACCCTGAATGATGATCGGAGGTCCCTTCCAACTGAAATTGTGCTATAGTTGTATTTAGTTTGAGGGTTTATAGCATACTTAGCTTCACTTCCTTAACATGTGCTCAAAAATGCCTGTTCTGGGAGATGGGCATCTGTCTCCTACCTACAAAAAGGTTTATGAAGGGACACCTGAATTCTGGCCCTCTATTCCAGAAAAAGTTCAATGTAGAACAGACTATTTTGTTAATAATGCCCATTTGTTTCAAGAGTGCTCTTATGGAGTTCTGTGAGGAATTGCAGCCTGGACTGCAGCCACTTGGATGGGTCTTGCATCCCAGGGATTTGCCATGCATCCACAGAATGGGGATCAGGCTCCAGAGGCTGTTAAGGATTGCTCTGTTCCTTGATCCTATGGAGCTCAAAGAAGGTGCCACCAGGGACATAAGTCCTCAGTACCAAACTGAGAACCTGACCCTTCATGGCATGTGTGTTTGTGGAGAAATGATGGAATTCTGGAGTTGTGGTACCTATTCATAGTGGTCTTTTTTATCCAGCTGTGGTTTGAAAGTGTACATTCTTAGATTTGGTAGGAGGTGGTTTGGAACCAGTTTGTACCCCCCTGCCAGAATGTCCCACACATCTATGGTGGCATGGGTTGGGAATAGTATTATCTTACTGGTGTGGAATCATCAGAGCAAAGAAAATTATTAGAGGCAAAGATAGAATAAATTTAATGAGCCAGTGTGACACTGGAAGACAAGAGGCCACTGTGAAGAATAAAGATTTTTTTTTTTGTGTGGTTTAATTCTCTATAGAGTACTGGCTCCTTCTAAAAGCTGCTCTGTTGTTGTTAACTCAAATTTCTTTTGAGATGCTACAATTTAAAAATCACTGGGTAGTGTGTTTCATAGTCAAACATACTGTAATTAATGCTTTTATTCTGATTTATAACAGCGTGTATTTTTCATTCAATTTTAAGAGTTTACCTTGTGCATGGTATCTCTTTTTTCCTTTTCTCTTTAAATACATGTTTCATTTAGTGTCTGCAGATCTTACTTCAGTGCTGACTATGTGAAATCTTACGTGCTGTGATTTGAATTGTGGCATCATAAATTAAAGTACTGAGAGGTTACCAATTCTATTTTCCTGTCTGGGCAATGTACTGCTGAGAAAGTAAAACAAATTTAACAAATAGAGAGATTTAAAATGCATAGGTTTCTGGGCTGTTAACATAATTTTTGAATGTGAGTATTGAAGTTGAGACCTTCTCTTCAGTATATTGATGTTGGAAAATGAAGAGACTGTGTGGTGGCTGAATTTCCATTGACACTTTTTTTGCCATTCCTAGCAGTACTTACTTTAAACATTGAACGTTTTGCCCCTGTTATTTCAACTGTTCCTTGAAAATGGCCATTTCAAATCAATATTAAAGCTACATGTCTCGTGCTGGCCTGTCACGTGATAATGTCATTTATTTTCACTTTTAAAGTTGCTGATCACAGTGGAAAATAATTTTAAATACATTTTTAGCTACTTTATTCTATCTCTAGGTATTTTTACAGCTTAACTCTCTTAAGAGGTGCAAAAGAAGAAACTGGTTTTTCAAGTACTTTTTTATTCATTGCTTTCAAGTACTATTTTTCATTTGCTATTTATTTAAATAATAATGTTTTGTTCAGAAATGCTACTTCTGGGTTTTGTGTATTTGTAGATAAAAATTATTTAAAGGAGGCTTCATAACAAAACCAAAATTTTTGTTTCATGATAAAAACATAGTTTAAAGATGGATTATGAATAAAGTCCATATAGATCCAAATTAAAAAATATAATAGTTACAGCTTTGTTTTTGTAGTTCATGGAGGAGAAAAATGTTTAGTGACTATTACAAAATAGTCAATCAGCATTAAGATTTAGCTTTTCTTTTTGTTACTTAACAGTGAATTTATACATTAATTAGTGTCATAAATTAGCAAATTATAGGGAATTATTGGACGCTTAAAATTACTGGGAAAAAAGGCTCTTTCTTGGAGTAACTCCTTGGAATTTCTGTGTTTAAGCAATGTGGATTTTCAGTGATTTGACTTCATTTAATTTATCTCAGCAAAGTACCCATGAAATAATTTTTAATAAATCAAATTCAAACATGTACTGGAACATTTGCCAAGATTATAGGGTAGTATGAGCTACTGCTACCTTAGACATAATGCTAAAATTCAGAAAAGAAATTTTATATATTTATTACAGCAGGAAAATATTTTTGTGAAAAATTAGTACTTAAGCAGCCTATTTTTCATTTTCTACAAATGTTGTCATGAGGGAGAGATGTGGACTCACTGATCCTTCCATCATCATTCACCCGTTCTCACCCTTCCTCCTCACAGAAATTGATGCCATCTTAAGGTTATTCTTACAGAATTCCAAGTATTAAGTGCTATTGCATGGGTACTGTGTGTCAAAAGCTGTCAATTCTGTCGCTGAAAGGAGTATCGTTGCTCTTTTTTATTGGAAATACACAAAGCTGGATATCTGAAAGCATTGTTAGGGTATTAGGCTGGTTTTGTTGTGCATTCTGAGAGGCAGGATCCTTCTGTTATTCCAAATGTAACTGGACAGAAGTCACTGCCTGATACATACTCCCTTGTTCTGGCATCTTAACAACTTAATATGTGTTCTGTTGCTTAAAAGTTACACAGAAAGTGGCATGGCTAATTGAAATTAGAAATAAATTTAGCAGATAAAATTTTATAAAGATTTTATTGGTGCAATATCAGAAACAGGATGAATAGATAAAATAATTTAAAAATGTGATTCTCTAGGGGCATTTTCCAATCACAACATAGTAAAAAAAGTTTGTTAAGGTTCTAACATTATTGAACTTAGTAGATAGTTGTATAATTTTTTCAAATCAGAAATCAAAGGACTGAAGTGACTTCAGGCTGCTGCAGCTGTTTGGGGGAGTGTCCTTTGGTGCAGCCGAGAAGCAGCACAGGAGTGTGTATGGAATAGCTGAGGAAGCAGCTCTGTTATTTTACAGTTAATCTCAAAATAAGGCCACCTTGGAAATAATTTTATTCTTGTGCTTTAATTCGGTTTTTGGGTTGGTTTTTTTTTTTGGTTTTCTTTTCTTTTTTTTTTTTTTTAAGACTAGAGGTGTAAATAATAAATTGATAATATTTTAAAAACTAAAATAAACATCTAATATAGATGAAGAGCCCTAGTAAAAAGTTACTGTTCAGGTCTGCAGCTTTTAATATTTCCTGGTGTTGTTTATTATACTTTATATGTTTTAATGTGATATAATTCAAACACTATTTTCCTTGTTATTATAAAATTTTAAACATGGCTTTTGAAATAATAATTTTTGATATGAAGCAGAATGTCAGAACAGCAGAACTAAATCAGGACTTCTTTGAAATCCGAGAGCAATAAAGCTGCTTTTTGGGCGGTTGATTCCTCCTCCGGGGTTTCTGCGAGGCTGGGTGCTGTGAGTAGGCATTTTTAGTCTGGGCACGGTGAGCTCAAACAACTTTCAGAGTAAAGTGTGCACTTTGAGGTATGGGAGGAATAGTTCATTTTCCATTGTGAACTGGCAGACAAGTCAAATTCCGAAAGAAGAATGTTATAAGTTACACGTAATTTTAAAGTAGTCTGAAAAGCAGCAGCACATTTACATGATCTAGATGTGAGTATAAGTGCAGGGTTATAAGCAGTGTCCTTTTCCAAACTGAATTAAACCAAGAACCTGTAATCTGTTGTAAGTTCAGCTCAAGGCAGCTTGCTAGAAGTTAAATAACGTTAATGTTTTAGTTGGAGCTCATGTAGAAGAGGTATTATTTTAAACAAAAATTAAGTCTACAGCTATCTGGTTGTGAATGTCTCTCAATTACAGTGGCGTCCGTGGATCTTGGATCTGAATGAAGATTTGGCTAGAAATTCTCCACATCCTTAGTCTGAGTTTTCCTCTGAATAAGAAACAGCATGTGTGAATTACATTTGCTATAATCCACTCCATGCAGGAGGCTAAAAATTTCTGTGAAAAATGATTGTGCACTGTTGAAAACAATTCTGGTTGAGGCGGATAGATGCCTTTTTAGTTTAGGTAGTTAGGAATTGGAGATATTTTGAGATGTGCTGCCGAGCGGACAGCATTTTAATATTTAGCTAAACACAAACCTATGAATACGAAGTAACTCTGCTATTGCAGACAATCACATTCCAATGGTGGTGTAACTTCCTGCATTTAACCGAACATGAAACATTATTCAGTGAAAAGGAAAAATACTCTTTTTCCTGAGTGTGCTACCCAAGCAATTAGAATGAATTCCTACTACTGTAAAGTGGGGAGTTACTGAATGAGATAATCTGTATTTAAGCTTTCCATAATACAAGTCTATGGAACAAAAATGTTCTCTTCTGCATCAACTTAAAATATTTTTACAGTTGTAGCTACCAGGTTTATAAAGAGGTTTCTCCTGCTTTCACAGGAACGGAACATTTTTGTGTGTTATAGAAATAAATTTCAGTTTAGCTGCTGAAAGTGCTGCGATGCTCACAGCGTTTTCGAAGGAGTTACGAGCTCCAAAGACATACCCAGGTCTTCACTTCCCTGTTTCAGTTGAAACAAATAAACTTTTTCCCATTGCTGCACATATATGAAAACTACCAAACTGAAATGATGGCTGCAGGGGCTTTATCGGGGAAAAGGTAGAGCTCAGTGGAAAATTATCTATTTGTAAAACTTTTAAACTATGACTAGTTTTGTAAAATGCAACAACATTAGCAACTTCCAATGCATTACTGAGAGACGGGAGTCAGAGTATAGTTAAGACAAAAAATTAATGCTACATATTTAGTGCCTCATTTCCATTTTCTTGTTTGACCTTAATGTGGAAATTCAGTCAACTATTATAATTAAAAATAACATTTTCTTGGTTTCTCATTTGGAACTGAGAGAAGGGACTGACTGCATCTTATAGAAGATAAGTAATGTTCTGTATGCACAAAGTTTACCTTAGTTTTATTTTTTAAATTAACATTATGAATAAACTAATGGAATTATATGGTGTTCATAATTCCTATTTAAAAAAAAAAAATAAAAGAAGTGATTTTGTCTTCATTCATATGAAACCAGGTAAGGGAAAGGTGAAATCCAATTTGAAAATGTCCAGTTTGGGTTGTTCGCTGAAGAGAACCTTGAAGGGAAAGAAAGTACTATTTAGCTTTAGATTCTAATTCATGCAGAAATGTTCCTTCTCAGATGTTCCTTTTGAATTAAAACGGTTAAATTGCAGCTTTGACTGCAATTATCGGTACATCTTGGCTACTACATCAACGAAGGCTGTCATGGATGAGAGACCACTGTCTAAAAATTGGAAAATCTGTTGTGAATAAGTCCTACACAAAGTCACGTAAAAGAAATGCAGAGAAAATATTCATCCTTGTGAAAAAATATAATTTTCGAGGTGCTGTTTCCCTGTCTTCCAGCAAATTAGAGAGGTCAAACTGCTGGCAGCTTGTAAAACAGAAACAGCCTATGGCCTCACATAAAAATGCAGCAAGTTATTGCTTATATCCCACCTTTGCATTTAAACCAAGAACTAACTGCTGTTTATATTTTTAAAAATAGAAGTCTGTTTCCTTTGATTAAGCAATCTTGTGAGCTGCAAATATTTTTGACCCTCCCACACCTCTCCCATATTTTTTTTTCTTTTGTCTTGGGTAGAAGTAATGAATCTCATGGATTGTATCTGTACTGTCAGTGGGATATAATATAATTTACTTTACTGACTGATTCCCTTCCAGACGTCTACATGGTTTGAAAACTGGATTATGGTGTTTAAGATACAAACTGTCTGCCCTTACTTGTCACAGAAAAATACTTGTCAGTTAAGCCACAAACTCATATAAATAAGACTTTGGTCTTAGAGCAACATATTTTTTAACAGATCTTTGAAAGTATGAGTTCAAAAGCTCAGTTTTGCAGAAGTTCTGACTTACATAAGCTCTATATGCCTAATAGGAGAAAGTATTTTTTTGATGGAATTTGTAAAGACAAATAAAAAAAAGGAAATGGGAGATGTGTTACTTCATTACTGAGAGAACAGCTCTAGTGTGAGAAGAAATAAGAAATGAGTAAATGCATGAGGAATTAGTTGAGTACAGATTTTAGTACAGATGACATCATTCCTAGTATTTAGTCAAAGTAGAGTTTACTTAACATGCACTGCATTAAAGCCGTGACTTTTAAATAATACAAAATATTGTCATACCTTTCCTAGGCATTTCTCTAAGTATTTTGTAAAAACAGACACAAATAGTATAGTTAAGTGACTGCATGTCTTTATCACTCTTCTTGCTGTTTTTATTTTTAAATACTAACTTTTACTTGATTAGAACTGATCTATACTTTAACAGTGCACTGGGCATTAAATATGCCCTGCAATTTCTACCACCCTCAAGAAAGCCACAAACCCACCAGTTCGCTGACTGTACCAACATTTTAACAAAATACTTATTTCAGAGTGTTTCTGCTATTGCATTTATTCCATATCTCCATGGCACTCTGTCCTGTGTGGCAGGAAGATGCCTATGATTAAAAAACCAAGAAAATCAGTCAAACATAAATTTTGCTTCATCCTGTGAAATGTTTCCTGTCATTCACATTGGATATTCTAGCATGTTCTTACTGACCTAAAAAATACGTGATTCAACCTCACTTTAGGAAATTTATTGTGTTTCTTAAATTATCAAAAACAGCAGGAACGCATCCAAGTGTTAGTCTAAATAACCCAGCCATGGTGTCAGGATGACTTGGATCAGCACTGTTGCCTGAATTAAGGTCCCTTGACCTGCTGTGGTTCCTCTGGTTCAGTAGCTCTGCCACCCTTCAGCCATTTGAGTTGATATTTCCCATATGAAGAGATGTCCTGAACAGCAGCTGATTGCACCCACCCAGTGGAAGGGTTTCAGCTGGGCAGTGCAATGCTCAGTGTTTGCTCCCTCTGGAGATTCTTGAGCTTGAGGCTCTTGGGGTGTTGCAGGTGCTTTTTTTGGCAGTTCAGAGAGTCTGTAAGTGGCACCTCTTGGTGCTCCAGGACCAGGGAGGGAAGTTAAAGTGGTTACCTTGATTAAAACAGAGACAATATTAAAAGAATGTGAGGGAAGGCATCGGCTGTATGAAGAACGGGACTGTGCTAAAGCACATAAAGACCATATATCAAGTTGCTGGACTGAAAAAAATTGTTTTCAACAGTACATACTTCCCTCCATGACATGAAGGAATAACCCAGGATTTTGGCTTAACCCTGGATTCTTGCAATTTTTTTTTGCTGTAAGTGATTATTTGTGAAAGCTGGAGAGTGCCTGGAAAGGGTGAGGCATGGATTGGTGGGGCAAGGATCGCACTTTGCTGGATGAGGGGGGTAAAACCAAGATGGGAAGTCAATGGCATGGCATCAGGGCCTTGTTGACCAGCTGGTACAGAGAGCAGTGAAAGAGAAAAATATACGTGTCATCTTAACACAAGCAGCCCATCTTCAGACTGACATTTCCAAAGTTATGAATGCAGTCTTTTGTAACTCTAAATGTTGTTTAATGCAGTTTTTGTGTGTAGTTCTATTTGTTTGTGTTGTGGTAGCACTCAAGGAACCCGGTCACAGACATGGTGGCTTTATGCTGATGAGAAGAGAGACCCTTTTCCACAAGGTTTGTACCCTGACCGCTGGCATGGACGAAATGTTACGTGTAAAAGTATTTCCTTTTTGAGAGGGTAGGTGAGCTCGTGTGGCTCAAATTGAGCAAAATCAGATGAGTTAGCAGAGGTTTGTCCCTAAGAAGAAGCTGAACTTCAACCCTTGGAGCTATGCCAGTAAATTCTAATGGGCTTCTCCTTATTTGCTGTTACAGACCTGTGCTGGCTTCAAAGAACTGGAGCCCAAATTGTTCTGCCTCCGAGTTTGCTAGTGAGGAAGAGCTTTTTCATTTTTAGGATAACATCTTGTTAAAATTAAGAAATCCATGCCTGCTGCCTGTTGTTAGTGGCAGTGCTGTTTCCTGTCATACATCATGAATACCGGGAATGCACATTCAAGTGCATCAAATTAAGGAAATAATTTTTTATGTAGAAGTTATGGTGATGTTCAGCACCAAAGAACTCTTCAGGGCAATGTATGAATTTCATTTATTCAGCTTTTTTAGATTTAGCTGCAGAACTGTCCTGCTGCATCTCAAGAATCTGCTCAGGAAGTTTTGAAAAGTGTTCAAGGAAAGCTATACAGCTTACTTTCTTAAACTGTAAATATTGCTGAGATACTGCATCTGGAAAAAGGACCAATTCCTGGTTTTAAACAGGTGTACTTCTAGAAGCCAAATGTCTGACTATTCCTATACAAATTAAGATTCCTCTTAACCTTTTTTTTTTTTTTTGATTGTTTAGTGTGATTTGAAGAAAGTAATTGAATTAAATATTTTCCTTCTTAAAAAACAAAGAGAAAAAAATCAAACAAGACTGAAGTTTAAAAAAATTATGTTTATCATTAAGAAACTCTCCTAGAAAAATGGACTGGGAAAGCCAATGGCTGCAGTGGTTCTACAACACATTTTCTCCCCAGCTTCCCACTAAGAAATAAGGCAGACTTGAAACATTGTATACTCCGGGATATTTCCAGTGGCACCTCACTTCTTTCCCCTTCTGCTGAAGGGTAAATAATATTTCTTCTAAATAATATGTTTTCTTCTAAATAATATTTTTCTTCTAAATAATATTTTTGTAGTTAAGATAAAGGTTTGATGCTTCCTACATGCATCCTCATATTTTTTGTGTGAGTTGTATAAATTTCCACACTCTGCAGAGTGTATAATTTATTTAAATACAGATTGTAGGCTAAAACATTTTCTTGTTCAGTACATTATGGTTAGAAAGATGAAATATCTCTTTTTCTGAGTTCAGTGGGCTTAGGCTGTATCTTTTACTATTTCAATTTTTTTTTAATAATATACAAGGTTGTGGTTTACAATGCAGTTCATTTTTTAAACTCATATCAATGGATGAGCAAACCGTTGATTCTGTGTTAAACTTATTTTTGTCTGCCTTAGCCCTGAAGATGACCTTCAAGAAAACCATCTATTTAAATATTATTCTTAATGTAAGTGCAAAAGGCACTTAAATTCAGAACAGGTAAATATTAGTATGCTGGATGGAGGATGTATTTAAAAATAAAATTAAATTATTCCTTTAAATAAATGCAATCAAACATTTATTAGTACTCTTGCCATTATTTGCATCTCTCAAATAATTTTTTTCCTTTAAAGTCTGTGCATAATATTGCAAAATGCTTTTGGGTGGCAGGTGCAGTTAACCACATCACAGTATTCCAGTTCTATATTTACAGCAGGAGTTTTCCTAGTTAAAATTATACTTTGCAAACAGTTTAAATTTTAAACTAATATTTCTCTTCTAATGAGCAGTTGGGAAACTTTTCCATCACAAAGCATAATACCCAGTGAAAAATACCTGTGTAACACAATGTTTCTGAAGCAAAGCAATTGCCAAGTGTCCCAGCTGCACCCCCAAGCAAAGAAATTGCTAATACTATGCGTAGTTCTATAGAGATGCAGTGTAATGTATACACCAGCTTATTCTTAATTATTAAGAAAAGGTTCTGTAATTTTTAATTTATGCAAGACATAATTTTCAGTTGAAAACATTAGATAGTTTAAAAACACCCCAAGAACTCCATAGTTCAACAATAAATAATAAAATAAACTGTGTAAGACTGTCTTGATATAAAAGATCTTCAGGGTAAATAACAGAGATAAGTGCCAATTGGTGATTTCATTTTAAATTGATTTAAACTAAGAGTACAAAATTGCTGTGGTGCCTTCTCAAAGTAGGGGTTGTGACCTGCCCCCGTGGCTGTAGGCAGGAGCCTTCACAGGCTCATGATCCCAGTTTTGCTGCTGTTCCCTCCTGAGCCTTCATCTCCAAGCCTGGGAATTCTTACTTGTGTCCCTTAGCACTGGGGAATTCTGTACAAGAGCACTCTTACCCATTTCCAGGTTTTTTTGGGGCTGAAAAAAATTTTCCTGGGTCTGTTTAATCTCAGTATCCTACTGACAGAAACATGCAGTATTTCAGATCTAGTCAATTGGAAAGAAAAATTTTACCAACTCAACAGCAAAAATGTATCTAAGAGAGTATTTAACATGTAGTTTTCATCCAGTGCGTCGTGGCCTGTTGGACAAAGTTTTATTTCATCGACTGGCTGGGTTTGTCTTATCTCCAGCTTCTTTTCTTATAATGTACATGATGAAATCATGCATATATGTACATATATGTCTGTGATTCACTCAGGGTTGTTAGGAAATAGCCAAAATGTCAAGGCAGGCAAAACTGCAGAACTATATGGAACAGTTTTAAAAAAAAAAAAATATATATTAAGTAAATACAGATAGAAGTTTTGCATATAAATATATGTAAATATATTTATTTGTATAGAATATAAAATCTTATCTATATTTTAGAAATAAATAATATTATTTATATTTTTTAAATATATGCCCATGATACCTCCAAATTGTGTGGTTAATAATGCTTGTAGTAAGTTACCTCTGTACTAAAAACAATTCATCCCAAACTGAGTTGTATATATCCCAAAACAAGTTGTATATAGTTCTAGCTTGTTTTTAGCTGCAAGGGAAAGAAAAGATAAAATGTTTTTTCTCTCCATCCTTTATCCTTTATAAAACCTTTACACATAAAAAAAATTATGTGAACTCATGGACTACTGATATATTATCATTAATTTTTTTTTAAGGCTATTGCATGGGAAGGTTCAGGTTTCTAGTGTTAAGCCACTGATAGAAACAGTCTATTGCTGTGGAACATATTTGATCAAAAGGAATTATTACCTGTTTTTACTTTTGGTTGCATTTATGTCAGGATAAAATAGTTCACAAATACCACTTGAAATAGATATTTTTCTTAGTGAGCTCACTTGAATTTACACAGGCCAGGGCTGAAATCTCAGCTCCGGTGACTTTAAACTCCCATCAAATTCCTTGGGATCCAGAATTCTTTCAAGAAGTGTACTTCAGGCAAAAAAATATTGACATTTCCTTCAGGTTTCCAGACTTTTGATCTTCATTGAAAAAAAAGTGTAATCACATTTGCTAACATGTCTACTGTTACCTTAAACTAGATGATACTTTGTCATTATGTCCTGTGTTTCTTGAAAGAAATCCATGTAAAAATATGATATTTTTCAGACTGCTTTAGCTTTTAATAGAAATATGTGCATAAAGCTTCAAATATGCAAAAGTAGAATTGTGAAGGGTTAGATTATTTTGAAATGACCTGTGAAAATAGGGGGAGGGAAAGAATAATTTGTACATCGCATTTGCTGATCGCCATTAAAATAATTTTGTCCAAAGGTAATGTGCCTTAGAGTATTTGAAATGAAACACACTAATGCAAGAGGATATCTAAGGTGAAAGATGTTTGTGTAATGCTAAACATAACCAAAGAAGCTGTGGTTTGAGCAAAGGTACCATGCTCTATTTAATCAAGTGCCAGAAGTTGCATAATGAAAGTCTTTCAGTTAAAAAAAAATATAAGTAAGGAAAACACAAAAATGCCACCCAGCTGGTAGAGATCTTCCTAATTTTTACCTGATTGTATTTCTGAAGAAATATGGCAAGGCCCTCGTAAATTTTCAACATGAACTGCATTTTTGTTGCCAATTTCCATATCCTTTTAAAAGTGCTGAAGCGTGCATTTGCTATTTATGTTTGCAGTAGACTGAGTACACTTTTACTATTTGTGGTTTCAGAAATTGGAAACAACCAAACAGTGGTGCTATGGTCTAAAAAAATAAATTTTAAACAGCTGTGGGACAGTATTTTTAGAATGGTAGGAGTCCTTCTGAAGACAGACTGGTAACTGTGTCTCTGCACACAGGAAAGCTGCAGAGGGGGTGGCAAAGTCCAAATTGTGTTGACTTCACACCTTTGGCAGCATTGTCTGGGATAATCAGACTCTGGGACAAATAGAGTTACTTGCAGGGATAACCTCATCATTGTGTTTTCATGCTACCCCTATGGAGTGTTTTTAAACAGTTCTTATATCATATTGTGTATTTCCAGTTAACTATTCCTTATAAATGTTACACAAGATACATAATTAACTCTAATGTTATCTGTAGAGCTAATACAAGGTTGTAGAAGACAGAAAATCAGTGTTATAATTCTTGTTAATATTGGCATGCCATTTCTATTTGTTCCCTAAATGTATCCTGTATAGTGAATTATTTATCCAGCTATATCAATGTTTAATACTTTTAGTAATTTGATTAAAATAGATATGTGTAATTTCTTTGCCACTTGAATGGTGAATGTGGTCCTGCCACAGATAATACTGTACTACTCTTTGGATATAGTGCTCTGAAAACAACCAGTCATTCCTGTTTTTCTTAGTTTACAAAAAAGCCTCCACCTTTTAATATTTTTGTATTGCAACATTTCAGAAATAGCAGAAGTTTTGCTTTTACTCAACCCAAGTAATTAATTGAATTACATAATTAGTTTAGATTATAAACTTGGAAAGTATCCAAAAAGATCACATGGTTTAACCCTCTAAGTGTGTCCTTGTAATGTGGCAGCTCCTTTGAGGAGGCTGATGAATTTGCTAACTTAAATCATAATGTGTACCATGGTTTGCTAATTTAATTAATTTCTGCTTTTAGTTTTAGCTGCAGCCAGCTGTTGATCCCAGAGCTTTTCATCTAGCCTTTCATTGATGTTAAGTGTAATTAATATAAATTTAAAATCAAAGGAATTCTGACTTACAACAGGTTTTTTAAGTTCAATTCTTCCTTGAACTCAAATTGTAACTATATAATCATTTCAAATGTTGCAAGGTCATTTTCCAATGAACAGAAGAAGTACAGTTACACTTCCAGTCTCAGCGATGACATTGAGTTCTGTTCCTGTCATTGTGCTGTGCTGGCTGCTGGGAGCACTTTTTTCCCCTCATCTTACAGCCTCAGGGGTTATTTACTTTTTTGTTTGTAGCCCTGAGTTGTGTGAAGCTATTGGTTTTTGGAACCAGCCTTCCTGCTTTGATTTCAGGTGAACATTATGGGATGTTTTGGGTTGAAATCGACCTTAGAGATCATTTTGTCCAAGCCCCTGCCTTGGGCCAGAACATCTTCCACCAGGCCAGGTTGCTCCAAGGCTCTGTCCAGCCTGGCCTTGGACACTTCCAGGGGTGGGATATTTGCATGTCAGTGTGAGTTCTACATAAATAATTTATCTGAACATATCATCTTTTTGTTGTATTTTGGGATCCACCAGTAAATGTAGTAGTTTTTACAGCATAATTATATTTAAATATACAAATAGCAAGTAGTGATTGTGTTGAAATGGTCATGTGCATGATTACATTCAGCCAAGAGTAAAAATAACCATGTGACAGTTACTCTGTGAGGTTGTGAATTACCTTGCTGTAATAAAATACAAAATACTGTAATTAAAAAAAATTATATGCCTTTTTTTTTTAAATGTGCACGTCAATTTAATATTAGTTTCAAATTCAGACTATGAATGGCACTTCATCTCAGGTCCAGGAAATACACTGTGTGTTCAATGAATACTTGCTGTCTGTACAAGATGAAGGGATTAGTGAATTTTTTTTACTTTTTCTCTTCAAGAAGTGGAGGATGATACAGTACTCCCTCATCTGAGTTACAGCATGATAAAGTTTCTTTTCTGAAAATTTTCCCTGAGTACTTTCTGGGATTCTAACAATTCTATTTTCAAAAGTGTTTTAGCTAGAAAGGGATAAACTGGGAGTAGGGTTAGGTAGTGTCTTGTTTCTATCATAGTTTTATTACCCACATCACCACTAAACAGTGATAAAATAGTGTTTCTTTCTACATGGCCCTCAGACAGTTGCATGTATCCTTTGCATCTTCTACCTATCAAAGAACTCTGCTGCCAAAAATAATATTTTAGACATAAACTTGACAGTTTTATGTTGAATTTGCTTTTTCAACTTTTTTGAATCTGCTTTTTCACCTGATTCAGGTGCATTAAACCCTTATTGTTATCCCAAAATTATTAAAATTTAAAAGACCCTAATTTTTTAAATGTATGTTATCTATCACAAGATAATCTATGTATGTATGTCTGTATATCTATGAAAATACATATATACATATGTATATGTATTGTGTACAATACATATATGTACATTTACTGAGATGTAAATAATTTTAAATGAAAGGTGTTGTAACAGTACATTAGAAATAAAACATAAGGAATGCTTTCATTAAAAGAGAATATTAAATATTAATTATTCACATATAGAAATTAAATAATGAAAAGGATCCATAAAACCTTCTTGATAGTAATGTCAATAATGGTTTTCCATAAAAGTGAAAACCATGTTTAGTATCAAGCAGGTATTTGCTGTACCAGCCTTAGAGCTGGTTTTGACAAAATGTTTTTGCTGCCTTTTCAGGAAGTTGTGTTAATGCAATTTTCATGACCTTTCCGATGGTCAAATATAAAAATATAGATTTTGGGGAGATTAATTTCAGAACAGCTGTGTTTTGGCTGGTCTTTGAATTATGTTAATTTGTGCTCAGACTTGAATGCCAAAATCCAGACATTCTTGAATTCTGTGTACTGACAACTCAAGTTGGATCTTGAGTTAGAAACATCTTTTTTAAATGGCACCGCTCCTCCTGTGTGAAAGGAATAGCTGTTAACTGATACTTTAAGGAAATAACTCTAAATGTATTTTTCAGTAAATTGGTATATGCCCTAGTTTAGAAGAAAAACTAAAAATTAAATATACTTAAATATAGCAAAACAAACTTTTCTGTTGATATGGTATTCCTGTTGTGTTAGGTTCTATTTGACAAGGTTTAAGTCATCTTATACTCTGTGAAAATCTGATTGTTTTATCATGTCACTGCTTCAAAAGAAAGATTTACACTAACTCAGCAGAAACTCTAGTACTGTTTACATAATATATTCTGTACTCCTAATTATAATTGCCAATTAGTTGCATAGCTTATATTTAGATTTCTGTCAGAGAAAAATGGTATCTTAATAGGATGTGTATATTTTAAATTAATGTGTGAATATCAGTTATTATTCAAGGTAATGCTTATGACAAATGGATTTTATCCATAATTACAGATGAGGCCGAGCTGCAGCAGTTTGCCAGATGTGCGATCCTGACAGTGACCCTTTACTTGGATTAGGTGTTAAAATTTGACTCCCTGTGTTTGCCAATGAGGTGTTTTGATCCTACAACTCAGCTCATCTGATTTGGTCTGGGTCTGCCTTCAGTTTAGGCACTAAGCTGACCCCTACTTCTCTCTTTGTAAAGATAAGAATTGTTGCAGTGACTGAAAATCGATTATCCCATATTGTGTTACATTCACATGGTTTTCAGTATTGAAGCAAATCTTATCCCACATCCTGGTTTCTGTCCTAAGAGGGAAATTGCTTCTTTTTAGGGAATGTAATTATATTAAAAAAAAATATTTAATTGCTTCTTTTTCAGGGAATCTTAAGTTTGGATCTAGCAAGTCATGGTGATCTCAAAGTGGACCTTATTTGTGCATATGTTCTGTGATCTGTGGTATGACTTTTGTCCTATTCAAATGGGTAGGTTCAGAAATGTGTTTATTCTTGGCACAATCTGATGAATGCTGACCTGTAGGGGAGTTAACCACAATTTTTTAGGGTTTTTTAAGGGCCCTATGTTGGTCCCTACTCATTAAATAAAAAACATTCTATGAAGTCAATAAACTTATCTCTAAATTCTGAAAGATATTTTAATCCTGCATCTTAGAAAGGGTCTCAGCTTTAAGGACCTCAGTTAGACCCACCATGGTTTCTTCTGGAAGGAGTGCTGTTTTCTTTGGTCCAGAGGACTTCCTCTTTAAATTTCTGAGCGTTGACCAGTTAAAATGTCTTTGTGTGGTCTGATGCCTGAGGGTTTGGAGAAAAAAAAGCTTAAAAAAACCCCTTTTGCCCCTTTTATTTTCATAGAAATAGCAACTATAGACATCCCTTTTTCATTCCCATCTTTTTAGTTACTTGTAATTTTTACTCAGATACCTGATCATAAGTAGGAGTTTCAGGATCATTTTTCATAGCAAGCAATTCTTCTTGGCTTACATGAGTACCTGGTATGATAACAGCAAAAATGAGAGAAACCCTTAAAACACAGCAGTGTTTCTATAGTTGCATCAGAGTCTTGTTTGAATGTTTGAGACTAAATTGTAATTTCATTTGTGATTAGATTCAGTGAGATAGGGTCCTGTCTTCCTCAGTTCTAAAATGCAAATGAACCAACCTCCCTGCCCAGCTCTCCCTCCTCCAAGCATCTCACTGGTGAGCAGCCCTGAGCACAGCTTGTGGTTTGGTACTGGAGTGCAGGAGCAGAAATCACAGAATCTTTTAGCTTGGAAAAGACCTTTAAATCTCCAAGTCCAGCCTCCAACCCAGCACTGCCAACTTTGTCACATATGTCCCCAAGTGCCTTGTGAAGGCTCTTGACCCTGTACCCAACTTCCCATGGTGATCAGGCTGCAGCCTTACACGAGTGGTAATTGATACACTGAGATAATTAGTGACAAAGGACAAGGTGGAACAAGTAGAAGAAGGCCATATTCCCATGGGAAGGAAGAGATTCGGGTCCCTGATCTTGCATCCTTGAAATATTTTCTCTGCTGTGATTTTCAAATAAAGTAGAAATTGCGTGCTTCAGATCTCAGGTTAAGATATCTGCATTTATCTGTCCTCAAGTAGGTGTCCCTATGTCAGCATTGCTGGTGATTGTTGTAATTTTGACTAAATCTTTCAGCTGCACTTGTCACAGTTTGTATCTCTAAAGTAACTTTATATGTATATGAAAAGCCTTACTTAAAAATTAGATGGTGTGTGACACTCATGCTTTGTAACTTACAGAAAACATCAAAGTTTGGTTAAGGGACATAATTATTTTTTTACTGAATGTTGAAATTCTCTTTCATGCAGGGTGGTTGCAACTCAGGTTTTTCATTCTGGCAAGGTGGAGATTATGCAGCTTCACTGTCTTACTAATGGCAAATAAGATAATTGACATATTGTAACCATATTTTAATTGTGCTAAGGAGAGAGGGTAGCACTTGGAAAGGTACAAATATTGAGTCTTTCTCCAGATCTCTGAGATCTTTATGGCAACAGGTCCTGCTGGGCACTAGAGCTGACAAGATGGGAATCACTTTCATCTGCTTTGTAGCAGTGATGGTTTTAATCAGAATATTACTGAAGGCGAAAAATAAAAAATAATGGTTACATAGCAGGAAGGTAAAAGGAGTCCTAAGAATAGTTTGTGATTTTATCCTGAATTTGGGGTTTTTTTGCATCCCCTAATAGCCTTACTAATTAGTCACATGGCCCATTTCCAAAACTTTGATTGAAATAAATTAAGTGGCTTTAGTGATCATTGAGTACTTAGAGAGGTTGATTTAGGTGAAGCAGGATTTGTATGGAGAAGTGATTTATTACAGATGTACAGCTGATTATGAGTGAGAAGCTTTTGAATGTTTAAGCTCTTCAGGCCTTCTCTGGGTGATGATACGTGATGAGTGATGCAGATTATGGGCTGAGGATAAAGATCTCCTTGAAGAACTGTTCTGAGTTTATCAGTCTGGGATCGGGCATGTCAGCAACAGACCTATCCTTCTTTTCTCCCTTTCCCCCTTTAAAAAATTTGATGCTCTAATATTTTTCATTCCTTCAGGCTGCAGCAATTTTTACAGATCTGCATCTACAAGATGAACTTCTAACAAATCAAGAGTTACCATAAACTGTTATGAAAAATTGCTCCAAATCTACATCCCTGAACTTCTAAATCTCTCAGGCTCTTCAGGGCAGCTCTCAGAGCTGAGTCTCCTATGCTGCTCTGGCTGTGGTTGTGTGCCTGGAACAGCTCACCAGCACTTTCTTTATGACCCTCCCCTAAGACCCTGGCTTTGCTTCCTACCCTGCCACTGTTCCAATTTTGCTGCTTTCCCTGCTTAGGAGGAGTTCTAATTTCACAGCAATGATGTGCTCCAGATACAGAAATGGATCTGAGATGGCTGATGCATGAGAGCTTCAACAGAATCATTTGTTGCCTCCCTTGTAGCAATCAGAATCAATAAGGATGGTTGTGGACAAGCTTGGAAATTTTGTGTTTTGATGCATATGGGCATTTGATTAGGATAAGTAGGCTCAAGCAATATTTTGTGTTTTTATGATTTTTTTTAATGATTTTACCTCTACTGGAAATTATTTAATTAATACTTCTAGCATCTGTGTGATTTTATGAAAATGCCCTTCAAAACTTGACTCCTTGGAAAAACGTGCTTCATTGCACAGAAATCAGCAGCCTTAGTAACTGTCACTTTAAAACACATTAACAGAGGAAGAAAAGGGAGATTAGGTCTAAGCTGTGCTTAGATAACACTTTTAGCTTTGTAAGGACTTTGCTGCTCAGGTAAAGTTTAATACAAAAGCATTGCCACTTTGAAATTTGGAATGGTCACCCATTGCTGGGGATACACAGAGTCATTTTCAGGCAACCAGTGCACCACCAAGAGTATAATCATCTCTCCTAGTATGGGTTTGCTTTTGGTAATTACTTGGTTATTAATGAAAGTTTACTTAGAGAAGAAAGTGCCACTTTAAAGAAAATATTGAAATGCACTTAAAATGCATTTAAATTTAAATACATTGTGAGATAAAAATGAGCAGAGCAGAGGGATATAAAATGATGGCATTGGAAATGTTATTTTAGAAAAGATAATTCTTGAGGGTGGGGGTAGAGACAGTGTTTTGAAGGAACACCAAAATGACTCCTCTGTAGTAAATCACACCTGTGATATCACTCCCAAACTTCATTGTTCACCATTATGATATATTTTTATTTCCTCTGTTTACAAAAAAGTGCATTGATTATTGATTGCTTTTTATAATCCTAATGGCTCTCTGTGTTCTTTAAAATAGTGTCTTCATCAGAAAAGGAAATTGAATCTGACTTTCAGTCAGCCTTTTTACTGCATTTTGTATGTGAACTTTTCCACCAAGGATGCTGAAGTCTTGGAAATGGCACAGAACCTCCCCCTTTGATTTGTAAATCTGTGATATTTATTAAGTACCAGTAGGAGTTTGCAATGAAGGAGCTTATAAGATGCAGCTGCTGGGGTAGAGTGAATTGCCTTTTGTCAGTGCTGGTGCCTCTCATGGGCAGCAGTGCAACGTGTACAGTTCTATTGCCAGTGATCAACTGAGCTATTGAGAGGGGTATGATGAGTTCTTCTGTTCTCATGAGCAATTATGCATCACAAACTTTTTTGCTGAAAATAAGAGTGTGAAAAAGGCCACTAAAATCTTGTTGGCCTTGCATGGTGTATGTTTGGCAAAAGAAAAATATTTTGAAAAATTGATGTTACTAGTAATTTATTCTGTTTTCCTTATTTTTACATGATTGTTGAAAAATAATTTCATTTGATTTTACAGTACTTATACTATTGCTCACCTCTAATAACTGATTATCTTATTAAAAACACCTGCAATTTAAATATTAGATACATTCATTACTATTTCCTACTCTTTTATAGAATGAGAAAGAAATTATTTTCAGTACATAGTCTTTTCAGTAAGAGGTAGTAGCTGCCAAGAATTGTGAATTAAAAAAAAAAACCCTCTCTATAATGACAACGGGCAATATAAAAATAAGAATAGTAGCATTATTTAGAAACAGCAGAATTCATAATAGTTCACCCATAGGCTGGTTCAGTTGAAATAACTGAAAGTTCTGTGCAGTGTACTTTGAACTTTTGAAACCTGTGGAAATCAAACAATTAAATGTAGAATTAGCATTTGCAATAAAGTCACGTTTGGCTTGGTTTTGTACAGCAGCATTTCCATAGCCTCTGTGCTGAAAAGGAATCAATTATTTTATCAGTAGTTGTTTTTCAGATAATTTATCTTTTTCAGATAATTTTCAACCTCTCAGTTGACTTCTAAGAAATGCTGAAATCCCCTCTTCCCCAGGGAAAAAGAAGCACAACGCAGAAAGACCCAAAAAGCTGTTCATTACTGAAGCTAAATTACAGGCAACAGGAAAACCCACCATAATTCACTTACATATGCAAAAAGTTTTGTTTTCACCACCTAAAATAATATTTTTAGTTTCCAGTTTTGCTATGCTCTGCAAAACCCACCAATTTTGTTCTCATCCATTTTATAGAAATGCTTGACATCAAGACTTTTGTTTATAGAAATCTGATTTTAGAGTAGATTGAAAGTGCATACTTGGATATGTGAGTTTGCTCTCCTTTTTTTCCATTTGGCTTAGAACATTTGGTCTATGCTAAAAATGTAAAATTAGTTTAATTTTTAGTATACCAAGAACTGAATTTATGCTAACCAGGTCGTTCTTGGTAAGGGAAGCAAAGCTTAGCACAGGGATAAATAACTAACAGGCCTGTACAGTTTCTTTTTTAAAAGTAAAACCACAGACAAACAAATCCTCATATTTATTTAGATTTTTCAACATTTTTAGCATTGAATAGTTGGGGTTTTTTAAGTGCAGTTTTTCAAATTAATTTCTACAAATATTTCCAATTCCTAATAAGTTCTGATTTTCAGGCTCAAATTAGTGTTCTTCCAAACCTTCAGCTAATAGAGAAAATTTTTAAAAATTAGGCTGGTTAGGAAGTGATAGATATCATCTCTTGTGTGTGCTTCTGCCAAGGAGAAGTCTCATTCTTGAGAGATTTTCAGCTTCTCTGAAGACAAATATAAAAATGAAAGGCCTAGGGAGGCCAAGTAAGAAAGTTACTTGATAACATGAAACAAATACATTAATTTAATAGTTGTTATTACTAAATTATTATTTACTCTCTGACCAAAACGACGTGAAGTAAAATAAAATTCAACCCTTCTTTGATTTCCTGAACGGATTGGAAACTGATTCTTTGACTGTGTAACAAAGCGTGACACTTTGCCACGTTTTGTTTTTGCAAGGAAGTTAACAAAATACTATATATTTTTCAGTAAAATGTGTGAGAGCTGACAGAATTTGCCACCATGAAAACTATTTTTGGCAACTTCTGCTTACAGCCCTCGAAGTAAGAACTAATAACATACTTTATTTACAGAAGTTCTTCAATCAAGCTGATTAAAAGCAGATTTCTTACTACATACTTGCCCTGTGCATTATTGACTGAAGGAAGATACAATTCTACATCTTTAAAGCAATGATTTCAATTTTTTTTGTCTTCTCAGGAGTAAGGAAATAAATTCAGAAATTACAGAACTGTTAAAAATCAGATACTTCAGTAGCAGACATGTTTAACTTTGCAGAAGATTATTATGTCATTTTTGAAGCTAGGTATGAAGAATATTTTGTAATCACTCATTAGTGTGCCTAATAATAAATTTCACTGACGTATGTAAGGGTGGAAGGAGATATAATTTGTATTTCCTCTTTTACCCTTTTATCATACATGGACATTCAAAGTCGTCCCTTAGCTGTGTAAGCAGAGTTGGATGAAAGAATAAAAGATGATCTTAAAGATCATCTTGTTCCACCCCCTGCCGTGGGCAGGGACACCTTCCACTATTCCAGGTTGTTTCAAGCCCCATCCAACCTGGCCTTGGACACTTGCAGGGATGGAGCAGCCACAACTTCTCTGGGTAACTTATGCCAGGGCTTCACCGCCCTCACAGGGAAGAATTTCTCCTTCATATCTAAACCTGCTCTCTTTCAGCTTAAAGCCATTCTCCCTTATCCTATCACTCCATCCCTTGTCCAGAGTCCCTTCCCAGCTCTCTTGTACCCCCTTTAGGTACTGGAACATGCTCTGTGGTCATCATGGAGCCTTCCCTTCTCCATGCTGAACAGCCCAAACTCTCTCAGGCTGTCCTAATAGGAAAGAGGTTCCAAACCTTTAATCATCAACATGGCCTCCTCTAGCCTTGCTCTAGAGCATCATGGAGTTTTTAAGGATATGTAGAGATCAAGAAGAAACACCATGAAGTGGTCATTTGTCTTCATTAAATCTATGCTGAAGTAGAGTAAGCAAAACTTGTGCCTTTACCCCCCTTGGCAGTTTCCCTTTTCAAATTTGATGGTGAGGGCTGGGGAAGGAGCCGCTCCATTTTTTGCATTGCCGTTGTTGTAGGAAAGGCCAGGAAGGATGTAGTAATTTTATTATTTAAAAACACTATCCAAATTTTGAGGACATCCACCTGACATGGGTGAATTTAAGGCCCTTTGTCACCCTTGTGAAGAGCTCTCCCAGGTGCCTGCCAGCCTGCGGCTTAGGATGTGGGATATGAGGCAGGGGAAGCAGGCAGGGTATGCAAAATGGGCAGGCGCTGGGGCTGCCTGTTGTCACCCTGTGGTCCTTGCATACATTTTGGGGGGTGATCTCTGTGGCTTGTCCTCTGGTGACACAGCAACTCAATATTGTCAGTGCTGTTGGTGGACAGAAGTAAATTCTCTAGGCCAGGTTATAGGAGAAGGTGTAAAGTCTTCATTTTGAGCCATTTCTAAAGGTCTTTCATCAGCTTTAGTCTTATGAGTGGGAACCTCTTGGTTTTTTTGCTTTATCTTTTCTTTCACATTCCAGGTAGTTGTCTCTCAGGAGTGTCTGATTAACAATTAATCAATAGTAACTGTATTACAAAAGAAATATGTTCTGTAACATCTTCAAACAGCTTTTTTCTAAAATTTTAGTGACTTTTTCCAGAATATAAGATAATATAGGGAAAATTTGTAGTAGATGTCTAGTCACTTGCCATTTCAGCAGTTTGATATTTGAAGGCAGTCTTATTTTGATTACTCTATTCCTCAGTGATTACTCTTTACTAAAGTGCTTTAGAGTGAAAGAACTTAAATGTAGTAAGGAAAAAAACTGTTCTTTGTCCTAGTCAGGGTGTAAACCTCGTAATGATCATTTTGAGTATTTGTAATGGCATTTTAATTTTTGGTTTTTTTTTTTTTTCACCATATGCCATGTAATTAGATTTGTGAAGTAGGTGCTTATGAAAACAATTAAATTTCTGAACATTGTCTCAGGTGAAAAGGGGAGAAGGTTGAAATATGAAAGGAAAAGGAAAAGAAAAAAGATAATGAGTTTTGCTTTGCCTGAAAACTGATTTTGAAAAGTTTTATCCTTGCAGGCAGTGTGAGCCCTGCGGGCTGATTGATTTTCTTCTGAGAATGGTGTCTTGAGTCCTAGCAGTGCAAGGGGGTATTTTGGTGACAGGATTGCAGCCTGTAGCTCTGGCTGGCACACAGAGGGCTTTCCAGAGGCATTTCCCACTTCCTTTCCCAAACTACAAATTTTCTCCTGCATTTCCTGAAAGTGCAGCACAGACTCCATTGTCTCACCCCTAGTGATACTGTTGTCTAAAAATCATGTTACAGCTCATTTATTTTAGCAATGAGCATTCTGCAAATGAACACATGTGGTACCACATGGGTTTCCCTTTGCAAAGGTTGTATTTCAAAGCAAAACAAACATTTCGAATAATCTTGGGTGTCTTGGGTGCTAAGTAAAGACCAGGCACACACAAATGGTCTTCAGGGCATATGCACTTACTGTGTTCTTCACTGAGGGCTTTAAAATAGGTTTCTCAAGAACTTTTAATATCTCCTGTGAGTTGTATTTGCTTGAAGCTTTAAAACAGTGCCTGCTCCTCCCTGGTACTCCAGCAGAGCTCAGGCCTGTGGGTTGTCAGTGTGTTTCCTCTGGTGAAGTGATTATAGGCATTTACACTCTGTATTGAATATCTGTTCTTTATGGCTTTGGTCAGCAAGTTGGGATGGTTCTTTTACAATGTTTTGCAGTGCTAGGCATGGGAACAAGGTGCTCATGTGTTATAAACTCAAAATGATACAGTATTTTGTGCCAAGGCTTGCTTTGTTAAGGCTTGTTGAGTTCTCCTATTGAGCTTTTCAACTCATAGCACATGAAAGCCTCCCAGATATTCTAAACACCCTGGGTCTCTGTAGAGATGCTAATGAGACAGGTAGTTAAGAGATTAAAGGCCTTTGGAGTGTACCAGCTGGATGAAAACCAAGTCAAGAGAGGAGCTAAAACAGTCCCCTTTGTATCCTCATCTAACCTGATTTGATTTTGCCTGTTGTAAAGGTCTGTGTGATATTTGGAGCTCATGTCTGCCTTGTTCCTGATAAGCATGAGAAACCACAACAGTAATTGCAAAACTTAATAATTGAGACAGTTTTCTTCTCCTCCCCATATTCATCTTAGTAAAGTATATTTTTGGCAATGCTTAATGATGATTTCTGTGATTCTGCATTTTTGAATCTAGATTAATGCTGCTGTTCCAGTTTTTCCAAGTTGTATACAAACATCTAACACTCAAGTATGACTACAGCAAGTTAATACATATTTTAATATTGCTGGATTTATATATGCATGGATTGAAGTTGTAGTGGCAGTCATATTCTTGAAGACGTGAGTCAATGTATTTTCAAACTGAGTGTATTTTTTGAGTTGTAGAAACTCATCCATCTTAGATTGCAAGCAGAGAGAATAGTATCTGTAGTATCTGAAGTGACTGATGTAAAGGGATACCTTCAATGTTAAGAATAGCTGACACAATTTAGGAAAGGGAGCTTAAAATGTATGACAACTGAGTTTGGAAGAAATAGGAAGTAGAGAAAAAAATCTTTCCTTTGGGTTTTCTGCCTTACCTGTATGGCTATTCCATTAATTGGAATATAAGAATACAGTAGAAATACAGGGATGTGATTGTATATTAATTGTGCTTGCACATTAATCAATCTCACCAGCGGCTCTCTTGTGGTTTTTTAGTTGGTGAAAAGCCATCTGAAGTCATATAACCATATTTCCTACATGGTGTTTTCCCAAGCAAAGTGCCCCTGCTTGTTTTATTATACAAAGAAATTCAGAATTAAAATCATATGTAAGGACAGTAAAGACTAAATGCTGTTAGTTTTTGTTGAGCGTAGTAGCTTAAAGTAACAGACTAATTAAATGAGATTTATTTTGAATCAAAAGTAATGGTGGGGCAGTAGCAGATCTTGACTGTTTGATGGGTGGACTCGTGTGAATTGTCTTTGTTTTAATCTAAATACTCCTGTCTGGCTTTTGGGATAGAGGGGTATTGTGAAAACAGTGGCTGGAATGATTCCAAATCATACGTAATTTCTTTTTATTCTCTCACTGTGTGTTTTATGAAATAGAATGTCAGAAGGTGCTTGGCTACCATTAGCATGGAAAGTTCAGGTCTGTAATCTCACAGAAAAAGGGTTCGAAATCAGTGTCCAATTCTCATACTGTAGAGGTCTAAAATCCTTTTGGAGTTTGTGCAGCACAAAGATCTGGTCATTTAACTCTGGTATTGACCCTACCCATATTGGTTAACTGAGTTGCTGTCAGGATTCCAGTGACTGCATTGACTGAGCCTCTTGATGAGTCACACAGTCTCCCACAAGTAGGATAGATACTGATTGGAAACTGAAGCAAGGTAAATTAATATTAAAACCAAAGCATATTTTTAACAGTGAGATAGTCAGTGGAATAGTGTAACAGAGAAGCCGTGATGGCCTCTTCGTCTGCTTAACCTTTGTGGTCAAATATGTCCAGGTCTATATGAAGCAGAGCTCAAAAAATGCCACCTGTGAGTATGGGTTGTTGTACTTTATGGGAAATGTCTCCCTTTACCAGCTGGAGATTAGGGTTTTAGCTAGAAGTGTTCCTGAATTTTGCTGGTCTTTCTGTCATATCCATGTTAACCACAAAAAGAGGAAGGATAAGTATGAAGGCCACAAATTCATGGTGCAGGGATATTTTTTTTTGTTTCAATATTATCAGTTTCAATACTAAAAGTTTCAATATTGTCAATAATCTGGGCAAGGAGATCAAGTGTACAGCCAGCAAGTTTGCAGACAGCTCAAGTTGTATGGAACTCTTGATCCGCTGGAGGGCAGGAAGAGTCTACAGAGGGATCTGGACCAGCTGGATCTACAGGCTGAGGCCAATTATGTGAAATTCAACAAGGTCAAGTGTCATGATCGTGTCCTGCACTTGGGTCACAACACCCCCCCCTCAGTGCTGCAGACTGGGGGCAGAGTGGCTGGAAAGTGCCCAGTGGAAAAGGACCTGGGGGTGCTGGGGACAGCAGCTGAACATGACCCAGATGTGGTTGGGTGGCCAAGAAGGCCAAAGGCACCTGGGCTGTACCAGCCATGGTGTGGCAGCAGGGCCAGGGCAGTGACTGTCCCCTGTGCTGGGCACTGGTGAGGCCACACCTCAAATCCTGGATTCAGTTCTGGGCCTCTCATGACAAGACAGACATGGAGGGCTGGAGCGTGTCCAGGGAAGAGAACGGAGCTGGGGAAGGGTCTGGAGCACAGATCTGATGAGGAGCAGCTGAGGGAGCTGGGAAGGGGACTCAGACAAGAGCTTCTTGCTCTCTACAACTCCCTGTGAAAGGAGGTTGAAGCCAGGTGGGAGTTGACCTCTTCTCCCATGTAAGTGATAGAACAAGAAGAAATGACCTCAACTTGTGTTGGGGGAGGTTTAGATTGGATATTGGGAAAAATTTATTCTCAGAGGCAGTTGTCAAGCATTGCAACAGGCTGCCCATAGAAATGATTGAATCGCCATCCCTGGGGGATTTAAAAGATGTGTAGATCTGCAGATGTGGCGCTTGAGGAGATGGTTTAATGGTGGGCTTGGCAGTGTTGGGTTAATGGTTGGACTCAGTCTTTCCAACCTAAATGATTTTGTGATTTTAAATGCTGTCAGCAACAGGAGAACAGCAATCTTGCTATTACCATACAAATTTATTATATCAAACCATGGAAAGGTTTGAGGATTAAGAGAAATAACTCCTTGATAATGAAGCTCCATTCAGGTGTATGTGTTCACATAACACTATTAGACAGCTTCAGTGTAAGCCTCTACTGTAAAGATAAACCATGGCATTTTAGAGTCTTCTGTCTTCGACAAGCTCATAAAAGAATCATGGTTTTGTCAGTGCAGAGTGTGGGAGGTTGTCTGTTTATGGTAGTGTTAAAGCCTGCAGTTTTTGGCAGATATCTGTATATTTTTAAAGGCACCCCATTTCCCTGCAAAACCTTTTGAGATTCCCTTGCTTAATCAGCCGCTCAATCAGACTCCTAGGAAAAAAAAAAAAACCCTAAGTCTCCATTCCATCCCCACCCAAACAGGAGCAGAAAACCTCCTGTTGTCATTTGGTGAAGTGCAATACCAGTAGCTCAAATCTCGACACTGCTTTGTGATAATATGAGTTCTGTAATGCTGCATAATGCACTTTTCCTTCACCCTCTCCTTGCTTGAGCTTCTATTTCCTTGGCTGGGTTTAGAGAAAAAGAGAAAGGATCCCAGGATTTGGCTGGGAAACTTACTGATAGAAATCACGAGCTGTAGAACTTCAAGAAGTGTATCTTTTTATTTTCCCTTTTGTCCTGTAAGATATGATGTTAATTTCCTCTTGTGCCTTCTGGTTCCAATTCATTCGAATACTTGCATCCAATGGAAGTTTAAGGAGATAGTTTTCTACAGAAGAGGAGGACCTACTTGTATAATGTGGAGATCTTTCTGCTTCCATAAAAAAGATTTTGGGAGCTGTGGTTTACATACACAAGCCATTCACATGCATGCAGAAAGTTTTCTTGACTTCTACTAACAACAGTAAAATCAATGAAATCAGAGAATAAATGATTCGTTGTAAATATTTAGTGAACCGTGACTAAGCACCTTTTAATAGAAAGTGTCAGTGTTTTTTAGTTCCAGAGACTAGACTGTTTATGAATAGTTATATTTTATAAGGTACTTTGTCATAGCTTGTGAGATATTTACAACAAATCTTTTTTTAGCAATTTTTTTTTTAATTAAGGAAACTCATGAGAATTTCCTGAACATGCAAAGCAGGCTCATGGTCACATAGTATGTCCCTGAAAACAGCTTTCCAAGCAGTTTGTATTTCCTTCTATCTTAATGGGCTGACGGTTCAAGACTGGTGTTATTCCATACCTACCTTAGTAGATAATTCCTTTATGGTAAAGGAGAGGGAAAAAAAAAAAAGAGTAAGAAATCTTCATGTACTTCTAAAATCATACTCATAGGCCTTACTTTTCTTTAACTGTCTGGACAAATCCCAGAAAAAGTTCTTGCCAGTCAGTATATACATATACAAGTCAGTGGGGTTGTTTTGAAAAGAAAGAAAAAGCACCCCACCTTATTATTTTTTGTTGCTTAATTCTTAAGCATTATGGTCTGCTCCCTGTCAAAGTGATAGAAGAACAGCAACCACTAGATGATGATTAAGCTTCTGGGGAAGAGAGGGGAGGAAAAGCCTTATACATGGAAGTGATTTTCCATTCAGTTTCATGCAATTTTGTGTTTTATTCTGTCAGCCATTGATGAGCAAATTTAGTCTCCGTAAATCCTTCTTAAGCTGAGGTTTAGGAGGGCCCTCAGTTGCAAATATTGGAAGGAGATTCAGAGAGACTGCTCTACTAAAATCTTGCAGACATCTACAGCCAATAAGGGATTGGTGTTTTCCAAAAGCTCTTGAGAATTGTAAAAAATAGCCATCTTACTTGGAGGAGGTGAGAGATGTAAGGAGTCTGAAATCTGCTGCATTTCAAAGGGAGGCAAGGACACCTTTTAATACACAAAATCCCTGTCTCCAGGGACTGTTTTCCTTAATAAGAGTTACTAATTCATGAGCATCATTGTTACTTAGCAGAATTCAGAAGCTGAATAACTTCAGTTTGTAACTTCTCAATATTTGAAGTTTTTTTTCCTTAAAGGTAATGTAAACTGTGCTTGCATGGTTAGAGACTGACTGCTCTCAGCTGGACCTTCGTGAGCAAATTGAAGTCAGTGTAGTTTCATGGATAATTAAGTAAGAATGAAAATTTTAAAAGTATAAAAAGAGACTTCTTTTTTCAGCAAATGTTCACCATTTAATATTTTTATATAGTATTATTTAAATTGTCTCCAACTGATTTGATGAGTCTCTTTTGATTAGTCAAAGGCAAGATGAAAGTAAGTAAATATGAATTAAGACAGTGGAGGCTAACAGGGTAATTTATTAAAATACTATAAACTTCTCCTTTTTCCAAAAATAAACATTAAAATAGCAAAATTCTGCTAGGTCATGGCCAAATCTATTTTGGAAGACATTTTTCTGCTTTTTAGATTGGTGACTTAACTACAGAAATTTGTACTTAACCTCCAGGTGCTAAGATTTTAAAGAAATGTATGAAATGCAAAATTCAAGGTCAGAAACGCCACATATTTTTAAAACCCATTTATACCTTGTTTGTCTCTTTTGTAAGGCTAAAAAGTGCAACTTGTTGGTTTGTTCCTTCCTCTTCTGTGATATTATTTAATGCGTCAGCAGAATTTTCTGAAACAAGAACAATTAAATTGTTCACTTCAGTGAATGGAGAAATGGAGATGTTAAGACCGTGGCTCTTGGGTGGGTTTCCCCCACCTCCTAAGAAGGACTTTGTGCTTCTCCTCCCATGCCCAGCTGAAGGACCACCTCTTCTCCCCCTGGCAGCCAAATACCACTTCTGCTGCCATCCCTGGTAACCACACTAATTGCTTACATGGAAAAGGAATATTAGGAAAATATTAAGTTAGGCTAAAAATACATCAAATATGATATAGCAGCTGGAAATAGGGAAAGCCAGCACCTTCCACTGGCCAGATCTCCCCGGACCACCTGCAAAGTGCTCATGGGGCTGCTGCAGCCATGGACCACATAACGTGTGCTGGAACATCCATATCAAGTATCACCTCCCGCTCCTTACCTTGACCTCAGAAGACTTCCCCAGCAAGGGATAAACAATAAACTTACATAGTGTGCCCGAGAGACTTGGGCTCTAAATAAACTCTGTTTGATGCCACATTTATGAGGAAGCAGAGCTTCCCTGGACCACACAGATCCCGACCACGAGCACCATCGCTGGGCTTGTGAGTGATGCCAAGCTGCAGCTCTAAGAAGCAATGACTGTGCCTTGATATAGAAGCACAGTCAGGGTGTTTTAAAGAGGAAAAATACCAGGGAATAGCTCAATGTTTTGTGGCAACTGGGATACCCCAGAATGCAGCTTGTACTCTCTCCTCTCTGAAAGTGAAAGGAGGGAAATAGGGGTGCTCAATAACTGCAGGATGGAGACATTAATTACTCTCCTGTAACAGATTGTTCTGATACCGAAGACTGCATTTGCTTTTGCCTCTGTAGTGTCTGATTTAGTGAAACCACAGGTTCTCTTGGAGAATTTGTTCTTTCCCTAAATCCAGTCACTGCCTCCTTGTCTCCTAAGGAAGAAGAGGAAATGGGAGATGGGATGCTGAATGTCGTTCCCTTAAGGATGTCAACTGCTCACTTTTGTCCATAGAGATTAATTCTTGATTTGGAAGTTTGATTCTTTTTATAAGCTCCTTGATACTGAGCATCTGTGGGTTTTGTTTAGGATGCTGTATTTAATCTTTTCAAGAATTTTGTCTTCTGCAGTCATAGAAATATGCAATAAGTAATTAAAAGTGTTATTTGGAATTACTTTTGGACTGTGGTATGGATTTTTTAAAACACTTTTTTAGCGTGATATGTCTGTTTTTATAAATAAGGGATTTAAGATTTTACCTGTTATCATTTCACATTGTGTTTTGCAGATACAGATAAGAAAGCAAAATACAATATTCGTGGTAATGATTTACTTTAACTCATGTACAGGGCATATGCTGTGTGAACTGTATATTAAAAAACCAAGAAAAAGAAATCCAAACAAAAAGCCCCAACTTTTTAAATGCCTATATTTGATTGCTGATTTTGCCTCTATTTCAGCAGCCTGAAATTCTTAAATTAATAATTTGTGTATTAATATTAATTCAGTCCACTTGTAATGTTATAGAAAATTCTCTCCATATTTTAAGTTATTTAAATCTAAATGCTTGTCAATAAACACCAAGTCGTGCATGTTTCACCTGAATGAGCACACCTCATGTTTGTCTTTCTAGTTGAGGAAGCTCAGAAAATAGTATTTTTTAAAAGGCAAATTTAAATGGATGCCAACTTGTGCTTTACATTCACCCCTTTTAAACTACTATAAATAAAGTGAAATAATTAACTGTGAATTTCTTCCCTAGGATGTTTCTTTGAGCCCTACTTGTTCCCCTTTCTTGTCTTTTATTCTTGACTCATGTCAAACTGGGAGTATAACTTCACATCCTTCTTTTTAGTGTTTTTGTATTATTATTAATAAAGTGTATTTGTATTAAATTAAATGCATTAAATTGTATTAATATTAAACAGTTAATATTTGGTACTTTCATGTTTGCTTCTTTACTTTGTAAACAAAATGCTTTTCATATATTTGAGCATGAAATTTTTTTGTGAAGATTGTGAAGTGCTCTCGCTTCAGTCATAATTTGCTTACCAAAAAATATTTCTAAAGCCCATATATTGTCATCTTCCCCTTCCTGCTTTCCACTGAGCCACTTTTCATTGAAAAAAATAAAAGAATTTATTTTGAGAAGCTCAAGAAAGACGTTTCTTATTTCGTTTTGTTCATCCCTGTACTCAAAGTGATTATTTAATAATTTTAGTACAAAAAAGGGCAGTCAGTGCTGCCTATTGTGTCTGTCCCTTTCTTGAAGCCATGGGGGGAACCTGGGGTGAGAGCAAAGAAGGCAAACATTTGCACTATCCTTTGGACATAGGGGGGAAAAAGGTTGATCTATGCATTGTGTGTACAGGAGTATCTTTTGTCAGTATGCCCATTTGGGTTTGTATTTTGCTTTTTTTTGTTGTTTGGGTTTTTTTGTGGGTGGTGGGTTTTCTTTTTTTTTTTTAATATCACATGTATTTATTTTAAAAATATATTGTATTGGTAACAAAATGAGAACAATAACTTGTATTTTTAATGAGACATGAGTTGTCTCAGTGATGATTCAGTGTCTTCTCAGTCTAGCTGCTAGATGGCTCATTTTGGACAGAATAAAAAACTCAAGTGTAATTAGTAGACACGGATGTGGTCCTCTTCCAAAGTCCTTGCATTTGTTTTTGTAGCAAGTAGATCGAGACTAGGGTGACTGTAAAACATCAATATTTTATAAATCTCTTCTTTTCTTGTTCCAAAAATTCTGCCAAATTGTGCTTAAATGAAGTCTTTGGAGGAAAAAGCCTGTAAGAGTCGTTTACTATAAATACATTTTTGTGATTTTAAGAAGAATGGGGTATTTATAATGGATTGAACCAGAGCTTCTCTGCTCTGTGTTATCTTTATAATGTTTGCCATAAAGTGCTTCCAGGCGACATCTTGACTTCTGTAATTTTTTTCTTCCTTTTCCTTGGTGCCTGGAACAGATTATTGTGGGTTATAACATTTTAAAACATCTAAGTAATCCATTTGAATGCAGGAAAAAGAGCACACCATTGATATGAAATTGCCCTGACTTTCCAGAAAAGATTTTATCAGAGAACTTCCAGTTTCTTACTCTAGGGAGAAGGTTGCATAGTTTGATTTCTGAAATAAAATACATTTTTAAAGCATTGTCCTATCCAGTAAAATTGATTTATCTTATGGTAGAATTTTACTCTCAGAAAAGTAAGAGTATTGGTTTGTTCAGTACTTCCTGAAGTTAAACCTAAATTCCTGAAGTTAAACCTAAATGAAACATAATTATTTGAAAGAATTATTCTATATTTTAATTATTGTGTCTATTTTCTTCTTAGTGGATGTGTTTTACCTGTGCCTAGTGGGGAAATAGTTTCTGTTTATGAGTCACAGGTTCACTTGTAACACAGAGTAACTGCTGTAACAGCTCACAGTGGGTTTGGTTTTTCATAACTGGGGGCTTGTGCTGCTTCAGAACTGTAGAAGGCTCTGCCCCAAACTTGTTATCTGTAATTTAGAGCACAGATTTCCAAGCTAGGATATCTGAATACTGTTGATCCAGTATTTTAAAGCGGTTTTGTTATTTATATTATAGATTTTTAAAATGTAAGTGTAGAATACTGCGACTGTTAATATCATAGTTGGGTTTTACAGTGTTCATGAGAAATGCTGATGTTTTTAAGCCTCTTTTGGTCTCAAACATTTCTGTATTTTTGAGATAGGTTATGTTTTTTGGCACCTTTTTCTATTTCTCCTATTACAGTGAGTACTGCAACAGTTCTCTCACACAAGTACTGCAAAGGTAAATAATGAAAATACAGGCTCCCTACATACATGGGTGGACATTTCATAGCTTTTTGTTTTACTATTAAATTTAATTTGCTAATTTACCATTATAATAACTCTGATTTGCAAAGCCTGATTTGTCAGTAGAGCACTTGTTACCCCCCTGGCAATGGGAGGTCCAGGGGGAAAGCTTGCTTTTTCTGACACCGACCACAGTGGACAAGTTGCTTCCTTTCTCCAGGCACTGACTTCAGGAAGGGTAGTAAAATATGAAAACTGATGTTATAAAATATGTTACTATATGATAAGGAAGTGTGTTGTTTGAGAATTGGATATAATTGTCATCATTCAACACCCACACATTTCATTCATAAAATCATGACGTGAATTTTTAAAACAATGAAAAATGGACTTGATTTTGGAGAATATAAAAAAGAATAATATTATTTCTCTAAAAATTAGCATGAAACATTCATCCTCATTTATGTTTTGTATCTTGTGGATTAGTTTAAATTGTCTTGTGGTTTTAATCTAGATTTAAAATAGCAAGGGGTTTCCACATTTGGTTAACACTTATAATATATATATACAGTGAAATTATGTTTTGACTTCCTGCTCTCCTCATCACTTTTTTGCCCTGTCCTCTTGAGAGCAGGCTGAGAATTTGTCTCCCTTGGCTTTGTTAAATTCCAGTTGTGTTTGGGTATTTTGTTGAGATGAACTTTTTCCTAGAGCAGAAGTGACTGATCATAGTCCAGTTTGCATGGTTGAGAAAGACAGTTGTCTCATTTGTTTCCTGAAAATCTGAAACCCTTTGTGAGTGAGCTAATGGAACATACTGTGTTATACAACTGCAATAAATTATATCTTTTTCCTTGGCCAGCCATAAGGATTTGTAAAATTAATTTAAGACACTTAACTGTTAGACTTTGGTGTATTTTGATGAGTGCACAATGGCACTGAAATGGGGTCTTGCCACAGTTTTGCGCTGGGACAAATCTGCAGATTTTCAGCAGTTAGAAAGTATTTACTATAATATAGTAAAAAAAAATCCACAGAGCCTGAAGTCTATTGTTTTTCATTAATAGCAGGACTTCTAAAAACACCTACATTGTGTGATTGTCCATGTTCAAGCTTTTATTTACTTATTTAACAAAATCACACTGCTCCTCAGCCAGTGGATATTGTACATTTCACCATTTACAAAGAGTAACCAAGTTAGTTCAGTGAAGACCATATGTGGAAAGATTATTCTGCAGAGCTCTTAGCAAAACTTAGAAAATTAGGTTTGGATGGAATTTATTCATATTCACTCTAAAACATAGTTACCTATAAATGGTCTGTTGAAAGTAGACCTCTATGGCATCTTGCATCAAAATTGGTAACATTTTGCATATTGACCACGGGGAAGGAAAAAGTACTTAAAAAACCTTTTACTCAAATGTATCTTCTAAGTTGTGCTTTTATATACACAAAATCATTTTTCATGACTTAACAGTAGTCATAAAAGTTTAAGTACAGATAATCTTTCTGCCTTTTCTGATTGAAATCAGACTTTAATTTACATATTTGCTCTCCCAGTGACATAATATACAGGATTCTACTTTGATTTTATGTACAATATTGCTTGTGAAGAGAAGTCACAGCAACTGGGGGAAGTTCATTCGTGAGGTGTGGAAGGAAGAAAATTCCGTTTCTGTCACCAAAATGAACAAGAAGGAAGATCTGGGAAATGACAGACCAGTCATCCTCACGTTGACCCCTGGGCAGATCATCCTAGAAATCATTTCTGAGCCTGTTAAGGATTCCAAAGCGATTTAGAGTTGTCAGATTTATGAAGGGGAAATCATCTGTGACCAACCTGACAGCTTTCTGTGATGAAATAACAGTGCAGTGCATGAGGGATGAGCAGGGAGTGCTGTTTGCCTTTACTTGAGCAAGGCTTTTGTCCCTCTCTCCTATAACGTCCTCTTGTGCAAGGTGATGAAATAGATAAAGGGATGGGCAGAGGGCTGTGTTCATAGGGCTGGTACTGGTGGTGTAAAGTCCCTCTGGAGGGCTGTTGCTTCTGATGATCCCAGGGGTTGATCCTGGGCTCAGCACTGTGTAATGTCTTCATTATTGACCTGGGTGCAGGGACACGAGTGCACCCACAGCAGTTTGATGAGGATACAAAACTAGGAGTGGCTGATGGACCCTGTCATGGTTCTGTCATTCTCACCAGACTGGAGAAATGTGCCAACAGGAACCTCATGAAGTGCCATAAAGGGGAATCCTAAGTAATGCCCCAAGAGAGGAATAACCCCCGGCACCTGAACAGGCTAGAGGCAACAGTGAAGGTGGACAGGTGGCTGCAGTGTGCTCCTGGACAGCACCTTGGGCTGCATGAGGCAGGTGAGGGATGTGATCCTTCCCCTCTGCACTGGACAGACCCATCTGGATCTCTGGGGCCACTGCTGGGCTTCCCAGTATGAGAGAGACACGGAAATACTGGAACAAATCCAGTGAGGGGCCGCTCAGATGCTTAAGGGACTGGAGCATCTCACATAAGAGAGGCTTGAGAGAGCTGGGTCAGTTCATCCTGGAGAAAAGGATCAGGGAAATCTTGTCCATGTCTATAAATACTTGTTGGGAGGGAATAAAGCAGACAAAGCCAGGTTTCCTTCAGTGGTTGCCAATGACTGGACAGGAGCCACTGAGCACAAATTGAAATATGGGAGATTCCAGTTAAAAATAAAGAAAGGAGTTTCTTACTGTGAGGGTGGCCAAGCATGTGAGAACCTTGTGCAGAGAGATTGTGGAGTAGCCATCATGGGAGAAGGTCAGAACTCGAGTGGATGCAGCCCTGAGGAAATTATTTGAGTGGGGTAATTGAACTGGGTGTCTCCACACATCCAGCCTCAGCTGGCCTGTGATTCATGGAGTAGAAGTGATTAAGTGGTATCTTCTTTTTCCCCCTTTTTTCCCCTCTTCGGCCTGCAAGACTGTGATTTTGCAGTCATGAAGATGAGTTTATTAAGGAAAAAATTGGATAGACATTTCTTACTGCCTACTTTATAGTGCATGTAAGGGAACATTAACAAAAGTTGCCCTTTCTAAAGGGAAAATGTAGGATATTATTTTCTTCTGCAAGTTATTTAAGCATTCAAAATCAGTCTAAGAATGTGATTCAGAAGGTTCATGCTTAAAACACTTTGTTGAGTCAAAACAAAATGACCTCCCATGGAGCTGGGAGACTTCAGCATCTCTGAAATTTATCCCTGAGGATTTTGTGTTATTCTTGATTTATGGTGGCGTCATTGAGGGCAGGGTTTGTCTTTTTGTGAGAAGAATTGGACTTTTCATTTGGCAGGATGTTAGGCATTGTTAATCCTGCTGCCTGGCAGACCTCACCATTTAAAAACTCAGGGTGTCAACAAACTACTTCCATTTTCAGGTAAACTAAGTTGCTCTAACAGAGGTCTTGCCTTGTTTAGGTCTTAACTCAGGGGAACAATGATTTGTTTGGATGGTGCTTTCCACACTGGTTATCAAGAGCTATCTGTGGGGAACCATTAAGAAAGCATTATAAAGTTTTCAATAAGCTCAAAATAATTATTCATCATGAAGTCTTTTATTGGTTTCAGAATTTTAATTATTATAAGCATCAGTGAAGTTTGTTTAAGACTCCAAACATAGAGTTGCAAGTGATGTATCATATTAGAATGGGGTTATATCTCTTTTTAAATTATTTTAATTCACATAATCAAGATTTCCTTTGTGTACTTGTTTAGCATCACAAGACCACTCCCCAGTTCTTGGCTAAACTTAGTTTTTTGTGTCTCCCACAGTGAAGATTCTCTTCCTTCTGTGATGGTTACAGAGAGTTTTAATTCTTGTTTTCAGATGTTTTCTTTCTAATTTGTTCTAAATGTTCCTGTTCTAAATTTTATCCCTTTATGTGTCACTATGTACTTTTGAATAATTAAATGGTATTATGTAATGTTTCTCTTCTTGTTGTTTATACTTTTCCAATATTTGCAGACATCATCACAGCTTAATTTTAGAGTGAAAAAGCCCAATTTTGTATCTGACATTTCAGGTTCTTCCTGTACTTGCCATACACATTTGAGGAAAAGTGTTTTCCTTTAGCTGAGTTTCTTGTAGTTAAAATTCAATAATTTAATAATAAAATTATTTGAATTAATATTATAGCATTTAAATAAGGCAGTAGGATGTCTCCACTTATTGCATAAATAGGTGGTAATTAGTTCTTGTAACTTCCTGTAGCATCTCTAGTCTTTGCAGAAGCAGGAAAGTGGGGAGTTACTGCTGTTCACATCATCAGGGTAGTGAGATGTTTGACTCTACATTTACTTGCACTAAATCCTGGTAAAGAACCATGCTCAGCATGTTGTGTGAAACCTCTGCATACTTGATTTCATTAATCCAAGCAGATAAATATATTAGCTGTGTACTCTGATGGAATTATTACCTTTTCTTTCTAAAAGGGCTTTGGTAGAAGTTACCTGATGAGCAGACAAACATATAAATGGCAATATAAATTCTAGTGCTTTTTCAGGTAGTGCTGTAGACACTGCTGGTTAGTTAGCATAACTAACTCAGTGCTTCAGATTGTTCTCTTTTTTCTTCAGTTTAGGCAATACAGCAAGCAAGATTATTTACTTTTTAGATTAATGTCTCAGTAAGTTTACAGACAGTATTAGGAGGGAGTGAAGTCTACAAAACAGCAACCTCACCTCTCTGTCTCTGATGTAAAGTATCTTAAAATGGAAATTATTTTGAGACTTCATTATTTATCTCTTTTCCCCCTACTGAAATCATCCTTTTACTCAGGGAAGTTTCTTCCTCTTGGATTTTGTTCTTTCCTCTTCCACTCTCCGTACAGTGTGTCCTCCTCTGCGTGTCCAATCAATTTTCTGGTTTGGCACCAGTTATCTCTTTCCTTTCAGTCTACTTCTGCCTAATTTGTTCGGCAGCAGCCACAGCAATAAAATGCAGGGACAGGAATTATCTTTAGCTTTTGAGACTTTGAAAAAGGTACTATCCTCATGCTATTTTCTCTGGATTGTCTGTTGCAATGACATGCTCATTCTCTTGCTCATCAGAAGAGTCTCCTAATTTTCTGTCATCTAAGGGACCTGATCTCCACATTTTTATCTTTGTCTTCGCAGTTGGCATCCTCTGGTATGAAAGTGAATTACTTCAAGATACTGTATTACCAATTTTCCAAAGCTTCTTTTTACTGTTTTACGGTCAATTGCAGTGCTTATCCTTCAGGTGTTCAAATTGCTGGAAGTTTTCTGGACAGTTTTTGCACCCAGTACTGTAAAACTGATTTTCTTTGTCATGAACTGGCTGTCAGGTTTCCAATATTGCATATATTTCAGAGAAGACTTCCTTATAATATGGAAACGTCTGTGAGAATTAATATGCTGCATATTCCAAGTGCATTCCCACCGAACAGCTGACAGAAGAGAAATTTGCTGTGTGTTCTTACAATGCTGAGGAGATGTGAGCCCACATATCACCCAGTCCAAATATATCTGGTAGCTGATTTGTCCTATGTGATTTTATGGGATCCTTGCCTGGTTTTAGGTTTGGTAACAGTGAACCAACTGGTTCTGTACTTGATGAGCACTCACACCTTGGTCATTGCTAAATCCAGTAGTCTCAAGCTCACTCATTGTGCTGGAGAGCTCAGTCCTCACCTGCAGAGACACACAAAGCCAGTCGGTCTCACAAACAAACCCCACAGCCTCCCCAGCAGCTGCTGTGGACCTACTGGTCTCTCCAGCAGCCAACTCATAAACCCTCTGGTCTTTCCAATATGCAGCCCAGATTTATGTCCAGATTGTTATGTGGATCCCAAACCTCTCATTCAGGTCATGGGCTGCACTCTCACATGCACAGTGTGCACCCTCAGGTCACTGTGGCATGGTAGGCACATGGATCCCTGTGATCCACAGTCCCAGTCTGGTTGTCAGCAGGAGCAAGTAAATACATCTGTGTTGAGGACAAAAGTATTTCCTTGCCCTATGGCAATTTGGATTCTGGAATCGTGGATTTACTCAGCTTGGAAAAGACCCTCCAGCATCACTGAGTCCAAAAATTAACCCAGCTCTGCCAACTCAGTTGCTAACCATGTCCCTCAGAACCACTTCTACAAATCTTTTAAATCTCTCCAGGACTGGTGACTCCACCACTGCCCTGAGCAGTCTGTTCCAGCACTTGACCAACCAATTGGAAAATTATTCTAATAGCCTATCTAAACCTTCCCTGACACAAGTTGAGGCATTTCCTCACATCCTGTCCCTTGTTACCTAGGAAAACAGACTGACCCTCACCTGGCTGCACCCTCCTGTCAGGGAGTTGTAGAGGGTGAGAAGGTCCCCCCTGAGCCTCTTTTTCTCCAGGCTGAGCCCCCTCAGCTCCTTCAGGTGCTTCTCATCAGACCTGTGCTCCAGACCCTTCCCCAGCTCCATTATCCTTCTCTGGACACATTCCAGCCCCTCGAGGTCTTTCTTGTTGTGAGGGGCCCAGAACTGGACACAGCACTGGAGGTATGACCTCACCTCCAGTGACAGGGACAATCACTGCTCTGGTCCTGCTGGCCACACTACTGCTGACAGAAGCCAGGTGTCATTGGCCTTCTTGCCCACCTGGGCAAACGCTCATCCTTTATGTAGAAACAGAAAAGAAGAGTTGTTAGGGATTTTTAGAAGAGGAAAAAAAAAAAAAAAAAAAAAAGCAGCACATATTTCCCACTGGACTCCCTGGCTGCTTTTATACTTTCCCTAGGCTGGATTCATCACATTTATTTGAGGTGGTAAATTCTGAATGTGTTGGGGCAGCCTTGTTATGGTGTGAACTCAGTGAGGGAAACTGTTTATTCTAGCTCAGTGCACTCCCAGCCACCCTGGTTATAGTTCCTTTCTGGCCAGGACAGCTTTTCAAGGCTGTGGAGGACGCGAGGTTGCAGCAGCTCTCTGTCTCCACAGTCTACTCTCCTGGTGGTCTGGCCACCTGGAGAGCTCTGCATCAGGGTGTTTGAACCAGGCCAGTGCCTTGCCTGCCCCAATACCTTTCTCAGGCACTTAAACCCCTGAAAATATATCAAAAAATCTATATCTATTTCTGTAGCTGCCCATTTTGAAGCTCTTATAAATGTCAGTCTCTGCACCATGAGCAGCAGTCGGACCTTAGCATGTGCCAAGTATGAGCGTGTGTTTACACATAGTACCATGATACTTCATGTAGGCACTTAGTGGCTTGGACATTTACCCTTTTGAAGAGCCTGGAAACATCATTACAGGAACTTAAATAAATTAGAAATAGAAGCTAAAAGTAAACAATAAAAGCACTGCCGCAGTCTTTTCTTTCTCCATGCTACTATTTTAATCCTCCTGTGAAAATCTGGGTAAGTTGATCCCCCCCTTGTAAAAATGTTTCCTTAAAACAGACAAACCTTTGAAATAGGATCTTCTAAGAAGCCTTTGTTATTGTAGGACATGTCTAATGGGTTGATGCTTCTATTACCAGGACTGTCTTCCATAATACTTTACTGCTTTGATGCCCTGCTAACATTGTATTTTGATATATTTCCTCTTCAGTATTTACCTGTGGAGAAACAGCTCTTTTTTTATTTTCAACAGAATTTTTATGTGTTTTATAGGAAGACTTATTAATATATCTAGTGAATGGAAGGTTCTTTAAAAGACTCTCATGAGCCATAAAAGCAAAGCACATGTGAAATGAAATTCATAACTTATATTAAAGCATCAAGTTCAGCTTCACTTCCCAGAAGCAAGGGCACCAAATTTGGGGGTCTTTTTTTTAAAGTGTTTTCTTTTAGTTCTTAAACTACTTTGTATTCTGCCACTTGGGAAAATCTGAGCCATCTGACTCGTAGTTTAGTGTTTGTTCTGCTGTGGAGAGGTACAATGCAAAAGTGAAGGAAAAAAATGAAAGAGTAAAAGTAATAAGCTACTTGTGCATTTCTTATTATTACCTCTGGTAGCAGAAAGACATAAAAAAAGGCTGTGTTTGGTATCTTAAAGAATGTTATCCTAAAAGCATGTTAGAATCAAGAACCATATCAAATGCTATACAAATACAATTAACGAATACAGAAGCTTTACTTTTATTTTAGTGTCTGAAAATCCTGGATCCATTGCAAAGGAAAAGGAAGCGCTGTGGGTGGGTGTGGTGGTTTTTACTTTTTGCTGAAACCACCATGCCAGTATCTAGTTTTCTGTGTGTGGGAAAGAAGCTGGCAGAAGTTACGTGGGAAAACAGTGGAGGCAAACTGAGATAGAAATAGCTTTGGAAGGTAGAAAGCATGGAAGTGATGGAGGAAGTAAGTAGGTGCATCTGGAACTTGATTTTCTGTTAAATCAAGAAGTGCAGTTGACATTAACCTTTCTTCATGTCTCTGTCTATCACAGAATCACAGCATGGTTTGGACTGGAAAGGACGTTAAAGATTACCTTGTTCCAAGCCCCTGCCATGGGCAGGGACACCTTCCTCTATCCCAGGTTGCTCCAAGCCCAGTCCTACCTCGCCTTGGACATTTCCATGGATGGGGCATCCACAGCTTCTCTGGGCAACCTGTGCCAGGGCCTCACCACCCTCACAGGGAAGAATTTCCTCTTGGTACCTGTTCTAAATCTATCCTCTTTCAGTTTGAAGCCATTGCCCCTTATCCTGAATGGTCCATCAAAATGGACCAAAAATATTTTATGTCTGTTTCTTTTTGGATTGATGTGCTGCATCATGATTGCAGGTCCTCTGCCCCTCCTGCCATTTGAGGAACTGTGAATTACTTGTGAGAGAGATTTCTGAATGCAGATGAGGAGGACAGCTCAATGTAGAGGCAGCATCCTGTCTCAGAAATAGATTTTGCTTCTTGCACTTCGTTGTCTTTGGAAAAGAAACCCCAAACCCTTTAATTTGTACATTTGGGGTGCTGAGTAAAACTGTGAACATGAGAAATGTATGTCTAAGCTGATCATGTTGGACACCAGGTGTTTACTGCTGTCTTGCATAGTTGATTTACTTTGTATTTGAAGCCTTAAAAAGAAAGAATAATTTCCTTTAAAAATAGAAGACCAGTTAAGAATGAACAGTATATTATCTTTATGATAACTCTTCTGTTGGGTTTTATATACCCTGTGTGATTAAAAACAACTATTAATTGTCATTTTCATTTGCTTACAAGCCTTACTGTTAAAAAAAAAAGAAAAAGAGAAAAACTTTAACTTTATCCTGTATGAACACTTTTTTTGAATCTGTGATGGCTTAAATACTGTTTAATCTTCCAATGTTCTATGATAATAAATATTTCTATTTCTATGTATTTCCTGTATCATGTCCATGTATTTGCAGTTTATAAGATATAAGGTATTATATGAACACTATAATTGCTTCATGACCTCCTGCCATTTCATGTTGCAGTGTAGACTTCAGGAGCCTCACATACATTATTATGTATAAAAATGTTTACCCTTTATTTGTTTCTTCCACCTGTTAGCACCAGCATTTAGATTTGGGATAAAAAAGCTGTTGGTATTTTACCTTTTCAAATAGTTATTTGGTAATTTTGTAAACAAAGGGGGCTGCAAATGCAGAGTTAGTAGTGCACGTGGTGCAGTTTTGCCTGCTCTTTTCTCATGGAATTATAGAATGTGTTGGGTTGGAAAGGACATTAAAGATTATCCAGAAGAGTGTGTGAAGAGAGGTTGTCAGTGAAGACTGAGGCAAAAAAAGTGGAGTACCTCAGTCTTCTCTTCATCCATTGTTACAAGTTTACCAGTGCTGTTTATGGGTGAGGGGTGTACACAAATATTCCTAAAAACTGGATTTTCCTCTGTTTCCTCAGTCTTTCAGTTTGTCTCCACACATGCTTTAGTGTATGTTCTTGCAGCTCTTTTGTTCCACTAATAACATGATTTTGGTTTATAATCCTTGCACCAGACTGAGCGATCCATTTCTGTACATACAGGTGTATTAACCTTATTTTTATTGTTCATATTTTCTTCTTTTTATCTTTCAGGAGACCAGTACTTCTTTTCTTTCTAACTAATTTCCATAACCTTGAAATAAACCTCTTTGTTTCAGGTTTTCCCTGGGAGATGCTCGCAGGCCACTCCATGAAACTGCAATTCTGGTGGAAGACATTGTCCACACTCAGCTGATAAACTTGGTAAGAACATAACTGGCAAAATAGCCTAAAAGCCCTTCAGTCCATATGATATTTTTGCGATCTAATGACTAATAACAGATTGTCCAGGGTTTAGGAACAAATAAAACACAGAAATTGAGGGTGATGCTCTGGTCTCAGTGATCTGTGGAACCAGATATGCAACCCCACCTGACCCTGGGAAGAAAGCTAGCTGATGGGTTTCTTGTTAAAGAAACTTTAAGTTGTTAGAAGAACTGACTATTCTTCTAAAGGCTGCCTTGCTGTCTTTTTTTTTTTTTTTTATGTTCTGTTATTTGTGTTAATGCATTATTTGCTTAGGATTTATGTCTTAATATTCCTTCCATGAGATGTTTTGATTTCTGTCAAAAAAACCCTCCAAAATATGGAATATTTTAATATATTGAAAGCCAATGAAAGTGTTATATAAATGAGGTTGTTTTGAATCACTTCTGTCAGAAACAACTCTGTATTTAGACCTCTGTATATTTTATTAAAGTTCAACAACTCCTCTTAAGAAATAAATCATGGCATTTAACACCATGGCATGAATTTGCCATCTGACAAATCACTATACCTTTGTATAGAAAGGTATAATCTGACATGCCACCTGTGGCTTCATAAAAAGTGTGTTTTTCCTAGTATAGCCATTAAAAGACACGAAGATGTGGCACTGAGGGACAGGCTTTAGTGGTCTTGGCAGTGCTGGGTTAATGGTTGCACTTGATAATCTCAGAGGTCTTTTCCAACCTTAATTATTCTGTGATTTGAATGAAATTGCCAGCACGTGTGGGAATGGACATTATATGGAACTAACATATATATATTGTACTAATACATATTATAAATAATATTTACATCTGGTGAGTCCTTGGATCAGCTAGAGCTTTGAGCTGCAAGTTTCTACACCTCTTCTTTCTAATGAGCCCTTTCAGCCATGACAAGGCTTTTTAAGTTTCAAGGTAGGTTCTGGTACTACATTAACTAGAGCTAAAAACTTCTGTAAAAGGATGAAATTCAGAATGGGATACAGCACATATTATAAATATTTATGTGTGTATAAAATATATATTTTATATTTCTATATATTCATGCATATAAGACATATATGTTTTTAATAGAAATACACTAAAATCAGATTTCCCCTTGCCTACTGTATGCTTGCAACAGGTGTTTTCCTTCAGCTTTGCACCTAATCCAGCAGCCGCTCGGTAGTTTCCTGCATCTCAGCAAATGCCTTGGCATCCCTTCCAGCTCCAGGCAGTTTCTTTCTGCTCATACTTCTACAGCCCAACAGTGTATCCCTGTCTCCACAGTCTCCTGGCATCTTTGTGGATTCTTTCCTTATTACACTCCTCTTGGGCTGTCCTGAACATGCCCCGTGGCTCCTTGGAGGGGACAACGTCTCTCCCCTCTCTGTAGGTTTCCCGCTGGTTAAACACTCTGTCCTGGGCATATATTTGTAGTTCTTATTCCAGCTTTAGCTCTGACAAAGTAACATTTTCTCTTTGTTAATGACCCCTGTAATTTATGCAAACCGGTGGCTGCGGCTTCGCTCTTCCCTCAGCAGTAAGGTGCTGGAGTCTGGGCTGTTCTGTCCCACCGGGGCTTCGCTGAGCTGAGCTTTACCAAGCCCTGCAGCTGAGAAAGTGCAACCTGTGGCCATGTGGTCTTTGCACTTTAATCAAAGCCGGGAACTTACTCGGGGGCTGGATGTGACCCAGGGTTAACCCTGCGTGGGGTGCAGGAGCTTGTAGGATTTCCTGACAGAAGGAAGAATGGGAATGGAGCGGCAGATAAACAGCTTTTCTAACCTTTCCCCTCCCAGCCCAAGACAGCACTTTATTTCTGAGGAAGTGAAAGTATCTTTAATAGCTCATTGCTTTGACCTCTGACATTCACATGCCGGAACTCTTAAATCAGAAGTGTTTTACATGCCCCGGGCTTCTGATAGGGAATTTTGCACATTTGTCACCCTCAATTGCACATCCTTATTGAGCTTCTATGCAGTTACATGAAATTTTCACTTTACATATAGGTGTTTTTTGCTGCTATTTACCCAGTACTAGAAAAATGCTATTTTTATAAATGAAGCTGACTGCAGAAATAAATTTATTGCTTACCACCTGGATTTTGTCATATTGCTCATGTTAATGGACTACGCAGTTCTCACTATGTAATTTAATGATTTCTTGTTTAATTCATGTCCATTTTTCCATCCATAACAGAGGTATAAAGCTAAACTGTAGAAATTACTTTTATACCTGCCATAAAGCTGGCATGTTGCACACATCTTTCATAGTAAACATTTGCCAGAAGAGCTTGTTCTTGTTGATTAAGTCCAGGTTTGAGCCTCTACATTAAAAAATAAGTTTCCAGCATGATTACCTTTGATTGGTTGACTTTTGATATCACACAGCTTTATAGTTCCAGCTTCCTATTTTCAGAGTTGATCTGAACTCTATTAAATCAAGGTCTGGTCTGGGCAGATTTATACAGTCACTGCTTCAAACCACTGTGCACTTCATGAAGTCCGGCTGCTGTAGCAGATGAGTGCACTGACAAGGAAAATTCCTGGAAAGCAGATTTTTAAGAGTCTTCATCACATTTTATGATCCATTTTTGGGTATATTTTGAATAATATGCACACTGCTTTGCATAAAGGGAAATTCTACTAAAAATGTATAGCAATGTATAGGAGGAAATGAGCATCTCCAGAAAAGATTCATTTGGTTCATTTCATCCTAAAATTACTTTCTGAGTTGAATGGGTTTGTATCTCTCAGAGAATTTATATTCTCAGCCGACTAAGAAATGAATCTTTTGACAGCTGGCTTGGGTTTGAATATCTAAGAGATAAGCATGAAAGATGATAGGGAATAAATGGAATGAATGGAATAAATGGAATAAATTCCATCATACTTGTGTCATGAGTTTGAATTTTTTATGCTTATATTATAATTATTATACCTTTTGTTTTTTTTTATATCAAGCAACAGAAAATCATAAAGCCCCTACATTAGAAAGTTCTGTACATTTTTTGGTCAAGCATAGTGTATTTGCTAAGCACAGTGAATTTAAGTTTTAATTTGAAATCAAGTTCACTGTTGACTGATAGTATTTGGTAACAGATCTAAATGTTCTTTTATAGGTAAATGTTTAAGGAACTTATAGATGCCTTAATGTTACCCTAAAACTGTACTTCTTCATGTGGGCTAAGACTAGAGGTTCCAAACAAAGCTGCATTTTCTTTATGGTTAGGCACAAGTAATACAAGAAGAGTTGTGCCTACAAAAACAGTTCAACGGGGAATGCAAAAAGATGTTAATCAGAAGTGGACAAACCTTTCCATTCCTGACCCTTTGAAGTGGAATAAGACCTATTTCATTCTTCCATGATGTCTGATACAGTCTCCATGTGCACTAAGAAGGTTTTGAAGCATCATCTTCTATAATAGCCTATTCATATCTGTTCAGACCCTTAGAAAGGGAACTTGAAGATCCTCCTTTAGGACAAATGTATATTATTCAGCACTTTGTGTAAAAAAAAAAAAAAAAAAAAAAAAGCTGTAACTAAGAGGAATGGAATAGGAATTTTTGCTCATCATTAGACTACCATTGAGAGATTTGCACATACACAGATATAAAACAATTTGGAAATTATTTTATATAATATTTGTGAAAGAGAAAAAGTCCCTCTTCACCTTCACCAGCTCTCTCCAAACTTTTTATCATTCTGGGCTGGTTCATAAGAAAATGTAGTATTATTGGACTAATATTAAAAGCTAAATATTATTAGTATCTTCTCTTGATAGGGCCATAGCTTCTTGTTCATGCTTCAGATGTCACGTTCAAAGGCAAATGGACAGTAAGTTCATGATGCACTAATGAAATCAGAAGAGCTAGTAAGGAATCACTTTCCTTATGCTGGCAATATATCAGCTTGGTGTTTGTTATCAGAATGAAATACCAGCAGTTTCTCTTGACACACTAGGTATGGCAGGAGTAGTGCAGGCACCAGTTTTCCCAGAGTTTGGTTATTCAGTGTAGCACTAGATTTGAAGTTCAGTCCTTTAGATTTTGTTTCAGAGATATCGAAGAGCTTTTGGGAAGAGATTAGATTTGTTTTTACAAAATGGAAGGTATTTTAGCAGTAGGACAGAGTTGAACAAAGGAATAGGCAAATTACACATATGCACAACAAAAAATACAGGAATACAGGTAAGTAACCTTGTCTGTCCACAAAAGAGTGGCTGCTCAGAGGGAGGGCCACAGCACATCACAACAGCCTTGGATTGCAGCCTTTAAATGTTTTATCTGCTGTAATTCTTTGTAATGTGTGATAAGTCTTTATAAAGATGGTCATGAATGGTAGAATTCACGTTAATAGAATTGTGGTTTGCTCTCTGTCAGCCAATGTGTGTCTGCTGGAAGATGGACTCTGTTCTCTCCAATTGATGTCAAATGATTGAAGTCAGACCCAGTCAGTTGCCTTTTTTTAAAATTGAGTAGTGTCAACTTAAAGGTACTTCAGTTGCCCAAAACCATACTGTACATGATATCTGTTGGAATTTCTTTCATCATTCACTTTTATCTTCCTATGTTTTTTAATTGTATACAACTTGTGCTGATACCTAAAGCTATTAATATTCCACTCTTGTTTCCTGTGTAGGAGCATGATTTGGGTCCTGAGTTACTTATATGCATAAATGAACACTTTAAGTGTACACATGGATAATTTTTTGTTGTTGTTTTTACTATTCAAAATAAAATATCTCTTACACACAACATTTATTTCAGAGTTAGTCCTTTGATCTCAACCAAAACACAAAGCACAGGTCAGCAGGTGAATAGTCTATACTGGCATACACAGATGATATTAAAATGCAGCAGTAATTCATAGGTAGAAAACTTAGAGTGAGATGCAGAAATTCAGCAGTGTGCCTGAGTCTTGAGTAGATCTGTGGTAAATCTATTCTGTGGAATAAATTGCTTTTTATAGTGAGTTTAGTAAAGATTGGGTAGTCATTTGCCTCTTTTACCTAGGAAAAGGAATGGTGAAAATACAGTGACAGGTATAAGTTTACTGATAAAAAATGCAGTTACTTATCATAAGTAACATGAATTTTATGTTTTTAGAGGACTGTATATTTTCTGGATCAAGGTGTACCCAGCTTTATTCCTGCAGCTGTTATTCTTTTACTGCAATTTAAAACAAAAAAGGAGAAGGGAAAACTCACCTTCACTTGCCCTTCCAGAGAAAAAGATTATGACAATGGGAGAGGCGAGTAGGAAAATGAGGACTTAAACAGAAGCAAGGATAAAGCTTTCTTGGTCCTTTATAGGTGTTTTGCTTGTAGAGGTTCTTGGGTTTTTAAAATTAGATCACAGTTGTTATTTGTTCATGACTGGATCAGTCACTTTAACGTGTGTAACCTCACACAGCTCCGGGTGTGCTAACTATGTTTTGGAACTGTTCGACTTGTAACCTTTATATACATAATTGTAACATTTCTGATGTTCCTTTTAAGAAGCAAAGAATTGAAAGCAGCTCCTTCATGGTCAGGAATTGCCCACTGATATCCCAAAGTTACGTGCAACTGTCACTTATGCCACCCCAGCAACAGGAAAAGTCCTTGTTTTATGAGTCTGTTTTAAAACAGTTATAAAGTTTCCTGTGCAGGACATTAATTAAAGGGGTTATCAAAATAAGACAAACTAATATAATTTGTGATTGTACAAAATAAAGGAAGTCGAGGGTACCATAGGGACCTAATGAATCACAGGATGGAAACAATCTTCTGGCTAACTAAACATTCAGACTTTGTACTAAGTCACAGGGTGGATGTACAGCCCAGCAAGCCGGAACATGCTGTGTGTTTACATGGATGGGATAAAGGCAGTTCACAAAAACCATCTGGGAGAAATCCTGACCCTATTCATTCTATTCCTGCTGTAGAGTCGAATAAACAACGTGCATGCATTTGCAGCAAACACATGGCACACCTGCCCTGGAAGAAATCAGACTGGAAGATAAGTCTGTAGTATAACAATTTCCCTGGGTACCAGCACTGTGAGTTTGTCTGCATTTCCTCATGTGGGATGGAAAAAGAGAGATGGGGCCTTATATCTAGCAACTGGTTAATTGTTCCCTGTGCAATTGCAGCATTTAAATGTGGTCAGTATTTAGATTTTTATGATAGATTTATATGGTAATTTATATGGAAAGATCTGAGTTTTCTACTCTAAACTTGTCTTCCCCTTGTTCACCATATTCAGATCTATTTTCAAGCACAGAATTTACTTCAGGAGATGATTCAGGAGTCCCAGTTAGGGATTCTGGGCTCTGTCTCAGCTTTCTCTTGAGACTGAGAATTTAGTGACTTGGTCAGATTTTTTTTTTCCATGGATCTCTGTGCAGGGTCACCATGTGCTCTAACACAGGGCTGCTGCTTTTTGCCTGGTCATGTAGAGATGCTGCTCAGCATCCAGTGGTGATGAACTTCACTGACCTTACAAGTGGAAAGACACTAAGATACTGTTATTAAAACCCTAAATTATCAAATAGAAGCAAATGAGTAATTATACCTACGAAGTTGTACCAGCATGTTCAATAGTGGAAAAAAAAGATCTGAAGCCTTGACTAAATTAAATGGAAAATAAAAAGTCATCAGTGCTTGAAGGTTGGGTTATAACACATAAAATGTAAAGCCTGAAGATAGTGCAGGCAGCAATAATCCCAGTATTTCCTGGTTTTCTGTATCAGACTGGGCCTTTAATAACAATATAATGGATTTATGTGTACTGTAAATATATAAGAATTTATGTCTCTATATTTACATGGTTGTTTTTTCCACCCTTCACACATCACATTCCTGTTTAGGCTGTTGGGCTAGAGGAATTAAGTTAAAATTTCACTTGTGGGGGTTTTGGAATCTGTGGCATTCTTAAATATATATGTACTCAATTCCCATGGCTTCTGTGGCTCTTATGAAACAGTTGATAAGCTGAACCCAGCCATGTTTCCAAAACACAGATACATCCTTTATTTAATTTTTATGTAAAATTTTAGGAGAATAGAAGATATTAACAGCTGTTGAGGCCTTGGATATGCTGAGATGAGCAGGGACAGTCAGTGTACAGATGCAGTGTTCAGGGTATTTGCCTGCTTCTATTGATGTCACTTACTAACAAATCAAGAAGTTAAGAAATTTAAGAGTAATCATTAGATTGTTATTGCTCAATGTGGTGAACTCTGGCAAATCAGTATTCTGATTATGATTTTGAAGAGCATAATTACATTCCAAGCTCCAGAAGCCAAATGTAAAGTTGATGTTCAAGGTTTCATTCTTTCTTTAACTTCTTTGTATGGTATAAATAGAATATTATATGAAAATATGTGTAAAGTCTGTTCTGCACACAAAGACCCATCTTGCCTAGTATTCTGATAGAAAACAGTACATTAAATGAAAAGAATCAGAAATTTATTAATGGTAAAACATAAAAGCAAACAAATATGACAAACATTTTTTTCTAAAGCTGAGGTAATGACATCAGATCATCTTTTATGTCACGAGAGATAAATGGGCACTTCAAGCATGTGATTCTTCATGTCCTAACATAGTTATTTAAAATTCTGGCCATGCACTTAAAATCTGGACTTCTTAAGTGAAGTGAGAGACATCTCACCTCTGTGGCTTCAGGCACTAGCTGTATTTCTGTTATAGTTATGTAGTTTTTCATTGATTCTGAGGGGAAAAAAAATAAAAAAGCAAGCAACCTGTAAACTTTAAGTTGAGAAAGACACAAACTGATTTATGGGTATATGTGGCAGAAAAAGAGTAGTGTAAAACTCTGCATGGTCTTGAAGTGTAACTCATAAACCTTAATGGTCATCTCAAAGTGGTTAACAGAGCAAATTCATTTGTAATTTCTAGATCACCTTATCTGATTTCAAGCAAACCTGATAGTTTCAGAATAACATTTTTTAGGAAGATTGGCTTGTTAACAGTGTTACGGAGTTACAAGGAAATGTGGTCACAGCTGCTTCTGGTTTCTTAGCTAATCCACCTGATTGGAAACAACAGGTTTTTGATATTTTTCCATTTCTTACACTGACACCTAGTGTTCAGAGGTCCTGAGCTTCTAATACTGCACTTGGTTATTAATAGGCAGTTGTTGATAACAAAGTTCTCCACCTTTTTCAACATCTTCCAGTTCTGTTCTTCTGCAAAAGGAAACAGTAGCTGAAGGCAAAGGTGTTACCATCATTCAAAACAATTTTATTTTGGAAATACAAATAGTGAACAAGTACTGCAAAACTTGGCAGAAGCTATTTTACTTCTTGAAGTGCTGCAAAATCTGTTTTCTTAAAATTTAAGTGCTTTAGTTTTGGCAAATGCAGCCCTTTTGTGTCTGTAAGTGTCACTGGCCAAGAAAAACAGTGATAAAAGCAGAAACCCTTAGATCAGTATTTATTTAATTGTGGGAGATGTCGATGCTTTTTATTTCTGTGTTCTTTTATCTTCAAGCCACGAGTTCTACCTGATAGGAGTGTTGATGGCTGCACAGTCCTTGAGTAGACAGAAAATAACTTATACACAAAAACTTGCACAAACAGTCTTTTATCTCAGACTTGCAAATAAACGGAGCAAGACAAGTATGGGCTGTAACCCATTCCTGACAAAGATGACAACTGAGAGTAAAATTAACTCTCTGCTTTACCTGTGATTTTGCTGTATGTTAGCAGAAGAACTTTCCATTGCTTAAGATATTAGGAATTTTGTATGACTGTATCCAAAAGTATCAATGATTTTTTTTACTCATGTGTTCCACAGAAAAATGAAAGCTATACAGGCACAGAAAAATGTGTATTAAATTTCACTTTAATTTGAGGATTCTTCCCTTTTTGGTTTTAAGACTTTTCTGGCAAATGCACCAAAAAGTCACCTCTTCAGTGCCTCACCATTCTCACAGTAAAGAATTTATTTCCAGTACCTAATCTAAACCCACCTCTGTCCATTTAAAGCCATTCCCTTTTGTCCTATCACTATGTGCCCAGACTGCCCATTTTGTTATATCTTGGGTAAAGGCATTTTACCTCTGTGTGGGCACATGGCATAGGAGGTACTTCAGTAAATTTTTGGTTGTCGGTAGTTGTTATTCCTGTGAATCAGATATTCCTGTGAATCCTCTGCTTATTGGAGAAAAAAAATCAGTGACAATAGAGAGAAATGTTACTTGTAGGGTACTATTTATTTGACTTCTTTCAGGCATTTAAATGTTAGGGTGGTGAGGCCGTGGCACAACTTTCCCAGAGAAGCTGTGGCTACCCCATCCCTGGAAGTGTCCAAGGCCAGGTAGGACAGGGCTTGGAGCAACCTGGGGTAGTGGAAGGTGTCCCTGCCCATGGCAGGGGATTGGAACTGAGTGATCTTTAAGGCTCCTTCCAGGCCAGACCAATTATTGTTTCTGTGATTTATTTTCTGGGTGAGGTGAATTTGGACCCAGAAGGGTGATTTTTGTCTAGTGACTATAAATTATGCCTTGGGTGACCAGCTCGGATGTAGATTTCCATGTTTAGTCAGAACTCCTAATTGAGAGAGAATTCCCCCATGGCAGAAGTCTTAAAGCAATGCAAGAGGAAAGCAGGTAAACAGGAATTTCTTTGATGGTAGAAGGAGGTGTCAAAAATGTTAAAAGCTACAGAAACGTCAGTGAAAATAATGGCATACTGCAGGCCTAGGTTTCTGTCTGGGAAGAGGCACACAGTGTCCCAAAAATGAACAGTTTTAAGGGATAGGATTTTTGAAAAGTCATCTTGGAGCTGATCCAAAACAGAGTTATAAGTCTGTTAGAAGTCTGAAAACTCTGGGGTCTATGTTTTTTAGTAGATGAAGAGAAAGAAATCAGAAAAGATTTGGAGAGACAGGCTGGCTTGAGATACATTTTCTTTAAAAGAGAGGATAGACTGAGGACACCTGTACACAGTGAGGGAAAGTACCAGAGAGCAAAGAAAAATTGAAAACTCAGTGGGCAGGATATGATGCAGCTACTGAGCTGGGTCAGAGTTGGGAAAAAGGCCAAAGATTTATGACAAGAGAAGGTGTTCAGGAACAAAAACTAAGAGCTGCTTTGTGGGAATGCTTATTTTCTCTCTTGTAGAAGAAGAGTTATGGAGCTTGAAGTGGAACCCAGGTTGTGAATGAGGAATGCAAAGCCTGAGATTTAGCAAAGAGTTTTTTTAAGTAGTGGGATAAAGAAAGATGAAAACAACCTTGTAGTGGAAAGAGTTTGGAAGAGCTTCCCATGAGACTTTCTCAAAATGTTCAGTAGCAAGAGAATGGGAATAATTGAAATAAGAGGCAGAGGGGTTTGAAAGAGAAACTGTGGCTGGTGCGTTGGAGCCTGCAGAAGATCTGGTCTGGAGAATGAGTTTGGGAAGTAACTTTACAGGACATTAAGTGCTGATGACAGAGAAGTCATCAAGAAGTAGTAAATGGAGTGAGAGTCAGCAGATGCTTTACTTCCAAATTGAATTTCGGATGAGGCCAGAGAAACTTAAGTGGATAATGATGGAACAGGTGGAATGGGGCTGTTGGTGTCTGTGTGTGAAGGAGAGCATAAGATGAGGAAGAAAGGGAAGGGACAGATTCTACATTTTAGGAAGGAATTCCTGGTAACACGGAAAGTCTTGTGACAAATGCTTCTTCTGTGGACAGTATCATACACATGGAGATGTGGATGCTGGCATCTCTGCACCATCACATACAAGCAAACATATATCTTATATATAGATCAATAATGGGTACTTGTATAGTGACACACAACTTGATGCCAGTATATCAACCTCACTGTACTCAGCAGATACTGTTACTAACAACCCTTCTCACAATACTCAGCAACTACTTTTTTGTCATCTCTAATTCTTGAGTGTGTTTTTACATTGTTTACCATTTTTGTCTTTGATGATTGTATGCCAACATCAGCATTCCGAATTTGGGAAAAAATTTATCACTTTACTGATGAGAAATGAAAGTACAAAGAAGACAAAGTGGATTTTCCCTAAATCATGAAACAAATTAATGACACAGCTGAAAAAAACTGACTGGTTGTAGCAAGAGGGAAGCTGTGCAAAGCTATTTTATATTGACGGTCCGTGTCTCAGCCAATTGGATTTTTATTTGACAGTCCAAAGGTGTAATAACTTTTATTGTAAGAGGAAGAAAAATACATCAAGACTAATATGTAATGGAGGACCTACTAGGGATATGCATAAATGCATATCCTTTTCCTTGTATATACAAGCTTAATTGTGTCTCTTTTAATTTTGCTGTTTGATTCAACAGGGTTGTCAGGTAATTGTCCTATTGAAAGTACAGAGGAGGATAAAATTTCAAATACCTTTGTTAATCTCTTTTGGCTGTTAAAAGAAAAGATTTATTGGTATCAAATTTTATTGCATTCTTAGAATTTAGGGATTGATTGGCTGCTAGTTTAGCTTACTTGTCTCTTCCAGTTAGAAACCCAAACACAACAGAAGAAAGACATTGCATTGAAGCTGACGTGCAACAAGTGAGTGAAAGTTCACTTGGCTTTTCCTCTCAGCACCAGGTGCAAAAGTTGGCTAAAAGTGCTGTGGCAGGCAGTTATTTGAAAGCAGTTTCTGGTTTAGTGTTTTATCAAGCCCAGGAGTGAAATATTCTGCAACTACTGCAGTTTCACAAAGCAGCTTTTTAAGGTAGAACTCTGAATTGTTTCACTAATTAAAATGGCCCAGTACAAATATTAATCACACAGTAACCCTTAATGGGAGGGGCTTGGGGATTTATGAAGGGCTATGGATGATATTTTAAAAGCATGGATTGTTTCTTTGTTTAATATACAATACATTTGCAGTCGCTAACTATACCAGAGGTTCTTGACATCTTAAGGAATATTTGTGATTTTCTACATCCACTCTTAAAAATGCTGGAAGAGGTGTATTCAATTCTGGTGTAACAATTTAACAGTGTCCCAGTTAAATTGTTGTGACTTGATTAAATAGGATAGTTTTTTTCTTGAATAGCTTCCCCATTGCCACCTTATATATGCTTTAAAATACCAGTTCCCTAAACTGCAGCTTTCTCAGAGTGGAAGGTGGAGGCTCAACGATGACATAAGCTCCAGAAGTGTAAAATTCAAGTGGTTTGCATGTGGGATTGCCAAATAACACGGGTTCGTTTATTTTCATTTTATTACACCGATACTCCTCCCCAGATGTCTTGGATTTCTGTGGAACCCTCCTTGCTTTAGATTCTTGCTCCTTGTAACTAACCATTTTTATTAGTCATCCTACTAATACACAGGGTTTTTACTCAGCACCTGTTTTCTTCAAAGCCCTTTGCAATAATAACTGGTTAATCCTCACATTGGTTCTGGATTTCGCTGTCATTCCTGTTCACAGGTGAAAAGTGAGCTCGATGACATCCCAAAAATTGTGTAATGGCTCTGACACCTCTGTTAGGACTTTGCCTGTTTTGTGTCCCCACTACCCAGGTTGATTCTTGGCCTCTCCACACACTGAGTTTATGTCATGCCAATTATAAATTAAGCATTTCCTTTTGGTTAATGACACATTTTTTTACCCTGATTTCTCTGCAATTTCCATCCTGAACTATGTGGAGGAACTATGCTGGAAGGAGCCTCAAGAGGTCATCTGAGCCATATCTCTGATCTCAAACTAATTTTGGCCTTTGTTCAGGAAAGCTCTTAAATATATACATATAGATGGGTGTGTACCCATGTATACAATTATTTATTAAATTAACCCCCTTTTTTGGAAGAAATATGGGAAACTGCCAGATCAAAGTTTGATGTAAACTACCAGAAGTTGCTTTAAAATACTTGCACAAAATATCATGATTGATAGTGCTGTATTAGGTAAAACAAAGAGATTTACACTGGAAAAGGCAATTATTGTTAAATCTGGTGTTGTGCCTTCTGAAAATATTGCTTGAGTTTTTTTTTTATTTTCCTTTTTTCCTTTCTTCTAATTTTTTTCCCTACTTTTTATGGACCTGTATCAAGAAATCCATTCCCTACCCAAGTAAGGTGGTGATTTTGCTGCTATAATAAACCCTCAACTAGTTTGACTATTCTTGGCCTGTCCATCTGAGAGCTACAACTTTATGGAAACAGAATGAAATAAAGTGTTCTCTAATATGTCACAAATCATAGTTAAAACTGGAAATCCAGTCTGACACTGTGGTCTTGATTTGTATAGTTTGCCTACCCCTTTTTGTTTCTGCAAGGCAGTGTATGTATTTGAAGGCTGGAGCTCCAGCCAGGATTTTCAGTCTTAACTGTGAATTTCCTTCCTTTAACAGGTTTAAAGCAAGCCTTTCAGATTGCTCCAGTATAGCTTTTAGGACTTGAATTTCCTTTGTGTTCATTTTGGGCCTTTTCCAGTGTTTATCCATACATTTGAAACTCCTTCAAATCTGTGAGTATGGGAGCAGTTACAATAGGAGGTGATGGCATTTCTATTATATTCCTGTTAGACTTGATTCAAATGCTGCCTGATTTTCAGCCCAAGTACTGCAAGCCTAAAATTCAGACGCTTGCTCAAATTTTACAGGGTTTGTGTCCAGCTCAGAGGTCTCTGTAATTACTATGTTTGGCTGGAAAATAAAAATTCCATTCCTTGAAAAATTTAGAGGTTTCAACATTTCCTTTATTTTTTCATCAGAACAAAACTAAAAGCTTATTTTTTGAAAGTGTAAAAATCTGCTGAGATGAAGAGGAATCTTGTCTAGCTGGTAGTCCTGTGTATAGGACAACAGCCCTGGAGAGGAGAGACCAATATTCAAGTTTCTACTTGCTGGAAGAATGTAAAGTTGAACCTGAGTGCCCCACATACTGAATGCATGCCATAAGACTGTTGAATACATCTTTTGATGTTATTATTTTTCTATATGATCACTAAAGTTTCGCTCAGTACTTATTTGCAAAATTGTTTATTTCAAGGAATATGATTTTCACAATAGAACAAAAATACCTGTTTTCAAGGTTCTGTCCAGCACTCATGATTAAAGTATTAATATATTTTACATGTGCAATTAATCCAAAATAATCCTTAAAAGTGATTACTTGTGGTTAAAAAACTCAGCTTAATTTTTATAAATCTATTGCTTCAGCTATAGCTGCAGGGTCTCATAAAAGCTTGACTGTTTTTATTTATTCATTTTTAATGGTAATTAATTCATATTAGTGGTGAACTTCATTATTTACAAAAAGTGATTTTAAATGTTTTGCAGGTTTAGCTCTGTTACATTATTATAATAGAGCACAAATGTAGCCAAGTGAACAAATTCAATGTTAGATATATCCATCTATAATCTGATTTAGTGATTGATTTTTTTTCCAGAGAACCCTTCTAACTAAAACCATCCTGTGATTCTGTGAATTTAATTCTGAGGGGAAAAATAAGCATTCTTTGTTAAAAAAAAGAAATAAACACCCAAACATTAAAGTCAGTGGACTTGTTGCATTAATGCTATACATTTGCATCTTCTATCACAATTCTCTGCTATATTGTTTCATAGAATCCTAGAACATCCTGAGTTGGAGGGTCATGAAGGTCCAACTCCTGGTGGGTTGGTGACATCCATTAAAAAATTATATCAATCTTCCCTGTTAGAATAAAGTCACTATTGTAAACTTTATTCTCTCTTCTACGTTCTTATGAAGAGAACGTACTTGCTTTAATTTCTGAAACAAATACTGTCTTCTTCCAAATTCCAATTGCAATTGCTAAACTTCCCATCTATTTTGATATCTGCAAAAATGCCCATACCAGTTGAATTTTTGAGACTGTTACTGTCCACATTGCATGTTTTGTTTGTGTGTTTGTTATTTGCCTTCTCTTAGCCTGGTGTGACAATGTCCTTTTTTGGTGACTGTATGGTGGCAAACACTGCAGTTCCATGACTCACCAGTGTCAGTAGAATATTGCTGTATGCTATAAAGAACAAAAAAATTGAATAGATATATAGCAAAAATGAATAATTAATTGAAAAAGGGACTGACTGTATAATTTAATGTCTCTGAGGATAATAGAATTTCAAGTTAAGGACTTCAAATGACTCTGTGCCCTCGTTGGGATGTTTTGGCATAACTATGGTCTAGTAAAACTAAGCTGTCAAAGCTGCTTCAGACTGTCTTGCAGGACTGTGTGTGTTTGAATCAGCAGTTCAGGATCATGGAAGTGAAAGGATTACACCTCGCCATTATCCATTCTGTGTGTAAAACATGTGTTCTTGCAGTTGTGAAATGTGCAAACACCTGTTTTAGGTGGGATTGGGATATTCTTTGTTCATAGATCTAATTAGTTATTTTGCTTTTCCCTGCAACTAGAGGTCCTTCAGCCCTTTTTACCCCATAGACACAAGTGATGGGTAAGAGTTACATCTGATTGGATTTCCATCTCAAGTCATTCTCCATGACATAATTTTGGGGGTGTTTTTCGGGGGTGGTGAGGTTTTTTATGAGCCATTAGGCCCTCCAGCAGTTAATTTAACAAGACTTAATGTTATACAGAAGTTATAGCTCTGGTGGATTTCTGGAGGATGGTTAAGGCAGAGTTTGCATTTCATATTCTGAGGGAAATGTAGTGCCGTTCTGCCGCCGTATGCCGTGCGTTTCATTAGTGCTGGAGACAGCAGGAGGCTATTTTGTGGAAATGTTTCTGTCACTGTCAGTAGAAACATGCCTGTCTGCTTGAAATATAGCCTGTGTCTTGCCAGTTCCCTGCTTCTAAGCAATTGCAGTAGGAGGATGTTAATCTTAACCTGTCACAAGCCATTTAAAATCCAAATTTTTATTAAACTGCCAAATGCTTCAGCAATACAAGTATGAGAGACAGGGCTGCGTTCATACGCAAGAGTTGCTGCCCTTCTCAGGGGCAGGAAACACTTTAATTACTGTTTATTAGTGCTTAGTAGTTAGATGTGCTGGAACTCCCAGCCAGGCTCTGCCAAGGGATGTGATCCCTCTAAGGTAGGCAGGAGTCAGCTCAGAAGCACTGGAGTGTGGATCTTGTTTCTGTTTTGCTGACTGTAGACCAGGAATTTCATGCACTCAAGGAAAGGATCACTAGCATATTTGTTGTAGATATCCATGTCTTTCTGCAGCCACCCTGAACACAGCTGCTCATACAGTGATGCCAGGATCATTTCTGGGAAGATCTAATTGCATGGTGGAAAATATAGTATCTTATTATGTCCTTGGTTCTTCTTTGAAAATATATTTGTGTCAGAGGATTTTCCTGTGCTCCCATGCTCTTTTTTATTTTATTTTTTTTTTTATTTTTTTTTTTTTTTAATGTGCAAGCCTGGCCTCATGTTTACACTTGTGTTTGGTGGATGGGCAGTTGAATACAAAAAAATTTGGAATTAGATACTTTATGTCCTGGTTGACAAGAGAGGGTCTGCATTTATGTGCCTCAATTCCCCCCATGTTCTACTTGAGAGCCCTGAAATGTTTATGGGTGTGGGCCAAGTCCTTACACTGGACAAGTGATGGTCCCTGCCTGAGTTGTCTCTCTGAAGGGCTAAAGGGTGATTTTGTTTCCTTCCTTTGCTCAGGTCACCAGAGAAAAGGGGTACAGGGTGCACTCCTGCAAGCATCCCTGGAGTTCTTTGGGAATTTCAGGGCTTTTCCCTTTCTAAGTCAGCAGTACCTGGATGAGGCATTGAGGTGATGATGTTCAACAGATGCATCAAGTGGTCTAATACAAAATTTATCACTTCACTGTGATGCCTCAGCTGGAGACCTCCTCTTTCAGTCACTGCTGTTAACTCATGAGAGAAGATTGAATTTAAGGAACTGGGATATTTTGCTCTTCCCTGCCAACCAGCATCCAGGCAAGGGAAGCACATTACTTGTTGCCAGAAAAGACATGCTTGCAGCATTCATTGCAGGCGTGTTTTCCTGATGAAATTGGTGTATCCAGAGAAAATTCAGTATAGGATAGGACTGCCGGAATATTCTAGAGACCCAACAGCTGGGAAGTTGTACAATTTAACCAAAGGAAGAAGTTAAGAATTAAGATGCTATCACTACTGTATTTAGTATTTGCTAGAGCCCAGCAATCAACATAAAGCTGTCCGAACCCAAGACATTTTTATGCTGTATGTTTTGGGAGTTTTCCACAAGAAGTAGTGCAGGCAAGCTGGAAAAGATGTGTCGTGGCACTGAATCCGAAATGACATTAGAAATGCTCTGCCAAGATGCTTTTTCTTCACAGCATATCCCTTATGTTATTCCTTATTCCTTGCTTTAGTGAGCACGATGATCAGGGAAAACATCCCATCTGGATAGCATTACCTGTAGGATGTGCAGCTTGTATGTATCTTCTGGAGGTTAGCTCTAATGTTAAACAAAGGAAGCTGATTAGAAACATCTGTAAAACATTTCCATAGTTCAGATTTTATACAGTGGGTATTGAATTACCTTGCACATGACTGCATGTCTGAACTAAAAATAATAAGGTAAATCTTTTCCTTTTATTAAAATTAGTATAATATTAATTTTATAGTTAAACTACATTTAACTGTTTCCCTCCTTGGCACTAGAATTTAATGCTGCTGACATCACTATGTATTTTACATGCCACTGAGAAATAATTGTTCATTTATTGATGCAGTATGCTACAATAAGCACATTTTAGGTGCAGTCAAAATATAAACATTAGATTGAAATACATTTTCTTATGTAAAAGTGTGGCATTTATTGAATGCTAAAGGAGAGACTTGCCAGCTAAATGTGTAATGTTTCTGACCATTAAATATATTATGTGAAATAGTTATATAGAATATATAAAATGATTGTAGTACTGCCCACTTAGGTATTATGTTGATTTATGAATTTAGTTAGAGTCCCTAGTAAATACCAAAATTGCTGATTCTAGGTCAGTATTTATTAGGTTGGTAAATTTTATGGAGAGGAAGGATTTGTGCATCCCAGAACTGACAGAGAAAGGTGTTATTTATGCAGTTAGAGTGAGAATGCAATTGCAATTTCAGAGCTGAGCTGAAAAAGGTTATCTAGTTTCTTCATATTCTAAATTACTTTCTAAAAAAGCTTATAAAGCCATGCATATAACAATAGTAAATATTTTTTTAAGATGTAAGAGTCTAATGCTGAAGATTTACTGTTCAATATCATAAGCAGAAAATTCTTACCTTTCCACAGTTCCCTGCAACAGCCTGACTCCAAGGCACGTATCAAAACAGAGAAAGGCAAACATTATTCTCTGGGAAAATATTTTGAAATTCAGCAAGTGTTTTGAAAACTATTATCATTATTGTTTATTGTAAGTGTTCTAAGATTGTGAAAATGAAGTGTTGCTCATAAATACCATGCAGGCTGAATGGCCAAGGGCAGTTCTCATCTCTAACACGCAGACTCCTACCCAAAGCAGTTTCATCCAGTATGAGTACTTGCTTTTATAATGTTTTTACCCAAGTTCATAAAAACTGCTAGTGGAACAAACACTTTGGTATGTATATGCAGTTATTTTTATTCAAGGAGACTGGATCCCCACAAAAACATCTTTTAGAGCAGCATAACATGAACAATTTCCATTTCATCAATTAGTGCCCTTATCCATCCTGAGAGGTGTCTGTATCTTATCTGTGTGCTGAAAAGGCAATGAGGTGTTTTATCTTTTGAAAAATAAAAAGACGTGTTGTGCCATGGTAGTGAAATTTGCTGAGTTTATCTCACTATCCCGCTTGGGAATGTATGTTTCAGCCCTGATAGTGTGGCTTATTAAATAACTGAGAACAAATAATGCTCTATTTTAAATGTATCTTAAGAAAAAATGTCTTGTGATTATTTCTTTTCCTCACTGAAAGTTTAATGTTTTTGCCTGTGCTATTGAATGAGTTTGGAGCTGACTGATCTCTTAGCCTGAGAGGAAGCAAGGCTGCAAATGCAGCCAGGTCCTGCCTGTCCTGTTCTGTGATTCTGTGATTAAGCATTAGATCCCTCCATCAGCTTGGTTTACCTGGTCTCATAATTTTGGAATGCACTAAGAGGAGTGTAAGCAGATACTTATTTTTAAAAAATACAGTTGTCAAAGTTGTGATCAGATTGTTATTGCATCTTGGGATTGAAATTGTCTCACATTCCTGTCCTGTGAAGGCTTCAAAGGAAGGATTTTGGGGGTAGATGAGGAAAAGCAATTTTTAGAGTGTTTGGAAGTGTATCAGTTCACCAAGTGTGTGTCTCTGCTGTGTAAATGATATTCCTCATCATATGCTCTACTGGGTGATTACTTCAATCGGCGTTTTTATGGCCAAAACCAGCAGCCTGGGGTTCCTGTGTCTTTATCACCAACTGTACTCTATGAAGTACAAAGCTGCAAAGTTTACTTGACAGTTTGAAGCCAGAGTAATTTACTTGTCTGAGACCTTAATGCAGCTCCTTGCAGTCCATCATCACTGCTTGAACAGGAGGGATGTGCTTTAAAGCAGGGATCGGAGCCGTTTGCCAGACGGGGCTCCAAACCAAACTCGAGATGAAGAATTGCTGTTTCTGGGTTTGCTTACTTTGAAATTGCAATGCATTGGGGATACTGGAGGAACTGTTTAAGAATGTTGGAACACCTGCGTATGGCACAGCACCTTTATTTTAACAACCCTATAGGTGCTCGTGCAGCAAATTATCACCCCAATGCATTCCCTTCATTTTGAGTTGAGTCTTTGCCAAAAAAAACACTCAGCTGATAGAAAGCTGGCTGAGGCACAATTGATTTTGGATTAGAACTCTGAATTTAACAGCATGGGTGAATGGATGATTTTTTTTTCCTTGAAAGATGCCATGGTTGCAAATCTGTTAAAACTAAATTAATTTAAGTTTAGATTTTGTTTATCAGATCTTTTTGAACTGGACTGGGCTGTGTCCATGATGATTTGAAAATTTCTCTACTCATTGTCAGGATGAAAATAATATTAAAATATTGTCTTTTTTCCTGTACATGACTTTCATATTGTGCTTTAGCTGTGGAGGAGTTGCCTTATTTCTTCATTCACAGGGCATTTTTATCTCTTTGTTTCTGAACTGTATAGCAGCCATATCACATAAATCCAACTGGATAGTCTGGAGTCATTGCTCTATTTGTTTTTCAAAGATAGCATTGCTTACAAATCATGAGTCCTAATTAAAATGAATAATGCTTTTAATTAAAAATAAAATCTGTGCAGGCCCCTATACAGGAAGGACATTACACATGTGCCATGCTTCATCCTCACTGTCAGTTTTTTTTTTTTTTTCACTTTTTTTTCTTCTGTCATGAAATTCCCCATTATGTTCACCCTCCTTGCCATTGTCCCTGTTCATTATTTCTGGATTGACTGACAGCCTGATCTCTTAAGATGCTTGACTAAGTGTTGGCTGATGAAAAGACTTTGGTTTTGTCTCAAATGGCTGCATTAAAATTCTCAGATTTTAAATTCTTAAGGCAGGATTTTTTGCTTTATTTTTCCTTGGAAGTTCTATATCTTTGGAACAATTGAATTCTTATAAAAGAACCACCAGCAAAACTATTTGAGCTATAATGGAGGGTGGAGGCAACTCGCCTGCCTATTGAAGTGCATCTTTCATCATCAGAACAATAGCTGGTTCTTTTCCCTTGTCAACTGACCATCTTTTTCCTTCCATTAATTAGCTGAAGTCTTGAACAATTCATCCTTGGCCTTCCACTGCCTGTTCTGATAATCCCTCAGGATACTCGGGATAGGATGACAAATCACAAGAAAATATGCTCTGATTTTTGTTGCTCTGCTGATGGGAAGGTGCTGTGTCTCCTGTGTGTGGAGACAGAACCAATTTCCTGGGGTTTGGACTGGATTTTGTGATTTATTGATTGTGTGAGTGCACGAGTTGCCCAGTGCCTCTGGGCTACATTTCGCTGTCTTTGGAGAGGAATATTTCTATGTCTTTAAAACCATAAGTAAGATCTAGGTAAGTGCTAATTGGAAAGCATCCGTGTAGGAGGAGACACCTAACAGGTTTCTCCCACCATTCTTGTCATTCTCGTGGCTGCTCAGGGGCAGAAGGGGAGGCATTGAGAACATAAGGAAAAAAACTCATTCCCTTTTCATTTCATATGGTCAGTGCTACACAGAGCTGCCAGGGAGAGCTTTTAGGAGAAGAAATTGTAGGGAAAATTCTGTTCATTTTCCAGCCCTCTGGCTGCTGCAGATGGAAACTTTGTAGATTTTGCTTCTGAATTCCAAACAATTATCCATTGGCATGTGCAAATACAATTTTTTTCATAAGTCAAATCAACCACATCTGGTGCCTGATTTTTCTCAGGTATTGCAAAACCCTTTTAATGAGTGCAACATTTTGTTCAGCAGAATAAAGATGTTTATAATTCTTCAAAAATGAATACAAAGGTTTTAAATATTTACCAATTTTTTTCACTTAAACAATACTAGTAAAGTACTAAGCAATTTCTGCTGCCCTTTATCTCAAGTGTTTTAAAGGAATCAAAATTATAGAAAGGAAATCAGACCTATGCTTAACTGCAGACATCCCTACCTCCATAGCCTGTAATTTTAACAGATGACAGCTGATCCTTTTTGGGATGTCAGTTCAATGATTCATCATTCACATCTCTGCAACTGGAGGTGGTAAAGATCTTGAGAAAATAAAATTGAAGGTGGCAGTTATTTCTAAGAACCCAAGGAAGGTTTTGAGAACTTTCCAACCCATGCTGGTAAATGGGGGGATTTGGGACATGTGCCTATGGGTGTCATTTATTTCTGAGTACCAGATTTGCTGAATGTGCGTTTGATGACTCTTAGTGGGGAAAGATGATGCAGAAAAAACTTCAAATGTGACTGAATGAGGGTGCATTGCTTTTGTATGGCATTGTCTTAGCACTGAAGGCTTATGGCCTGATTTATGAACCTTACCAGGCAAAATATTGCATCACCTGTGGTATCTGTGTTGTCTTGGACTATGGCAATGTTCATTTTTGACTAAACTGACTGTAAGTAAATTATTTATTTTCTGTGAATAACCTAAGAGAAATTAATTCATCCACTGGCACCCAGTGGCCACCAGGCCTGAAATTTATATTATAAGGTTTCCAGAACAATAATTATTGTAAAGCTTGAAAAGAGATCCTTCCTGTATTTGAATGACACTAAAATATTTTGAAGATTTCTTTGAAATACAGAAAAAAACTCCTCTGCATCAGGGTTCAGTTCTCTGTGTAGCTGCCTGGAGTACACAGGAGGTTGATACTTCAGTTCCTGCCCAGTTCAGGCAACAAAATTTAACTCAAGGTTTCTCTCTTCTAGATGGGAGCCATACAAGCCATACAAGCCTTATTCTCCTTTGTTGTTTCTTTTTTGTTTATTTTTTTTTAACCTGTATGAATAATTTCTCTTTTTTGTGAGGAATTAAATAAATGTCTATTAGCCAATCATGTATGATATGCTTTAAAAAATAAAAAAAAGGTTTTTTTCTGAAAAAAAAAAATAAGAAGGTACTGATACAAACATGTGTCCTTCAAAGAGAGAGTGAGAAAGATTGCCAGTGCTCCATGGTCAGGTTTTGGCATTTGGCAATGATGGCTGCTATCAATCTCTGATATATATTTCCTCTAAAAGGGTTTTAGAGCATGAGTATTTTCAAAACAAAATGCATTTTTTCAGAAAATTGGTAGCAAATTCAACTTAATGTTACATGTGGCCTTTCTGCTTCCATGTGGCACTTGTGCATCCTCATGACAAAGCTCTTGGTTGTTGCAATTTTCCAGAACATCATGAGCCCAGATGGGAACAGGCACTGGTGTGATACATGTGCTTATCCGTGGTGCTCCCATTCTTTATAAATTCATCAAAGCTTTGCATTTGGCTTTGCATTCCTTCTTACTGACATGCCCTGGAGAGAGATCTCTATTTGTAGAAAATTCTGAATTGAAGGTCACAGAAGTGAAGAATATCCTGAGTTGGAAGAGACCCGGAAGGATCGAGCCCAGCTCCTGGCCCTGGACAGGACAGCTGGAACAATCCTACCACGTGCCTGAGAGCGATGTCCAAACACTTCTTGAGCTCTGCCAGTGTTGGTCCTGTGATCACTTCCCTGGGGGACCTGTTCCAGTACCTGACCACCCTCTATGTGAAGAACCTTTGCCTTATAGCCAACCTAAACTTCCCCTGACTCAGTTCCAGCTGTTTCTTCAAATCCTGTTTCTGGTCACCACATCCTCTTCCCCTTGTGAGGATGTTAAAGACCCTAGTGAAGTCTCCCCTCAGTCTCCTCTTTTCCAGACAAACCAAATCACCTCAGTTGCCCTTCATGAGGCTTCCCTTCCAGCCCCTTCACCATCTCTGTATCCCTCCTTTGGATGCTCTTTAAGAGCTTTATGTCTTTCTTGTGTTGTGGCACCCAGAACTGCATATAGGACTTGAAGTGAGGCCACAAAGAAGACTGAGAAGAGAATTGGTCATGCTGAAGCCTTAGGAAAATGTCCACTCCTGAATGTATTGGAGATAGAGGTGCTTGAACCCACTAGCTGTGTGATTAAAAGAGCTAAGCATTACTTTACTGAAGAAGTACTGCTGTTTCTCTAATAAAAAAAAAAAAAAAGGCATTTTCATGTATGCATCTCAGTGATTTATGCATCTCTGTGCCTGGTGGTTTAACACTCAAAATCCTGTGAATGGCATGAGAGCTTTTCCTATTTTCTTGCCTTATTCTTTGCACCAGTGGGCAAGAGTGGTATATGTCATTTTTCCAGAGTGCCATATTTCACACTTCAATTTAATTTGGCTGATAATGGTTTGTTAAACAAATATAAATATGTAGAGCACAGGCTGAGTCTCACACATAAAGTGTTCAACCACTTCAGCAGTTCCTTTAAAATCCCACTCCAGCCTTATAAAAGCTGCAGGTGCAAAACAGTTTGCCTCTGTACTACTTGAACAGAAGATAAAGGTAATGTGGAACTTTATATTCAGTACAACTCTTTGACAAGTGTAACATTGTAAGAAGGGGAGTGGGGTGGTGGTTTCCATCAGAAATGCACATACTCATGAATGGGCTTACTCTTACTCTTTTACTGTTAAAGAGAAAGGACAACTGACCAGGGAGTGCATCAAGTCTGTAACAAATACTAGGCATTAGAATGGAAAACATGGCTCTTGCATTTTGAGCAAAGAACTATTTTTGAGGCTCTTTTGATCTCCAGTCCTCTAACTATGAAGGAATTCTTCTCACAGTGGTTACATAATTTTTAAATCTTGCTTTAAAGTGAAGGGGTTTTTTTCAGGCCAAAGAGAAACACCATATTCTTCTAATCTTCCTCTCCCTCCACTATGTAATTCAATGTATCTTTCAACAGAATTTTCTTACTTTCTTTGGGCATCCCACAAATTTCTGTTCTTACCCTGTTTCCTTTTCATCAGTGGGCTTTCAAGCCTCATCTGCTTTCAAGGATTCAATATCATCTTAGCACTGGTGTTTTGAATATTTCTCTCTCCATCTCGACTCATCTGTGTTTACTCAGGACTGCATTTTGGCACATTTCCCTAGAAGTACTTTTTTATCCACTGAAATTCAGGAAGAACTAAACCAAGCTCCTTATCTTTCCTCCCTTAATCTGAGAGTTGCTTAAATCCCTAATGTTCCCTGAGACCTTCTGCCCATTTTTTCTCTGTATCTTCCTTTGTACCATACCTAAACAGTGCTGATTTTTAGGGTCACAGAATCATTAAGGCTGGAAGAGCCCTCCAAGGTCATTGAGTCCAACTGTTAACCCAGCACTGCCAAGTCCACCACTACACCATGACCCCCAGCACCACATCCACTTGTTTCTGGATACCCCAGGGAGGCCATTCCACCACTTCTCTGGGCAGGTTCCCCTTTATATGTTTTGAGTAGGATTTCAACCTTTTGAACTTCAGGGAGTTCAGGGAGAATATTAGTGTTGTGGTCAAAACTCTGCTTTCAGCTTAACAATATTTAGCATTTATTCTGCAACTGTTTTCTAACCTCTTGTCAAAAACAGGAAAACAGGAAAAAGTAAAATGGTAGAAAACCCCTTTTAAATTTGGATTAATCCTTGCTTATTTCTAACTTCATGGAACACATATTAGATATTTGTGATGATGTTTCACTGAAGATTGACTTTTTTTCAGAAGTCATTATTTGAGTACATAAATACTCCAGGCTTATGCCTTTTGAAGTAAGAAATTGATTTTTGTCTTGTCTAACTTGAAAATGAGCAAATACATTTTTCTCACATTTTCAAATCAGAATGCTATTCTTAAGTGAAATGGGGCATAGAACATGGCAGAAGAAAGGCTAATTACAGAAAAACAACAGTGAGAAAGGAATTTATAGTAAAATTTTCTTTTAAAAACTTAGCAGTATGTTTTGAAAAGTAGAGAGTTTTAGAATGTTAAAAAAACCCAACTTGATAGGACATTCAAGTTCAGCTATCACAAATCCAGTCACACATAGCTGTTTTTTTTTTCCTTTAAAAAGCAGGAGTATGAGATTATATTGAATAGAGGTTGTGTTTTACTAGCCAATATTGGTGTCACTGGAAGAGATGTGTGGAGGAAATATTAAAAAATAATTGAGGATATTGTAAAACACAGATGAACTTGAGAAAATTAGGATCTCTGCTTTGTGGAAACTTTGTGTTAGAAACCTAAAGAGCAAGAGGTGCAATTTAGGCTTGGTAATTTGCGCTGTGCTTGTCTATTCCTGAGCCCAGGCAGCCACTGATGTTCATGTGCAGCTGTGGACAGGGCATTTTGTGAGGTTGATGGCAGCTAAAAACCCACTGGTGATGTAAACTAGAACTTTAGATCAGGTTTGGATTGTGGTCCCAGTGATGGAAGAGAAGTGCACCACTCAGTTTTCCCCAACCCTGCTCAGTGCTGAAGCAGCCACTGATGTGAGAGGTGGGAACATGGGTAGGAAAGAAAAGAGGATACATTGAAATATTTTGATGGGGGATTACTGTGATTCCCTATTCTCTCATGGAAATTATCACTGTTTATATTATTTTCCATGACAGAGAGCTAAGCTGTGACACATTATTATTCTGGATCGGATGTGTGGCAAGAATGGCACACTTGAAATTACAACATGTAATTATAAAGTAGGTGTTCCAGCACACTGCTGGCTGTGTCATCATTACAAAAAGTGAACTTGCACTGAAGCATAACTTGAGAAATAACACCTCTGTAAAATATTGGGGCAGAAAACAAATAGAAAATGGAGTGCCAGGACAGGAAATCATTTCAGTCTTTAGCTCTGCTGGGACCAAGGAGATTCAATTTGTACTCGGTAAGAGTGACTTCAAATGTTGTGCTCTTGCTGGTTTGTAGGAAGCTCCTTCTGATCTAAATATAAAGCCCAAAAATGAAAGTAGTATTTCTAGATTTACTTTAATACTTGGCATTCACAGACTGGAAGCAGGAGCACAGGGAAATTTTGAGAATGAACACATTTATTTTCTAGGACTCATGTACACATCATTGTACTGCAGCCAGAAATGCCATTGTATGCACTCAGTGAATGATTCACTATTAGTAGAACCTACTTATTAATATTTAGGTGTGGAATTTGTCAGTGTCCATCTAAGATATTATTACTTATATGATCAGATGCACTGCTTTTGTCTGCAGATGATAGAATACAACACTATTTCTATTTAATTTAAAATCCTTTCTTTATAAGAGGCTATTAACAAAAGTCTGTCTATCTTTTAAGCATATAAATCCACTGAAATTAAGCTAGATTTTCAAACTAGAGACTATTTCATCCCATGCTGGTATATAATGTATTTCAAAAGAATTGCCCATTACTGCTACAGCACTCAACTTTGTGTTTGGCCAAATCTATCAGAAGATCCTTTAGCCTTGCTTTGACTTTATTTAATAAAGTCTTCCAGAGAATGACTGCAAATTCATTAAGCAATCACATGGGCATCTTAGGCCAGTATCAGGATGGATGACACATTTCCTGGAGCCACAGTATGTGAATTCTGGCAATTTTGTTTGCATTGACTGTGGAAGCCTGAACTTGTACAACTGACTGAAGGCTGAAGAAATGGGAAGCATCCAGATGCATTTTCTTTGCATTGTGAAATGGGAAATCTGCTCAGCAAATTATCTTTTTATATCTAGTTTCTGACATTAAATGTCATTTAACAGAACATTCAGTGCTCATCAGCTGACATTAGATATCACTGAACTTACCATAGGACAACCAAATGTGGACATCACAGAGTGCTCTATAGAATTATTTGCACAGATTGCCATTGTACTGATTAGATTGCAGATGATGGGAGGGACATATAAAAAATACAGTTTGTCCCTGACATTGACAAGATAAAATTTATGGCTATTCCCCACTGGGTCATACGCAAGACAAGGTCAAGTAGTGAAGTGATGACCTAGAATGAAGAAAATGTAAAGTGACTGTAGATTAATTGATTTTTGTTTGTGTGCATCAGGTATTAAATTAGAAAAATGGGCATAATGTTCCTTATAAAGTACTCCCAGACTATTAAAAAGGGCACTGCAATATATATTTTCTGTGGTGTTGTTTATTTACAACCTGAAATCTGTCCTAGTGGGGGATCTCTGTGTTAGTTCCACTGTCTCTGCCACCAGTTTCATTGCAAGCATCTCTACAAAGGAGAATGCTTTATGATGCTACTATCTCATGTGACTTATCTCTCATTCATTAGCTGATGCATTACAGTTTATTACATCTGTAAGTTATAAAGGGAAATCTATCTAAAGAGAATGCAAAAACTCCAACAGCCTTAGGTTTATTAACATCAGTAACTTGACCCTAAATCACTGTGTACATGAATCCATTAAAAAGGCCTTGTGCATTAGGTCTTTAGGCTTTAGCTTTCAGGGTTTTAAGAAGGCAAATCTTAACTAAATGAAACTCTGAAGTTTACTGTGAGGCACGAGCTCAACCACTCTGCATTTTATTGTTGGTTGCAGCATGTGGTGAGTACCCAGCACAGAGATACATCTGTAACAAATAACGATTTTTTTTTTTCTCCTAAGTGAAGCTCAAACACATATTAGCACAGCCTCTTTATCTGAATGAACCAAGGCTGTAAATAATTAAGGAGTCTACTCTGGGAATACTTAGACCATTATGGAAGCTGATTTTCATTCAAGTTGTATCAAAAGAAACCCCAATAACTTTGCTCAACAATTTTACACACAACTGCCATTCTCAGCCTCGATGACGTGCTGTGACTAAGCCTGTTATTTTTATGCATTTACTTGTTCTTACTGAAGGAAGCACCAAATTTCATCCTACCTCTTGTTCAGTACACAGTGGGATGCCTGGGGTGGAGGACCAGACCTTTCTTTGGCTCTTTATTAACAGTGCCATTGTAGGCTTTTCCTCCTGGTGATATTGACAATTGTAGCAGCAATTCAAAAATGTTGTGAGGTTGCTGTCACTTCCATCTGTGCTGTCTCTTGCAGAGCCCTCAGTCTCTTTCTGCACTTTCACTTTGTTGACACAATATTTTTGATCAGAATTTTAATTTTGGTGTAGCAGTAGATAGGGAACTCTATTCCAGATGGAGGAGAGGGTGGCTGTTGTGTTGGAACCTTTAGGAACAGAACTAATTTTCTTTACTCAAAAACTCTGCAGGAATATACAAAATGCAGTGAGGACCCTGGAGATATCTGATCCAACGCACTCAAATGAGGACTATCACCAGTACCAGATCTGCTCAGCCATGGCCTTGTCCAGCTCACGCTTTGGCAACTCCACTAAGGAATTTTTTCAGAGCTCCTCCTGTTTAACTGTTGCAGAGCTGCTCTGTCCTTCCATGAGAGAGGTTTTCTTAACATCCTCCTCAATCCTTCCAAATCGCAATTTGCGGCTGTCATCCCTCATTAAATCATCTGACATTAACAAGAAGAATTTGGATCTGTCATCTTTTTAATTGCTTTTCAATTATTCATAGGCAGCAGCCTATAATTATTTGATCCCTTCAGCTTCCCCAAACAAAGCTGATTTATTTGAATATTAATGCCAGCAGACATTGTTATGTTTACAGTTCATTCACATCAGAGATATCCAGTGCTGATGACTGGAGTGAATTAAAATCTTTGAGTTTTACTTCCATTCAGTACAGTAGAAATAATTTTATCCAATATATCTCTTCCATGAGTTGTGCAGCCTTTGCTCCCATGCTCAAAACCTCAGTTCTTCTCAATGCCCTGTGAAAATGATGCTCCTGTTTTGGAACATGTTTAGATTTTCCATCTCTATTTCATTCAGCACAGATTATCTTTTTTTATACTGGTTTATGTCTGAAGCTTCCTTTGCTTTGCTTCTTAACTTGACTTGCAAACCTAATTAAGCCTTACTTTTTGCAATCTTTTATTCCTATACTTCTTGACTTCTAGTAGTGTGGCTTTCTTGCATGCTACAGATTCTATTCCTCCTCACAAAGCCACTGATTGAAAAGTGACTTGTTATGAATATGAGTTTACTTTTCTAGTATTCCAGGTGCAGGTTTTGAGCTGCAAAGTAGTTACTGTGTTGACATTGTTTATGCTACTGTCTCTTAGCTTTATATTAAAATGACTGTTTGTAAAGCTTTATGGAGGTTTGCAGGTTTTTAGTTTAAATGTTTAGTTAGTTTTTGGTTTAAATGTCACTGAGAATTACGATTCTATATGATATAAGACTGGCCCACTTACTCTAAATTAGAAGAGAAATGTATCGGGCACAGTTTTTATGGTTTGCATGTCTGCTAAATCACCTCTGCATTTCATAGCTTTAGCTTCTGGGAAATATTTACAGTTTTTGCTTAGGAGTGCATACAAGTTTAGATACAACAAACTCTAAATTTAAGCTCAGTAGAAATTTGGTTGGTTTGGGGTATATATATATATATATTTCTGCGTTATTTTGCAGCTGTTTCCTATTGCATGACAGGTGAATTGTTAACAGTGAAGGAGTGCTGCTAATTGGATGGGGAGGGAGGCAAATGAAGGCAAATACCTGCCCATGTGTGGGGTGTGGTTCTTTGACTCCTTTGGCCTGTTTGTGAAGTGGACGTAGAGCAGATCTCACTGTCATGTGAACATGTAAAATTCGCATAGGTAACCTGCCTTTTCCACAGTACAGGAGCCAGCCTTGACAGCAACCCAAAAGGGGAGTGAACTGTATTAATGGAAAATTTTATCTTGATTGTTAAAAATCTTACCCCCTACTTTCTTGACCTGTTAAATCCCCCTCAATAATCAATGTTCCTTCTAAACTTTTACCCAGCCTTCATCTTTTCTGTGCTACCTCTTGATCAACACTCTACATTTCCCTTTGGATCACTCCTTCCTCATATCCTTCAGAGAAGAATCATCCATTCTGTCATTGTGAGAACAGAGATTTCTTTCTATCTTTGTGACACCTGTATTGGTTTCACTCACTCTTCTTTTCACTCTTTTCGGTAAGCATAGTTAACAGTTTGTGACTAATACTTGAGTTCACCTTCTTATAAATACATGAGAGAAATGGAATTCTCCTATTGTTTTTCAGGAATTAAGGTACTTTTCCATTTATTTGTCATGTATTTTCATGTTTTCTTGTTTTGTGGGTTTTTTGTGTGTTTCCCTTTACCATCTATAGTCTTCCCTCTATTTCAATAAGCACTGCAGAGAATATCTCTAATAATTAGAGAAGAATATCCTTTTTTCAGCCCCTTTAAACTGTGCACTTATGCAGAAAAATAAAGATCTCTTCTTGTAGAAACCTGTGTTACAATTGTTCTAGAAGATAAACATCAGAATCCTGGTGGTTGTGCTCAGGCTCAGCCTTTACCATGGACAGAATCACGGAATCAGGATGTTACTTTACATCCTTGCTTTTTTGCCCTGAGACCCTCATCTTCTCTTGAAGATTTCAGTGATGTTTTTCTGGAACTTAGACCTGCTGGCACTTTCCTTTGTGCCTCACAAGGTATCAAGATGAAGGCTGGAAACATTAATTTTCCTCCTCCCCACTGGCATCAGTAGCATTATCTTCTGACTCCTCTGGCACCAGTAATGGATATCCTGGCTTTGTGCTCAGCCTTCGTAACTTAACATGTGAGCAGTTTCAGTGGAGCTGCACTTAATTACAAGGCTGCACAGTTGGATTCCCAAAGCAAAGTTCTCCTCAGGGTAGGGAAAATTATTTGTCTTCTCTGCTTGGACCTATTGCCAGTTTTCAGAGTTTTTGCAAAATACCGAGTACTGTTGTCCCTTGACATGAATCTCTGCTTCCTGTATTTTATCAGACTCCTGGCTCAGCCAGCTGGTAGTGGCTTGGATTGACTGGACTGACTGTGTGCCAAAGCCTTTCCAGTTCTTACCCAGTCAGAGGATGTGCAAGCTTAAATTATCAAGCATTGGTAGGTAAAATATTCAAAAATTCATTAAATGTGACCAAATTTCTCCATTGTCAGTTCAAGTCTGACAGTGGCCAATAACCTGAATTTCAAGAGAAGAATAAGAAATACGCACAATGTTCAAGGAGGTTCATAGCCCATTTTCTGTTTTCCTACATTCAACAGGTAAAGTCCAAATTCTACCCATTAAGAGCAAGTAACCTCCTAAATTTTCCATTGAAGATTAAACATCTTTAAATAATACAAGAGTCATGGGGTTCTGTAGTACTCTGTGTGACTAAAAGGGCTTTTTTTATGACCACTTTGATGGACTGTTAGAAGTTTGGAAGTAGACCATGGACCAAATACTAGGAGGACTCCATGAAAGTCTTTGATCTAGAACATTTTTGCAAAGAGATTTTTCTATCTTGTTTCCTTTATTTGTCTCAAAACCTCTCTGCATCTTTCCTTAAAAACTGTCATGTTTTACAATCATCCCTTTCATGTCATCCATGCTGCACTCCTGAGAAGTCAATCCAGTCTCTGAACTAGGAAATCAGTCTCTGATGCATCCAGGATAACTTTTTAAAATAAATATCTGTCTCCCATAGCACCCTTGGGCTTAGAAGGAGCTTTTCTGAACAATTTCAAAGATGCTTTCCATTGTTATTCAAATTGTTTGTGAAATTACCTCATATTTTAGTGTATTCTAACACTGGGAAAAGAGAGTGTTTGAGGAAAGGTAATTTCAGAGCATCTCCACCCAAGTCAAAGGGAATTTAAATTATATTGAAGATCACAGCATTTGCACATTCATATCCCAGTTGTGGGCTCTTTATCAGTTGCCAGGTGAGCTATTCCAGGATTTTAGAATTTAGTCTATCTGCTCATTAGACTTTAAAGCCCTCACAAATTTTTATGTCAAGAACCTACTTAAGAAATAAAATGCTTTAACTATTCCAACAGTTGCATTCAATTTGAAGGATCTAGTAAACATTATGAAGCAAAGCTAAGGGAAATCCCACATGGCTAATAAAGTTTTGGTAGTAATAGGAGATAAATTTTGAAGTTTTCATAATAGATTATCTAAATATCTCCAATGCAAAGCATTAAACAGAGGAGGCCCAGAAGCTGTTGTATAGTTTTTAAACTGTCTTCAGAATCTGAATAAATGTAATAATTTTCAACTATTGATGTTCTGGCAGAAATGTTACTACTCTTCTCCTGTGTTGTTATCACTATTTCTGTTCAGATTTTCAGAGTACATTTATGTGTTTTTTTATGTTAGCAAGGTCTTTCTACCTCCCAGTAGTTTGATTTTAACCATTTTCACATTTTCATTAAAACTGTCTTTTAGTAAGAGGAAGTGTAGTAATTTATCCTTACAGGGATGTTGTGACTCAAACACTCCCTTCCCTTCCTGTTGCTTGATCCAATGTAATTAAATAATAGATTTCATTTCATAACTTTGCAGTAGCAATAAAGAGGAAATTATCTTCTGAAGGCATGTTTATTTTTTTTCCTCAGCCTTTTCATGGCTTAAAAGTGATTCTTTCTCTTCGTGCTAAAGTAATGTGAAACAGCCTTTTCAAACTTATGTCCTTGGGAAATGAATGTTAATTAAAGAATGAACATTAAATAGGAGTTAGGAAATCAAGGCCTTTTTCAGACACAAATATCTGTTGTTCAGATTTTACATTTATGCTCCTTCATGGTGCTTTCATTTCTCTCTCTGAGCAAATCTCCCTCCTTTTTGCTTTCTTTGGTTTTCCCAAGACAAAATCTGTAACATTCGTGCTATTGATGCCTAGAGAGGCTACCTGGACCAGAGGCTGGACAAAGTTAAAGAATAAAGTAGGTATTTATTAAAAGACTTTCAAAGGATACACCTGGGGCAGCACAAGAGCCTGGCAGAGGCTCCACCCAAGATGGACCCAAGATGCACGATGGGTCACGAGTTTTCACACTTTTATAAGTTTTGGTCCATTTACATATTGGGTCTAATTGTCCAATTACAGCTTCAGGTTAGGAATCCCATCCTCCCAGATGGCTCTCCTCAATTCACTGTTGTTTACACTTCTTGGGCCTGAAGCTGCAATGGTGTCCTTGGTTCTCAGGCTGGAAAAGGATGGTTTTGTCCAAGTAAACTGTGAAGAGAACTTACTAAGAATTTATATGAAGTTCAGAGTCGCACACCAATACAGTACAGAATCTGAAAAATATAAAAGCTAAAACTTAAGGCATCACTATTACCTGTACAATTTACCTTGTTTGGTTTTTTGTAAGCTCTGAGAATTATAATTCATGCCAATGAGTAAGAAAATACAGCGAAGCAAGACATACTTAGAAAAACTTGGACTTCCTTTCCTAATTTTTGCATGAAAACAGGTATGCCTTGGACTGGGACTATTGTTTTCCTTCTATTTTTTCCTTTCTGTTGGATTAGAAGTTTCTTGGAAGAAAGTAGTTACAGATTTAGAATATTGGAACCATTTTGAAATGTCCTGGAAAGATATTTCTTGATATAAGACAAAAAGTTCATAGAACTGCCTATACTGAGGTGCATTCTGATTATACCTTGTCCTCATTGACATTAAAGATTACAGGAGAGGATGGGCCTTTCTCCAGTGTCATAATGTACACAGCACATATTGTGGTTGAAAAAGTATTAAAACTAAATGGTTTTGATTTTTTTTCTACTGATAATTTGGATACATCTTGCAAGGTGACACCTGAGTATCAAAATTCGGCAGGCAATATAATGTACCTGGAGCCAAGACACCTGTGTGGTCTCTCTGGCATCCAAAACCGTTTAAACCCATAGTCCTCTACATCTCTTATATGTCTCACTGTTTAATCTGAGAGATCCTACAGCATTTACTTGAAGTCCCCATCCAGACTGAGAAGCTCCCACTTGGTTGGCATGTGCACTTGAGTAGATGTGCATTAAAAAGTAAGAAGGAAGTCCAATGTGAATAATTTCAGGTAAAATCTTTTAACATACAAAGTCTTCCACCATTACCATGGTATTTCCTAGCATGAGCATGATTACACATCTCTCCAGCACTGTGAAAACTTCTAGAGCTAAGAGAAGATGTTGGTATTTTTGTATTTTGTATTTTTGATGTCTGTATTTTTATTTGAACCTGAATCCTCCTTTTCTCCTTTTGTCTCCAACTCTAAATCTTCAGAGCGTCGTCTTGCATATGTTCTGAGATTTGTTTTTTTAAAGTATGTTTTTATCCTTCATTGCACCCCAGAGCCTGGGCCCTGCTCTGACCCTCCCTGCTCACAGGGACACCCAGGGCTGAGGCCCCTCTCAGCTGTGTCTCCTCTGGAGGCTGAACAGCCCCAGCTCCCTCAGCCTTTCCTGCTAAGGGAGATGCTCCAGGCCCTCCATCATCATTGTCACACTCCACTAGACCCACTCCAGGAGCTCCATGTCTCTCTTGTCCTGAGGAGCCCAGAACTGGACACAGCACCCCAGATGTGCCTCCCAGGGCTGAGCAGAGGGGCAGGATCCCCTCCCTGATCTGCTGAGAATGCTCTTCCTGATGCCCCCAGGACACCATTGGCCTTGGCCTCAGGGCACACGATGGCTCACGGACAGTGTGTTGTCCCCCTGGGCGCCCAGGTCCTTCTGTGCAGAGCTGCTTTCCAGCAGATCAGTCCCAGCCTGGACCAGTTCCAGGGGTTTTTCCTCCTTCCTGCATTTGCCTGTGTTGAATTTCAGACAGTTCTTCTCTGCCCATCTCTCCGACCTGTCAAGGTCCCCTGTATTCACAGCACTAATGGTTGCCAGCTCTTCATAGCAATACTTTATTACCCTGAGGCTTCCTCTAAAAGCACTTTATCTCTGGGCTTGGAGGGGGTAAATACATGTCTTATTTTCCTTGTGTCAGACAGTGACGCCTGATTCCAATTTGCTGTCATATGGAAAGGAAGAGTATTTATTTAGTGTTCTGGTGAAACTAATATAGGGCAATGATTATTTTCCTGTGTGAGCAACGTAAGGATACATGATTTAAACAAATGGTGCTCTCAACAGCAATGGGAGAAAGGAACCTGTTTATATTAGATAGTCTCTCAATCAACAGAGAACAGGGGTTTTTCTGCTTGCAGCCTTGGAAGCTGTGTAAGAATAATCCTGAGTGGTGGTTTCTTCTGGGATTTGAAACCAAAAGACAGGAAACTGAGGGATAATATAAACCTCTGCTGGTTTGCATGCCACAGTAATATTAGAGAAAGAAAAGAAATAGAAATAATTGATGGATAGGAACTAAATCTGAGTGAGTAAACTAAATATTCAGAAATAATACTACAGTTCTTAAGAACAGTAAATTCTAATTGATTTTTTTTTCTTTGCTAAGGAAATGTGAATGCATTGTTTGATAAACAGTTTGCAAGTTTTTATTTTTTAAAAGTAACATTTAGTAGCATAAAGGCATTGAAAGATGTAACTTAGATGGAAATAGTAGTTATTGTTGAAATTCTCCACTTGAAATATCTATAGTGATACTGCTGTGAAAAAGAAGCAGCCCCTTGGGAAAGTTTCAGACCAAATCTTGTTAGTTTTATTTTAATTTGGACTAGATGACCTTGAAAGGTCCCTTCCAGCTCCAACTTTTCAATGCTTCTACAATAATTTCCTCCAAAACGTCATCATTTATATAGTTTAGATGCAGGAAAAATTAATGCCAGTGATTTACAATGGAATGGCACCATTCACCTCAGCAGTTAGAATATCCTGACAATCCTAGAACAGGGACAATCAATAACAGAGGACATCTACACTCATCTTCAGAAGTGGGGAAATCTGTTTGCTGAGTTTGGAGGCCTTTTGGCTGTGAGAATTTTTCAGTTTCAGATTGGCTAATGAATCTTTCATATCTACAAAGTTCACACTTCACAAAGCTTTTTTCACAGTCTCTTGCTCATTCTAAAGAACACTACTCCATCATTTCCACTTGAATGATATTTTTCAAGCTTTTTTTTTCTCCCTTGTAATAATAATAGATGCAGTAGAAGTTTCCAAGTTTGTTTTCTTGCCTGCTGTTACCACCAGCAGTGGGAGAGAACATCAGCTGTGGGCATCCCCAGTGACACACCAAATCTTGAATTAACACCTATGTAGCCAGTGAATAATTTGACCACATTAAAACTGAGTTCAGTGAGTCTGAATACTTTTCTGTACCTAGAGACTTTATGGTTTTAACGTTGTTGGTATAAATTCTCTTAGTTGGGTCAGTGTTGCCTGCTATAAATGTCAGGTGTGCAATAGGGTTTCTTTTGTTTCCTGGAGAGTAGAAGAATTACAGCCATAAAATGTTGGTCCAAAATGTTGATTTTGGAATTTGAATTGAAAGAAGGAAAAATAGAAAAAAGTCACGCCTGAAGCTAAAGTTGAAATATAGTTATTGTTCATAAATGCATTAAATTATTTTCCCTGTGTGACAGAAAATGGAAATAGTGCTTTAATTTAAGAAGTTAAGCTTAAATTATTTATAAAGAAGAGATTTAAAAAAAAATACTTTGATTCAAGCTCATCTTTTGTTAGATAGAGGTATTAATTTCACTATTTACTTGGAATTTTTTTTCCTTAGTAATCTAATATAATTTTAAAGGAACCATTCTGTCTCCAATAGGTAACAGAGCCCAGGAATATAGTGTATTTTCCTGTTGGCCCACTCCATTACACAGGCTGATTCCATGTAGTTTTCTAAGGGCTCTTACATATTTCTGATTTTTTTCTTCTTTTTCTTCGGTATTTTTGGAAAGGTCTTGTTCGTAACATGAAGAACATCAACTCAAATAAGCTGTCTGTGTTCTTCCTTTGCTGTTTTTGCTCCCTCTGAGTGTGTAGCTTCTTTTGTTTTATTTTTTCTACTGTGATGGTACTGAATATGTTGCTAAGAACCATAAAGAGCAAACCAAGTAAAACCCTCTGACCTTCTCTATGATCAGAAGAAGTATGTGATGTGTGAGTCAAACGAAGAGAGATGCTGATGTCTAAATTGATATTAAATGTTCAGTTTAACAGATGGGAATATTCAGAAAACATATTCATCATAGTGATCTGGGGGGCTCTTGGATAGCAGTGGTGTGGTAAAAACCCTGCAGGCTGAGGTGTGAGGCTTTTTTTTGGAGCTCCTGGGACTGGCTTTCACCCAGTTTCAGTCTGAAGGCAGCTGAAGGAAGGGCTGTTCTCTCCTGTGACTGGAACAACCTGTCTTCTTAATTTTTTATCAGTTGCTTGTTGTCCCTGACATTGAAACCATTGAGTATTGAACCTGTAGGTGTGCCCTTTATGCTTTTGGAAGAAGGGAGTCCCTGGGTAAACTGCTTATTGCCAAAGATGCTTTTGGGGTAATTCCTCTCCAGCTACAAGGAACTGGCTGCGGACTTCATATCTGTATCCAGATCCAGCTCTCTGGGCTGCCTGAACTGGAAGTCAAGAGAAGGTGAGGTGAAGCAGTGAATCTTGCTTCAGGGACTTGAGAGTACAGTTTTCATAAAGGGACAAAAATAGTAAATTTTGTCCTTGAAACCAAGATCTCAGTAGATGGCAGGGTCTGTGGGGTATGAAATCATGTTTTCTTATTCTCGTGATCTGTACGGACTGAGATTCACTGTATGTCCAACATAAAATAAAGCTCTTATCAGTCTCTACAGCTCCCTGAAAGGAGGTTGAAGCCAGGTGGGGATTGGTCTCTTCTCCCAGGTAACAAGTGATAGAAGAGGAAATGGCCTCAAGTTGTGCCAAAGTAGGTTTGGATTGGATATTAGGAAAAATTTCTACAGTAAAAGGGTGGTGAAACATTGGAACGGACTATACAGGGAAGTGGTGAAGTCACCATCCCTGGAGGGATTTAGCAGATGTGTGGATGTGGCACTTGGGGACATGGCTTAGTGGTGGCCTTGCAGTGCTGGGGGAATGGTTAGAATCTGTGATCCTAAAGGTATTTTCCAACATGCAACACGGAGCTTCATCTTCTACAGGTCACTTATAATCAACTGGTATTATATTAAATGGTCTTCAGTAAAAAAATGCTTACATTTGTAATGAAGTATCTATTAAAAAGAAAATTTATTGTCTTTTAATCTGCACATGGGCATTTTTTGTTTTAGACAGCTTGTGATGATTCAGTCATGCTGGTGAACCCTTGTGCAGTGATCCTGAATCATTACCTGTGAGAGTCCTCTAATGGGCTCCATAATGTAATTGTCTCCTCAGGATGTGCTAAGTGCATAAAGCACATCCCTGTGCTGACTTTAGGAAACAAATTCAGTGTTTTCCCTCTCTGTGTGTTAGAATAAGAAGCTCAGATGTCACCATTAGTAGCGTGTGAGATATTATACGGAAAAAATGCAGTGAAAAATTGTATTTACCTTTTCTATTTAGTTGCCTTCATAAAGGTATCAGGATACTCTGTTTGGAATGTATTTACAGGACTGTATCTTAATTCAGAATATTATTTGGTAATTTTATAGTAGTGTGGTTTTTTACCTAGAAAAGGTGAGAAAATAGGACATTTTAATGCATATTTAATAACACAACAACCTTCCTGCCTCTGAAAAGAAATTCACCCAGGTGAATTTTCTTGTATAACGAAAACAAAATCGTAGCTCCTGCAGCATTATTCTTGGCTCCCAGCAGTTCCAAGGCATGCAAACATCACCATTCCAACTCTGTCCTGCAGCTTAACTGGAAGGATTATGTCACAACATGGTATGTTTGTTTTCCAGCTTTTTGTCTGTTTGTCCATCAAGACGGTTTTGTAGAAGAAGTATCAGTGATTGTTGACTTTGGAGGTAGTGGAAGAAAAAATAATTCTGGAAGAAAGAAAAAAAGCAGACAGTCCCATTGAAGTAACTGTGCTTCTGTCACAGGAGAATGAATACTCCTTTCAACAAATCTATAATTTGCAGAAGTTGCAAAAAGAAAATAGCCATAAGGTGACTGTTAACATACTTCAGTTCATCCTGCCAAGAAAGTTAACTTCATAAAGTCATTAAATCCATGATTACATTTTAAAATATTATTCCCCAGCCATTTCTTCTTAGGTTTTAAAATATAGTTACTGTATATACTACCTTCTTTGTAATGGGAAAAATTGTAAAATACACTTATTTTTCATAAACTCCTAATTATTAACAGAGCTGTTTGCGCTCCTATAGTTAAAATTATTTCAACACTTCCGTTATTTAAACTTCACTTTTAGGGGTTCATAATTCTGCTGTAATAAAAAATATATTCAGACTCTGAGGTCTCAGACATTGTTTGCTGGTATTAGGGAATTTAGTCTGTTTTTCTTAAAAAAGCTGTGTAATTTGAATTATTTGCTATTCTTCAATATCATCCCAAACAAAATATTTTGTAACGTGGTCTTAATAATTTCAAAACTAAAAAAATTAAGAGAAGACAAGTAAGTATTTTGGAACTGCTGCAGTCCCAAATTCTGACTGGCACTGAGGCTTGGAGAAGGGAGATGGTGGGAAATTCTTGCCATAACTGCTCTGTTGCCGTGTGGTAACCTTATGTATGAACAGTTCCTGCAGCATTTCTATCCCCCCCTCATCTGGAGTCACAGACAGTGCTGCTCCCTGAGTGAAACCCCTCTGTGCTCCCTCTGCAGTCAGGGGTGAGGCAACTCCTGATTCCAGAGAGCTGAGAATGGCTTTTCTGGAATGACGAATGCTTGGGTGCTCAGAGATGGATCAGTTCTTTGGCACGGCTTCCTGAAATCCCCCTTCATCACGTAATGACTCAACAGGGCCTTCAGCTCCAGAAATGCAGGAATTGGGGCTTATTGCATATTAATGGCAACTCTGGGACAGTCAAATAAGACAGTTGGTTATAATACTAATTATAGCAAAGCACTCACGTTGTGGTTTGAATGAGTCAATTATGTGTGTGCTAAACTATAAATACATCTTCCCCCAGCCTCGGCTGTGTGGGGCGTAATTTTTATTTAATTGCTTGGATACATATTTACCTGAGCATACCCTGGTTTCCCAGGTAAATAAGTGTACCAATGCATAACTCATTATGGTCTGTTTGAATAAATAATCCATATTTTATAACTGTACAGGAAGTAATTATTTTCGTACTTTGCTTTCTTCAAGCCAAAGAAATTAAATGCTGTGTGTCCATTCCTTAAAATAAAATAGATGCAGAAGTTGAGGCAATATGAGAACGAGAATAAAGTTTTCATTGTTTTGGTAGAAACTGAGAATATTATTCCAGATTTTGATCTTGTGTTTAGCCCAGAATAACTCCATTAAAGTAAACAGTGTTATTCAGGATTTACTTAGATGCAAATGGGACATGAATTCAGCATTTGCTCCTTACTCTCCCTTCCTTCATCACAAGGCTCTTGCAAGCAGCTCACACACAACTTTTACTATAAATGTCATTGTCACATGTTTATAATTTGGAAAAAATAAGGTATTTCAGCTGCACATGGAAATTAACATACCTGAACTTTATGTCTTAGAGAGTCATGGAATGGTTTGGATTGGAAGGGGCCAAGAGATCATCCTTGTGCATGTTTGGGAACTAGGGCATGCTTTCCTTTTGGATTTTTCTGGCATTGTTTTACATGATATTTGGGAAAGCTGTGTTGTGTTATCACCATGCTAAGGTCAGGTTTTCTAACACTTTTAAGCTCAGTGGGGCCAAAGTCAGCCTTGGCATAAATCCATTAGCTGCAATAGATTTACACCAGAGAGGAATATTGGTTCGTTCTTGGTAATTTTTTTTATCCAACTCTTTATATTTTATGTTAGAAACATAAGTATCTTGCGTGCCCTCAAACTAATCAGAATAAGAAACAGTTTTGCTTATGCCAAAACATAGAACTATCGTTTTTCACATTCTTACATTTTTCAAGTAAGATTATGTTACTGTGACTTCTGAATTCCTGAAATCTCTCTGGTCTCGGTGACTGCAAGGGCCAGGAGATGGTTCCAAGGGGAAAATCTGAACCTCTTCATGCAGTATTTTTTGTGTTGTGCATACCAGATACAGTTAATGTTTTGTGTGCATGTGATTAGCATGGAAAAAAATTAATGCAGTCTAGTATTATGATTTATGGACTGAATCTTTTGCCTACTGAACACTTGCCAAAATGAAAATTTCGCCCCCCCCCCCCCCCACCTTTTCCTCTTCTTCGGATATTAGAAACAGCTACTGTTTTTGTTGATCTTTTTAACTTCTGAATAGGCCTATTTCAAGTCATAGCAGCATGGGAGCTCAGATTAATAATATACTTATTCAGCCAGTGATACTGAGTGAAACCATTGCTAGTGTGAGTATGAAGGATAGGATTTCTTTAAATTATTTTCAGGTGCATTCATGCATTTCTAAAGAAGAATATAGAGCTATTTGAACATAAATTAAATTGCCGTGTATTGATTGTGTTACAGGTGTGTATGAATTTTAATATCAAGAATTTTTGAAGGTGTCTCTTCTTTTGATGACTTTTGTGCTATGCCCACTGTCAGTTTTCCATCAGAGGGTTAACAAGGCTAAGGGCAAAAAAACTTGCAATTAAATCTTGCTATTTGGATTATATTTTTTTAATTTAGAAGATAAAGAGTGAAGCATCCCTTCTATCTCAGTCAATACAGCATTATGTTTTATGCTGAAACTTCTTGTCCACAGAGGTGGTGGATTCCCCATCCCTGGAAAAAATCAAGGTCAGACTGGATGGGGCTCTGAGCAACCTGGTCTAGTTGAAGGTCCCTGCTTATTACAGGGGGTTGGACTAGATGACCTTTAAAAATTCCTTCCAGCCCATTCTGTGATTCCATGATGGTGATGGGATTTGCTCCTTTCACCTCACAAGTCAGAGCCCAAGGCTCGTGAGGTGAAAGGTGCAAATCCCATTGACTCCTTTTGCACTTTTGGGTTGAACCTCCTTAGCCCAGTACTTTGAAAAGCATCAGCTGTGCAGATAACCCAGGTTACCAGGTTTCTAACCCTGTTCTGGTTTTGTGTAAAAACCCCAGTTTCCTGCACCTACTGAAAGCTGATGTGCTTAGTCCTTTACAAAGAGACTTTTTTTCTCTTTACAGCACAATTTGAGGTGTTTGGGGCCTCTGTAGGCTCTGCCACAATGGATGTGAGGGCAGTCCATTGCTTCACACTCCTTTGGCCACCTCTTATCAATTTTTGTGTCATTCCTTACTCAATCCCATCTTTATTACTTTCACAGCTGAATGGCCTGTTCTGTTCAATAAGGTTTGAATTCCTTCATTAATAGAGTCGGTATTGCCTATCAATTCATTTTCTTTCTCCCAAATGAAACAAGAGCATTCCTAAAAAAGTTCTTCATGTGAGTGTGGTTTTTACTTATGCTAATTCAAGTAGGGGTAGAGTTTCTTTCAAAAAATACTTAGGTAAGCTGTTTAAAATTAATATTTGTTATTCTAAAAAATTGGGAGAGCGATCAGCCGCCTTTCCACAGTTGCAGATAAAGTGCTATGGCAAGAATTTGGCATTTTTACATTGCCTGAGAGAATTATATGTTCATTTTCTGTGCTAAGAGAAGAAAAAAAAATGGCAGCAGCACTTTTTAAAAGCAATCATTTTAAATATAAACAAAAAAGCTTTTTCTTGAGATTTGTCAAAGGTCTTCCAGGCTTTTCATAAAATTATTATTCATTTCTTGGCAAACAAGACTCGAGTGAGTGACACCTTTGAGAGTCCCAGCTTGTGTTTTAGTGCACAGCTTGTATTTTGCTATGGACAACCAGGCAAAATATTATCTGAATTTATTTAAAACAAAACCCAGTGAATAAAGTTTTTAATACTGAAAAGGCCATCCTAATTTATTCATTTATTTTAGTTGCAGCAAGCAGCTGAAGTTTCTCAGATGAGAGGATCTCGAGTCATCTCTGCTGAAGATCTCCTGTTCTTAATGCGCAAAGATAAGGTACAGTAATAAGGCAGAAATTTCTTATTTTATGTAGTCAGCTGCTTTTGTGTTTTTGAGTGCTTTCTTAACCTATGTAAAGGAATCCATTGTCATGAACACCTTTATTTTAAAAGTATACCTGCTCTGCAATTGTATGTGATTGAGCCTGTTATAATCATTCTGTAATATCTGAAATAATGATTGTTTTTTTCCTGTATCTTAAATTATCAATTGATTTTTTTTCCTCACAAAGCTTTAGGGTAGGTAATATACCTTAGACCTCAAAACAATTTTTCAATAAGATATAAATGTTGATCTCTATACTTTATGTCCCTTTAATTAAAAAACAATCATTCTAATTTCCCCCTGATTATGAAGGGTGTCAATGTGATATTTGGCAATGTGGCCATTATAGTTTTGTTATTTAGACTGTGTATAAATCCTTTTATTTTTATGTTACAATATTTTTCCTGTGTTTTATCCCACTAAAATCTCCAAATTTAGGTATGGCCTTGCTTTCTCTGGATAGTAAGTAGTGCAGCTCAAGGGAAAAAATAATTTTCTCTCCTCAAATTTAATAATGATTAAAAAAATTGTCAACTATTTTTAATTACATTATTTATTATTCCTTTATGTCTTTTTCTTCCTTAGTTTTCCTCTTTCTCTCACCCTTTTCTCTCCTTAGTTTTCCTTTCCTCATTTGACACGTGAAACCTAATGACCAGAACTATTTCAAAATAAAACCTCACTAAAACATGAATATAAATTGCAATTTCTTTATCTGATAAAAGCTGTAAGGCTGTTCTGAAAACAGGGTTGATACGGAGTCAAACGTCATGGAAATATGCATTTCTAGCTTAGAGTTTCCAAAGTAAGCAAGCATTTTAGAGTTCCGTAAAGAAGCCCGATATATGAATTTCTTCCTTCTGAAAGTCAAACTCATTTCTGTCTCACAGCAAAGTACCAAGGAGCTCAAATAAATAATATTTAATATGGATTTGCTACTGTCCCGAGGTACTTTCTACGTATGGATTTTCTGCAGAATTCAAAATGACAAATATTTTAAAGGTTATATTTACTGAATAATGTGCTACATGTTTGTATGTTTGTGTGTTACAAAGTTTATTAAATAAAAAATAACTATGTAATAGTCATTAATGTAAATGTATTTTTTTCTCATAGAAAAAGCTTCGAAGGCTACTTAAATACATGTTTTTTCGAGACTACAAATCTAAAATTGTCAAAGGAATAGAAGAAGATGACCTCCTCGAAGGTAGAAAAAAAGAAATTACTTAATTTGGGAGAGGCTTGATGTCTTGTAAAAGTGCTGAACAGCTCAATGCAAAGTATTAATGTCTTGCTTGATAGTTAGAAACACAAAAATAGCCTCTTTAGAGGAATTTTTCTGAAAATCTCTGCTTTTCCATTTGAAATATGTAAGCATTTGCATGTACCATCCAGATGAACAGTAAGACTTTAATGTCAGAGCTCTGCTGAAATAAGAAGCTGGTGCTGATTAATGGGCTTATTGATTTCAGCATCTGTATTTTAAATGCACCACCTGCAATTGAATGGACATTAATTAAAATATTATCAAAAGGTTTTGATATTGATATTTTTGACATGCTTTTAAAAAAATACCCTTATAATCTTAAGTTGCTGAACACTAATATATGATGTGGGTGGTTTTTTTCAGTGTGGTTTAACATTTTATACTTTAAATCTCTAGTTTAAATAATGGGAAACACTTTTGTTTCTGCATTCCATGAGGAAGTCACAGTTTTTATAGCCAATGCATTTTAAGGAAAAGTGCTTTGAATTAAAAATATATTAATTTATGCCATATAGTTTCCTGGTTTAAAGTTTTGTTTATTTATATTGAAATTAGAACTAACATTTCCGTTGTAAAAAATTAAGTTAAAACTTATCATGGCAAATCTAAACCTTACCATACTGTTATAACATCTAGCAATGTCCATACCCAACTTTCTGTATTACACTTACTTCCTTTCTCAGAGCCTTTTATTATTTTTTCCCATACAATGAATTCCTTGTGTTTGGTTCCTCTGAGCATCCACATTGATGATAGGTAAACATTGTACTTCTTGCGCTGACTTCATCAAGCTGTGGAGAAATTTTTGTCAGCTCATTTGAGATTTAATTTGCCCGTGGCATTTTATTTTCATGTTTCGTGTGTGCAAGCAATCTGGCAGTACAGCTTCTTACCTGGCAGCCTTGGGGTTTTAATACTTTAGCTTTTGTCTCTACTTAAACCAAATAAACAATTCCCTTAAGCCTTTTAGATGTTCATAGAAAGCTTCCTAAATGCAGTTTATCCTGGAATTAAAGAATGCCTTTTCTAGTAGGCTTTGATAATTAAAGCCAATAATTTTATTTTATTAATGAATTTAATGCCTTTGTAGGTGCTCTGCTGTTTAGAACAGCAGAGATCATCTTGCCAGCATTCTCCAGGCATTACTGCAGAGCAATGGTCCATCACCTCTGGAATTGCATCTTAGTGGTCGTGTTAGGGTTTGCTAGAGGCTGTAGGTAATGAGGATGTTCTGCATGTGTTCAGGGAAGAACATTTCCTCAGTGTATTCTGCTATGTGACTCAAGTTCTTTCTACCAAAGAGAGGTTGTTTCCTCTACAGCTGTGTCCCCTGTGGATTCTTTGGTGAGAAGTAATGATATATGGGCAGCGGATTAGTTTTCTCTAGATTATGAAAACCTACTTGGTTATACTAAAAAATACTAAAGATGATGTTTTGCTGTTACTAGAGCAGAGCAGTGACATCAGCTTGTCCAGGTAGCACGGTGAGGGGCACAATAAGAGCAGGCCTTTTCTGCTCAGTGCTGGTTCTAAATCTTGTCACTCTGAGGGACATCAGGTGATGTTTGGAGAAGCCAAATAGGTTAAGTTTGTTGTTCTTTGCTTGTCTTTCTGAAGACAAATTCAGCAGCAATACCACCAACAAGCGGCAGAAGCTGGCCCAGGACTTTCTCAACTCCATTGACCAGACTGGAGAGCTCTTGGCCATGTTTGAGGATGATGAGATTGATGATGTCAAGCAGGAGCGGATGGAGGTAATTCTTTCCTCTTACTGATACCCAGCAGAGAAACTGTGAAACATTTAACACATCATGCTGGTCTGGTGCCTTTTTCATGCTGCACATTAAATCATTGTTAGGTGTTTTTTCTTTTTCCCATATGGTCTAAAAAAATCCTATTTCCATATTTTTCCTATTCCTTCAAATGTTTATTGATATCTAAGTGTACATGCTGAGAAGAAAGATTACAGAAGGGTAGTTATGGATCTTTCTGTCTGCTGTGTATTTGTATTTCCTTCCTGTAGAAAGCAAATTCTATTTGTAAACATTCCATGCACATTTTTCACAACAGTATTTTCCTTTCTCATTATTTATCTTCTTAGCAAATTGTTTCAATAGCATTTGAGGATTCTTCAATATAACACAGTTTACAGATGAAATTAAAATATTCTGTGCAAACATGCTTGAGTATAAACTCTTCTCTCCATCCTTTTGTGTCCTATTTTCTGTACTATGTAGTTATGAAAAATTGTATCTACATTAACAAATGTAGTGCTACATGAATCCCGTAAAGCCAGGTGGGACCAAGAAGCAGTGTAGCTGTGTTAGCATGGAAGTCTGTGTTTTTGACTAATTTTCTGTGGGTGGGCAGGACTACCCTGGTTTTTTGGTTGTCTGGTTCACAGTGAATGCAGAGAAGAGTTCTTCACCCTTCTTCAGGCTCCATTGCTCAATTCTTCCTCATGTTTTCTGTAGGCAACTGGATATCAAGGGCAAAATTGTGTTGGGAGCACACTCACAATTCCAGAGAAGTATTTGAGCCAATTTCCATCCATTTTCAGACATAGTATAGTGGACAGGACTTTTGGAAATTTGATATTTGTAGAGTGATTTTTCAGTGCTGGAAGCTGGGGGCTTTAGTGTGAGTTTCCTTTTAATGCTAAGGAGGCTCATGTGTGTGGAATTTTTTTTGTATTTAATATTTCGCTATTAGGGCTTCATTTCACTTTCAGGATTTCATGGAAAATTCTAAGAAATAATGGAACTTTTATTCTGTGCTAGGTGTAATTCTACTTTCTTCTTAATGGAGCCTCTTTTCAGAACTCTAGCATTCCCAATCTGCTTTATGATTCTTTCTGCCCTGCACTGGAAAGAAATCAAAACCTAATGAGGAACCACTTCTTTCTAAGAATTTGGTTAGGATAAAGTCTCATTTCCCCCCAGCTGAGAATTGGTGCCATCGAACAGTTGTATCCAATTGTTTGTGTTTTGGAAACTGATGATTTCTCCTCTTTAACCTCCTACTTATTTATTTATGCAAATATTGTGTTTTACATAAAGACAGGCAAATCCTTTGAGCTTGTACACACAGAAATAGATAACAGCATTCTTCTGAATGAATGGGTTATGTGCTTGACTTTGCACTCTCTTCTGTTCTTCCAGTATTCTTCAGGTTTAAAAAACTATTCAAGCTGATAAAAGTATAAAGTTCTCTGTTGTAGTCAATGGCAAATCTGAATCTGTGTTTGTCTGTCAAGGATTGTGTGTCTGTAATCAAATATTTGCCTTTCATCTTACTATATGTTTTGGGTTTTATCAATAGACTGTAATCCATTAACTGTAGTGTGTGTGTGTATTATATGTAAGAAGTCATTCTATTGCTTGACTTCATTGCATTTTGTGCACTCTTGATCTGTTTCTATGTTAAAAAAAAAAAAAAAAGAAAATCAAGATCTTATTTTAGAACACATTCATGAATAATATACAGGTATGAAGCCAGTCCTCTCTATTTTCTTTCTTATTAGTCTCTAAAACTAATGACAAAACATGAAAGACTGTTTGAAACATGCTACTCAAAATGTTTAACGTATTTTTGGCTTTGTTTTGTTTGGGATTTTGTTGTCACTTTGAGGTGAGTGGAAAGGAAGCAAAGATAGTAGGAAACTTTTCCTAAAGGAAAAGTTGTTAATGGATGGGCTAATCTCCTGTATCACATTTTCTTTCTTCAGTAGATTGTTTAATCCACACTAAACTCTGGAGGAAATACAATAGACAATTTAACAAGAGTTTTTTAAGGAATTAGTGTACTTAAGTAATGAACTACAATCTAAGGGCACTGTTCCTTTTAGGTATCAATTACCTCAGAAATGTGTGGTTATCTTGGTTTGGACATCCGCAAATTATTTCAGTTCCACTTTGCCTTGGGCCAAAATCATGCTAAGCTGTCCAGAGCAGATGATAAACATATATTTCTGATGTCATTCTGGGCTTAACAGGATATGATTGTTTAGCAGTATGGTTTCGGTTATGATACAAAATGCAAATACTGTTTATACTCATTCCTTCTAAAGCATTTAATAAGATTAGAGCTAAACCTTCATGTAACTGCCTGCAGTGCTTTGAGGTCCATTCCATATCTGCACCACAGAGGAGTCAGGAAAGCTCTCAGCCACTTTGGGATATTATCAAAGGAGAGCAAACAATTTTGCACCTCTATGACTGAAATACAGTCAAATACACCAGCACTGTGTCATATTAAAAGCAAAGGACACTCATCTAGGATTGTCTAAAGAATTTACTGATGTATCCAGTGGTTTTAATTTGAAGCAAAGGGAATGTCTCTGGAACAGTAATACCAGCAATGTGCAAAGGGACATTTGTCCAAGGTGGAATACTCTTAAAATATTCTTTCTACAGGGCAGAAATTAAGAACAGATTTCACACTACTTTGTCATAACACATGATTATTATGTCAATACATTGTGATGATTTTTTATAAAAAACTGCAATAATAGCATTACGTAGAGGCAAACCAGCCAACTGTATTTGCAAAATCAAAACAAAATAAAAACTGGAATAGCACCTCTGTCTCACTTCATAACAGTTACTATCCTGCTCTTCTGGGCAGCAGTAAGGCACCAAGGACATGCTGCTCCTCAGAGTAAGAACATTTATAGATGGAAAAAGTGATTCTCATTCCTGGATGTAACTGAACTGTTCATGGGAAGGAGAGATGGATCATAGAACTGGTCTTCATAATGTGTGCCAGTGTTTTGAGAATAATGCATTGATGGTAATCTACCCTCACTCCTTTTGTATTGCACAGGTTGGGCTGTGGAATAGTGAGAGCTGGTGGTGCTCAGCAATTTGACTTCCCTTCCTTTGCCTGTTCTATGACAGAATCCACAGTAACTGATACCTTGCAAGGGGATGGCAATTTGGCTTTCCTCTGTCTCTTAAAAATCATTTAGAGAGGAGAGGTGGTATTCCTGTGGGATGTGGCTGAAATGGTGGGGCAAAAAGGCCCCTGTTCATTTAAAATATTTGAATTTTTCCTTATTTTGCAGTTTGAGTAGACTTGGAGTTTTAGATGCTTGTGTCCTTATGTTGCTCCTCTGAACCTCTCAGGTTCCTGACCATACTTAAAACAACTGCAGGTTTGGCTGTGATTTTGTGAATGGTAACTTCTGTTCTGCTGCTTTTTTTCTGTGAGAATCACTATGACATTCTCCATGTCATGTCATTAAATCAAGCGTAGCTATTTAAAAACTTCAGTCATCGTCACTGCAAAGCTGACATCTCTCTCATTCTGTGAATACCCATTTTTTAGCATTTGTTTTATAGTTTTAATGCTCTCTCCCCCTCAAGAAAAAAATCTTCCCATCAGAAGTCTGGACTGACACACAAAAGAATTCATAGAGCATCATGCTGTTAGTGCTCTGTTTCACTGCTCTTCCCATAGGATTAAGGGAAACACCATTCATCTGTCACTCTGACTGCGAGTTTAGGGATACATCTCCAACACTCACATGTTACATGGCAATAATTCAGTTGCAGTAGCTACCATAATGCTTTTACAGTACATTGCAATTTTGAATAAACAGTGGAGGGAAAATAACTTCCCCACAAGAAGAGACCACCTTAAAGCAGTCTTGAAGCCAGCAAAATGGTAAAAAACTAAGTTAAATCCCTACTTTCTGATTCTTTTGCAGGGAGATTGGAACTAGATGATCTTTAAGGTTCCTTCCAACACAAACTGTCCTATGATTCTATGATTCTATGATTTAAGGTCTGTTATCCTATGAATTACTGAATTGATATTTAAATATCAATTCAATTGCTGAATTGATATTTAAAAACTTCAGATACTTACTTTTTATTCTAGGAGGCTCACTGTGGATGTCATTTTTTTAGTGCTGCTCACCAGTATTCTTGTCTTAGTGGGAAATCTCTAAAGCTCACAGCAATGCAATGGGCCCTGTGCAAAAGATGATAGATCACATTAAAGTGTAAGTAGAAAATACAATTTTTTAGGTTTTTTTAATTACTCCTGTTTAGTTTTGTCTTTTTTGAGACAGAATTAATTTGTATTTTCACAAGACCCCTGAACACAGCAAACTGCATCTTGAGGTACAAGGAATTGTGCTTTGGGAGTTCACTCTCTTTCAGTCTTAGAAATATGTTGGACTTAGAATAAATTATTAAACTAGGACAGTGACCAAGATGATTCCTTCCTGCTGGAGTATCATCATCAGCTTTTGAGTGATCGCATTTTGACCTGAGCCAGGTCATGTTGTCCCAGACAATGTCCAACTCTGGGGTCCTCAAAAAAGGAAAACAAAGACCTGTTGGAGCAGGTCCAGAGGAGACCATGAAAGATGCTCAGAGGGTTGGAGCACCTTTCCTATGGAGCCAGACTGGGAGAACTGGGGGTGTCCAGCCTGGAGAAGGCTCCAGGGAGACCTTAGAGCCCCTTCTAGAGCTGAAGGGGCTTCAGGAGAGCTGGAGAGGGACTTGGGAAGTGCTGGGAGAAGGGGAAATGGCTCTAAACTAAAGGAGAGTTGATTTAGTTTAGAGTTAAGGAAGAAGCTTTTTACAGTGAGGGTGTGAGGCACTGGCACAGGTTGCCCAGAAACATTCAGTGTGAGGTTGGAAAGGGTTCTGAGCAATCACATCTGCTGGAAAATATCCCTGTGCACTGCAGGGCACAAGGACTAAGTGGTCTTCAAAGGTCCCTTCCAACCCAAAACATTCTATGACTGTAAACGCCTACGTGGCAGCAGAGGACTGGAGCTCTCCCCACCACTTTGGATGTGAGCACTCTCTTAGGAGAACATTAGCATGGACAGAGGTTGCTCTGTGGTGATTGCCCTTGGACACAGGGCATGGACTTGGGGTCTTTTAATAGAGAGAGTGAAAATTGGATGGCATAAATCAGAAGTAAACTGTGAGCTCTTCTTTTCAGGGTGGATCTGAAAGATGGTGTTGAAGTTCTCAAATTGATTGTACAAATTTGGAAAAGATGTACAGAGAAAATAAGCAGGAAGTGATTTAGGAAGAACTCTGAAACCTTTTAGTACCACTGTGCTCATTTCACCAGCCAAAATTATGCCAGTGTAAGTGCTTGGGAGGGGGGTGGTCATTACTCTTTAGGGAGTATCTGATTTAAAGCCCATATGGAAAGTAGTGACAACACACACTTAATAGAAACTGCATGCTGGAAGACAAAGTAAGAAGTTTTTTTTTACTAAGCATCAATTCTCAGTGCATGTTTCTTTTGCTCTCCAATTTTGATAATATACCTATTTTTCTTTTCAAATAAGTATTTTTGACTTCCTTGCTGAAATCAGATTAATGTTGACAGAATCTATATTTTGGGACAGAATCTTTGGATTTAGTTGAGTGCTGGCTTTTGTTATCTCGCAGTATTGTGCCCAAATGAAATAAATTATTGCTTTTTAGAATCACAGTTTATTGACTTTAAACCTTCTTTGATTTTAACAGCTACGTCTTAGGAAAGAATGCATCCTTGGGTAAGATTTGATAGTGTAATCCCTGCAGGGTTTTTGTGCTGTTCTTTACCAAACATTGTCAAATATGGACAAAGGGATGCCAGTGGCAGGACAGAAGGACAAGCCATAACATTAAATCTCTTAAATCTTACGTTTTTTATGGACTAAATAATTGCAGCCCTAAATGCAAACCAGTATCATCCTCACCTATGAGTGCTGGGCACGTAAGAGTAGAAAAGGATTTATAGTGGCTAAATAACATAATCAAAGAGGAGTGGAAAAGTTCCTGCCCAAGGACATGAGAGTCCTGGTACAGTGAGGAAAGCAAGACCAGGATCTCATTTTCCCACTCCCTTAAGCTATTTTGAGAGCTCTGTTCATCACTTCCACAAGTTGGGCTGAATTTCACTTAGTGGCACCTGCCTCAAAGTTTAAACATCCCAGAAACTTAGTCTGGCTTCTGTACTCAGAATGAGAGGGAAACAATCCAGGGGGAAGTTCATTTCTTAGATCAGAGGTAGAATTTTTTTTTCCAGTTTTTATTCCTAGAAACATCTAGGTTATGTTTAAGTGTACTTCATCAGATGTTAAGAAAAGTACATCCAGTGCCTCCAGGATGATTCTCTTTGGAGACTCAAGATCTGTGTGTGCTGTGAGACCTTGATATAAAAAAAAAAAAATCCTGTAATGATGATATAAAATAGAATTTAGGGTCACAGCTCCCTATATACTGTCTACTGCTTTTGATTTACAAAGATGCCAAAATTAAAAAGAACTTAGATGAAACATCAATCAACAAAAAAACCTTTATTCTCTAGGCAATGGGGTTTTTTTTTCAATGCTGCAAAATGGAAGTTAGGAACGCAAACATAGAAGAATTTAATTCCACTGCATCAGTCCACCCAGTGTTTCCAGATGAGTGCAAAGCACAACTGGTAGCAACTCAACTCTAAATTTGCTGGTTTGGCATCAAAGTATCTGTAAGCATTATTTGGTATAAAAATAAGCCTGATGGTATTAATGGTTTCTCTGATTACACATTGCTTGGGAATGTTTGGGGTAGTGGGAAAGCACTGTTTCTCTTGGGCAGTGATTGAACTGGTTAAAAGTAAACAGAAAATAAACAGAACCAGTTTTTCATTATTATCTATATGGCTGTAAATATTGTGTCATTCTCTTTGGAATGGGAAAAAGCCCCTGAGTGGAAAAGATTTCTTGTTAAAGCCAATATCAATAGACTTTTTACGCTGCTAAATCTAGCATTATTGGCTTTTTCTCACATTGGGGTTACTTTCTATGGTTACATAGAGTGACTTGTTTGTTTGGATCTTCAGTCATGGGGTTTTTGAGCATTTTAGTGAATGTTGCTCATACTGCAAATCTAGGCAGCTTTGCTTAGAGGGCAAGGTGTTATTTGCTTTTCTGTCTTTTAGTTCTTTGAGTATTTTTTTGCCACTGCTTACTTTCTCTGAGGAAGAAGGAGATTTGGGGCTGTTGTAGTTTTGACACCCAAATGATTGTGTCATAAATTTTGGAAGGAAACTTTATATATATATATTATTTATATCTGTGATTAAATGTAGACACACATGCTTATAAACAGTATTTCCATGGAGCATTTGATTAGGAGCCAAATACAAGACTAACAAAACATTCTCCTTCTGAGTGTGTTTTAACATGCGTTTTAACATGTTGCTTAGCTCTGCTAATCACCCTGTATTGGTACTCACAACAGAGTTATTTTCTATGTAAACTTTGGAGAATTGGAAGCAAGGATTGATGCTGAAGTCTGACAAAGGTCCCATTGCTAGGAGGTTATTGAAACTCGTGTTGTTATTTAATGTAATCAAATTTGTACTAATAGCGCTTTGTATTTTTGAGGTTGTTTAAAGGTGCAATAATGCAATTCTTGTCTACAAGACAGGCTGTAACTCAGATACTTTGGGGTGGAAGTTATTTTTTCAGATCTTTGAACCTTTATGTAGCAAATTTCTATCTTTTACACTCCACTAAGCCTAATATTGATGTCTTTTCTAAATGAAGAGAAAACAACTGTTTATTTCTTACAGTAAGATGTTAACCAGGTCTACGCTGAGAGCCGTTATGTCCTCTCAAGTTTTTGAAAAGGAATTTGTCACTTGCATGAAACCATTTTCGAGACTGCTTTGCACGGGATTCACAAAACTCAAAAACTCATGGAATTGTAGCACAAGTTAAAATTATATAGGAATTTCAAGTAATTACAGTAAGATGCTATAAGATTCCTACTTCTTATTTGTTGCAAGGAAGAGATTTTCTGACACTGTTGTGAAGAGTGAGACTGAAATCTCAGCACAGAATCCCTATATTTTTGGCAGAAATCTTCACAACCACTTGCTCCTCTTACTCCCATCTGGAAAACTCCATAGGCAGGAGCACCTTGGGTTGTCAGCCACTGTGTGACCAAGCTCCAGGACAACCCTGAATTTCTATTTCCTTCCATCTAAAGTTTTAAATCACAACAATCTTTCTGTGATAGAAAATAATACCTTCTAACAAATGAAGACAAGAGAGTTAGGCTCTCTATGGCATTAAATAGCAGGGAGTTGAGGTTGCTCTTCTGTTTCAATTGCTGCAGAAAATAAGGGTCTGAGGTGTAACAGACAAGGTCCTGGGTTTAACAGAGAGGGGAGAACACTCACAAGCCAATATTAAGGAAAGGAATTTTTTTTATTTCGTCCATAGGAGGTTGATGCAAGACCCTTGGCCTAAGGGTCTAAGATTTGATTTATCTGCTATTTCGAGACATCACAGGTAAAGCAGAGAAGCCATTTTCCCTTCCCTTACCCTGTATATCCCCTAAGGGATTAGCACTGTCTTTCCCAGTATTAAACTCCAGCCAGGAACTAAAACCTGCTTTGAATCAGGGTCATGGGTTTACCCTGCAAATACCTCCTACAAAATTGCCAAGAATCCTTTCTTTCTAATTGGAATTTGCCCTCTAACAGCAGACTGAGCAAACTGTGTGTCATCAGAGCCTCTCCAGCCAGTCTGCAGCACACAGACAACATAGAAGAGCATTGGAAGTAGTTTTCAGGCTGCACTCCAGAAAAATATAGCCAAAATGAGCTTAGATCTATTGAATTGCACCACTTAAAGGGATGGAGTAAACTATAGAGGGTTATTGAATACAAAGATGCTGCATTAAAGTGCTTGAGCGACAAATCACTGGGTGCTGTATGACTGTTGAAGAAAATAATTATCATAAGCTTGTGTTGTAGTTATACTGATCATACCTTGCAAGCTACTGCTGGAACATGGTCAAAACAGAGATTTGTTCTGTCTCTCCTTTTGTATATTTAATTCTTCTTTTTCTGCTTTTATTTTTGGTTTGGCTTTTTTTTTTTTTTTTTTTTTTTTTGGTTTTGTTTTTCCAACTAACCACAGGATTAGCCAAGACCAGTGCAGTTTTTCTCCTCAGAAATAAAGAGGTCAGTTTGCTGGTTCCTGAGCTATGTTGTCCATAGTATTTGATTTCATTCACATAGGATTTTGTGAATGTTACTATTTCATTGAAGTCAGAGAGGATTTCATGAACCGCAGGCATTTAAGCAAAAAATTGAGAATCACTTGATTCACTCGATAGTCTCTATCTCCATATTGTCATCTTCCTTTCAGTAAATTCCAAAACAAAATCCACATTTCACAAGATTTTATAATCTACTACCCAGTTACAAGGGTCAAATGTTGTCATTTTTTGTTCTCATTTGCAAAGCCACAAGGGGCCAAACCTTCCCACCTACATTCACACTCAAGTTCAGATATCATGAGGAAAGTCAAAGGATCTGTTGCTAAGGTGAAGGTCATTAAGGTAATCCAATAGTAAACACATTGTTTCCTAGGGAATGAGAAACACCAGCATTTTTTTTTAGAGCTCATTCTGATAGGACTTGTAAATACAAGCCGCACTTGTAACCTGAGATACTTTCCCTAAGATAGAACCCTGTGGCAGATTTTTTCATAGGGCATGTGATTTTAATACTGAGAGTAAGAAAAAGAATATAAGTTCAATGAAGAATACAAGGTATGCAGGTTAGCGTGATTTTACTTTCATCAGTTTTCTGTATAAGTTAACAGGAAGGAACTAAAGTAACCACAGGGCATTTCACAACCAGAGTAGTTGCCTCCCCTTGTATTTCATTTTTTTGAAGAATAAACTGACAGAGGGGAGATTAATATTAGATATGAGGAAGAAAATTCTTTACTGTGAGGGTAGTGAGACACTGGCACAGGTCAGAGAAGTCATCTCTATCCCTGGAAGTGTCCAAGGCCAAGTTGGGTGGGGCTCTGAGCAACCTGGGATAGTGGAAGATGTCCCTACCCATAGCAGGGGGTTGGAACCAGGGATCTTTAAGGTCCCTTTCAATCCTAACTATTCTGTGATTCTGTGATTCTGTGATTCTCTTTATGCATTAAACTCAGTCATGATTAGCTGCTGGATCTTCTAAACTAAATAAAAGCAGTAATTCATTGCATGGCTAATAAATACTGAGTCACAATCCATAGCAGTTGAATGTGTGGAAAGCAGGCCTGGCATTCACAAGGACCTTGTTGACAGGCTGGAGAAGTAGGCTGACACGAAGGTCAGCAATAGCAAATGTGGATGCTGTAACCCCATGCAAGGGCACAGCGTGTGGGGCAGCCACGTGCTGGGCTGTGTCAGCAGAGGTTACCAGCAGGTCAAGGGAAACAATGATTCCCCATGATCTGGCACTTGTGAGACCACATCTGGAATCTGTGGCCTGTTTTGTACTCCCAAGTACAAGAAGGACTTTGAAATAGTGGAGCAGAGGGTCACCAAGAAATATAAGGGGTACATATGATGAAAGACTGAGAGGCAAAAGCTTCTCAGCCTGAAAAAGAGGAGGCAAAATGGAAATTTCATTGCTGTTTCCAATGACAGGAGGACATGGAGCCAGACCCTGCTTGGATGTGCATGGTAAAGGTCAGAACTTGAACTGATACCTAATAGGAGAAAAACAGTTCTGATCAAAGGTTGGAATTGCTTGGCCAGAGAGGATGAGGAAGTCTCCATATTTGGAGGTACCTCAAACTTGGCTGGTCAAGGTGCTGAACCAAGTGATCTAATTGGACCTTTTATGAGTAGAATCAAACTAGAGATGTCTGGAAGGCCCAAATCTTTTCTGGATTAAATTATTCTACCATTCTGTGATCCTGCACTGAAGGTTCCCATTTCAGATATTAAAATGGCTGGTGGGGTCGAAATAGAAGAGCTTTTTAAAGCAAATAGATGACAAACCATCTCAGATTTCTAAGAACTGTTTAAAAATCTAGGTAGCATATAATTGGACTTTCCAGCTTCTGCACTTTCTGTAATCTGTAGCTGCTGGTATTTCCTGGAATAGATGTTTTATGTACATAAGGAGCAGGGTTTTCTGTCTTTCATTTTGTCTCGGTCGCTGTGGTTTATTTTATCTGTAATGTTGCTTGCTGTATTCTTCCGTAAGAATATGATCTGGCTGCTGTGCAAAATTGCACTTGGGGAGAGCTTCACACATCTGCTGCAGCAAAGGAACCAGGAGAAGCAAGATTTAAGCTTCCTAAGTGTCTGTTGAAATGGTAAAATATAATTAAGCTCTGCATGTTGCAAAATGGGAGATGCATCCACTCGCAACCCACTAGAAAAAGGACCCACAACATTCCTACAGAACAGCATGAGTAATATGCTGCCGTGGTTTATTCACTTGACCCAAGGCAGCATGATTCCATTTGGATCTTTAGCCCCTCAAACTTTAAATTTTGTATTCTCTGTTCTTTCTTTCTGCTCTCTCATCTTTGTAAAAATTGAGGATACCTAGTCAGCTATACACTTCCATTAAATGAGTCAGAAAAGGTTCTTTGAATTTGGATAATCAGGAAAAATAGTAGCCGATCTCATTTTCAGGTAGTTACCTTACATAAAGTCCTGATGGAGTGCATATGCAGAGTTTATTCTTACAGACATTCTTGTAATCAGCATCTGTGCCTTTTAATAATCTGAGATTTGCATTAAAATAACTTTGCAACATTTCAAAAATTAGCCATTGCTCCCTCTTTGGCTTGGCAAAGTACATCTACAACTAGACCTAAATTTTCATGGAGGACAAGACCATAATATACTGTCACTAGCAAAACTACTGATTTTGGATAGAGAGGAAATTTTAGATAATATTTCATGTGAATTCAGTAAGATCTTGGTGAAGTAGGGGACCACAGTTGAATGTGTGGGTTTATGTGTTCAGAGGTAGCTCTTTTAACTTTTTTATGCAGGTAGTGTCAGGGTTTTGGAATTTCTTTGGCATAAGTTATGCAGGTGGTGGCAGGGTTTTGGAATTTCTTTGGCATAAGGAAGAATACAAGACCTTCTTTGTTGTCTGTATCGTGTGTGCTGCACTCCTGGTGTGCTATAAGACATTTCAACGAGAGCAGTGGCAAGAAAGCAATGCAAAGTGGTCATACAAAAAATACACTGATGCATGTATTTTATTCTCAGATAATTCCTTAACATATTTTCCACACTCTGCTCATTTTGAGTGGCACGTGTGAGGGGCAGGGACAGGGACTTCTTGGTAGCAGTGTTTAAGTGCTGTTGAAACTTCGCCTCCAGCACTTCGGAAGCAATCATTAAGTTTGGGTTTCCATTTGATCAAACAAAAGAAGGACGGGTAGTCTCTGTCAGGGGGCTGGATTATATTTCCCAAGGCTAACAGCCATTTCCAGGACTTTGTCAGATCTACTGAGAGTTTTTTCTCCCATTGTCAGATGGTATTATTTAAAATCAGTTCATCCACTTGTGTGGGATCCATATCCTATATCATACAGCGACTCTGACAAGAAGATGCTTTTACTGGGGGTGTTATTCAAAGCACTGTTGATTTTCTCAGGCTGCAGACATCTGCAGAAAAAGCTTGTAGAACATCCAGCATCTGGTACTGAGTCCTCACTCCTTACACAGACCATATCAAACAGTCGGGAAACGGAACACGTTCCCTACATCCGCTTGGAAATAACTTTTTTTTGTGTTTATTGTAGATGTATTAGCTGTCAGCTCGTATCATCAGCCAATTATTTTATATCTGAAAATTGTAATGGCATCCTCAGATGTACTAAAGTCAGGCAGATTTCCAGCTACTAATCACACCCTTCTTAAAAGGGGAGTTAACTCTTGACATACCTCAAGGCTGGAGATCTGTTTTCTGCTTCCAGAATTTAGAGGAATGCGGTGGTGAGATGGCTCTTGTGCCTTTCCAGCCTTGGTACCTTGAGCTGTATTTTTAAAAAAGAGACAAAAATGCTGCAGAGACATTGGCATCTTTGAGAAATGCTAAATTTGAGTCAAAAAATGTCAGAAAAATTAAAAAACCGTAAGAAATTCAAGATACCACCAATGAAGAGTAATTTTTGCTCGAGGATGTGTGATGGCATGAGAGTCTATAGCAACTTCTCACAGCACAGTCAAGTAACTGATGCCAGACCGTGACTGTTTGTGTTGCTACACCTTTAATTCTAAGTACACTTCAACTTTCCAAGCTGAGCCTCAGAATCTTAGTACTAAAGATACTGTTCTTTGCATTCTAATGATGTTAAATTTTTAATTGTAATATTTTAAACTGAAAACATTTTTTCCATTTTTCTGAGTTACTGCTTAAATTTTTCTTATTTTTCATAGATCTTTGATTCACTTTGGAACCTCTCCACCTCCCTAAAACTCCCTTATTCTCCATTTCAGTTAGCCTAGACCTCCAGGAAAAATCTAAATAGATGTGAGAAATCCCTAGAAACATGAACAGGTTTTGACATTTCAAAAACTAAATAATTTTCATTTTCGCATTAAATTTAAAAAGTTTTCAGTGACCAGCAATAGGAATATCAATCTTAACTATGGCATATATTTAATATTTATATAGCTGGTTTTGAACAGGAATTAAGTCCTAGGATTTTTTTCAGGAGGAACTCTTGCAAAGTTCTTGAATTCAAAGCTTACTACCTTTAAGAAACCAACTGTAGCATGAAAGTAGAACCAAAAAAAAAAAAAAAAAAAGATTTCTTTCTATATGGTATCTCTTTTCCCCTTCTGGAATTGACTAAATATTTTGCATGCTGAAATGAAAGGTGCTAACTCCTTTGGAAGGGATTCTTTTCACTGTAAGCAATTTTAAGAATGTGTGCAGGGAATTGTGTCCTGATGTTTATTTCTGTAACAGACTGATTGAATGAATATTCTATTCAAGAGCCATTATTAATGCAGCATAAAAAATTGCATATCAGACACTGCAAATTAGGAAGATGAAAACTAAAATTCCCCAATTTTGCCTTTTTTTTTCTGACAGTCTGAATACTCTTTATGACACTTCTAATTGATGATTAGAAATAAAGCAGTGACTTCTCTCCTACGATGGAGCTCAGAGGGGCTGTGCTGATTTAGAAAAAGTGAAAATCCCAGCAGTTAGTTTAATAGTTCTTAATTAAATTTACAAATCAGGTTTCATTTAAATGAATTATTTTAAAGTGATTTAAATTTATGTAATTCTACAGTGTGCGATTACAGTGAAGACTGGTATTTTTGCTTTGAATTTTATAATTTTATTATGGCAATTTAAAAATGTTTCAAGATATTTTCTAATTATGCATGTGTCTCCAAATGAGGTAAAATGAGGCAAAGTTTTTTCAAAGCTCTTTCTTATGGAATCATAGGTAGAATAAATGAAAGGAATAGAATAAATTGTACTATCATAAATAAATATTTTTAAATACTCTTAGTAAATCAGAATATTCTTAGTAAATCAGAATTATGAAATACCTGAAATTTCATAACTATAGGTGTGATGCACTGCTAAAATTTATTTTTGTGGGTATGGGCAGCTAATATGAATTCAGATTTAGAAAAAGGAAAGTCTGGTAGTTGTATATTTAGACAGTACATGAAAACCCTTACTTTTGGAACTAAAACTAGCATCCCATAGCCAGCTTTATTTATTAATTAGTGCTACATTATTGAGTGTAGTTGAGAATTTCAGAGGTCATTGGCATCCAGGTACTTTCTGAGGGATATGAAGATCTGTCCTCACTGAATCAAGTCTTGTTGCAAAGTAAAGGATGTTTAAAATAATCACACACTTCTGTGGAACAGTAGAAGTCTGCTGTAGGGTTTAGCTGAGGTGGTGTTAACATTAGCTCATTATATCAATATTTGTAAGATTCAGATTCTCCAGGGTTTTTTCTTTGGAAAGCTGCATATATTCATTATCAGTTTAAACCATCAGCACAAGAACTGCCTTTGTCTTGGAAATATAAATAAAAACTTGTCAGTGGAAGATGAGGACTTTCCCACCTTACAAGTGAAGGGAGCATGTAACAAAGGCTGAAATTTCAGCTGAAAGTATTACTTTCATGGCATGTCCAATACTAAAAAACTTTAAAATATTTCACAAAAATGTTGCTTCTAATATAACATTGGTTTAAATTCTGTATTACTTAAGCAAATATTTAAATATTATATTAGTTTTTCTGCATACTTGACATGAATATAATTCTACCTTCTGCCAAGTATGTCAAAACCCAAATTCACTTCCATTTGCCAGGGTAAATGTTTATTTTGTTTTTCCACATAATGTGCTCTTTAAAGTGTCACCAGGATACCAAATCTGATGGCTTTTTAATAGAGACACGGTGGGGGTTTTTTGCTTTCATTAGGAAAAAGGATAAACTAGCAGTGAAGCTAATGGTAATGAACCCATATACAGTAGATGCTCTTTGCTCTCCTTCCCCTCATCTCAGCATTTAAAAAAAAAGAAATTCACATTAAAACTATTGTCATGCTACCTCATTTTTTATAAATGCATGAAGGGTCTGGAGTAGGAAGTGGTGCTGGGAGGGGCGGGGGCAGAGCAAGAGACCAGGATAGGCAGAACCATTTATTCTCTCAAGGTGAGCTGGGATGCCTCAGTGAGGCTCCCCAGACAACTTTTTGGTTTGTTTTGCCATGAAATGAGTGAGATTATGTAAAAGATAATTCATGGGGAGGTCATTATTAAAAACCTGTGTTTGCTGCTTTACTATTTGTGTTACAGAATGTCAGCCTACACTTGCATAGTTTTTCACCAGTCAGTGAATTTTACTTTGACTTTCATCCTCCAATCCGTGTTCATAAATTAAATTCTTTAATTTTCTGCTTTTAAATAATATACCAGTAAAGTTTCATTGAAAAGCTTCAGTTCTGCTTCTGATGCAAAATTGAATGTAACTGATTTAAGTATTGCTGTGAAAGTTACATGCATTTAATTTTTTTTTTTAATTTTTCCTGTTTTTTTTTTTTTTCCAAAGAAGGGAACGGGGATGTTTAATAAAAGAACTCCTCTAGTGGCTTTGGATGGTGAGGATTGTTTTGAATTAATGAGAGCATATGTTTCTTTGGTTTTATGTAAACGCTTAATAATTTTGTGGTATATTTATCAAGGGGCATAGTATAAGAGACTAACTAAATTGATTGTTCCAAATTAGTCAAATTAGCTGATGGTTTAAATTAGCTTAATTCCAAATGCTAAATCATGTTGTTAAACCCCAGAATCTTCATGTTTTCCTTTTTCCTCTCTAACATTAGAAAGAGAAAAGAGAAAGTAGGGTGGAAAAAAAAAGAAGCATTTGCCAATTAAACAAACTGCCTTTGGGAAAATGATCTTATTATGATTCTATTTCTCATGTATATAGTGGAGATAATTCTCACAAGGCTACTATGAAGACAAATTTGTATTTGAAGCAATTAAAAAACAATAATGAACAGCAGCATAACATTTTCTGCATAGTTAAATAAATAACAATATAAAATATTTCAATTAACTTTTGACAAAGGAAATATTCACATCGGGCCAAGTTCTGTTCTCAGTGAAGGGAGTCCCAATTAAAAGCAAAAATAGCGCCATACTTTTGTTCAAAGCCTATCACTTCAGACAGCAATTTTTCTTTTTTTTCTTGTCTCCTTTCCTTACCCCTCTACCTGGCACATGGTGAGGTTTGATTGTGCTTTTTTTCTCCCCCAGTGTGTGCAAGTTGGGAATACACCCAGCATCGTGGCATCACCACACACAAGCTTTGTGCTACTTCATGATCAGTGCAAATAAAATGTCATCTTTGAAATGAGCCATAAATATTATTAATTCAGCCTTCATTTGCACTCAGACATGTTTGGATGTCAAATTTGTAGCAGAAACCAGGTAGGAGTTCTGAATTTTGAGTTCGGTTGTCTTTTAGGTCATGAAGTGTGGACTGTTTAAAAGGCTGTTCAAAGAGCAGCCAATTTCAGCCAGTAGATCTGAGACATCTCTCTGTTATAAATTGCTTTGAGAAATCACAGAATCACAAAGATCTTCCATTTCCAACCCCCTGCCATGACAGGTACACCTTACATTATCCCAAGCTGCTCCAAGTCCTATGCAACCTGGTCTTGGACACAGGGATGGAGCAGCCACAGCTTTTCTGGACAGCCTGTGCCACTGCTTCACCACTCTCACAGGGAAGAATTCCATCCTAATATCCCATTTAATCCTTAACTGTAGCAGTGGGAAGCCATTCCTCCTTGTCCTGTCCTTCCATCCCTTGTCCCAAGTCCCTCTCCAGCTCTCTTGGAGCCCCTTTAGGCTCTGGAAGGGGCTATAACGTCTCCCTGGATCCTTCTCTTCTCCAGGTTGGACATCCCCAGCTCTCCCACCCTGGCTCCATAGGAAAGGTGCTCCAGCCCTCTGAGCATTTTCATGTCCTCCTCTGGAACTGTTCCAGCAAGTCCACATCCTCCTTTTACTGGAGACATGCACATCTCAGGGAATTCCTCCTGGTCACTGTTTTTCTAAGGGAAGCATTTCCTCTTTAGCTCAGTGTATGACTCACTTATTCCCTGAATTTCATGATGAGATTTTTATCTGGATTTCCATGTCTTGCCATTATCAAATTAGAAAGGCTTTTCCAAAAGACTAAAGCCCCAACCACAGTCAGTGGTGTAAATACCACAAGTTGAGAAATGTCTCTATGCTTCTGGTGTTAAGGAAGCAATACATTTTTGAGGACCACTCTGTATTGTTCTCTGGTTACAGCAGACTCTACCAGACAAAATAAATCCGAGTAATTTTGCATTCTCTAGTCATATGCCAAGGATAGAACATCTATGAGTATTTACTACCATGTGTTTTAATTAATTAATTTTTATGTTTTCCTTTCAGACATTCACGAACACACACAATTTCATCATAAAAGTTGATAGATGATCAGCCATGGAAAATGGCTGAGCTGAACTGTTTATTCACGTATTCTAGGTGCAACCTTAAACTGGAGGAGGTGTTTGTAGGGTGGCACCCTACAGCTATTGATATTAATTGAAGCTTTGCAGGGGACACTACCGAATCAGGAGTTCACCTCCAAGTTCTTAAGAGAACTTAGAGCCAATCTTGGCTTAACAAGTGGATTGCTGTACTGAACACCAAATTACTTATAAATATAGCAAAAACTTTGTGTCTTTTTAATTTGTCTATGTTTTGACATTATTTTGGAAATTAGTCTTTTTAAAAAAAAAATTTAAAAGCAACCTAACTCAAAAAAAAACCCCATTAATTATAAACCTTTTTCATTCTCTGACTGAAAGACCATGTCTGCATGGATATGCCTGTAGTATTATATTGCTTGTGAATCTCCTGTACAGAATGGTAATTATTCTTGTGCAGGATGACAAAAGAAAGGCAGGTACTGTGAGAACTGGCTGTTCAGCTCAGAATGAATACAAGTCTGTTTTATTAAAACCAAGGGAAAAGACAGAATTATAATTATTAAAAATAAGATTATTCAAAAGAATATGTATTTTTCATATGGTCTGAAACTTACTCTGCTTTCTGCCAGTCAGAATTTTCCTTAATCTTCTTATGATCCTCTTTTTAAAGTGAAGTCTCAGGAGGGTATTTCACAGTCTCTGTCAATAGACCTGATTAACAGAGTTAACCTTACAGGAACAATGAATTTCATCACAAATGTTTCTTACTGGTGTGTACCTTCGGTTCACTTCCTTTTCAACTTAAAGAGCATAAGAACAATTCTCTTGAAGACTTCCTTTCAGTTCTCATTTAACATTAGTGAAACTATCAAAAGTCTTTTACAACCATGTATTGATGGTGGCTATTAACAGGGCAGAGTTTTGCCATGCATTTTTTTAAATTAGGTTTATTCTTTTATTTGCATTTACCAGTTAAAGCCAGTGAATGAGAGAGGGCTGGTCCCAAGCTGTTCCCAAACTTCCCTACTGCTCAGTTTACAAACTTTACTGAATGTGTTTCTGAACAATTTGTGGCTCTAAACTGAGTAATTCTGGCCGTGTTGTATGTGGGTGAATAGATAGAATATGTCTGGGAATTGAGTTTCACTTAAACTGAATATGTCTGAGTATGCCAGGTTAACTTGGGGCTGAAACAACCCCCTTCACCTCCTGCCATTCCATTTGGATCAGTAGGAGCGGGACTGGATCTCACAGCTCTCTCCCACACCCAGGATGGTGAGGAAGTGTGTGAAGTGTGTTGTGCCTGTATTTTGCCCCATAAACAGCCTTGGGGCAAAAGCCACTCCTTGAGTTTCTGGCCACAAGTCCAAACAGTGTGTCAGCTAAAGGAAATATTTAAAAAATAGAATGTGATGGCTGATTTTCACTGCCACTAAAAGAAAGAATTTAAAGCTCGAGATGCTAAGGAGGCTGCTTTGCTGTCTGTGTCTCCCACGCCTTGCCATGATCCCTGTTTTGGTGACTGCAAGATTTACTGGTGAGATGCTAAAGCTGTTTATATGAACCTCGTTCATGAATGGATACAGAGTCAGGGTAAGGTTTCAGAGAAATGCTATCCAGAAGATATAAAGGTATCCTCATATTAACGTGGTATGTAAAGTTTTTGATGTACAGCCAGATGGAAACCACAGGAAAGTGCTACAATGTCCTCAACCAGAAAAGTGAGGGAAGTCAGTAGTCTTGATATATTAATATATCAATGTATCCCACATAACTTTTTTTCATTTGGTAGCATAGTTTATCCAAAATTATTTTATGTTTTTTGGAAAGCACTGACAGAAGATAGCCATAAATTTAACACATAGTTTTACAAAATTCATGATGCACGTTAGAGAAGAAAAAGATATTTTCCTGTAGAAATCAAAGGTATTCCATGAAATGGAAATGTTTTGTTTCCAGGTTCCTCCCCCACATTTCAGACTATCAGTAATAAATTTAGACGAGGAATTTGGATATGATATGGAACTCGTTCAAATAAATACAGTATATGTAGATTTTGCATATGTTCAAGGGCAAAGTATTACAGGGGCAGTGAGTCCCTATGAGAAGGTAAGTTTTATTTATTCTTTAAGCAATGAGATCATGACTGCTGGGAATTAATCCATTCATTTTGTTATTGTCTGTGCAATTTCACTTGCTTTCTTTCTTCATAATTGCCTTGAAATTTTTACATAAGCTTAAATAGTCCTGCTAGCTCCCTTCCCCCTACTTACCTGCATGTACTTTGCTGGATTACATGTTTCATAGTTCCAGGGGGATGAATGGAGGTAACTTTCAGCTGGGCACAAAGCTGCCCTTTGTTATTCTTGAATTGCTTGGAGATCAGGGCGGAAACTGAGTTTACTGAGTCATTCTTTACTCTTGGCCCTTGCTTGGCCCTGAAATGGAAGTTGTTGCCCTGTTGGTGCTGATGATCCTCACCCCTCACTCATCAGAGGAGGGTTCATTTGGCTTTCTGAGGATGCCTGAGCTGTGCAGAGTAGACCCAATGCAGCATCCCTCGAGCTCCGTTGCTGATGGCCACAGGTGATGAACTTCAGACAAATTCATAGATGTCATTCATTTGACATTTTAAACAGTGAGTTCAGGATGAAGTTGCTCACTGGAAGTGTCTAATGTCTTTTTTGCAATAAAAGGACTTTAGATGAATAATTAGGACTTCAGTTCTTCAAGTGAATTTCATCTTTTGTCTCTGGACAGAAATTCTATAATGAAGATTCTAATTTTAAAGTATATTTCAATTAATATTTATTAATTCACTCCTTTCTTCTTGTCATTTACAGTTGTAGATCCTTAAAATCTCTGTAACGTTTAAGATTTTTAAGGTTTTAAGGTCTTAAACTCTGTTTATTGTAGGGAATTATACTAATAACACTGTGAAGAAAAAAGCGAAACTATTTTTACCTTGAAAATACATTAAAATTGAGATCAGCTTGGTCTACCAGAAAAAGACCTCATCTTTTCTTCTAATATTGGGAACATTGTTCTAAGCACATAAGCACTCAAAGCCTTTATTAAATCAAAGGCCCTAAGTTTGCTGTGCAGATTTGTTAAGCTTAATGCCTGCTACAAAATGTATGGTATGTTCTGTAAGAGGTGGGTTAAAAAAACCCTGGATTTGGTACTTTATAACCAAATCAAGTATTACATTACAAAAGCTATTTATCTTTCTCCAATTAACATTTTTATTTTCTGTATAAAATTCTGAATAAGCTTAGACTTCAAAAATGCTTACTCTTAACCCCCTCCCCTTTTTTTTTTCCTTTGCTTACCAATTCAAGGGATTCTCAGAACAGTAAATACTGTTTTTTCCTCTATGCAATGGAAGTCTTCAGATAGTGATAATCCTCAGATAATGACAAAATTCAGAAGACTAAAAATGTATTTCCAGTGTATTTTGTAAATTCTTCAATACTGAGCTACCTTGTCCTTTATTTCTTGGTTTTTTTGGTGTTTTTTTGACCTAGGTAATTTTTCACAGAATCACAGAATGGTTTGGGTTGAAAGAGGCCTTAAAATATCATCTTATTCCAACCCCCTGCCATGGTCAGAGACCTCTTCCCAGGCTGCTCAACCTGGCCTTGGACACTTCCAGGAATGGGGGAGCCACAGCTTCTCTGGGCACCCTGTGCCAGGGCCTGACCACCCTCTCTGGGAGGAATTCCTTCCCAATATCCCTGTGTCAGTGTGAACCATTCCCCCTTGTCCTGTGACTCCATCCCTTGTCCCAAGTCCCTCTCCAGCTCCCTTGGAGCCCCTTTAGGCGCTGGAGGGGGCTCCAAGGTCTCCCTGGATCCTTCTCCAGGCTGAACAACCCCATCTCTCCCAGCCTGGCTTCATAGGAAGTGTGCTCCAGCCCTTGGAGCATCTCCATTGCCCTACAACAATTCGGGCCTTGACCACTCTGCAGTTTTTGTCCTCTCACCCCAGAGCTGTCAGGCACAGCACACAGTGCCTTGTTATTCTCTAGTCTAAATAAAAAATAAATTATTTATAATTCTATTCTGGCAATATCAGCCCTTGCAGGGCAGCTTTGGTTTTCCTGTGATAGCGACCTGGCAGCTTTGAAACCGTGACAGGCCACAATGAGAGTTCTTGAGCAGAGGGAACCAGGGAATCAGTCCACAAGATGAGTATGTGAGGGTTTGGGAAGCCAGCGCCTTTATCCCAGCACTGTTGCCAAGCACAGGGGTGTCCAGCCATGCCACATATGTTTTTCAAATGTTCCAGCTTAGCAGCTCCTGGGCACAATTCCTCCAAACACGGAGCAGTCGGTGAGCAAGTTAATGTTTGGCCTCCTGCCTTCTTCCCCCCACACAAAGAGCTTTGTATGTCAAGTGTGAAAGCTTCGAAACAGAATAAAAATAAGATTATTTTTCATCCTGGATGGTAGGTGACAATGTGCAACTCTTTACCTTTTTCTTTCCTCTCCCTTTTTAGTTCTTTATGCTGAAAGAAAGATATAATGCACCACATTTTTGAAAGACTAAGCAGACATTTACTGTGCCAGGTCCTATCTACTGCATCCTTCAGCATGTTCCAAGGAAAGCATGCAAAGTATTTTAACTCTGCTGTACAGCACAGCACATAACTCAGCTTCTTAACTGCTTAGAGTGACTAGGACTACTAGAGAGGGAGTAAAAACTATTTTAATTCTTTTGATAAACCAGTTGAGCAGGGTCATTGCTGCCATTTGTTGTATCTGCTTCATTTTTCGAAGCAGGGATGGTATAGGAGAAAAAAAAATAAAATACTGCTTGTGGTCTTGAGAAGTGAAGAGGAAAAAGATGTTGTCTTTGGGTTGGTGTTTCCTTAAAGATGAACCAGCTGTGCCACTCATCTGTTCATTTCTGCTGCATTTGATAGATATTTATAGAGTATTCTAAAACTGGGAGGACTGAAGGAATGTCTTTATCCTTCAAACTGAGGTTCCATGTTATTATGTGAAGGTTCTTTGGTTAAAGTGAATTAGGAAAAAAAGTAAAGTCCAGTTATTTATGACAAACACTATTTTATTTGGTGGCAGTTTAGCGCATCACACTGGATGCCACCTTTAAGAAAGATTTATTTTAAAGAGAGAATTGAAGGAAGAAAATAATTGTATTTCATATATATGTAAGTAATTTTGCTAAATAAAAATATTTGTACAGAGAGAAATACATTGAAAGTATTTATTTAGTATATAGGAACAACATTAAATCCAGTGTTTAGACAACTACTGTATGCAATTTGTAGAGAGAAATTAGGACCCTGTTGGAAAAATGCCTTAGCAGCACCTTTCTTTTAATAATCCTTTGAAATTTTTCACTTATAAAGAAACTTGTAATACTTGTAATGAAACCTGTTGCCTTTGACAGTCTGCTTTTTCAGAGATTTGTGGTCTATTTGCTGAGAGCAGCCATTGCTGAATCATTTAATTTAACATAACTGCTTTTGGGATTAATCTGGTTCTGCTGTTTCCATATTACATTATGGGATGCCTTGAAAGTTCAGGTATCCTTGTCAAATTTCTATGTGTTGGGGTTTTTTTATCATTTCAGGTAGGAGTTTGAAGAATAATTCCTCACATTGCCATGTCATAAGATTTTGTTTTTCCATGCCTTCCTTTTTATTTCAAGGGGTTTTAAATCCCTGGGAGGGTTGTATATAAAGGGCAATAGCCAATGGCTTAACATATAGGCGGCAACAGGGAAAAAAAAAAAAAGAATTACAGAACTTAAACCACATTGAAAAAAACTCTGCTTTTAAAATTATTTGAAGAAGATATCTCTTAAATATGTGAAAAATTAAACCCCAAATCAGACGTTTGCATAAAGTAAAACTACACAAGGAATTCTAGGACTGCTGTTTCTAGGATGTATTATGTGAGAAGTGTCCTGTGCTATGCAGAAATTCAAATTAGATTATCTCTGTGATGCCTTCTGTTTTCAAATGTATAGCTGAATTAATTCAGGGGCAAAGTTGAGTTCTGTAATGGGTTGAAGTTACATCACGAATTCTGAAAATTATTTTTAAAGGAATAAAAACTCAATTTTGACTTAACATCTTGTTGGAATGAATTAACTGAAAATTTTTACTAATATGAAATGGCAGCTTCTCAAAATATAGTCAGGTTGCCAGAGCCATGCATAGGAGAACTGGAAAATGCCTGAATAAAACAATTTCTACCGTGGTAACTAAAGGTCCAAAAGTAGTTGAAATGATTGACTGGGTAGAGAAGAAAAGAAAGGACAATCCAAGTGTATTCCTGGTCAGCTTGTGGTTTAGTTTACTGCTAAATTGAACATGTTGACTGTGAAGCCAATCTCATAAGTGAAGGGTTGGATGGTTGTAGGAGGGTGACCTAAAAGGCATAGAATAGAGGGTGAAACTGTGAATTTGAAGTGCTAATTTTATTTAATTGTTTTTCCCCCTGATTTGAGAGCTGATAAAGCCAAATGCAGGTTGTATAGCATGGAGACACACATATATGCATATATATATATATATATATAGACATTTATCGATAGGCCTATTGTCTTCTATTAAATCAGATTGAAGAACTCTGCAATTTTGATTTCATCAGATGTAAAATTGCTCAGGGCATCAGAGCAAAATTCGTGTCTATGTGTGTGGTTTTCCCCTTGCTTTTGTCCTTGGTGTGAGCACACCTGTACTTTTCATTCTTGTGGGTGGTTTCTTGAGCTTCATGGGCTCACTGTACAAGCGCAGTCTCAGTGCCATCAGCCCATCCTGACACCACTTTGTATCCATAGTGATAGTTCAGGTGTGATGATTTATTCATTGAATTAATTTGGAAGACACTTATATTCCTTTCCTTGTTGTTTAAAACGATCTGCTTGATTGAGAGATTGGACTAAGCTGTTTGCTTCTGACAGGGACAATCCTTCTTTTTAATCTAACTACTTCTTCCTGCCTCGAATATGTGAAGGGTTTAATCTCTTGTGGAGGCAAGATCTTTACCTTGTGAAACTCACCCTTGCTCTGTTGAAGTAAACAGAACTCAAGCACCTGCTCAGACCTAACCATGGACTTCAGTGCTGCTTCAACCATGATTCAATTACAGCATCCTGTATATGTGGAGGGGAGGGTGTGCATAGTGTTTGTGGTTTCGTTACTTGACTCTTTTGAGATTCATTCTTTTGGTTGTCGCTGGACTCCATGTGAAATACATTCTTAAATGCAGAAGTGAACATTTGAAGATATTTTTTTTCTCCCACAAGCTCTAATTCAATCTAATTTCCTTTCTTTTCCTGAAGTGTTCAGACGTATAAAAATTGAAGCATAAATTAAGAGTAAAAAAAAAAAAAAAAAAAAAAGAAACAGACACATGTACCATTTATTTAATACTGTTTATTGAGGGTGGGAAGGGTGGGAAGGGACCCTTCAATGCTCCTCTCTGTCTGGCACATCAGTGTGATGGAATTTATTAATTTCACAATTTAGAAGCGCACAGGTTCAGTTCTGCTCAGTGGAGAACACGTTGGCCTCGGTTGAGGAGAGCATTTTACATTTCTGGTCATCTGTAAACACACAGGCAGAATTACTCACGTGCTTCGGTTTAAATGTGCATCTTGGTCAGGGCAGCAGTGCTCAGCACCTCTCTTCTCTCAGCCCTCACCACTGGGCTGGGTGAGTATTGTGCAGGCAGGTTTTGAAAATAGGAATTGACACTCTCCTCTGGGAAATTTAACTCACAAGACTAATAACCCATCTGTGGTTTATATTTCTGCATCTTGACTTGTTCAATGCATGTTTAATTTGGGGGGGTTGCTTCAAGGTTGTGGCAAGGGCGCTTTGGTGCTATAATTTCTGTTGTGGAATGCAGTCTTGTTGGAATAAGGTACATCATGTACTTTTACTCTTTTGTCAGAGAGCAGAAAGACAAACACGAACCATGGACTCGGTCCAGTATGCAGAATTCTGTGAAAGTCGGCAATTGAGTTTTTGTAAGTATTATAATGGCTGCACTATATTAAGATGTTTGATTATTATTTCATTTAATAGAGAGCACACCAGAACCTCATGTTTTTTGAAAGCGCTTTTGTTTCATCGACAGTAATAAAACTTTGAATTCTTTGTCTGTGTAACTCCTGGGAACAGTTAATTTAGCACAGTTTCAGGCCGTCAGGCAGAGTATTTTATTTGAATATTTACCAAGCTTTCTATGTGCTCAAATACTGAGCTGGTGAGGACGACTGCAAAGGCAGAACTGGTGAGGAGTTAATGGATTAAAACCACACTTGCCCAAAGTCTGTCGTGGTGGTGCTAAAGTCGGCACATTAGCAAAGTTTCATGGCTGCAGGTTTTTTGGAATGCTTCTAAAATTAGAGAAGAACGGCAAGTTTTGCTTTTATTTCCCCATCCACAGAGACACAAAGAACTTACTAAAGAGTCTTTTCTATTTTAAGCTGTAAGCTCCTGCTGTGGAATTTATTCACCATTAGCCAAGTTCATCAGTATACACCATTCCAACACTAATAACATGATGACAGAATTAGGGCTTTACTAGCACTGAAAACCAACTTACTAGAAGTACTTGTGGGCCATGACTATAATGAGCTGTAAATTAATGGGCTTGATCATGTAGTAAAACATCATTACAGAAGCGGTTAAGTGATGACTAAGGTTTTAGGTTAAATGTCAGAGAAAGGGAGGTGAAGGAGCCAGTAAAAATCATGACAAAACAGCCCATGATCCTACAACATACAATTGAGCACAGTGGTGTTAAGGAGAGACCTTATCTCGTTCTTCCTTTTAAATTCAAAGAAAGAGTGACTCGTTTATGGCAAATAAATGACACATTTGCGATACTGTTCTCCGTCAAAAACATCAGCAAACGTAGGAAAACATATTTTTTAAGCATTTCTTTTTCTAATTCAGTATGTTTTTTATGTTTAGTTATAATTTGGCATCACACATCTGTGAACCATTAGATAAATGATACTTCAGATTAGGGTGACTTCAGGAAATGAGAGGTTTGTGATAAAGTCATTTTTAAAACCCCAAAATTGCCATCTGGAGACAGAACAAATAAAAATTTTAAATCTTCAAAATAAAATAGAATGTTGCTGACTCAGAGATTATAAGTGTGATCTATAAAAATATCTCAGTGTTATTTTCACAGTGTTTTTAAATGACCATGTCTATACAGTTCTTTTTCACTGACATTTAATGCCATTAAAGAAAAAGAGAATTACAGTGGTTAGAAAATAGTACCAAGAGAGACTTTGGCACAAATTCAATTGCACAAAATGAGCTCAATTAGACAGAATGTACTAAAGGCCATGCAGAACATTTGTCCAAAGGCTTTTTTTACTTATTTATTTCAGAAAAAATTGATTGTGTTACTGTGTTTAACAAAGTGTATTGCTGTAATATAAGCCCATAAAAACTGTGTCACAAGAGAATGAACCTGGAAGGGACTTCATGAAATTTTCTAAAAATATATATTAATAATCACAGCTCGAGATATTTCTGCACTTTTAAAGACAGGCAAAAGAAAAGGTCCCTCAAAGGATCAAGTACTACAGAATTACAAACTTAAATTCTAGAGAACATTTTATCACCTTCACACTTCTCATGTTGGTTTTTTTTTTTTTGTTTGTTTATTTGGGTTTTTTTTTTTTTCTTTCTTTAGTGATGCAATGTAGCCTTCCACTGACCTTTTTTTCTGTTTACCACCTGGTTTGTCTGTAGCTTTTTAGTCGTGATTGAAAGCTCTTTTTTAAAGAGTTGCTTCTACTTCCTTCAGATGATTTTTCCACCTTGTATTTACTTTGTTTTGGTTGTCCTGTGTCACAAACAGCCCGCATTAAGATCTCTGTCTCAATAGCTCCTTTATGTCTACAGATTTCTATTATCATCTTGTCCACCACTCACCTAAGTAAGATCATCCTCTTTTTTCCCTCCTTTTAGTCTCCAAGCAAATATTAAATTTCAGTATCCCATATTTTTCACTGCCCTTTTTCTGAATTGATCTCACCCATTAACTGTGTGAAGTTCTTGTATGAATGTTGTTTTTACATCAATCCTTATTTCTTTATATTCAAAGCACACTTAAAAAACACACTTGTACAAATAATTTTGGCTCACTCGTCAGTGCCTCAGCCCTGTAAAGTTAACACCAGGATTTCCAAGTTCTTTCCTTCATTGTCTTTGCTATTGTTAATACAATTATATCAATTTTATCTGGACTCATATTTGTGTGGATTTTTCTATTGTTTTTTAATTCATCCAAGATGTGATGCAATCATTTTATTTATTTTACAGTAATATATTCTACAGCAAGTTTGTCTGGTCCACACTCCTCTGAGGTTGAACCTTCCTTGTTCTGAAATCTCCCGTGTGATCAATTATCTTGTTTTTTTCTCTTTATTCCATATGCTTATGGGTCTCCAAAATGTATGAAATAACAGTCTTTCCCCACTGGTTCTATTTTGAGAATTCCTTTCTTGGCCAATCAAATCACACTCACTAATTGCTTCAGTTTTGCAGTATTTCTGCAAAATCAAAAAAATTTGATTATTTTGGCCTGTCATTAACTTTTCTTTTTCCCCTTATGACTTTAACTGACAGCAAAGAAAGCATCCAAGTTCCGTGACTGGCTGGACTGTAGCAGTATGGAAATAAAGCCAAATGCAGTTGCAATGGAGATTTTGGCATATTTAGCATATGAAACTGTGGCCCAGGTAAGGGACTGATTGAACTCTAGTGAAAATGAATTAATTACTCTTAGAATTAATTACAGCCTCAGGGTCTGGGTTGTAAGCCCCTTCAGAAATACAGTCACTACTTCAGCTCTCCAAGCTCACTGGATTCATGGAGTCATGGGATGGTTTGGGTTGGAAGGGACCTCAAGGCTCATCCAGTTCCATCCCCCAGCCATGGGCAGGGACACCTTCCACGAGGCCAGCTCAAAAATCCAGGCTGTCTTTGAATTTGCTGTGTGACAGATGTGTGCTGTGGTGTGTTCATCCATTTCATATACAAACAGAAATGTTTTATAATGGCTGCAAGAGACAGGGGAGTCCAGCACAAACCTTTTTCAAGTCCAGACTGAAACCACACACTTTGCTATGTGACCTTTGGCAATGCAGTGAGGCTCATTCAATCCCATTGCACAACTGGATTAGAAAGAGGGATTTCCTGGAAAACAAAATGTTACCTTAGTGCCAAGCCGAGCCCTCTTGGGTAGATAGATTGCTCCATATATTTACAGAAGTAGAAGAGAAAGGCTCTTTAGGCTGAAATATCTGAATAACTTTATTTTCATCTGAGAGACACTGAGAATATTCTGCTTCAACCCACAACCCTCACTCTCCCATTGTTCCAATGGCATTTTAGTACCATGTCAGTAACCCCACCTGTTTTGCCCCTCCAGCTGGTGGACTTGGCCCTTTTGGTTAAACAGGACATGACTCCCAAAGCTGGTGACCCGTTCAGTCATGCTATATCTGCCACCTTCATACAGTACCACAACTCTACTGAGGTAAAACTTGCTTTTTCACATATTACTGCATTTTATGTTTTACTTGTAAATGTATTTTCTTCATTATTGAATGTGGTATTGATACAGACTTCTATTATGGAGTTTATTATCTTTGAAGTTGTGGATCTAGATGGAAATATATTAAATTATAATTCTAAATGTTAAATTCTTAGCAGCGCCTTTATAATTAAATAAAATCCTCTTTTCTTGGGTGAAAATTTCATCTGTGTTCAAGGCTCTGTTGCAGATTTGGAGATTAAAGTTTTCAAAATTGGCAAGTGCGCTAAGTACTGTGTTGCACGCATTGATATTATACATATATTTTAATATCTTCTAGAATGAAAAAAACAAATTCTATATTGCATCTTTTCCAAGAGGGAATCTGAGAAGGAAATAGTTGGGGTGGGGTTTATTTGTGATTTGATTATATTGTGGCTGTTCGACATCTTGCTTTTACAGCCACACCTCTTAGGGCAGTCTACAAGTGTGAAGACCAGCCTTGACTCCCCTGAGAACACACCACCCCCCACACCCACCCCGCCAGCATCAGCAGGGCAGCAGCACCTTGGGAAAACCCCCTCAGGAGCCTTGGGGAACGGTGGAATTGGACAGGACTCCACCAAATCCAAACAAAGGAAAAGAAAAAAGGTATTTGGTGGAAAAAGGTATATTCCTGGGGAAAAAAAAAAAAAGAAAAAAGAAAAATACCCCAAAACATCCTCAGGAAATCGTCACAGAATCACAGAATGGTTTGGGTTGGAAGGGACCTTAAAGATCATCCAGTTCCCACCCCCTACCATGGTCAGGGACACCTTACACTAGACCTGGTTGCTCCAAGCCCCATCCAACCTGGCCTTGAACACTTCCAGGGACTGATATCCACAGCTTCTCTGGGCAACCTCTGCCAGGGCCTCTCCACCCTCACAGTAAATAATGTGTCTCATCTTAAATATTAATTTAAACTTATATTACATGTTAATGGCTATTGTTATTGTAGGACCAAATGTGTGGTTTGGTGGTTTTATTCTATCAGAATTATGTTAATTTTCCTAATAATGTCTGCAAACTTAATTTTGTTAAGGTGAAAACTGCTGTTTCTAAGATAACGTGCTCCTCTGCAGGCACAGCAATTGTCACCACCCCAAATGATCACCCCCTTCTCCTAAAGGGGCAGCAAGTACAGGTTTTAAGGGCCAAAATTACAAGCAAAATAGGCAAAAAGGTGGTTGTGATTTTCCTGATCCCAGCAGACTGAGGTGACTGCCACCCTTGCTTTTAACAACTTTGTCTTGACTTGCTTCATTTTTATACCAGTTGTTTGCATTCAAGCTAAATATTTGTTAGCTTTACATAAAACAGGGGTGTCTCATATTCAGAGTATGAAATATGTGTTACAATTCTTGTCTGTTGTTTCAGAGTCTTGGTGCTCTGAGAGGGATATATGTACCTAAAACCCACAAGAGAAATCAATGTGATTAAATAAACTGGATAGGAAAACCTGTGCTGGTCATTTGGGGCTGTCTTGAAGAAATGTGATGGCAGTGCTGATTTTGCTGAAAAGCAATGGAATGACTTGGGATTTTATCAAGTGTTTTATTATTAAGAAATACTCACATTTCAGGGTAAAACTGCTGTTTTCTACAGTGATAAGGTAGAAAAATATATTTTCTCCTTCTGGTGTCATCAGTGCTGTGGATAGTCCTGAAGTGTTCAACTTCCTCCTGTCCTTACTATACACTGGTTAGAAAGCTTTTAGTGAATCCTGGAAAGACTTCTGCTTTTTCCTCTTCATTTTTTCTGTTATATTTGATTATATTTTGTTCCTGTGGCTGATTTTCATTATAATTCCTAGGAACAGAAATTTAGCTGGAGTTGCAGTTTTTGATGCATTGCATTTTACTGATGCTGAGAGTTTAAGTTCGTAGTGTTTGACTAAATGTCTTTGAAAATAATTATATTCTGAAAAGTGCATAGTTTTAATTAAATGTTTTCATGACTTACTCAATTTGCTTAGGTATCTACTGGATATAAATCAGGCAAACAAGTTAAATTGATGAAAAATACTATTTTTAGGCCATGAAGGCCCAGTCCAGCAGAAAATATTTGAGTTTCATACTCCCTTTATGGATGTCAATCAGCAGGAGAAGAATCTGCCATCATATAATGAATAATTTTGTGTTTACTCACAGGCTCCAGTGGACTCAGTGCTCTTGAAAATAAAACATTTTGCAAAAAGCATCCCAAGTTTGAGAGCATTGGCATATGATGTGAATATATGAGGGAGCCATGGATGTGTGTACATTAAACTTCAGTGTATAACTAAAGTTTTTGTCATTCTCAGTGCACTCACTAATACCATTTTCATTCATTTATTGCCAAGCAGCCATCATTAGATAAGTCATCTGAATTCTGGAAAGCAGCTGTGTCTAGGTGGAGCCTAAATCAACATTTCAAGTTAGCTAGCAAGGAGAAAAGAGTAACTTTTTCTTTTAAAATCTCAGGAAAATTATTGTACAATTGGTGTGCCAATGGCAGTAATTGCTTATTTTACCTATTTAGGGTCCATAATCAAAAAGTTGCTTGAAATTTTAAAACTTTCCACTTTGAGTTAATTAAAAAATTTTTGCATCCTTCTAACACCCTTATGTCACATGTTTCAGCTTCAAATTTCAAGTTGATAGTATTCAATGGTGATGTAGGTGTCAGATTGCTTTCTACATCGGGTGCTTGTTCAATATTTTCCCCACCCCTTGACATCATAATAAGAGCCTGAAATGTTTTAAAAATAGTTTCTGTGGTTATTGCAGTATGACTTATATGACCCTTTCATTTTAGTTTGAACATTTTCTGCTCTTTGCAATTGCAACATAGAGCAGCACTAGGTGAAAGATTTAAAAGGACTAACATGATGTTCTTTGGGTCTCTTAAGCAAAGTTCATGTAAAAGTCCTCTTTAATTTGTTAATAGCTTTTTTTCTCTGATGTACTGTGTGGCACCAGTGATGTGTATCCTCAGAAAAAAAAATTGGTCAATTTTATAAAGGTTTATTTTCATACTTTATGCACTGTAGGTCTGTTGTGTGTTTTTGATTTAGTAACAATTTATATGTTTTTCTGTTGCAGAGCACTGCAGCCTGTGGGATGGAGGCTCAAAGTGATGCCATCCAGCCCAGCCACATCAGAGAGGCCATTCGACGCTACGGCCACAAGATTGGCCCCCTTTCCCCATTCACAGTACGTAATAACAGAGTTATAAAAAGTTATATTTATAATCTTAAAGAACTCTGATTTTCAAGTGGTCAAATGAAGAAGCTTTGGAATTGTTGAGAGCAATTTGTGGTGACTGTAATTTTCTTTATAAAAGTGGCATAATTCTCTTGGGAAATAAAACTTAGTAATTTCTGTCTCTTTTTGGAAAGACAAAAAAAAAGGGTTTTTTTTTCCTTTCAAATATTATTTTCTTTCAATTACAAATTATGCTTTTTTGTTAGTGCTTGAATTTTCTGTTTTTCCAAAGTTTAGGTTTACAGTTATTTTAAATTATATGTATTCCAATATGGTGAAGAGCACTTTATATTCTAAAATTAGTTTGGTGTCAGATACTGCTCCTATTGGATGTTGAACTCTCAAGTGACACATTTACGGTTGGGGAAAGAAGAGAATGGGTTTTTTTAGACAACTTTGAACCTCCACTGAAATGTAATAGAACTGATCTTGTGGTAAAATACTGATGGGTTCTGAAGTTTTGCCATTTTTATTCTATGCAAATTGCAAATCCATTGTTCAGAACAGCCAAATGAATTCTTTGTTTAATTTTCTCAGTTGATGAAAATGTGAAAACAAGTCCATCTCCAGTATCATAAATTGGGGTAATTTTCTTCTCATCTACTGTTCTTTGTGGCATTTATCCTGCTTACCTCAGAATATCTGCATTTATAAAATAATAAATGTCAAATAAATCATTATAGGGAAAAACAAACAAAATCCACCAAACAGAACCTCAGCTCCTAAAAATCAGGAAGAAATTGTCCAATTTCTGAGAGATTTTAGGAAAGGAAATTTATTCTGAATTTGGATTAATTCATTTATGTAAAAGCAATGCAGAAGTATATGAAAGCTATGAGTATGAAGGAAGTAGTGGGACTTCAGAAGCAAGGAACAAGAGACAAGAAGAGAAAATGAATAGGTGCAGTTATAATTTTCCTAGTGCCAAAAATAATCAGTACTTTTATAGATGGCAGTGAAAAATTGATTTATGAATGATAGTCAATACATAATTGCAATTAATTGTCTTTATGTAACTTCACCTTTCTCTTTTGTCACTCAAAAATGCTAGATTAATATCATTTAAAGTGTTGGATAGAATTTCCAGTCCAAAACAGAAAAATGTCTTTAGCAGAAGTTTGCTATGTAGTAGTAGTTGTGAAGAATGTGGCAATAGCTTCTGAAAGCAGAGAATGTATTTATTTTAAAAAAAGTAAAGAGCTCACATAAACAGCTGCAGAAAGGTGAATCTTCCCTCCCTGACCCTCACTAAAAGTGCTTTGGTAAATGATTAACCAAAGTTCAAATTTTTTCTTCAACCACAAGGTATAATAAAATACCCTGGTTTGGGTTGGGGTTTTTTTATGTCCTCCACTCTTGTGAACTTCCCAAACAGTGCAACTGAGCAATTTAATTTGTTAACATTGCCTACAGTCAACGTGGTTGATGAGAGGAGCAGATCTTGTTCTCTCTGAACAGGCCAAGAATAAGAGGGAATCTTGGGTCAGCTTCTGGATGCCTACAGATGTTGTAGAGCTGTAACACGATTCTGCTTTTAATGAGAAGGCTCAGGAAAAGTATTTTGAGAGGTACTGCAGAGTCTGCATTTAGGACCTTTCCCCTCTGAGTGCCCTCACTGGAGTTTTGGGGAGAGATTTGACAAGGACAATTGTCCATGTGGCAACCAGAAACTCTGGGTCTTAATTTGGCACAAATGTGGACGGAGCACTGAGTATCCTCTTCTATCTGCATTGATGCAGATTTCCACAACAAATACAATTTAATGATGGCCAGATCTGGTGCTGTGTGTGCAACCAAACCTGAAGAAATTAATTAGCAGAACTGATGCAGATTTTTATGTAATCAGGCATGGCCATTTCCTTAGATCTCAGCAGCAGGACCTGTGTGACAGAGCCCATGTAGGCAGTGCAAAACCTTGGTAAAATATTAGAAGTCTGAGCTGCTCTCTGCAGTTTCTGAGGGGGAAATTGTATCAGAAAGATCTAAACCCTGCCTTAACTCTTTGAATCAATTAGAAGTGATATTTTTATGGATCAGGGTAATAACCAACAGACTGGCAGTTGTCAAGGAGCTGCCGCATTCAGAAAGTTTATATCGGTACCCAAACCACCAGAGGATGGTTTCTAACAGGAAAAATGAAATTTAACAGTTGTGTTGTCCTACATAAGGATGGATGATGTGGAAAGAGAGCTGCCAATCGCTTCCCAGCAGTTCTTATGGAAAGCCACTTTTTAAAAAAGACAGTAGAGGAGTGAAAAAGCTTCATGCTTTTTCAAGCTACTGAATAGCTCAGCCCCAAACATATAATTTAGATTTAATTTCTGTAAGAAGAAAATATAGAAGAATGTTTTTTTTTTAAAAAAGTACATATACTTGTGTTTTCTTAAGATAATAATTATGTATTTGTAGAGCACAAACAGTGATATTTTTTCCACATCTTTCCCTGTTTTGTTGTTTCATCATGATTGTCACTCCCTTCCAACTGATTTGGTGATAAGTGTTCCTAAGGAGTTGGTTTTGGAAGAAAAGTTAAGCTATACAATTTATTCTTTAGCAGCATTTGATGAATGTTGGTTTGGATGGAAACAACACTTTGAAAGTTTTATAATCATATGGTAAATGAGAACTAACATTAAACCAGTGAAAATGATCCGTTTGCATTTATTTTGACCTTAATAGTTATGTCAGAATGACTAACATAATTAGAGCATTTAGGCTTTGTCTCCAAGTGCAAGCCACAATGGAAAGCAGCAAGTGTACGCTGGATTCTTCTGCATTGTATCATGTCTAAGGTAGTTTAGACATATGTTTTATCTAAATATTTTCTATAAACAGTATTGGGTGGTGCTCTGTGTTACCTACTTTAAAGCATGATCTAGACTTCCAAAAATCAGAGAAATATTAAACAATAGAACCATGTAATTTTGCAAGACAGAAATGGGAAGTATGGAACTCTCCATCATATGGGATAATGCAATTCCATGTGCTGGACCTGTGTGTATTTCTATGCACATTTAAGTTAAGGAAATGCATATTGAAATAATGTCCAGTCTCGACTAGGCCTGTAGGAATCATCCTAATAGTCTTCCAAATAATAGTATTTATTATGCCAAGGTGTTCACAAAAATATTAGGTGGATATTTCTTACCATGAACACAAGCATAATGACTCTAGAGAAATTGTTTTAAGCTATTTGATTTGATTATATTTCAGACATTTGGGGTAGCAAAAAAATAATTCTTTAAAGAGTATTTATTCTATGAACAATACAAAGTACTTACCTGGAGTCTTGATAGGAGCAGCTGTAAGTGGTGCATGAACAGTCTGTAAGTGCTGTACTTGTGACCATGAGAACAGTTCTAGCAAAGGGAACAGCTCTAGCAAAAAGGACAGCTGAGGTCCTTTGCTCTGAAATGAAAAGCAAAGTGGTCAGCTACAGTAGTGGAAGACCACAGGCAAAAAGAACAAGAAAATGTTTCCGAAGCAGATTCTTTGTCTTTAGTTTATGCCAACTCTGGAATGAAGTGCTTCAGATGTTTAGTTAAGAGAAACTGAGTTCACAAATGTAAATTGTAATCCTGCACAGGCTCATGGCAGACAGTGGCCATTATTCAGCAGCTTGTACATGTGTAAATGGGGTGTATTAAATTAACAGGGGTATAACCAACATTTCCTTGGGTATTTATGTTTTGGGGAGAACATTCCTTCAACCTCCCAGGCATTTCAGTATGAAAAGTCTTGCTAGTCTAAACCTTCTCTTGTTAAATATTTCAGTCTCATAAAATTGCCTATGCAGCATAAAACAATGAGTATTTACAAACCTGTATTTATAATATTGCTTGTGACATTCCCTGCATGAACATGTTACAGCAGAGAATGTGATTTGGCAGAGACTTGAATTATTTGGGCCTTACAGAGCCCTGCCTATACTCTTAGGGGTTCTTAAATAATAAATGCAGGTATCCCATGTGGACTTCAGTAGGGTACATGTACATGGTAATCATAGTTTCACAATCAAATTATACATTTAGTCAAGGTCTTTTACTTATGATGTTTTTAAAGTGCTTTTTATTGATCCTGATTGAGCTCAGCTTTTATGCAAATGCTTTAATCAATTTCTGGAGTGAAAAACAAAGAGGTTCGTCACGGATCTTTAATAATTTCAATATAATAAAGATGGTTTTGACTCTATTAATTTCCCCTAAAATCTAAATCTGTGGAATAGTAGCTGATGACCTGGCAAAGCTGAGCTTATGAGAGACTAAACCAGCAGATTCAGGGGGTAGAAAGAAGAGAGGGAAGCATTTAAAATACAAAGGATAATGTGGCAATATGATATTTGTGGAAAAGGACATTTTGGAAAGCAAGTTTGGTTTAGGTGCCTTAAACTTCAAGAAAAATTCAGCTTCACATTCACCGAGTCACAGAATGGGTCAGTTGGAAGGGACCACTGGAGGTCTTCTGGTCCAAGCTTCCTGCTCAAGCAGGGTCCCCCAGATCTCAGGGCATAGGCTCATGTCTATGAGGCTTTTGAGTATCTCCAGTGAAGGAGGCTCCACAACCTGGAATTGTCACCCAGAGGACTTGGTCCTCAACTTAGTCCTCTTAACTGAAAGAAACTTCTTTGTGCATATTTCACATCAAAGTAGTAGTGAGAAGAAGTTCTGGAATATAATCTTCAATAATTTCTTCAATAGACACAATGTGGATACAGTACAGCTGAATTTTTCTAAAGCACTTGAATGATAAAAAGTTTTGAATGCTGTTTCCAAAAGAAATTAGTTACATGGAAACCAAATAAAAAAATCTCTGATACTTAGGGTCCTTTAAAATATAGACTGCCCATATTGATATTCTGAATCAATTGATACTGATTTTGAAGAAGTCAGGATTTCATTCTTAATCACTTCTCAAAAATGAAATGTATGTATTTATGTCAAAAGGCATTTGAAAACTTTCCCTTCTGTTACACATTCAGTTTCTGATATAGAAAGAGTCACATTGACATTTTCATTCTTTCTTCTCATTTTGAAAGAAAAAAAAAGGACATTTTGTTTCATTAAACAGTTACATATTTATGATGTCTTTGTCTATACTTCAAGCTGTTGTCTGCAGTTATTTGTAATTCTACAATGTTAACACTTTGTGTTTGAAAAAGATGAGTTATTATTCTATAAAACCAGTAGGAAGTCAAATCTCAGTTTGGAAATCTTGTTCCCTTCTCTCCCAACCCCCATCCCAAGGTTCCTCCTTTCAGATTTATGAAAGAAAACATTTCTTTCTGTAAAAGGTTTTTGTATGCCAGCATCTGGAAGTGTTTATTTCAGTGGCGTGTAATCTATCTGTGGATTTAGTTAGCACCAGACCCCCTTTTGTGTACTCCTGACTTAAAATTTTTATAAATGATCTTGTTGAATTTGTGCCAGTGTGCACATGGTTTGGCTGATTGCTGCATATATCCTTTACCTGCCAGTCACCTTTGATTTATATTCCTTCCCTTCTGCTTTTGCCTCCAAAAATGGTGCCACTGAACTGTCCTCTAAATCATCTTACTGGATAAATTGCTCCAAGATGAGATGGCACAGTTTTGGCTGACTCCTCAACAGAAGGCATTCCTATAATCCATCCTCGCCTGCTCTCTGTAGGGCCATTCAAAAAAGAGAAGGAACAGGGGAAATGGGGCTCCCTCTTTGATTCCAGCACTATTTCTTCCAGTGCTGTTCAGAAATGTAAAATGGGGCATTTGATTTATATGGCTCTTAATGCTATCTGAAGACCCATAAACTGATTGAATCACATCTCCTCTCCTGAACTGAACTTCTCCATTAGATAAATTTAATCCTGATAATATGTTTAATAGAGTTTTCTCCCAGAAAGATTAAAATGTTAAAGAATAGCATATTCAAGAATATATTAAAGCATTTCATTTGAAATAGATTATATAATATATATGACAGTTCTTTCCATTATAAAAATCCCTGTTGGTTTCCTTAAGCTAAACAGCTAATACTCCTTCAGAATAACAACAGTTCTGTAAGCTTTACTTAATGACATTACTAATTTGGAGAGTTTTATGAAGTTTCTTGGAGAAAAGCAGGTGGCTTGGCAGTAATTTTAAAGGTTCCCAATTTGTGGTAGCAGTTTCAGGGGGTTTCATGTTTCTAAAGAGGGAGACCAAGCTGCATAATGCTTAAGAGTGTCTGACACAATGATGTATCATTCTGGAGTAAGTTTCCAGAAGTTCATTGGTCATTAAATGTGCTGCTTGACTTTATATTGCAGTTTCCCAGCTGTCCCTACTGGGGGTAGTCTTAACGCTCCAACAGAATTTATTAATGGGGGCACAAGCTCGCAGTACTGATGAGGCAGTAAGTTGCCCAGATGATTTTATTGAACAGGAGCATAGATTTTTAGATAAGACAAAAATGTCATTGAAGTAGATTTGAAAAGAACTGACTCCCTTTCTGCAGAGCACTAGGAAAGTATTTACAAACGCTCTGGATAGTATTTGATATCCTGTGGGGATATTTAAAATTCTTGGATAGCACATACATCAGTGTCCTACTACACAACACAGTACATGAATTGTTGCAAGCAGCACGTGAGGCTTTCAGGCAGCATGGATGTGGTTCTGTTGAGGCAGGAGACACTGGCATGGAGTGACTCTGCTGATGCAGTTTGTACAACCACACAGAGGGTTGTGCTCCATTGTGTCACCGCCTGTTTAAACCTGTTATGCTGGAAGTGCTGAACAAAACCTGCGCTTTGCAAATAAAGAACATAGGAGCTCATACTTTAGCATTTTTCATATGCAATGATTAAAAAATCTGATTTGTCAGATTAATTTGCTAGGTCTGTTAGTGAGAAGATAAGTGAACTATAAGGTTTGCAGTCACCTGAATCTCTCATATAAACCACAGCAACTCCTAGTCTTGTAAATCTTATATAATTATTTTTTTCTAACTGTATGGCCAGATTCAAATACATACGAGAGGAATTTCAAGAACAGTTGTACTGATGTAAAAGGATCTGAGGGTAAGAATATGTTACTTTCTAAAAGTGTATGTTCTTATGTGCCTCCTGAGAGGCTTAAAAAACCTTAGTATGGATGAGAATCTGACTTCTGGTACTTTGCTCAAGGCAATCTAACATGTAATACATAAATATGTATTTCAAGGGTAGGGTGAGAACTACAATTCTAGAGCAGAGATTGGGACAAAAGGTAACTTAATTTAGTGCTTCAAGATATTACACAAAAATAAATATTTCCTTCTTCTATAATTTGCATTAATTTTTGTAAAGGCAGAGGCATTGCCCATGAAGCAGGTACATTCTGGTACAAAAGATAATAAATATAAACTTGGTTGTTGAAAAATCCTAAGAACAAAATGGGAGAATCTCAAAAGTGAAGTGTATCTTTTTTACTTGTCTTTACACAGAATTACAATGCAGCTTCTTGCAGGATTCATGTTTTTGTGATTTTGTTATATCATGGACAATATCGCGTACTTATACCATTATATAATACAAGATCAGTTGCAGTTGTATTTCATACCATTCTTTCAGATTTCCCTTGAACATGAGCATTCATTCACCTTTTTTTTCTTTAAAGATTTGAAAGTGCTTTGTGAACTGGAGCTGCTTGTAGTTGTCAGTTCACTCTCAGTGCTGCTCTGAGCCAGCTCAGACTGAGATGCAGCAGCTGTGATTCAGCAGCAGGGCTGCCCAGCTCTATAGCACAGGATGTGAGCTGTCTGGATGTAACATTATGAGAACTTTAGGATCATGTAATAAGGCTGTTTGACTTGGAATTAACCTACAAATGGAGAAAAATTGCACGAAACGTAATTTCTCGTGAGCAGGATCTTCATTGTATGTGCTGCTCGTACAACTAATGCTTGACAGATGTGTCCTGTTGTATTGAGCTTGGACACAAGGACAGGCTGGATGAAGCTTGGAGCAAACTGGTCTAGTGGCTGGTAGCCCTGCCTGTGGAGATGGAACCAGGTGATCTTAAAGGTCCCTTCTAACCCAAACCATTCTGGGATTCTGAGATTCCATGACTCTTACCCATGGACATCTCTGGCATCCCTGACTTGTCACTTTGCAAATAAAGAATGTAAAACCTCTAGAATAGCAGAGTAAATCTGGAAAGGGGCAGATAATAATATGGGAACACCAAAACCAAGTGGAGATTTTTAAAATAACTTTTATCATCTGTTATTTTCCATTTTAGTTACCTACTCTTGTTCCTTAAGTCCTATAATAATACTCAAACTCAAGTACTTGGCACAGGGAAAGACAAAAGATTCCTGAATAAAAGCTGGGATTTTGTGCTTCATTTCACTCCATTTATCATGTCCTACTCAGTGAGGTGTCACTTCTCATTTAAATCTTTGATACCACTAACAGCAAAAAAAGTTACTGAATCTGCAGCAGTATAAATGATGTTTGATTGCCTCTCATTTGTGTCCCCTGTCCTCTGCATGCCCTGAGGCAAAGGTGCTCATTCTCCCCTCATCCCTCTGATACATCTCCAGGCATCAGAAGGCAACACTGTGATTTGGTTGCTAGAAAATCTCTTAAGCATTAAAGTTATCCTTTTCTCTAAACCAAACCCATTTCAGGGAGCCTGGCTGCCCACTTCATACTGCTTGGACGTATTTCTCTAGGAAAATCAAGTGAAAACACCAGGCTTTAGGCAACCAAACACATTTTATTAATTTTATTTTGGGGTTTTTGTGTTCCCTCCCTGAAGTTTTGTATTATTCCAGTTTTCTGACTTTACCTTCAGGGTTGTGTAAACCTCAATTCAGCAAAGCAGTCCTCTGCTTAATTTTTAAACTATACCTACAGTCTAAAAAAGCATGAGCTAAATTGAGGCCTTTGGTGCTATTAGTTATATAAGTTTTGATTCATCTATGATTTCAGTTTTGGTTTTTTGGAATTTTTTGTGGGGTTTTTTTTTTTGTTTTGTTTTATTTTGTTTTTTAATTTATTGCACATAGGAGAAAAGGAGATACTTGTAGAACATAAAATTGAATGAAATTAAAATCAGATTCTTTTTCACCTTGTAATATTTGCTCACTGGAAAGTTTTGGAAAATACTTAAAGACTTTAAACTTAAATAAGATACAGCAGTTGTCAATATTTTGGAGTTAGCTGAGCTAAGAAAAAAAATCACAAAATGAAGGAAAATTCTAGAAAGGGATATCAGACTTCAGAAAATGAAAACAGTTAAACAAGTACCAGTCGTTTTTTTAGTGCTATTTGCTGCTGTACTTATATTTGTGACTGTGGTTTCCAGTATAGGATTAAGCTTCAGCCAGAGCTTTCTGGTACATCTCTTCTCTCTGCTGTTCTACAGTGACAAAATTTCACAATCAAGATGGTTTTCTTGCTTTTAAACCAAACCTCTTCCTCCATGTCCCACTGGATCTCAGTTTCCTTCACACCAATTAAATTCTTTAGCTGCTTATTGGTAGAAGTTGCACCCTTTCCTTCATGACAGTCTCAGGAGAGGGGATATGAGAAAGGATTTTTCCTTGATAAGACACTTTTCTGTCTCTGGGGGTATTTATGTGCACATGAATGAAAATATAAGATACTGGGCTTTCCTAAGACCCTGAGCTTTTCTGCAAAGCCCTGAGAACATGTATGAAATAAGTGGTTTCCTTCAGGCTTCAATTGCAGAATGACTGTGGAATCTGGAGTACACCTGAGTGATTAAAACCATCCAGTTCTGTTTTACTAATTTGGAATGAATTCCACAGCCAGGACCTGCCTAAGAATTACACGTCTCTAATTTCACATAATTTAAATTCCAATAATGCTAGGAGAAAAATAAGAATAAGTATCAGTAAGAAATAATAAGGGAAAACCCCGATAAAAATAAGAAGAAAAATCACGTAATAAATATTTGCACAGGGTTCCTAACACTGGCCGGTGGGGAAAAGGTTGGTATCCAACCTGGAGGAGTTGTACTAATGCAATATTCCAGACTGTGTACTGGCACAGGTCAGTCTTGAAATGTGTTGATGTGCTGACAGGATTGTCATTTTTGATGGCAAAGAATTGGGACAACAGGAAAAAAATAAGACTCTCCAGAGATCCACATGTGTTAGTTTTACTGCAGAAGGTGCTAAAACTGCTGGAAGCAAGCAGTCTCTGTGCAGAATTATTGCAATGCAAACGGCCTGGAAGTGAGAAACAGTAATTTCATGAGGTAATTTTGTCAGTGGTGAAGGGTTTGGAGTTTGGGTATTTTTTTTCCTTGCAAGAAGGACAGGTTATTAATATTTACCATCAAGAAAACTCTAGTTCTAATTGGTGTTTAGATATGATGCTTAAATTACCCTCAGAAGATATAGTGGAGGTTTGGAGAGTGGATTAAGTGCTTCTGAGAAAAAGCATTCAGCTGTTTCTGCATCTGTTAACAAGAAAGTTAAAACAATCTCACCATTGTGCATAGGGTTTTTTTTTTTTTTTTTTTAAAGGAGCAGATGGTATAGAAGGAAGGTATATGCTTGTTGCCACGTTAGGAAACTTGGGATTTTATATCCCATGGGGTAGATGAAGCCCATCTTTGTCCATAATTTATTACAGTCACAGGTGATTAAAATAGTTAACTAGGTTAATAGTTAACTAGGTACAAAAGAGAGAAATTAAATAGCTCAACAAATAGATAAAAAGCTACTAATTACGGCTCTTTAGAATATGTTGAAAGCCATTCCTGTGATCAAGAAAGACTAATTTTAAGACAATTTTATAGCCAGTTCTAAATCATCAGAAATAATGAGACATTTTGAATGCTTAACCTGAAATACTTAAAAGAATACTGGGTTTTATTGTCATTTTTTAAAGGTGCGTCATACCATTTCTTTAAAATGGGATTTTTTTCCTGGAGTCTCAACTTCCATAATAGAAGTAAACTGTCATTTAACTTTAAAAAGGGGGGAAAACAAACTTATTAGTAATGCTTTTCAGTGTAAGAACATGAATCAAGATCCAGGATTCCTCTGTATTTCTGTGTGATTCATCTTACGAATGCAGAACAGAAGTTAATCATGGCTCAATAGATTTTGCAATATAGACACATGACAAATTATAAGATTTGATAAGCTAAACAGAAGAGTGAAAGGAGATAGTGTTGTTAAGCTGGTGAGGAAGTGGTCTCAGTATATAAATTATCCAGTCAGTAAGAGATTTTTTCCTGTACGAGTCACAGCACAGAAGAGATTTAAGAATGAAGTGACAGTGGGTGATGATGTTCATCTGCTGTTTGATTTTTCCTACCAAAAAGATGCAGGAGATGTGCTGGTGTGAATGTTTGGTGTGTGCACAGCAATGAGTGGCAAGTGAGGTGATCCAGGTTGGAATCTGACATTTGATGGGAGATGTGCTGATGCACAGGAGGAGGATGTGTCATGAGGGGAAATGGAAAGCAGCTTCTGACGCATGTGGCTGAGAGGAAAATCAAAGTGATGGGTGGGAGAAATGAGCCTATGACTTGGTACAAAGAAGAAGATGTTGTTTTTTGAAGCTAGATTCCTCAGTGTTTCTGTGACTTCTGCAGATTGGAATCTGGATGGAGGGTAAGAAAGGCTGTTACGTGCCACTAGGATTGTTATCAGGAAAGAAAAATACAAGATGCAGCTGCAAATCCTGAAGTGAACAGAGTATCCAGTCTCAGAGCTAAAACCCGTGTTATACCCCTTGATGATGGTGGGGTACACGGGGTTATTGATGAACAGAAATGGAGGATTTGGACTAGGTGGGAGATGAGGAGTTCCAGTTTATCCAGACTCAGCCTGAGCTGGCAGCTTGACATGAGTGCTCTCAGAGGGACATAAAAATCTAACTAGTCCAACTAGTCCTGAGTTATTTGGCCTAGAACCTTTATCAGTTGTACTTTAGGGTAAGGAACACCTACAGCCGTGTCTGTGAGCAAAGGTTACAATGCAGAGTATTATTTGCTTCCCCTAATTTATTACATACTTCCCAATTCATCAAAGAACAATTTCCTTTTAGCTTGCTGAAGCAAACCCTTATATTTCTTATTTTTTTTCATGGAAAGAGTTCATTCCCAGCTTCATAAAGTTTATTTTCAAGAAATTATGGGTTAAAAATTTCTAATAATGTCTTTTTCCAAAAAAAAGTAATATTTTACGTTAAAGTGATGTGGCACCATTCAGCTGCCTGAAGTCAGCAGCAAATGTTTGGCTTTAGTACGTACTGACATAAATCCCAAGAACAGCCCTGGCAAGTTCTGCCTGTCACCATTATAACTGAGGCTGCCTTTGTAACACCAATGTAAAGGCAATAAAGGGGGACCTTACCCCTCTCTAAAATTACCTGAAAGGAGGTTGTGGCCAGCTGGGGGTTGGGCTCTTCTCCCAGGTAACCAGAGACAGGACAAAAGGAAATGGCCTCAAAGATAACCAGGGGAGGTTGAGGTTGAACACTGGAAAAATTCTTTTGCTGAAGAGGTGGTCAGACATTGGAGCAGGCTGCCCAGGGCAGTGGTGGAATCACCATCCCTGGAAGTGTTGAATAAATGTGTGGATGTGGCACTTGGGGACATGGTTCAGTGGTGAGTGCTGGGTTAATGGTTGGACACGATGATCTCACAGGTCTTTTCCAGCCTAAATAATTCCAAGATTGTATGAATGAGGCTTTGCTTGTTGCTCTGAGAAATCCCCTATGCTGCTGTATTTTATGATATAGGCAGAGTGGCTGGAGCTCTGCTTTCATAGTGAGTGTTGCAGGTTTGGAAAATTTACATTGCAAACTCTTCAACTTTCCATTTCTCCAAAAGTAGTTTACTCAGAGTCTAGTTTCCTTGTCAAATATTTTTGGAGTGAAGTTAATTGAGGATTGTAAAATAATGAAGAGGACAAGGTAGTGACAAAGAGTTACTGAGTTACCATTTGATAAATGAAGTGTAAGCAAGTTCTTTTCGTTCCAGAGGAGCCAGATGTTAAGTATTTCATCTGTAAATTAAGCAAATGGGCAACGTTTACAGTCTCTGGGGCTGTATCTTGCAAAGTAGGGATTTTGAAAGAGTGTCCTGGAGTCTTGAGGAATCACTTGAATGAAATGAGGCCAATCCAGTCCTGTAGCTGAAGGGGCTGAGGCAGTCCTCGGGCAGTCCTTGGGTGGGCAGGAAGGAGAGCAGGAACTAGAAGAGTTTTCTGCTGTACTGGGGCAAGCACAGCTGAAATGTGTGCTCGTGTTTTAGTCAGAACCTCAACAATTGGGTGAAATACTAGAAAATACCAACACAGAGACAGGAGTGCATCAAACTGAAGAATGTATTATGTAGCCAGTCATTAAGGGCCCATAAAAAAGAAAAATGCCATGTCTTAGGGTTTTTCAGTCCTTGCATGCAAACCTATATGGATATTTGGGGTGGGATTCCTCTGGATAGATACAAATATTTGTATCTGAGCACAGTGACAAGCACCTGTGAGCACAAGTAGACAGGGTGCCCAGAGAAACTGTGGCTGTCCCATCCCTGGAAGTGTTCAAGGCCAGGTTGAATGGGGCTTGGAGCAACTTGGGATAGAGGAAGGTGTCCCTGCCAGTGGCAGATGTTGGAATGAGATGGTTTTTAAGGTCCCTTCCAATGCAAACCACTCCATGATTCTCTGATTTCCTTTATAGTCAATTGAAAGGAACAAGCATTTCTGGGCTGTAATTTATCTCTTCCTAAGGTAGCTGTTTGAGAGGGGTCAAATGGACCATGCTGTGGAAGTGCCTTTTCCTCTGCCTTGACAGGATGTGTATGAGGAGTCCTTCTAGTGCAGCTTGACATTTAAGCAAGATAAATTCAAACTAGAAATAAGGCATATATATTTATAACAACATAACTAAGTGCTGAAATAACTTAGCCAATGATTGTGACAGATTATCCATGACTGGAAAATTTAAAATCAAGAGGAGATGTTTCTGTAAAAGCCATGCTTAAGTTCAACCACAGCTATTGGTTCTGGAGAGCCAATTCAAGAAAATTGTGTGGGCTGTATTATGAGCACAGTGAGGTTAGATGGTCCTTTCCATCCCCAAGAGCTATGAATCATCCTTTGCTGGTACTTTGGTAAACTGTAAATGTGAAAATCCACTTTGAAGGAAGGTCAGCAGCTTATTCGGTTTGAATTCCTGATGTTCACATTAATAGTTTCAAAGGAAATAAGTCAAAATTCGCCTTCCTAAACATAGCAATTTCACTTCATAGTTTCAATTTTCAATATCTTTTCATTAGTTTTGTGTTACACAACACAGTCGGATCTTTTTTTCTAAAAGGAAAAATAAACATCCCAACAATGTAACATAAGGTTTTGGAAAGTAGATATTGATTTTGTAATTTCTGACATTTGCTTTTAGAAATAAAGATTTGGTAATTATTTATTAAAACAGGTAGATTAGAAAGAAAAAGGCACAATTGCTTTTAAAAGCTAATGGAATAAACTTTTTTTAGAACCCTCCAAGAGTTTGGTCATTATTTCTGTATGTGGCATCTCTATACATTCTTATAAATATTCATATTACTCCTATATTATGAATAAAATGGGCTAAATACACCACCTTAATTAGAGTAGTGGAAACAACAAGTTATTTCCATTCTTTGAATGTCTTTGGCAAATTTCCATTTTGTCAACATAATTAAGATATATTAATATTAATCTGGTAAGTACTGTAAATTTACATAGTGGAAAAATAAAATAAAATGGACCATGAGAACATTTTTCAATATCAGTTTCAATTTTAATACTTTATATTCTTGTGAAAAGTTATAAAAATGTGTTATTAGTTTATTACCCCATTAAGAAAACAATGCAGCAACAGATGCTTGTTACCCTGATTTTCTCAGTCTGTTTATGGGGATGTTTTATCAAAATGGGTCTTTTAAAAGTTATAAAGATGTAATATTCTTCTAAATTAGGTCATAAATGCCTAATGTGGAAAACTAATACATTTTATTATTTTTCAAGTATGGGTTTATGTATATTAAAATATGCAGCTGTGAGGAAGTCTGGAGTGTGTATAACAGAAACATATTGCATTACAAGATGTTAGTGTCTCTCTGAGTATGTACACTCTTTATGCACATGCCCACACGAGTTTTTGGCACATGGAAGAGACTACATTAACATTCTGGCTCAGTATTATTTTCTAATATACATTATTATTTTATTAATAGATGTAAATGCTGAATATACTGAGTACATACACGCATTTTTACTGTGATAAAAATCCAAATCCTGACAGCAGCCACATACACAAACTGAGGAGGTGGATCTAAAGTTCAGGTATGAACAACATTCAGTTCCAACATCAGCAACTGTGTGCTGTGTTTCTGCACAAATGGTAGGAATTTCTGTACAAGAAGCAGTAACAAGATAATGTCATTGTTTAAACCTTATTTTGTTTTCATGCTAATCATGCTGGAATGGATTCGTAGTAGCAAAGGAAGAGGAGAAATTCAAGCACCTGCTTTTTGAAGGCAGCATAGTGACCATGGCTGCTTTAGGGAATCACAGAATCCCAGAATGGTTGAGGTTGGAGTGAGCACAGTGGATCATCTACTCCAAACTCCCTGATCAAGCAGAACTACCCAGAGCACACAGCATGGGATTGTGTCCAGAGGGCTCTGGAATATCCCCAGTGAGGAGACTCCACAGCCTCTCTGGACAATCTGTTCAGTGCTCAGTCACTGCACAGTATAGAAGTTCTTCCTCATGTCCAGGTGGAACTCACTGGGATCAATTCCTGCCCGTACCTCTGGTGCCCTTGCTGGCCCCTGGAGCAGAGCCTGGGCCCTGCTCTGACCCTCCCTGCACACAGGGACACCCAGGGCTGAGGGCCCCTCTCAGCTGTGTCTCCTCTGGAGGCTGAACAGCCCCAGCTCCCTCAGCCTTTCCTGCTAAGGGAGATGCTCCAGTCCTTTCATCATCTTTGTCACTCTCCACTGGACCCACTCCAGGAGCTCCATGTCTCTCTTGTCCTGAGTAGCCCAGAAATGGTACAACCAGAAGGATTTTTCCAACCTAAATGATTTTGTGATTCTGTGATTTACAAAATTTCCCATAATTTGATGTGGATAGACCACTTGTCAAAGATGTTGCTGAACCTCAGACTCCATGTCTCCATTGATGGAAGCCTTTAATGGTCACAAAAATGTACATAAAGTGTAGCCCAAATGTGTGGCAATGATGGGAATGAGACCTCTTTCACACACACACATACCCCTTCCCAAATAATTTACCTATATAGGAAATTCTATCTATGGTATTATTTTGGTATATAAGGGAGACAGGATTGCATAGTTTTTTTATATTTTATTCTAATTGTTGTGGCATTGTCTAACCATTTGTCTGAGTGGACACATCCCTCAGCAACCTGCTCAGGTGGGATTAGAAAATTTCTAGAAGGGCCTTCCAGCCCCAATGATTCTGAGATTCACAGTGCTGTTGGGTGCCTATTTAGGGATTTGTAAATTCAGGTTTTCTGTCTTCTCACCATTCCCTGGATTCAAGACCTGCATTCCAAAGGTTTTATAGATGTCCCCATTATAGTCAAAATCATGCTGTGGCATATTTGTCTGCCTTCTAACCACGTTAGGAATTGCACATGAAGCCTGCATGCCATGTAGTTTTAATTAATCTAATTGGTCCCAGTAGCTGTACTGCCAGCCACCAAAGTGTTGATAGGACTTCTCCGGAAGCTCAGCCAGTCTGTCATCATCTGGTCACAAAATGTACTAAAGATGATCCTCCCCTTCCAGAACTGCAGATTTTTATAAGCCTGAAATTCGAACCAATGTGCTAGAGGCTAAATTTGCTGTCATATTCTACTTTTCAAGTTACTGGAGTGTCCTGGATGTCATTCATGTTTATGAAGTAGATTCTATAGAGGCAGCCCAAAATTTACCTTGATTTCAATACCAGGGATCCATGGGTAGCAAGGAGTTTAGCTGGCCCTTCTGCAGGAGTTTGTGCTTCAGAAAAGGTCAGTCAGAAAGTAGCCTTTACAAAACTAAAAGCTGAAGACGTGTTTTTCTGAGAGGGTTTAATAGGAAAACAAGCCTTTACAAAACTAAAAGCTGGAGACGTGTTTTTCTGAGAGGGTTTCATACGAAGTTGTTGTTCCTGGTGGCAAGATAGGCCTGTTTTTGCCCTAAAACCCGATAACGTATCTTATGGACTGTGCCTTGTTGAGGCGCTTTCTTAATTTAGCACCGACTCAAAGTGTTCATAACAAAGTGGAGCAAGCCCTGGTAAACAGTTATTTTATGGCTTCAAGGTTATTTTTTGAGATACGATTTCCGGGATTAAATATTTCAGGACCAATTTGGTTATCTGCTTGTCTCTTCTTTCTAAGCCAAACTAAAAGGCTTTAACACTTAGTTGTGCACTCCTCTGGGCAAAGTGTTCGTTAATGAAATATATCCTGTGTGTCTGCCCTTCCCAGAAAAATGGATTAAAAAAATTAAAGATTATAATAATGACTCATTTATTACTATTACTGTCACTATTGCAATATTATTATTGATTCTGTCTGAATATTGTTTTTCTCTGCTGCAAAGCCAGGTTAATTTTGTCCCTTTACACTCTACTAATGCCAGTGCTAGGATTGACAGAAGAGAATGCTGAAAATGGGACTTTAAGGTGTGTTGTTTATCTTGCAAAGGCACAAGACACATCCCCAGGTGGTGCAGAGATGAGTGTCCCAAACTGGACCAGGCTGCAGGGCCACCCAGTTGCTGTCACCCAGCAGGAACCCAGGTGGCTGTGGCTGTACCAGATGTCTCCTGGTATAGGAAGGCATCTCATGCTGCAGCTCATTTAAATCTTACATGTGTCTATAAATACAACAATATTTGGGGATTGGTGAGTATTGTGGGATGCACTTGCAGAGGATGCAGTCCAGTGCCTCAACTTGAATATACTGTGGTGGTGGGGTCTAAGCAAGTCACAAGAATGGTTCTCTGAATCCTCATTATCGCCTCAGATTTTATAAATGTTGTGATTTTGCCATCCTACACATGAATGAAAGGTGTTTGCTTTTCTGAATTGTTCACTTTCCAGTTTGTTAGGAGTTTGAATTAACAGTTCATACTCTGGGACCTGAATTCCTCCTGTTTGTAAATATAGATCAGTGCAGTCTCGTTTCCATACGAGGAGCTCCTGTCTTTAAGGTGCAGCAAGCTGGAAGGGCTGTTTCCAAAGTCTAGAATTACAGAGCAATGTAATGGTTTGGGTTTAAGGGACCTTAAAGACCATTTCATTCCAAACCTCTGCAATGGCAGGGACACCTTCCCCTATCCCAGATTGCTCCTAGCCCCATCCAACCTGGCCTTGGACACTTACAGGGATGGTGCAGCCACAGCTTCCCTGGGCAACCTGGGCAGCCTCAGCACCCTCACAGGGCAGGATTTCTCTCTCATGTCTAAACTAAACCTGCCCTCTGACACTCATTGAAAAAACAGGAACTACAATTCCAGGCATTTCCATTAACAGTCTGATTTGCTGACAACTGGCTTGATATTTAAAGGAAAACAGTAATAATGTATCATTTGAGGAAAGTGTTCATGATTAGCCACTCTTTTTTTTTTCAGCAAGCTCGACTTCATAGGGTTAACAGGGTTCAAATAACATCTATAACCAAATAAATTGGGGAGTTTCATGTGGTTAAAATAAAGAAGTTCAGATTTTCCAGAAAAAGGAGTTTGGATTTCATCTTGCCAAATGCAGGCATGTAGGAGAGGGTACTTTAAGATCTGCATATCCTTTCTAAACAAGATGTTTCTCAGCACTGACTGTAAGTGGAGGGGGGTGACTTAGCTCAGACTGAGAGATGTCTATGGTCAAAACTGAAAAAAGTTAATTTACATCAATGCACATTAAATAAGTGAAAAATATTTTGGAATCTTAATTTTATTTGATATAAAAGGTGATGTTAGAGAGTACTGTAAGGTGTTAGTGATAGGATGGTTAGATACAGTACAGGTTTTGTTTTATGAAGCCTAAAATACTTATAATGCAAGTCATTTTTATATTTAAAATACTATTTTCTGATTTTTTGTTTCATATCTCAGTGATTGTAAGTAATTTGAAAAGTGAGTTTGGTATCCGTTCTGGCTCTGCATTTCCTTACCAATTTTATAATCCTATTTTGTTAATTACATTAATATATTTTCTTTCTTTCAATTGCAGTTATGGGAGCTCTCACTTATAAAAATTAGTAAAAATACTTTTAGGTAAAAGTAGATTTTTTTCTGTTGGGCTTTTCCAACTCATGTTAGTAGTAACTGCTGAAAGCTCTACACAGACAGAATATTTTGTTTCTAAGTATTTTGTATGGATTCTTTTTAATTCTTTAAATATAATATTATTAGATCCTAGGTGTTTAAACAAGTTATGTGTCAAGAATTAGACAATAATAGATAAAAATTAGTTAGTATGTTTTATAGGAATTTAATTCAGTGTAATGGATTGACAGATATTTACTTGCATGGCAACTACCCAAATATAGAAAAATGTGGTATTTGAAAATCCATGGTACTCTTGGTGATTTCTCTCATTTGTTGTCATGTTTGTTCAAATCACACCCCAAGGCCTTTAGTTACAACCTGAAGCCTCACTGAGCTAAGCAGAGTATGAATGCAGCTCTCATCTGAGGTGTGTGACGTGGGTTAAAAGGAGAAATATTTGGTTGGAGATGCCAAGGACGGTGATGGAGAGGGAGGCTCAGGCAGAAGAGAGGAGTGAGCAGTCTGAAGACAGGTGTAAGCACTATTGATACACATCCCTAGCTAAAACCAGCACAGAAACTACCTAAAAATAGATAAGCAGAAGAAGACTGAATTATTGTAGACCCCAGGGAAAAAAAATTGAAGAAGCAAGTTTTTTAAAGGGAAATCCTAAAGTGATGACAAGAAGTGGATGGTGAATGGGGGAGAGGAGACAGTCACAGCTGCTGAAGGAGGCTGGGGTCTAAGGATGCATAGTCACAGAATGGTTTTGTGGTTGAAGGAACCTTTAAAGGTTATCTAGTCCAAACTTCTGCAATGAGCAGGGACACTTTCCCCCATATCAGGTTGCTCTGAGCCCTTTCACTCCTGACCCTGGGTGTTTACAGGGATGGATCATCCACCATGTTTCTGGACAACCTGTGACATTGTTTTATTACCTTCATTGTGAAAAACTTCTGCCTTATATCTGTATCTAACTTCTGCCTTATATCTAATCTAAATCAACCCTCTTTTGATTTAAAAAAAAAATGGATAAGTTTGTTTTGTCCTGTCACAACAGGCTCTCATAGTTTGTTCCATATATAACTGACCATATCCAAAGCTGCTGAATACTGTGAGTAAAACTTACTAAATACGCAGGCAAACTTTTGGGTTTTATACACATAAGTATGACATGGTGTAGTAGCTTTAAGACAATCCAGAGCGTTTCCAAGGGATTATTGCACATCTCAGGTATTTCAACTCATCCAGCCTTTTGGCTTCATGCCTTAAAATGCTACCAGAGACATGTTATAATTGTCCAGAAATGCCCTGCCTGTTGCGAATTACAGCTTAAACCAAAATATTCAGTACATTACGCATATACTCAAAATAGATTATTTAACCAGGTTATGTGATGTGCATGTTTAAAAAGAAAAAAAAATCTAAATATGGAGTTCAATATGCTCTTCCACAAGCCAGAGAGAGAATTTGCCACTCATCCAGAATAGCTCCAAAAAGTACTTGGTAGCTTGCAATATTATTTGGTTCTGTGTTTAGTGATCTTATTATCATGATCTTTGACTTTTCTCTCTTTTCCCTTCTTTTTGGAATTGATAATTCAGCACAGTGTTGCATCCCAGAAGTACCTCTTATGCTTTGAGACACTCAAATATGGGATGTGAATATCACAGTGAAGTGTAAAGAATGTCACTCATAGCATTTGAGACTGAACAGAAAAAAACAGAAGAATAAATAATGACTAAAAGTCTACCTTCATCACTGTGATTTTTCTCTAAATTATGCTTCCCAGAAAGAGATTTTCCTGTAACAGAACTCTATCTGATCTAAATATTCATGTGTTAAACTTTCTCAGTGATAGGATTAAATAATTAATACAAAAAGGCAAAGGGTCTGGAACATCTCTTATGAGGAGAGAAGGAGCTGAGCCTGATTGGTCTGGAGAAGAAAAGACTTAGAGGGATCTCAGCAATACATATAAATATCTCCAAGGAGGGTGTCAGAGGGTGGTGCCAGACTCTTTTCAGTGGTGCCCAGTAACAGGATGGGGAGCAATAGCCATGAAGTGAAACACAAGAAGTTTAGCTTCCAACCTGAGGCAGAACTTCTTTCCACTGAGGGTGGCAGAGTACTGGGACAGCTGCCCAGGGAGATTGTGGACTACCCCTTTGGAAACATTCCAAACACACCTGGATGAGTTCCTGTGTTACTGCTCCAGGTGACCCTGCCTTGGCAGGGGTGTTGGGCTGGATAATCTCCAGAGGTTCCTTCCATCCCTAAAAACTCTGTGATTCTGTGAAATGTCATTATCTATTTTTTTTTCCTGTCTTCTCTTACATGAGAGATGAAACAATAGATCCCTGTTTACCTTCTCTTTAACTTTTAGTGCTATTCCCTCTAGACTCTGCCATGCCGGGCTCTTCTCTGTCTCATCCTGATGAACAGCTCTCTTAGCCCAATGTTTTTGTTGTTCCTGTCCTTATCAGCCCTGTGATAGTTTGCTCTGAATCAAGCAGAGCATTCTCCACTAGACAGGCCAAAGGAGTAGCCAGCAGCTGGGCACACCTTCTGTTGTTTCTTTTTCTTCAGCTGCCTTGTTTTTGTCAGGAAAAATTGTAAGCAAAAAGCAAATTACAGTGTTTTCTGATATGAATTGTAATATTATGTCTTCTGCCTTGTAGGCAGTTTAGCCCAAGCTGGCTGGCTGCCCATCCTGAGGCACAAGGACACTGCTTTCCTGGGAGGCTGTGTCAGATAAAGCCCTTAGCTTTTCTGGAAGTGAAGGCTATTTTTTCCCCATCATTAGTGAAACAAGACCTTATCAGCATAGAAACACAGCCTGAATGGCAACACAAAGATACCTGTTTTGCCTCACATTTGACTCCTGCACCAAAACATATTTCTAGTATGGCTATTAAAATAAAAGCTTTAAAAGTAGAAAGTCTGCTGGCTGGCACTGTGATTATTAGCTACTCAATTAGGACACTTGTCCAGCTATCTGGGCTGAGGTTTTTCAGAGGAGCTGATTGCATAAAGCTATGGCTATGCCAGGAGATGAACTGTGTTTATGCTGTCTGATACTCAAGCTAACAAACATGGCATTACCCATGCTCATATTATTCCATTTTCTTATTCTCCAAAATAGGAGGGCCATCTCCAGGCTGCCTTTTGAGAATGGCTTCTGGACTCCAAATACCTCTGAACTGTGTCCTGGCATTGGGAAATGGTAGTTGCACTCCTGGGGCTAGTAAAGTGGTTTAAGTGTAAAGGGTTTTTTTGAGGGTCCAGGAATATTCCCTGAGACTGAACTTGAGGTCAAGTCTTAATATGTTGGCTGTTCTAAAGCTGAAGTCTTAAACCCTGACCCTCAGAGAAGCCACAGACATGGTTTCATGGGGTTACCACGTGCTGTTTGAGCTATGAAAAAGGTACCTTGGCCTCAGTGGCTTTATGGGGTCAATTCTATTCTATAAATAAGTCATTGTTAACTACTGAAATATAGAAATTCCAGTTGTCTTGAAGAACTGACATGTCAGATCCTCTTCAACAGCATTCAGTATCTAATGCATCTTGTTGTACAGAATCACAGAATTGTTGATGTTGGAAGAAGCTTTAAGATCATCAAATCCAACTGTCTACCTACCAGCATGACCATTTTCAACATTAAACCATGTCCTCACAAGCCATAGCCACACATTGTTTGAAGGCTTCCGGGGATGGTAACTGCATCACTTCCCTGAGCAGCCCGTTCCACAGCCCTTTCTGTGAAGAGTTGTTTCCTAGTATCTAAACTTCTTCTGGCACAATTTGAGTCCATTTCCACGTGATGCTTATTGATAATAGTAGTTACTGCACACTGCAGACATCAGGGCTGCTTAACTCAGGGTTGTCTGAACTGCAGATGTTGATGACACTTTTTTTTTCCATTTTGCTTTCCTGTAAGAACACCTTTTGTCTTCTTTAATTTCATCAAAGGCCAGGTTGATGGGGCCCTGAGCAACCTCATCTAGTGGAAGGTGTCTCTGTCCATGGCAGAGGATGGAAATAGATGACATTTAAGGTCCCTCCCAACCCAAACCATTCTGTGATTCCATGAGTGGGAGGATTGATGGCAAGCCATGCTTTGAGATCCTCTGATCAAACACTGTGTGGCTGCAATGGATGTTCTTGTGTGCCCCAGTCCGCTCTCTGTATTTGTTATATGTTCCTGATGACCAGAGGCCTGCCCCAAAGCTCCTGGTGGCTTTTGGTCCAGGCACTGGATATCTCTTGTGTGGACTGGTAATGTTTTCACACAGTCCTTCTGCAGTCTGGGTACCTACAGTGAAGTCACAGCACTTGCTGTTTGACATCAAAGCCTGTCCCTGTGAGAATGAGCATAATGAGGAAATAATGACCTCATTGTATGTGTACACGAGGAAAAGAGAAGGCAAGTTATGAAGCAGAACCGCTTTCATTTATGCAGCAATGTTTTAATAACCAGCATTTTTGGGGAAAGGGCTGGAAAAATAGTAAAAAAGATAAATGGACTTATGTTTCAAAGTTGAGATTTTTTTAACAAGTACAGAAGTTCATTTTGACATATTAAAATAGAAAAATACCCTTGATTTTTAGTCAGGATCCTGAGAGAGCTATCAGGATTCCCAATCGATGCTTATCATGATATTTTCTTTTTTCTTTTCCCCCCAGTCCTTCCATGGTGCTACTAATATGAGCCTCCTAGCTGCACACTTGGAGCAGCCCAGTGTGATAGCTTTACCACAAAGGGCTTCTGTGTATTCCAGGAGTCAGGATATAGCACTCTTCTAACAGAAAATGCCCTGTAATGAAGGTGAAGCTCAGACATTATTTATTCCAAATACAGGATCTTTCCATCTGCGAGTTTATAGAGGCTGAGAAATTGTTGAATTTGGAGATTTGCAAATAGAAATTACAAGCTCGACTCTGAAAATATTCCCTCCTGGAAAACAAGTCCTATTCCCTCTTTTGAGCATTATCCTCATGCAGCATTAGATTGGTAGAGAAGGAATTTTGAAGGTGGACAGTTTTGCTCATAAAGACACGGCACCGTCCGCTCCTGGAACGAAGCAGCTGATCCTGAGCTCGGGTATGTGGAGAGAACAGACTGTCACTTGTGTAGAATTAGGTGGAATATTTTTTGTGTATTTCTTCACTAGGTCCACTTTATAGGCTGCATCAGGTTAAAGTTAGAGCTGTGCAAATTTTGAGAAGCCTACATCCAAATTAAGGCTGGCTCACTTCCAGAAATGGCTGGAGCTGGCAAATTTAAATCATTTTCAAGTTGGAGCTGGGTTTTTTCTAGGTTTTATGTCATCACTTATGAGTTAAAACTGAGGAAAAACCTGGCTTGTGACCGATTTAACCTCTTTTTGCCTCCTGCCTTGGTCTAGAGTATTTTTTCTGTATGTGTGACTTGTTTGTTGAGAACTAACCACTGATGGGATTATACAGTGTGTCAAGTCTCTGGAATTGCCCTTCTAATAAAGCAGAGGATTTTTAAAGCTTTTATTTTAAACCTTTACAGAGCATCAGTTGCTGACATATCTAGTGGTTCTTAAAAGATTTTCTTAAAAATAAATTATTTTTCCACTTGATATTTTTATGCAATTCAGATATTGAATCACAATTTTGAAATCAACTGGCATTAGCAACACATGTCACTTCTGCTTCAGTAATGAATTAAAAGTTTATTAGCATGGAGTTTTTCTGAATTATTTGTGTGGCAGGGGGATAATTTATATACATGAGTTTACAGGTGAGATCACTCTTAAGCCCTAAATCAGTGCGTAACTTTGTCTCTGCCCATGACAGAGTGACTGGAATGAGATGATCTTTAAGGTCCCTTCCAACCCAAACCATTCTGTGATTTATGTATGTGGATGGTTATGAATGTGGATGGTTATTCTGAAGCAATCTGAGAAGCTCTGGAGAAGGTGCCATGATCATATCATGGGAATCTGAGGAAACAGTTTATTTCAGTAAAAAACAGGTGCCTGGTTAGAACTTGACCTTTTGAAGAGCTGTCCAAACATTTACTCACTCTCACAACACCCTCGTGAAGTAGAGGATAAATATTATCTCAATTTTATGGACAAGAAGGTGAGCACCAAGAGAGTCTGGATTAAAACTTAGGAATTTGTGGCATGCAGTTGCCTGCTTAATCCATTAGACCATGGTGTTTGGTTTGTCAGTAGTTCTCTGCTTTATAAACTGGACAAAACCTTTAAAATACCAGCTAGTTTAGATAGGCAGGATTTCACTTCTCCTTGCATAAAAAAGAGATGAAGCCATGTCACATCATCATAGCCAGACATGGGGATTTTTTTCCATATTTTTCCATGTTTGTCTGAAAGTGCTCTTGAATGTGGTAGTGTACTCATAAAACCTTCTGGAGGAAGAGCAGCTCAGAAAAAAAACAGAAGGATGGTATTTCCCTGTTAAATTAAGCTGATCCTCTCTTTAGCCTGAATTTACCAAAGCACATTGTTAGGGAAGCAATGCTGTACCTGTAATTATCTTGGTGAATGGTGCTACCAAATTTGCATACAATGAATTCACATTTGGTTTATGCAGAGTAGAATTTATAAAGCATTTTTGTCAAGTGCCAAGTCCTTGGGAAGTTTCCTGTCACCCACCCATTGAAACAAGGCTGAAAAGCACTGTAGAAATGACAAAGGCTGCCATCATCATCTCTTTCAAACTGCCATGGAACTGAAATGATACAGGACAAGAGGGCAAATGTTGGGAACTGGAAAAACAGAAAAACAGAGCAGCATGAAATGTCAAACCACATTTTTAAGGCGCTTTTTACTATATTTCCATAAATGCATGAGGGAATTATGTTGCGAATACATGAAACTGTTTATTTTCATTTTTGGCTTGATTTTCTAGCATTGAAAAAACCATGTCTAATGATCTTGAGTATTCTTAAAGAAAAAAATTATATTTTACATAATGGTTTGCATGTGTGAGTTCCCTCTGGCAGGAGGGCTATAATTACCCTGTCGTCTCTCAGAGAAGAGACTATCTGTCTTAAAGATGCAACAGTGAGTCTTGGCTGCTAGAGCTAGGAGCAGAACATTGTGATTTTGTTAAAAGATAAACATTATCCCTCTTCACTTATTCATCTTTCTCCTCTTCCTGCTTCTTTGGCTCGAAGTTAGCCTGGAGAGGCAAAGGACAACTGAGCACAAACAGTTTCTTCCTTCCTCATTCAGCAAGGCGTGGCGAAAGATCTTGGCTTCTTGACATCAATAACTTTGCTTCAACTCAACTCGGAACTGTTTGGGCAGCCTTTCAAAAAGAAAAAGGTACAATAAAAGGGAACTGAACTTCCTGTTTTAGTCATAAAGAAGCAGATTCAGCTAATGTACACTTTCCTTTGGAATCATCCATGTACTGCCTGGGAGAGTCATAGAATCATTTCTATTGGAAAAGACCCCCAAAATAATTGAGTCCAACCAGGAGCCCATTACTAAACCATGTTCCTCAGTGCCACATCTACATGTCTTTTAAATATGTCCAGGGATGGTCACTTCACCCCAGCCCTGGGCAGCCTGTTCCAGTACTTTGCGCTTTCCGTGACGAAATTTTTCCTAATGTCCAAGCTAAATCTCCCCTGGTGCAACTCGAGGCCATTTCCTTTTGTCCTGTCACTTATTACCTGGGAGAAGAGCCCAACCCTCACCTAGCTCCACTCTCTTGTCAGGGAGTTGTAGAGAGTGATAAGGTCCCCCCTGAGCCTCCTTTTCTCCAGGCTGAGTCCCCCCAGCTTCCTGAGCTGCTCCTCATCAGACCTGTGCTCCAGAACCTTCACCAGTGAGTTGAGGATGTGGAATATTAGTTCTTTGCACAACATTATTGTAGCTATTAAAAGACAATCAGCCAGAGTAGGGTGGTGGCAGACAGTGTTGTGCGTTTCAGCCTTTTGTGGTCTCGTTACTAAAGGAGAGTAATTTTGGTAGAAAAGCTTTGCTGCTTTTAGGTATCCATGTGTGTCCTTGATCAGAGAAGGTGGAATGAGAGAAGGAAAACTCAAAACCACCACAGAGTCAGAAAAAATGTAGCTGGTTTGAGCTGGCATAGATGTGCTGGTGTGTGTTAACTCTTGGTATTATCGTGCCTGAGGTTTCATTTCCAGCATTAACAAAGAAAGCTGTAATACAGGAGATGATCACACATGGCATCCTTCCAGGCCAACTGGTTGCATTAGCAGGGACTAGTTAAGAAGGTGAGGTTTCCAGTGGCAACAGGAGTATATTGAATTTCATTTTGAAGACTGCCATTACACGTGCCAGTCCATCAGACAATGTGTTGATCTCCTGGTGAAAATGTAACTGCAGTGGCAGGGACATTTCTCCATGGGTAATGATGTGTGGATCAGGATTCTTCAATGTCCCCGTTGTCAAATTCATCGATTTGTGCCACATCCATTTATTCCTGAGCTTTCTTTGTAATCCTTCTGCTGCTGCTGTCCTTCTGCCCCTCTTCTCTTCTATTTTGTGTAATTAGTCTGAACAGTATAATTTTCTTTTCTTATTCCATGCAGCCTTTATTCTCCACCCCTCTGCTTTCCTGATACTTTTCTTTGCCAAATAGTCAGAGATTTCTCTCAGTTCTGAGTTCCTATGTAAGCTATAATTTTATTCTATTATGAGTGAGTGCTGCTACTGCAGGCCTGGAACTGATTACTGTTTGCATATATCCAGCATCACCAGCCAAAGAGTCAAAGACCAAAGAGACTTCTCGGAACCTTACAAGGATTTCAAAATCACCTTGTTATTCTTTTCAGATTCCCCATCTTGTTGGGAATTTCTTTTTTCTTTCAGCTGTATCAGTATTCAAAGGCCAAGTTTATATTTTGAAAAGTAGTTGTAGATGTTAATTACCTTCGCAGACAATCCAAAACATAAAATCTCATTTTAAATTTGCACCTATTTCCTGTCCTGGATGTCCCAAAAAGTCGTTGATTAGATCACCATGAACTCTATTTGCACTTTTCTGAAGTGTATTTCAGACTTGGGGATTGACAGACCTTTGCTGGGAGGCTGAGAGCAAAGCTTTTGTGTGTATTGTCTTGGTATTTGGCCCTAGCTGGAACAAGTACTTTCATTGTTTTTGGAATATTTCAATGCCTTATTTCTTCATCCCAGAAAGGAGAAATCCCAAAAATAAAAGAAATGAGAAAGAAATCAATAATTTAGAAAGTTAAAAATATTAGAAGAAAATAGAAGATTTTTCTTTTTAATAAAGCTAATGAGAGGTTGTGCTCTTCTGAAAATGCAAGCTGAAATTTCTATTGATTTCCTTTATAGAAGTTATATGCTATTATTGTGTTCTGAAAAGATGGGATAATTAGGAATTGAGATATAAAAGGAGTCATACTGGCCAATCTGATACCTATTCTGCCTTTCAACTCTTGCAAAGGAATACTTACAGGAATTGTGATTTGAAAAATGGAGAAAACTGTGGTGAACTAAGACTTACTTCTGCTGTGCCAATCACTTCCCTCAAGAGCTTCATAATAAGTCTTGGTTTGCCATGGTCACTCATGCATTGGCTTTTATACGCTCTCCAGGATGTTTCATCAACAAAAAAATTATTTTGAAGGCTGTTGATTTGTTCATCTTCTTGCTGCTCTTAGATAATTTCTTGGTAGTTTCTGCCCCACGCAGGAACACTTATTGCTGACAATAGCACTGCTGGTCTGGCAGCCACAAAAAACAACTTCTTTAAGTGGTCTTGTGTGAAATTGCATGTCTCATTTGAAGCCTCCCTTAGCATAAAGTGTTTAATTGGCCTGTGTCTCTGGACTGGATAAATGGATGCAAGTTTTGACGATGTTACTTTGTTCTTCCCTTGGAGAGTATATTGAAGGTAATTGACTGGTAACAAAGAGTTAGAACAACTAGCCAAATTATCTCTAAAATATTGTGGAAGAGCCATTTCTGAATCGTGAATTCTGTGATTTATTAGGTCAGATTGGTTGTCCTCTTTCCATGTCAGTGTCTCCTATTATCTTTTCCTGGTGGTCCTCCTAGAACTCCTTAGTTTTTTACTTGATCTTTTCAGGATGAAACAGGTGAGTTTGTCTACAATATTTGTTATTTTCTAGAAGTAAGGATACCACTGGAAAAAGAAAAAGAAACTCTGTTGACTGTAGTACCTTTTGATCACTGCCATTGTTCTTCAGATCATGGATTAATGCCCAGCTCTTGTTCAGCAAAATCAATTCCACCAACTCCTGTTCTTCTGAAATTATTTGCTAAATCTTGATTTTCTATTCTCTGCTGCTGCTGACATGAGGTTCCTTAAAGTTGAGGGGGATTAGACTGTGACTGCTTTAGGAATTTTAGGAATCAGGCTGTGACTGAGTGATCTGATCTAGTGGAAGGTATCCTTGCCTATGGCAGAGGGGTCGGAACTTTAAGGTAATTTCAAACCCAAGTCAGTCTATGATTCCATGATTCTGTACTTTTACCAACAGTACAAATAGGAGCAGATGTGTAGAAGACAAATAGTTGGTGCTCACCCTCCATGCACTCAATGAACATTTCAGTGGGGTTTACTTTCAATCTAGCACTAAGCCTAATCTGGCCTCATTGACTGAATGCCTGTTAGGAGTGCATCTTTTGATTTGCTTCTACCCAAAAAAAGACCAGGTAGCATGCTCTGAAATCATTCTACAGTACAAAATGATGTGCAGTAAGTGAGGATGAATGAGAGATTTGTTTCAAAAGCACTCCCCTGATCCAAACTAAAGTATTCCCATAGGTGGATCCTTTTGTACTTGGTTCAGACATCTCAATAAATCCAATAATGGGCTCATCTGGATCAGCTGGTACTTAAATATTTCTGTGCATGTGGCCAAAATGCTTCTTAGCATCCCACTTGGACAGGCTCTTTTCACATTAATGTCACCATTATTATGGAGACAGTTGTAATTGCTGTTCTTGCAACTTGTATTTATGTAGAAAAATAATACCAGAGACATTCAACTTAGAAATAAGGCACGAGCCAATTAACAGTGGAACAAAGTACCAAGTGAAGTTCTGCATTGTCTCGTTCTTGATGACTCCAAGTGGAGGTCAAATGAATTTCTGGAAAATATGCCTTTGTTAAACTGGTTATTGGCCTAAAATAAGGGCAACTGGCTGAAATTCTGTGGTCTGTGGTATGTGGGAGGTCAGACTAGATGATCTAATTTTCCCTTCTGACTTTAAACTGTATGAACAGAATGTGAGCAATTCCCCTGATTACAGGACACTTCTGGCCTTTGAAATCTGCAGGATCTGTCAGTTACCAGTAAAGAACATTTGTTATTTTGCCATCAAAGCAAGGAATTAATTTTAAGATATCACATTGTTGTATCCTGCTTTACGATGTGTATAAGCAAGAAAAAAATGCCCCCCACCTATAGCATGATTTAGATTAGGCCAACGGTGTATTGTAAACTTAGCCTTTGGTATTGCTATTCACAACCGAGATTCAAAATCAGAGCTGAAATAGGACTTGGTTTTAGAGTTTCAGTGCCAGGAAGGTTAACGGGATATTGACAGCTTTAGGAATGAAATGTCAGGGAGGAAATTAGAGCAAACATGCATCATAAGCCAGCACACAGCATGGCTGGTTTCAATAGAGGCGGCAGATCCTCTGTTGTAACGCCCCCACTAATAGTGGCATTATCACTGCTTCCAGATGGCGTCAACAGAAACACACAGAGCTCTTGCAGGGACCTATAATTTATCCTGATCCCTTCCTCCTCTGGATTCACCCAGAAGGAAGGCAAGTGGTACCACAGCCAACCCCAACTGTTTTCTTTTTTTTCTTTTTTTTTTTTGCCAGGAAGTGTGGGGTGGGGCAGGATCACATCTGGGGGTCCCTGGAGCCCACCAACAGTGACTGCTCTGAGTCTTGATGGAATGGGTGCATCCACAGATCTTAGCCACTTCCTTCTGATTTCACTGTGTCACTTGTATTCGACTGGTCCATGTCCCAAATCAGAAGGCAAATTACAGCTCTTTTACCCTGCTTTTAGATCCTCAATCAGCCCCTTCATTTTTTTCTTTTTATCGTTAAATCGACAAGCAACCTGGTCTAGGGGAAGGTGTCCCTGCCCATGGCAAGGGGTTGGAATGAGATCATCTTTAAGGTCCTTTCCAATTCAAACCATTCAAACCCAAACAAGTGATTCTATAATTTTATTATCTAAATGCATATGCATTCTCACTGAGTTTTACTCAACCACTGAAAAATCATCATTTTATCAGAGATAAAAACTTAGAAAACTAAGAAATGGGAGATGTTTCTAACTGTATTCTTGAAAAAGCATGTTCCTTGAAAAAATGAATCAACCGTGTTCGTCTTCACAGTAAATATGGATTCAAACACATTTGGGAAGTTGATAAATGTGTCTCCTAAAGAAGAAAACTGCAGCAAAATTAGTACTTGTTTACTAATATAAAGATGCAACACTGTGAAAAAGAATGTCTCAAAATATACTGAGGTGATGCGAGGTTATTTTCAGAAAGCTCAATCTTAATGTTTCTCGAAAGTAGGAGATACAGATGGCAATTCTAAAAAATTTCCTCTTCACAAAATGCATTAAGAACTTTTGCACTTCTCAGTTTAAATCCCTGGGTTACCTCAGCAAACATATATGTTTAAAAAGGTACCTATTTTTCACATTTAAGTGGATAAAAAAGGAACAGCATGCATTACCAGTGTATTTCTTTGCCATGTCTGTCTTACATATTTTGGAGGAAGAAGTGGGAAAATAAAGAAAGATCCAGTTGCTGCTAAGCTCTGTTTGGTTTTGAATTGTTTGGATATTTCCAAAAGCCAACTCTGGCACCTTAAATTCTACTTTCTTCAAGAACATGGTAATTCAAAGTAGGTAGCTGAGTTTTGATTAGTGTAGAAGCAGGTCTCTTCATATCTTTTTTTTTCTTTTTTTTTTTTTTTTTTTGTAAGTAAACACCCATAATTTATAGAATATTTTGTTTCAATTATTTTGACTTTGCCTTTCACCTCTTTGACCTAGAAAATTGAGAGTGCTTTAAAAACCAGTGTCCTTGTTAGAAACTTATTATGTGGCTCTTTTTGGAACAGTAAGTCAAGTATGTGGCACAGTATAAGGAATTTCAATATAATTTGTTTAGAGAGGCTGTTGCTTGACAAACCTTTTCTGAACAGGCTACATGGTAAATGAGAAATTGGAAGTCTCAGGGCTGGGAAGGATAATGGACAATAGATGCTTTCACTTCTGGTGCCTGTTCAAGTCCAATCTGTCAAAGACTGAAAATTGTTCCCTTTTCAGACTGGGCAAGTGGCCTGTGAGTAAGTGGTTGGTTGACTCTGCCTGGTGCCTGATAAAACTTGCCCACAAGTCAAGAATGTCCCCAGTTTGGTTCCCTGGTCCAGTAGTTTCAAAAGCCAAAGCTGAACCTGCAGCTGCCTATTCTTCCAGATCCAGACCAAGATGTTTTACTCATTTATCCTTTTGTCTATTAATTTGTTTATTTGTTATATTTTGTCATCCCCTTGTTTTCCTGTGTAACACCTGTTGGAAGTACCACGAGGAACACAGCAAAAAAGAGTTGTTTTCTTGAGGATGAAAGACTTTCCTCCCCCAACAAGGATCAGTGGTTCAGAGTGGGTCAGGATCAATGATTCACCCCATCAACAGCACACCTGGAGGAATAAATATCACCCCAAAATATATTGCAGAGATATTGCTCTCCTGCAATATCTCTTCATTTGCTAAGGGCTCTGTGAGACTCAGTCACTCTTTCCAGGTGAATCATGACCAGCTAAAGATAGATGAAGGAAATACAGAGCACTTAAGTAACACTAAGTGTCACCAATTTATCAGGAATAAATAAAAGTTTGGTGGTAAAGATGGCTTGCGAGTTCATCCAGTCTCAGCAAACCTCATGTCATCCTTTCTGGGATAGAAAGCCCAGTGTTTCAGCAGGAGAATGTTCCCACAAAGGTGAAGTGGTTTTGAGCAATTTCTTCAATGAACTGGACAACAACAGGCTTCTCTCTGACACCACAGTGGCAAGTGGCCCTTTTTTTTCCTCTTTCTTTCTTACTTTTTTCTCCTTAAGCAAACTGAATAATTACAGGGGGGAAAAAAGAGAGAGAAAAAATTCATACTTCATTTATATTTAATATCCATTATTGGACTTTAGCTTGTGGGAAATATGAAAGTTCCCCCAAGCTTTTGAGGGCTCTGTTGTGCCCTGAGTGATGACTGCTGGCTGCTCCAAATTGGTGTTTAGGATTCTCCTGCTCCTATTCACAAGCACTGAGTTTCTCTCTTGTGTGGGCAATGCCCTCTTTGGTAAGGCCAAAATTCTTCATATGTCCTACAACAAGCAGTAGATCTGTTTTTCTACAGTTTCTGCAACAACTGCAGATATATTTGTAGACCCCTAATGTGGTTGGGAGAGGATTAAGTACATTTTGGATGGAATTATTTTAAGACACAGAAGACCTTCGCTTCTGTGCAGAGGAGATTATGTTAGTAAGAGACAAGGATATGCAGAAATCAGCTTGGAAAGAAAAACAGCAGAGGCAGAGATAGGCTGGTGAAAAGGGAGTGGAAATAATGAGTTATGGAAAGATGGGAGAATGGGCTGGAAACCGAAGAGTGGATAAGCTGAACTGGAGGGCAAAGACAGATAAATAGAAGGATAGATTTAATTAAAGTTAAGCAGAGTTGGTAATAAAGAACTTGGAAAAATGCTGTTGTAAGGAACAGGAAAAGTGAACAGGAAAATATGATGAGAGGAAAAAAATGAAAATTATTCCATTTATTTGGGAATTTCTTGTAGTTTCTAAGAAATTATTTAATAGTGGTGCATCATTTAGAAAGCTGAGAAGGAAGTAATAGTGAAAAAGCAACGAAGAAACATTTAACTAGATATTATTTGAAGTTTATTTCTTAATCTGTGTAACGTTTTAGCCACACAGCTACTGGTGGAATGGACAGCTAAGATCACTAGCTGGTTTAAATATCTCAGCATTAGAGTTTATTTTGTAGAAATATTAGCTATTATATTAGAGATATTATATTATTATTGTGCAATAATATATAATAATAATCAATGGTAAAATATATCAACTGGTATGTATGTATATTACTAAGATTGGTTGGCATAAAAAACAATGGTCCATTATAAATTAAATATAGACTTGCCCAGATGGTCCCATACCTTCTTTAAAACCAAAAGTGTAGGGAAATAGACAAAAAGGATTTTTTTTTTCATCAAAAATTCCATGTATGTTCAGGTTCTTATTTATTTTGAAGTTTATTTTGAAATAAGATAACTTTGTGGTTTGGGAAATGAGTGGATGAGATGAAAAAAAAATGTCTCAATTACACATTAAACTCTTAGGAAGTCACACCTGCATTCAAGACTTCACTGTTAGAATAGCTCCAGTATCCAAAAAAGTATTGGGATTTATAAACATCTTGAGTACAGCTAGGGTGATGAACTCCTTGGCAAAATATGGGGCAACAGGCCAATTCTGTACCCAATGACTGACTGTTTTCAAGACCTGCCTATGAACCTATGTGTGTGACTATGTCCCAGTGTCCAAAAAATAGGTCTTAGCCCCACTGAAGTGCCTCAGATTCTTCTTCCCTAAAACTCATGATCTTATACTAGAAAGAATTTTTCTTCCCACCCATTAGGATTTGAGGGAGAAGGTGTTGAGCCCACCAGTTGATACGGGATGATTATCTGCAGTAATCTTTACTGATGTAATCTATCTTCTCCATTTCATCATTTTAGCATCTGGAACCTAGTCTGTTTTCTCCTGGCCACTCACTCCAGTGTTTTTGTGCCATACACTGGTGAGACAGGAAGCTGAAGAGTCCAAATGCTCCCCATCAATGGGCTGCAATGGAGTGTATTCGTGCCCTGACAATGAAAATCAGCTCCTTCCTTGGCAGTACGTGCTGCTGGAGGCTTCTGTGCGGTGTCATTTACAGCCGTGTTGTCTTTGTAGATTCCTGCTACGATGTGAGAACACTGATGAGTGGAGGGGGAAGGGACCAACCTTCCCCCTACCATATGGGAAACATCTGTAATGGGCAGCAGGGCTCTCTCTAAAGAAATGTGTTGTCATTTCATAGTTTCTTCAAAGTGTTACATAGACAAAAGTTATCAACTTGAATTTTTACCAGCCTTGACTCTCCCAGCCTCTGGAGCCAGGCATTCACTATAATGCCAAAATATTCTTTTAAATGAGAGAGTCAGTAATGTTCCAAACTGTCTCACCCAAAAAAATGTAACATCGACTGGAAAAGTATAGAGTAGTCAAAAGTGCTCCAAAAATAAAACAAAAGAAACAATATCATGCCCTTTTATTGTGGCCCCTTAACTCTAGTCCTCTGAGAGCAGCACTGATTGATGTCAGTGATGCAACCTAAAAATTAATGTCAATTACCCAAAGCAAAATGCACATAAGTGACTTCAGGGTCTGATTTCAGTCCACAAAAGCCAGGAAATTCAGAGCTACTGGAGAGACGAAAACCTGGATTTCACATTCCCATCTTACCAACAGCCATTCTGCTGGGGGAAAAAGGAGAAACAAAGGAAAAAGGAGTTACACCATTACAATAAATAATGTGATGGAGACAACAGCTCTCTCTTTGCCAAAGCCTGAATCCACTGGGTCCCATTAGCTTTAAATCCAGGAACTGCAATGTGTTCTAGGTTTGGGGCTGAGTTCTACCACCTTTCTGCTTGTTTAAAATATGAACTCTTATTGTTTTGGTTAACAATTACATTTAATAAGACCTAACTTACTCTTCATTTACAGTAACTGTTTAGTGTTCTTTCGTTTCCAGCCACTGGAAGTGGGGATGTTGCTGTCAGCATGATTAGCCCATGTTATCTAGTTGATGCAATAATTGCACATCCAAACGGAATCGACCCCGCACTCGCTGATAAATGAACATGCAGTAACCGAGATGTTCTGGTGTCAGCATGCAAACAAATCAAAATGTTCTAACATCAAAGTACGTATGAAAAAACTTCCATACAGGATTTAAATATTCCTTGATGTTATTAAAAAAATATGGTCTGGGATATCATGAAATGCCCGTGGTGGGGTTACAAGCGAGTAATCCATCTCCCTATTCCTAAACCCATACTTAGTGACTGAACAATGGCAATCAGCCAGAACAATCTCGTGGCCTGGCCAGTTTGTTTTCAAAGGAGTATCACTTTTGTAGATGTGCATATAAATGTGTGTCTCTTAAACTGGATACAAGGGAAAAAGATGAGATGCGGTAAAGAAGAAAAGAGAGTTTGATGTGATGGGTCAGACCACTGAGATATTGTTGATGGCATTGGTCTGTCCTTGCATTTCAAAATAAATTTCATTTAAGTAACATGTGCCATAGGAAGTGACATGTGAAATTAGGTCTGTGGAGGGGGGGTATAGCATGAAGGTTCTGAGTCTGCTGAGTTATTTCATTTGGTTCACAAATTAAATATTTGCCCAGCCCCCACCCACAACCAATCAGTCAGAAATTGCCAAAAGGAATTTTTTTGTCACTTCTAGGAAGGCCATTTTGAAATCCTGTTATTCTCAGCAACTATCCAGTGTCCCTGGGATTACCTATTTGCCCAAGATATTAGGCAGGTAAGAAACAGATGGACAGAATGGCATTTAGAAAGATTAAAGATAATTTGAGCTGTACATTAGAGAGACTTGAAGTCTATGTCCACTTGTGAACCAGCTTTTCCAACACATGATTGTGGATATAATTTCATTTAAAAAGTATAATGTAATGAAAAGCCTTCCCTTCCTTGGGATCCCAAGTTCCTTGGCACATTCTTGCAGCTCATAACTTGCCCTCAGCTCTCTGAAAGTGCTGTGAGGGCTCTCCTCTGTGCAGGCTGCCCAGCGCAGGAGCCTGCAAGGCTTTGGGCAGTGTTCCCACACTCCCAATGTGCCACTGGAATGGTTTGTGCTCATCAGACTCTGCTAAACACAGGAAGGAGTTTGTCTCTCCTGCAGGTAGGAAGTGCTGGGGAGAGCAGGACCAGGCCCTGCAGCGTGAGTGGTGGCCAGGAGGGGACTGCCTTCTGCACATGTCTCAGCTCATTCCTTTACAAACAAAGGCATCCCCAAGTCCAGCTCCTCGTGTGCTCAGTGTATTTCAGCATTGAGATTGAATTGCAGGAGATAGTGAGCAGGGCCACTGTCACCCAGACCCAGTCGGGATCTGGTGTTTTTCACAAATCATAGAATAATTTACATAGGAAAAGCTCTCAAAGATCACTGAATCCAATTAAATCCATTAACCCAGCACTGCCAAGCCCAGCACTAAAACCAGTCCCCAAGTTCCACACCTACACATTGACCACTTTCTTCTTGTTACACATTTTTTCTTCTTCTGTTTGCTTTGCATATATTGAAGAAACCAGTCATTCATACTCCTTTCTTTTCCAAATCCTCATGCTTAAATCTTGCTTGAATGGGATAAATGTGTCATTACTTTGCTGAGACTGACTAAATACTTAAATGGGTTGTGACCAAAGGGAGAAGCATCCTTCTGTGATTATCACCAATTACTAATGAAGTGTTAACTGTTCAAAGCAATTAACTGCTCTGCTTTGTATTTTTTACAGGCATATTGCATTCTTTGCATAAGGAGTAGGGTATCCTGCATATAATTAAATAATAGGTTTTAATTTCCTAAATTATAAATGGTTGCCATCATCAAAAATCAAATACCTGTATCAATACATGCCTGGAATAATGTTCTAATTAAGGATGGAGCTTTGTTTTAAAGGATAGGGGCATTTGGCATTCATACTTAGTGAACCATTTTTTAAGTTTGGATTTGATCCTGATTTTCAGAAGTTCAGGAGGGACCAGGAAACCTATTTTGATTCAGGGCTATTTCTAATATAAATGTCATAAAACTTGGTAGTGTGTAATAATTTATTCTGCTGCTAAAATATTGGTTTAAACTGCCTCAGCACTTGGATTTTTTTCTCCAGTGTGTAGCAGAAATACATGTGAAAGATCGATTGGATGCCATTCTGCAGCCTAATCCTAGGTAATTTATTCAGTTTTACCTGAGACAAAGGTCCAAATATATATATTCTTCTGGTTTTAATCAGTCTAACTACAATTGATTCAACTTTTGCCTGAATAAGGAGCAAGTAAAAACTGAGCAAGAGCCTCAAGATTTGGCTCTTATTCATTAACCTCAGGGCAGACTTCATTTTGTGTGATTTTTAAGCTATTAAAATGTTGGTTGGCTTCCATTTGAGCTCAAATTACTAATATCACCAAATAATTATGTGTAGATGATGAAATGAAAAAACAGGCATGTAGTCTCCAAACACATTTCAGTCTGGGTGGCTGAAATGGCTCATAACATTCAATGCATGAAAATAGGGTGGATTGAATAAATTAGCAGAATCACAAAAGGAAACCACTATAGGAAATAGTTTTACATGTGTAATCACTGAAATACTCTAGTGAATGTGTCAATCTGTACTAAATAAATATATTTGTTTATAGACATGTTCTGTATTAGCTTCCACTCTTTCACAGCACTTTGCCAAGCAAAATCCCACTAGAAGTAGGATGTTCGCACCCGAGTAGGAGTTTCTTGGATAAATATTTTTTCTATATTGAGACCAAAACCACTTCTACAAATTTCAGACTTTGATTGAAATAGTATATTTCTTTTGCTTCTTTTTTTTTTCTCTTTTTTATTTCCCCCCCCCCCCCCCCTTCCCATCTCCTTCACTGACAACCACTGATGCATTACCTTAATTCCTCTTACCTCCCGCTGCTCCGGTGCGCCAGCGCCCCTGTGCAGACAGAGCACATCAGTCAGGACTGAGCAGGGCAAGAAGTGGCCACACCCCAGCGCTGCCACCAGCAAAGGGCCTCGGAGCCTGAGAAAATTCCTCTCTTCACAGACCTGAGCTGTTGGTTGGGCTCTCATTTCCCCACTGAGCTGCTCTGTTGAATCAAAGAGAGCAGAGGTGCTGTGCTCTCTGTAGAGAGCATTTGCAAGGTGCTTTCAGGATCTAGGGGAGAGGTGTGTTGCAAAATGTCACTAGATGCTGCTTTTTGTTACAATTTCGACAGTTTTAAGGGGAAAATGTAGGTGAACTCTTATTTGTTTGCCCAAACAATTTAATTTCAAAGTAATGCCCACTCCTCCTATGCAATAGCTGTGAATTTCAGCATCCTTTTCTCTACATCTGGTATTTTAGCCATTAAAATGGAAGATAAAATGCAATTAAAATAATAATTATAGCATAGTATACAGTGTGTTCCTAGTGTGTATTAGCTTTGTAATCAAGCAATCCTCAAAAAGAGATTTTTAGTGAGTGATAGTATTTCTGTTTCAAAGGCAGGGGAAATGGAAGCACAGAGGCACTAAGTGGTTTGTCTGAGGCCACACAGCAAGTAAGTGTCAGAGCTGGGAGCAGAGCCCAGCCCTGGCTCCTGCCCTTGTACTCAGAGACTGTACCACACCATATTGTTTCCAAATAAATTTGCTCTTTAGCTCCTATGCTGAGGTCATGAGCAGTGGTGACACAGAGGGGAAATTTAACCTCTTCTGTCACTTCCTACAGAAAAAAATCCTGAGCTTCAACTACAGTAGAAGAAAATCTTAAAAGGTCAAATAAAGTCATCCCTGGAGACAGGGAGCCATCCAGGTTGTTTGGTGCTGAATTGCTCTCAGGCTGAACGAGTTTTTATTGTTAGTGGTATATTTTCACATGGGAGTGCTGTGACTGTGCAGTGCCCTGAGTCATAAACCAGAGGTTTCAGTGTCCAGTCATACCTAAAGTCTCAAGACTTCCAGTTTTAATTTAATTCTCAGACATAATAAAGTTCCCTGTGTACATTATTGTTGCCATGCAGCTAAAGCACATCAGGAGAGGAGAGTTTGACCCTTGAGCAACTCCAGATGTTATGACCAGTTTGACGTGAGGCAGTAAAAATATAAGTGAACTAATTGCACGGCTCATGAGGAGATCAGGGACACTCAGGAACCACTGCATTTCCAGTGGGTGAGGGGATTGAGCTCTCCTCATTATGCTGGATTCCAACAGGTCCTATCCATTGACGTATGGTGCCCCATGGAGACCTGCTGTGTGCTTTTGCAGCAGTGTGTCTTGGGCAGACAGTTATGGGCCATTAGACCCACAGCAAGAGGAACTTGCTGGATTTCATCTTTCTCCATAGGAGAAGCAGCTGTTGCTGTCCGGGGAAGAGGGGTGATGGAGCCCTGCTACAGGTTGTGCAGCCTAGGGGAAGGGATTCCTCTCCTTGACTGTGAGTGGAGAGCAGTGTGTGGTTGAAGTAGGGCTCAGAACAGGAATTTCTATCAGTGTGCAAAGCAGTGTCGCCTTTCCTCTGACAATTAAAAAGGGTTTCTTGTTCTCGGACAAATAAAGCCCATTAAAGCTGTGGCAGTGATGGGAAAGACTTTGTGAAAATACGTTTTTTTTGCGAAGCTGTCTGCCAAGTATTGTTTTATAGTTCCGTTTTTTCCTTCTTTCTCCACTGTTTACAGTACCCTCTGAGAGACTTAAAATGATCCCTCTCTGCCCACCAATTTTGTTCTTTTTTCTCTTGGCAGACATTGGTACCCCACTCCCACACCCCAGTTCTTGATGCAACAGAAGCCATGATCCTTTTGCCTTGTATTTCTTTTTCACAATACTAGCCCAGCCCTGAGAGCAGCATTTTTTGGTTAACTGCAGCATTGTAGTTTTGGCCAGATACACTGGAGGACAGCACTACAAGCCCTACATTTTTTTCTCCAACCACTGGTGGTACTGCACAGGGTGTCTGAGAAATTAATTTGGTCCTTTTTTCCAGTGATCCTACATTTCCATCAGCCTTGGGAATGTCATTTATCCCAGAAACAGAAAGCAACAATAAAAAAGCTGGATAGTTGAGATCCAGACTATGTTCTTTAACAGACTTGGATGATATATCCTGGATATGTCCCATTCCTGTACACAGCAGCCCAGTGTTACAAAATTATTTAAAAATTTATGCCACTGGCAGATAAAAGGTCAACCAAAGCCCAGAGCTGACTTTGCTGGGAAGCATTTTGTTGATGGGTGGTTTATTGAAGTAGTGTTTTTATCAATGTGTGATGTTTGTGGATACCTACATGAAGCATTCTTGTGATCTCTGGCCCCTTCCTGATGGCAGAGACTCTTGGCATGGACACTGCTGCTGTCCCTGGCATGTCACCAGGCTGAGGACTCAGGGAACAGACCTGAGGAATGCAGCTGTTGGTGTATCCTACACCTGGTACAGTGAAAGCCGAGGGACAGATAGACTCAAGACAAGAACAGAAGTGAAGACATCATGTCTGGTCACTCTGACCGTTCTGACAAAGGAATATGCAACAAGGACTTTGCTGGCAAAAGAGATAGCAAAGGACATTACTAGCCTAAGGAGAAGAGTCAGAAGATTGTGTTTCTAAAGGGGACTGGGACAAAGGGGTCGGAGCGGAAAATTTTGTTTGAACGTTGTGACCTATAAATACTGGTAAACTAGTGTAAAAAACTGGCTCTGCTTTGCTGGCATAAGCAGAGTCCGTGTCACTCAATCCTCGTAAATGGTTTCCTGGGATCTAGTGTAAGCACCAACGTGGTTGTGCTTCCAGAGGGAGTGTTATGGTATGGATAAATGGATGCTGTAGCTCTCAGCACATTGGTCTGGCCTCATCATAAATGAAATCCATGAGATTTCATGGCAACAGCAGGGCAGATCAGCCAGAGCATCATACAAGTAAGTCTGTAACGTGCTAAACCTGGGTGTCCATAGATACATATTTGGGGTGTGTTATTCATTATTGACCACATATATGACATTACTTATATAAGGCACTCCCTCATCCTTTGAGTAACATCAGTCATCTGTGCTTTGGCTACTGATTAAAGATGGGTTTGTGGAATTAGAGTTTTCAGTGCTATTGTTGTAAATTGGAGGGAGAATTATCCATTATATTTCTTTTGTAACATGGATGCACTTTTGATAAAGAGAGTTTATATCCACACAAATTTATTTAAACTTAAACAGAAGCAATTCATTCTCGACAACACATGGATTTTCTTTTTGAAACAATGTTGCTTATACTTTGCCTCTTAAACTAATTATTATTTTAATCTCTAAATAAGCTGACACTTTGCATGTGGTTTGTCTTTTCAGGCTGGGATAAATTAGAGGAGCAACCTTTTAATCACAGGGGTTTTAATCTAAATGTTTTTATGTACAAGGAGTTATGAATCTGTCCAGGGTGACCTGTTTGATGTTATGGCAAGCTAATGAGATTTCAAAGTTAACATTTCCCAAATAAAATAGAAAGAAGAGACAGGGAGAAAAGAAGCAGATTCAAAATTAGAGAATATTGGTGGTTTATGGGTTCCAGGTTATTTGGAATGCAATGAAAGTTAATGCTACATCCTTTTTTCCATCCTGCCAGCCAGTGTCTGATCCAAGAATGTCTCTTATTTAAAGAGCAGGGCTCCCTCCACTGTTCTTAAATAAAGGCTCTCACTGTCTGAGATCCAACCCTCCCCAATTTTCGCAGTAAGATTGTATGGCTGCGTGAAGAGAATTATTTAATGGAAAGAAGTTTTGCATATGATTCCCCTATCACAAACCTGCTCAAGTCATATGGTTTGATTTACATTTATGCAAATGTCAGAGAATAAAGTAGAACTACCCAAGGCAGAAAGGACCATGGCATGTCACAAACAAGATGTGCCTATTTGCATTTATGTTTGCTAATGAAGTTCAGCTAGGGCTTGCTCTTTGATTTGGATGTCTCTGTCTGCCATTCCATTTTATGCACTGTAATTAAACCACTTGCCCACACACATACAAGAGGACACCAAGAAAGGCAGACTTCAAGTTTTATAAATGCTGTTCTGTAACTCTCTTACACAGGGCTTATAATTCAGGGTTTAACATCTCTAAATGATACAACAGGCCTGCAGTGTGACATTGTGCTTGACTTTAATGCAAGGAGAACTGCAGACTTAAACCAATGTCGGATTTGGCCCAATAAACTTTGGTGTCTCGGGTGCCCGCTGGAGATGTTTTACCCCAGACTTTCCAAATTTTATCCCAAATAAAAATTAAGCCTCAGCCCACTCAAAAATCACAGCTGTTTCTTTCTCCTGCCAAAGTTATTCTTTCTCATCATGCTACAGCTGTGAAATCATGCACTAGTGTAAATTGTTAACTGGAAACCATTTCTAGCTGAGGTGCCTATTCAGAAGTCTTGGTATTATAATCTACTCTGTTTTCTCATTGAGGAGTACAACATCTTCATGTTTGGCTGGAACATGTTTCTGTAAATCATAGAAACAGACTGGTGTGGATTGGAAGGGACCTTAAAGGTCATCCAGTTCCACCCCCTACCATGGGCAGGGACACCTTCCACTGTCCCAGGTTGTTCCAAGCCCTGTCCAACCCGATCCTGGATACTTCCAGGATTGGAGCAACCACAGCTTCTCTGAGCAGCCTGTGCCAGGGCCTCACCATCCTCGCAGGAAACAATGTCTTCCTGATAACCAATCTAAACTTACACTCTTTCAGTTTAATGCCATCTTCCTAGTCCTAAATTGCTAATAAACACAATTATCTGTCCCTTAAATTGTCCTATGAACTCTTCACTAAGCTGTCCCATTTCATGGGACCTACTGTGAGATCAGGAATTTTGCTACCCTTTTCTTGGAATGGATCTTTTTGGTCCTTCATAATGACACTACAGGAGACAAATGGGACCAAAAAAAAAGAGAGTAGAAAATGGATGATTTTTCATGAAATTTGAGGATTTTCTTGGCCAAGTTCCCTTGTTCCATGCTGGCTTTTTAAGCTGTTTGTTTTTCCTTCTTTCACCAAACTAAGGGCAAAGCAAGATGTTGCTTTTAGGCAACTGACAGCAGCGAACACTGTGCATCTTTTCTGCTTCATTGTGCCTCCTTTCAGATTGCTGGAAAAATGCCTGCCTTCATTGATTAAATAATGGTAGTGTTGCCAGAGAGGATCCTGTGTCAAAATCCAAGGTGCTTTGACAACTTGAAGGAGCAGCATTTCCAAGGGAGCATTCCTATATAGAGGATGCCTGAGAAGGTTCTTCACAAGATGCTTTCAGGGGGTAGAATTGTAGAATGGTTGGGGTTAGAAGAGGTGTTAAAGATCTGGTTCCAACCCCACTGCCATGGGCAGGGATGGACCCACTAGGTCAGGCTAGGAGTGGGAAGTGAGGACCAAGAAGAAAAATCATCACAACTCTCCCCTAAATGGGAGCAAGTGGCAAGAGTGGCCGGGACAAGATGAAGGTCAAGTTTCTGCTTTCACATTGACACAGCCTTTGCAGCCTCTGGCTCTGGTTGGCAGCAATCTGTCCTCCTGCCTTCAAGGATGTCAGAGAAAAGGAGGAAAAATCTTGTCATGTGATGTCAAGGAGCAGGAAGAGTTCCTGTGAGAGCTAGAATAGCCAAATAAGGTTAGATCAACTTTTCAGGAGATGGAAGCCATTCTGGGAAGGCAGACTTGTCTAATTTGTGCCAGATTAGGTGATTCCCCATGTCTGAAAGTTGGTCTCTTGACCACTTCTGCACATATTGGGTACAGCAAGAGTCTTACAGAACTTCAACCATAGCAGAGACTCAGCCCACAGCAGGACGTCAAAGCACAGCCTGGTAGTAAATTTTAAGAGAGAACACACGCAAAATTTGGATGCAGTAGACACTTTTCCAAAAAGGGCTCCAGGAGGAACCATGGGCTTATGTTATCTCTTTACAGCAAGACATACCCAGCAAAATGGATACAGCTATTTTAATCCCACATCAAGAGCCTGCATCATCCTCTATCTGTAATTCTGAGCCAAATAATCATATTTAAAAAAAAAATTAAATGTGGATACTGCCAAAGTGGCATAAAGCACCCAGAAGTGTCATCCAAACCCTCTAAATTATCTCCAACCACATTAAATGTCTGCCACATACATCTAAACTCTTGCAAGGGCACATGCACATGTGAGTTTTATGAAAAACATCTTGCTGTTTCTCTTCATGATTCTTGGCATGTAAAGATCTGTCTTTCAGTATCACAAATTCAGCTGTATAGATCTTAAAGATATCTGGTATAACTCAGAAAGATGGGATGTCTGTAAAATACTTTTGCTCTGCATAAAAGCGTTTTGGAGGTTAACCTTTATTATCTAGTAATGTATCAAAATGAGTACGAAGTGTTATCTTGTTATGGAATGGGATGAATCAAACTCCCTCCTCTGAAATACTGATTTTCAAAACAGTTACCTTTATGCTGAGATTGAAGGTATGAATGGTTTCTGGGTAAAATGGTTCAATTTATGGCTAAATTCCATAAGGAAACATACATATATCAGAATCACTTTGTCTGGCTTGGGAAGGAAAAAATGTGTTGTTTTCATTATTGCTGAACTTCATAATGGCTTCAAGAATTTTTTGGTCGTTTCCAAAGAAAGTGAACTTCAGGCAGAGATTAAAGCAGAGGAAATTTCAGCCCAAGGGCAAATGTTTCAGAAAGTTTAAAGTATGTGAAAGGGGGAGTGAAGTAGGAAATAGTTTTCAATCCTAACTATAGCCACACTTGTTATAATATATCACTAAATATAGACCAGTGGGTGTGCCCAACTCTGCAAAGGTGTTACCCTGCCTGCCATGAACTGGCTTTTGAAATGACCTTTGCAGGGATATAACTGACTGTACAACACTGCCCATGTTGGAAAATGTTAAACTTCATTATTTCCCAAGTGAGCCCAGCCAAGCCCAACTTTGCTTCACAACCAAAATTCCTTTCACAAAATTCAACCTTTTATCTTTCATGTAGATCCAGCTTTGTACTCGGGATCATTTGTCTCCAAGCAAATTGCACAGTAGTCCTGAATATTTTGTTTATGTGTTAAAGGTTGTCACTTGGGTTGTAAAGCCCTGTGAAACTATTGGGGTCAAGCAGCTAAAAACATGACTTTTGTATCGACTTCCAAATGCCAGCCATAATGGTTTGGGCAAAGCTGAACATCCAAACTGCCTTGGACTTTCTGCTTGTGGTTGTGGGAATATATTGGATCCTTTCAAAATTATTGGCTAGACTGTCTTGGGCATTTCATGTTTGGGTATAGAGTCTTTGGATTTATTTTGTGTTTTGTTTGTGGTGATACTGTCGTGTCCTGGCTGTATATCCCAGAGTTGATGTTCTGCTCTTTGACTTCAGTGCCATATGCTGCTAGATCTCCAGACTGAAGTGTGGTGTTAATGTAAAGGAAGCTGTAATGAACATCTTGTACATATTTCCTTTTGCATATTCACTGTCTGTAAAATGTCTCTCTGAATACATCCTTGCTGGTTTTGAAATGGTTTCTTTACAGTTCAGTATAAATGCTATTTATATCCAAAGTTGTTTGAGGTTATCCTTTACTCCTAATGTTACTCTAATTCTACTTTAAGAGTGGAGAAATTGATCTGGCTGAAATTAATTAGGAAATTGGTAGAGCCACTAAAAATGGTGGTTATATATGGCACTTCCTAAGTACTTTGACTGAAGAGGTACAAAATAAATCTGACGAAGCACTAACTATAATGAAATAGATGACTACATTTTCATTTTTAAAACAGGATGGCTGCTGAAGGTGAACAAAATAAAGCAAAACTATTTAAATTCCTTTGCTTTTTTAAAGATATTGTTAATAGAAAAAAAATATTTTTAAACTGAGAATATCTCCTTACATTATAGGGGTTTTAGTAGCATTAAAAAGTATAATTTCCTATATTGATTTGGAAAGAGCTATTAAAAATGCATGAAAGGTATTTTAGGGAGACAGTGTCACAGGATCTTTTAAAATTATTTTCTCAAGTGTGAGTTAACTCTTGTGCTTCTTTACCATTGGAAACACATCATCCTAGGTTACAATATATGGGATATCTAATTATTTCCTACTGATCAGAGAGTCTTTAATTTGGTTTGGAGTGTTGGGGATTATACCAGTGTCTCTTTGTATAATTTTATACTCAGACTATAAATTATATTTGGAAAACTGTATTATTCAATAATTTGTATGGTATTCAGGCAGTTTAGAAATGTTTCTTGAACACGGTGAATAGAGAAAATGTGCTTATAAAGGATAAATAGATTCAGCATAATGGTGTGTTTTTTGGCCTCATCTATTTTGCAGGCAATTAACAAAGGAGGATGTTACATTTTTGCCTATCTCTTGCTCTCCTGAAATAGTCACTAACCACTTGTTAACCACACTGATTTTTTAATAGACAAAGTGGTTGCTTACAGCTTCCCCGCCACAAATGCTCAGATTAAGCACACTATTAGATTGCAGCCAGAATAGCCTACAAAACAGGAAGAAAGCCTTGCCTTTCTCTCTGCCTCCTTCCCGTGTTTAAGCTGATGTGATAATTCACTGCAGATTTTCTCTTTCCCTGACAGAGTGCCTACCGCAGGAACGGGATGACTTTTCTCGCCTGCTGATGTGGATGTGGCTGCGGCAACAGGAAAGCCAGTATTATATTAAGGTGATTTTCTTTTCCCCTCCATGGAAGGAAAAAAAAAAAAAAATACAAGCTCCAATGTCTCCAAGTACCAGTGAGTGGGCTGGTTTGTTGTGACTATCTGCTGGCTGTCTCTGTCTCTTTTTCCAGCCCCCTCAATCGTTATTCTTGTTTACTAGCTGGAACATTTAGCTAATTAATGGCAGGATGTTTGGGATAGGGTGTAGGTGGACAAGAATGCAGCTCAGACAATGCTGGAGTTTGCAGGGGACTTTCTGACTGCCATGTCATTTTTATTTAAGTGTCTGGAAGTCTGTATGTTCTCCAAAAGATGTTTCTTTGTAAAGCAGGATAGGGCAGGAAGAGGCCAGAGATAGACTGGGTTGTGTTGGTTTATTAGGTTGTACAAATGTTATGTAGTTTTCTTTGCAATTTTTACAAAAAGAAAAACTTTTTGCCTCTATTTTCTACTAATTCCCACGTATTTCTCTCAATTAATATAAGTGTTCACAGAGTATAACCCAGTTTAATCCAGTGAGGTGATTTTGATGACAGGCATACCAAGTTTGGATGCAAAGATACTCAGGAAAAGTTCAGGTAAACTAAACTTCACCAGTTAGAGGCTTGGTTTTTAGCAGGCCCAAAGATAGGCTAAGTGCTCACACCCAAATTTTCAATATTGGCATCTCCTAAGGTTTGAGCCATCATTGTCCAAAATCAAAGAAAGCCTTTGCAGTGACTTGGCACTGGATTGGGCCTCTATTTGGAAAAATACATTCTAAAGTGTTTGAATAACTTTGTCTGTCTCAGTGGTTGTAGGCAAGGGCTTAACGTGTACTTGCTCAGCGTTTGGTGCAGGAAGCAGATGTTGTCCCTGTTGTTGACAAAGGCAGCATTTCTGTTGGATTTGGTTAAAGAAGAAACCAGCTCTTTTTGCGTTTTTTTTTTTTTTTTTTTAATATATTTTAGCTAACATTGTTTGTTTTCAAGATTTTTTTTTTTAATCTCAGTCCCTGCCTCTATGCTTATTCCTGTCCCTTTGCTCCTCCAGCCTTTGCTGGCCTCACAAACACATTCATTTCTTCCCATAAAAACTGTACAAATATAGAGCTAACCACGATGATGCTTGAGCAGAGAAAAGGGCTCCTGCTTCAGCCTGTCACCAGGATCTGCTGGCACATCCTGCTGGTGTCCCTGTGGTACCCACAGGTCAGGGGTCTTCTTCAGCTGCCCAGAGCTCAGGCTTGGAATCCAGCTTAAGCCTCAAGTTAATACAGAACACTCAAGGGATCAAGAGGAGAACAGCAAAGTATTTTATATAGTGCAGCTATCCTCCTCCTTTCTGCTTACTATGTGAGGTCTTAATTTTCATTCCTGCTTTGTGCTCTTGTGGTCATTTGTAGGTAGTTTTGTTGTCCTGCTCTCCTGGGCCTGCTTGCAAAGACTTTAAATATATGTATATTTTTTAAATAAATGGAAAAATGTCTCTTTGCTACCAAAATATTGTAAAAGTGAACGTTGTACATCCAATATTGCTGCCATTCATGAATTGCTTTTCTCTTTTATCTGCGTACGCTTCTGTTTTCTGGATTTTTTTTGTGTGTAAAGGACTAAAAGTAATGTGTAAAATGTATTAAATGAGGAAGGGGGGAAGTTTTCTGATGTTCCATTTGTGCTTTTTGAAATATATGATTAAACTTTTCTTTTTATCATCACTCTTTATTTTTGTTGGCATCCTTAATCATGGAAAATTATATGTGTGCTGTAAACATCCAAACTTTTTTAAAAGGACACCAGCATTTATTGTATTTAGTTTCGATCTGCAGCCATACAGACAGAAGAAACCATTTCAGGCACTGGGTACTGGAATCAAAATTCCTTATGTTGCTGTCTCTCTCCTAGATTTTACATTTTAAAATATGCATAAGCAGGAAAAATACTGGCACTTATTTTTTACTGGTCTCCTTAAAGTCCCAGAGAATGAAGACTCAACATACATTTCTCTCAGAAATATGACAGATCATATTTTTGTTGGTCTGCTGTGTGTTTGTCTATCTTGAACAGCCTGACAGGCAATTACTTATAAAATCTGGGTTTGCCCAGTAAACCCATATAAAAACCTTTCACTTCCCTGCACAAGTCAGGGAGCTGAATTTAGAGTCAAACAAGGTATGTTATGTCTCCCTATCTTGGTCTAACCCAGTTTATTCTTATTTTGGGAAGTAATCACTTTTTTTCTCATCTTCAGAGTTTTCTTTGTTTTGTTTAAAACAAAAATGCAACCAGTAATACTTGTGTTGCATTTAGAGTGTTTCTTAGCACCACTTCCCATACTGCAGAAACAGAGATGTATGCTTAGGCTGATACTACACATTTTTATTATATATATATAAAATTCAGCTTGAGATTCAGTTAATGGCTGCATATGAATAGCTTTACACTTCTGTAATTTCAGCTTGCAGATAATTTCTGTTCATAGCCAGGATTTATAGGTACTGAATCCAGTTCTGTTGATTATTTCACATTAGTTATCTGAAGCAGGGAAACTTCAGTTTCAGTAGGAATATGATTGTATATCATATGAGGGAGTGTTACTTTTGCTCTCAGCTCAGTGCCTGCCTTGCCCTGTGGTTATACTACCTGGTTGTTCAGTTTTTCTTCCACAAAACAGGGATAATAATTCAGCTTAAAACTCATCAGAGGTGAGGGAGCCGCAACACAATTTTCTAGTTGAGCTTCATCTCATTTCCAGGTCCATCCTCTGTCAGTCTTTTTTCTGAGAAAATCAAATGCTTTAAAAGACTTCTGTCTTTGTCTGGAAATTGGGAGAAGCTGACAGTGCTCCAGATGTTTCTCCAGAGACACTCGTGAGTCTCCAAAATGTACCCTGGGTTTTCAGGGCACCCTTCTCTTTGTCAAGTCCATTTCACAGAGAGGGGAAATACAAAAAAATATGTTTTGGCATTTCTTGGATGTGGATGAACCTTTGTGTTGCATTAAGGTTCTGCCATCAGCCATGGGTAGATCTCATAAAATGGTTTATAGTTTCCTGTCCAGCTCATAGAGCATGTTTCATGGTACATAAACACTTATAATCATAAATTCAGAATAAATAGATAATGACATTAGTCACAAGTCCAACTCTAGCTGAAACTTAAACAGTTACAGGGTTGGGAGTGTTTTTGCCTGAATGAATCATCTTGTCCAAAGTTGGCTTTTTATACCTCTACTTTTTATACCTCTGCTATATATCTACCCCAGGCAGCAGTGCAGCCAGGGAAATGCAATGGTGGCATGCATTAAATCCAGGTTTATTCAGAAGGCACGGAGCCAGCACAAAGCAGCGAAGCCATCCCTGAAGGAATTGAATGTAAATTTGATGGTTTAAATAAGGCCAGATGCCTTAAAAATTATTTTGAAAGCTGTATCTTTAATGTAGCTCAACTTTTTTCTTTTTTTTTTTTTTTTTTTTGCTTGAGATAATGATGTTGCCTTTACAAAATAATAAGAAAAACTAGTTCTCATCTCTTGTGGGGAGACAAAAATCAGATACTTTGGCTTATATAAATCACTGAAATCTTGGCAACTACTGAAACAAAGTTTTAGAAGGCAGATGGCTGCAAATTTGAAGGAAACCTTCATATTTTACTGTTAAAAGCATTTCAGCTGTCTAGAGAGTGCTCTGAGGCACTACATTAATAGCCATTCTTAGCAATCAAGCTCCACTATATTCATATACTATTTTTCTTAAACAAGATAGATTAGTAGTGAGAGATGGAATGATAAATAAGGAAAATAAAGAACTAAAATTATAATAATACAGTTTCATTTTACATTGTATAGCTCTCTTCAATATTTGTGATTGACAATTCATCTTAATTCCTATCGGACAGAAATATTGGCACAAGAATCTTATATCAATATCTGTGTATTTCTGGACTTGTCTTCATCCAGATGCTTTGCAAATTTTTCTTACTGGTTTTGTGAAGATGTGATCTGTCAATCTTTGGTCCTCGTATGACTGATTATTGTAATGTCTGAGTGCCTCACAGGTTTCCATGTGTTTATGTCTACAGCACAACTTTAAAGTAATGTGTTGTCAGTTCTATTTCTTCTGAGGAAAGGCTTAGTTATGGGCCACATGTTAGGAAACCTGGAATGGTTCGGAAACCTGGATTTCTCAAAATCCATAATGATTCAGTTCTGAAATATCTCCCCTCTGCAGTGAAAGCAATAGGTGTGTCAGAGAGCACATAACCCAGCCCTGCAGGCTGGGGGAGAAAGGGACAAAGGCAGTATCCAACTGGATCTGCAAGGAGAACTGGGCATGGAAGAATGCAGCCACTCAATCTGGATCCAATCCAGGGCTCACGACTTTGAAAACTTCTGGCTGAGATGTGACATGGGCACTTGGTGACCCCCTACCGAAACACAAAAGACAAGTTTTCAGCATAGCATGGACTGTGGGACACCTTCCTTCCTCCAAATTATGCTGGACTTCTTAAAACACCATGAGGGATGTACTCATTACAAAAATCCTGCTTTGGCAGTGCCAGAGCATTCTCACCTTCATCTCCTCCCAGCCTGCCTTAGCAGAGTGCATCAGAGCTCAAAGAAATGAGAGGAGAAACACAATCAAAAAACGTAAATGTCCTCTTTTAAATGGTGCAGCAGCTGAAATGGGTGTTGACAAAGATAAAGTGAAATGTTAATTTTTAGTAGATGAACTGGTTCTGAACCCAATAAAATGCCACTGAAATGTGGTGGCTGATACTCATCCTGTAACTAGACCTGGAAGAAGAGAAGGTGTAAGATATAGTGTAGTGAGATTCAGATAGTCAGCAGTCAATAACTGGCTCAAACCAGTTCTGTTTAGCTCTCATTTCCATAAGTATTTAATTAATCTACAAAACAAAAAAACTCCAGAGAAACTATTGCCTTTCTTGTACTGACACGATTTCTTCAGATCTGCAAATGAAATGGCAGCAACTGCATGTCAAGCTGAGGTGAAAACAAATCTGAAACATCACTGCAGGAGGAGAAGGAAGGTGTTTAGAGGAGAGAGGCTCCAGCTGAGCTTCCCCCTGAGCTCCCTTGCTCAGATCGTTGTGTATCTGCTGATCAGCAGTGTCTAAATCTGCTGCTTGTGCACAAATTTTGTCGTAGCTTCAACTACACAATTTTAGCAAACTAGACATGAGCTGTCTAGTGTTCTCCATGTCAGCTTGTTCTTACTTTAATACTAAAAAGAATTTACACTCTTTTGTGTTTTGGAATGGTCTCGGCATAGTCCTACATTTTCACTGCTCAGAAGATTTTCGTGTAGACAGAACACAAATAAATGGAAATAATTATTAAGGAGTGATTTGAGCACCTGGGAAAGGGTCTTTGACAGTCAATTTCCCAATGGAAGGTGCTGCTTTTATTCATCTTCTCTGGGATGGTGGCAAAACTGATATATGGTTCCTGTAGGGCTTGAACTTCTACAACAAACAGTTGAGGTCAACCTTGAGGTCTCCCTCAAACTCATGAGCATCCTGCTTATCTCCTCACTGTGTAAATCAGGCGCAAGCACAAGAGGAAAAACATGACAGATTCTTCCACTGGAAGATCAAGAACCACAACACTGAATAATCCAAGGTAAGGCAGAATAAATTAACCTTGGTCTGACTGGGCTCAGCAGCCGGTTGCTTAGGAAAAATCTCTTTTTTTTTCCTGTTTGACAATTACATCATGCTAATTTCCACACTTTGGTGATCAGAACTTTGTCAGTGAAATAGTTGAGAATAGTTAATTCCCATGTGCATTCAACTTTCAGAGCCGATACAGTGGTAAACAGCTCTCTGTCCTTCTGCAGCTGTTGTTTTTGACTAGTGGGTTAAAAACCTCACGTTTTAAGGGCATATGTATTTTGGGGCAGAGTCTGAGTTGGTTGCTTTTATTCACAATATCCAAATACATAAGTGTAGCCATCTAAGCTAGTCCACCTTGCTCCTCTGGCCACCCTTGCAGGTTACAGTCTTCCCAACATTATGGTAGTGAAGATAAGATTTGGTATAAGCAGCCAAACTTTCGAATTTTTGGCCAATGTCCACACCTCCCCAGTTTTTACTGCGACTGGTTTTTATAGGTGTGTTTTTTACAGTGTTGAAGTTGGGCTTGTAGATGATGCTGGATTCATTTTTATTTTGTTGAGGCTTGTTTTATTTGCACTTAGGTATGTAGTTGCCATGCATGCTCTGAAGGGATTTTGCATCTTAGTTGGTTTCTTTGGTGGTCTTGAAGGAACGGCAAAATTCATGCAACACTTAAAGAGCCTGTTATTAAAACTTTATTCATAAGTGAGCAGGAGGAGCATAGAAAATGTATTCATTTATATGCATATATATTAAATAAATATGAATATATATGTAGTAAAATTTTTCATGACAACTGAGTTCCAAAAATCATCTCTGATTTTTAAATCCTAAAGCAAACATAACCCTGTTTTGATACCTCCCTCTCTCTGCAATGAAAGTGGTTTATCCTTGTAAAGATAAAATATTTTTACTTTGTGGAAGTAATTTGATTGTAACCTTTGGTTTCTTTGCTGTCTGTCATTTTTCTCTTTCCCAAAGTTTCATGTCATACTGTGAATCTTTAAGAAATTGTGAAACCTCCTGAAATTTTAGAAAAAACACCTTTGACCTGTATGAAAAAGGCATTTTTGAATCTGCAAATTGTTGGGTTTTGTTTTTTTTTTTCCTTTGGCAATAATGTTTTGGGAATTTTTAAAGTCCAACGGACTGTGGTTTGAGAGGGAGAGATAGCAAGGAGGTGGGACAGAGCTGTCAGAGCCAGACACTTCAGAGATACCTCTTGCTCCCTTAAATTGTTCTGAAATGTCCTTATATTTTATAGTACATGAGTTGTGCTCTTGGCTGCCATTTCCTTCCTGCAGCCTCCCAAAGGTAAGTGGATTGTGCCCTCTGGGGGCTCTCCACTGCTTTAACTTAGATTTAAGTGTGGTGTGTGGTTTTTTTTTTTTTTTTCTTTTCTTTTCTTTCTCTCATTCTTTATTTTTCTCTTTCTTTCTTTAGCTTTAAATGTCACATTGATTTTCCCCCTCTCCTTATGTCTTATGAGAGAAGAAATTTATGGCCTTTTTACATCAGGAAGTCTAGCTTTTCCTGACGTTTTATTGCTTTGAATATTTGAAACATTTCAATCCCAGACAATAAATATTACATGATTATTGTTTTCATATGGATAGGCTATTTCTCCCTGTTTTTCCTGTCCAACGTTTTACTAGCAAGTGACACCCAAAAATTTATGGATACTAAAACCATTACTATTCAACTTCGCTGGGAAGGTCAGAGATAGTCCCTCATTTTGTATGTAGTGTATGTATATATTTTAAAAAGAAAAAGTTTAAATCATCTCATATGTTTTGAATCCTATAATGATACAAACTTAAATCAGAAAAGAAGGTTTGATTTTTTCCTTTAAAAAAGTACTCATGGGTCAAACCTTGTTTTCACTGAATTAAATGACAGTTCTTGAAGTCTAGGTGGGAAAAGCAGTGAGCCCCAGTGGAACATTTCCCAGGTCAGCAACTGGCAGCCTGCAGGTGCAGAGCTCGGGAGTTTTTGGAAGTTGGTGGGATGGGTTATTCCAGTCTGTAACGCAGAGTGTAGGTTTTCTGCTCACCCAGGTTGGTAAATTGTTGTTCTTGTGGTAGAAAGGATTCCTTGCCACGTGGGACCCACAGAACCCAGTCTGAGGTTACACTTTTTGATGCTCTGTTGGGGGAAGGCAAAGCACACCGTGCATGTGCTGCACCAGTTCTGCAGCACCAGCTGTGGCAACTAAGTCTGTCTTGCAGCCCCAGGTTTGATCTGACAACCAGCAGATAAAGCAGTGTAAGAAATCTCTGGTCAAGTAACTAAGGCAGTCAGATTAAAAGAGGCACAGGTTCTGCTCAGAAGCTCTAGGTTGGCTATTTAATTTTTTTTTTTCATATTGACTGATTTTCATGGATACAATGCAGGACCCTGCTGCTTGTGTTCCATTAGCTATCATAGAATCACAGAATGGTTTGTGTGGGAAGGGACTTCAAATATTATCTCATTCCAACCCCCTGCCATGGGCAGGGACACCTTCCACTATCCCAGGTTGCCCCAAGCCCTGTCCTACCTGGCCTTGAACACTTCCAGGGATGGGGCAGCCACAGCTTCTCTGGGCACCCTGCGCCATGGCCTCACCACCCTCGCAGGGAAAAATTTCTTCCTAATACCTGATCTATCTCTACCCTCTTTCAGTTTAAAGGCATTCCCCATTGTCCCATCACTCCATGCACTTGTAAAAAGTCCCTCTCCAACTCTCTTGGAGTCCCTTTCCAATTCTCTTCTTAATTAGAAGGGAAGTTCTCCCAGGAGCCTTCTCTTCTCCAGGCAGAACAACCCAAATTCCTTCAGCCTGTCAAAAGAACTATTATAACATTTCAATGATTTTGTATTGATCTTGACTGCAGAACTGTATCTTACATAACCAAGAAATCTCCCTCTTTCTGTCAGTTCCTGATAAATTTTTTTGTCCAAATTCATTCTCTTCTCTATAACTGTGAAGAGAGGAATCCTACTGTGTTTACAGAGGAGGAAAACTGTCAGGTTGTGGGGACAGTAAACCTAAATACATGTCTTTGGGACAAAAGCAAGATCAGACCTTTCTCAGGATGGGTAAAGGTTTGCAACAGGGATAAGAAAAAATACAAAACTGGTCAAAAATTTTCCACTGCAACAACATCCATGATCTGGTGGCTCATCCTCTCCTTGCCTTGTGCAGACAAAGGGAGCCAGAGTCTAAATCCATTCAGAGAGAAACACTAGTAAGTACTTGTTTAAAGTCTTTTTTAAGTGTTGTTGTGTCTTTACCCTCTCTCCATCTCATCCTCTTTTGGGAATGTTGAAAATAACATTCAGCTCTGTGCTGCCTTTGTCTGTCCTTTTCCATGTGGTAAACATGGACTTTTCCCTCCCTTTTCCTTACAGACTTTCAGCCAACTCAGTTTTCCTGTTTACCTCCTTGTCAAAGGTGTCATTGGTGATATCACTCCAAGTCTAGAAATGAGGGGTTTGCTGCTTTTCCTAACTAGCTACTACTTCCTTTGGTATTACATTGATTTTGTATCATATCAGATTTGGCACATTTACCGATTCGTTTTTATTTTAAGGAAAGCAGATGCTTCCCTCACCCACCCCTTACCAACACATGCTGAAGGTGAAGGCACTGAAATGGTTTTCTGAAGACCTGGGCTCCCATCCAGACCTTTCAGTGCCTCAGTTCATTATGGCTGTATCAATGAATTTGTAGACCCATTCTTTTAAAAATAGTACTGATAATAATGGTAAGAGAAAGATTGTAGGTCCCAAAATTCAAATTAAAAATGGTGGTAGGGAAGCTGCAGCAGCTCTGTGGCTGAAAAACTGACCACAACAGCTTTGCAAAATCAGTTTTGTTCTTGTACAGAGAGAGATGAATCCAGCACAGCAGCTGCTTTATCAAGTGCTGTGTTTGTTTCTTCTGATTTGGAAACCCCAAACGTTTTAGTGCCTCAGGAAGACACTGAGTCCTGATAAAGGCAGCTGCTGACTTAGAGTTCCCACTGTGGTTTGAACACAATTCTTCTATTCTACACAATAGAAAACAAAAGAATTTAAGTGTGATGTCATGTAAACCCTTGGTTATTATCAACACAGACTCTGGTTTAATCTCTCCAGATCTGTTATCTTTTGCTGAACAGTAAAGGCACCACACATAAGGTAATAGTTGCGTTTTCTTGACTGAAGATATTTGTAGATGTACAACAACCTCCTCCTGGAAGCAGCAGCTTCATGGCTGAAATCAGAATTTCAGGCTTTCATGTAAGAAAAGAAGGTGCTGCTCTCAGAGCACCACTTAAACCTGTATATAACTAATTCACTGAGGTCTGCCTTCCACCATTGTCATCTTGGGGGAGCACCTCTGAGGGAAGAAAGTGATCCATTTTTCCACCTACTTCTCCATGAAGCCTACTCAGAAGAACCCTTACATTGCTAAGTATGTAGAGTCATAGAATCATGGAATTATTTGGGTTGGAAGTGACCTTAAAGATCATCCAGTTCCAACCCCCTTCCAGGGCAGGGACACATTCCACTATCCCAGCTTGCTCCAAGCCCCGTCCAGCCTGGCCTTGAACACTTCCAGGGATGGGGCATTTGCCACCATCTCTGCGTTTCCAAGGACCAGCAGCAGCATCTGCCCCCCATCTGACCTGAAACTGTCTTGATATTTGGTATAATTAGAGCACACTCTTAAAGGAAGGCTGGAAATAATAATGTTCTCCTGAATTGAAATCTGTTTAATCAGAAAAAGAAAAATAATAAAATAAAAGCCTATGGACACCTAGGAAGGAGAATAAGTTTGAGGTCTGTGGTGTGATGCAGAAGGTGCAGCTGCACTGTTGGGAGGGTGATCTGCAGCCACCAGCGAGTCGTGCCCTCAGCTAATACCTGTACCCTGGGGTCCCTCACCATTTTATTGCTGCTCTGGAACAGGATGTGCAACTGCTCTGCATTAATATGCTATTACAGGTTGGCCAGTGTAAACTCCAGGTGCTGAGAACATGATTTATTCCATTCGTATAAAAAGGTGTTTTCTATGGCCGTATTAAAAATTATACTAACTGTTGGGCTTGCCACTGCACTGTGTGTGGCACATGCCAATTTAAACCTGTCACTTCCTCTAATTTAAGGATATGTCCTCAGAAGATCATTAATTGGGGGTGGAGTTGGGGATCACAGTACAGCTGTGGCCTGTTAACCCCCATCTGGCTGTAAATCCCTGAAAAGCACCTTCCCCAAAGATGTCAGCTGCTACCATGCAGTCACTGAACCAGAGAACACATTTTTGTGTCTATTTTATATTTAAATATATTTTACATTGCAACTTTAACTTAGGGTGAATTGTGCCTGTAGTGTGGCTTTAGTGTGGCCTGCCAGTGGCTTTATTTGTAGTGAGTTCACTGTTGAGTGGACCAAACAATTCCAAAGAGCTGTAGCAGAGCCCACAGTGTTTCCTGTGTCCCAGTGGGCTTATCCCAAAGCAACACCAGCCCTGAGCACTGCTGGGATGAGCAGTCACAGGCTGATGTTCCTCCTCACTGGGTTCCCCTCTGCCAGTGCAAGACTCAAGGGTCCTAATCACTCACTGGACTGAGCAGATGGAGATTCAGTCTGAGACTTAAATGTTTTGTGTGTGTGTGAAGGCAGTGCAGGGATTTCAGTCCTATATGGTTGCCAAAACTCCAAGTTTGCCCATCTGAAAACCATGAGGATGGTGAGGCCATGGCACAGGGTGCCCAGAGAAGCTGTGACTGCCCCACCCCAGGAAGTGTCCAAGGCCAGGTTGGACAGGGCTTGGATCATCCTGGGATAGTGGAAGGTGTCCCTGCACATGGCAGGGGGTGGAATGAGATGGTCTTTGAGGTCCCTTCCAACACAAACCACTCCATGATTCTCTGATTCTATGATTTCTCTGCTATCTGCCCTCTGAGTGTTCCTTGGGAGGATTTTTCCATTTTCCTTTTCCACTCTCCAATGCTGCTAGCTTAGCTGGGCATTACACTCAGCCTCAGTAAGCCAAAGACCCAGCTTAAATTCCTAATGCAGCCCAGGAAAGGTCAAAATAATTATTTTGCAGACATCCACATCAGCTGACCTGCCAAAAGAAGAGAGCAGAGGGGCTGGGTCAGGAATGTGACATCAGACACAGGGTGGGTTACAATATTTGATACCTTTTTATGTGGTTTTCCAGTCCTTCATGTGTCATGTCCACACAGCTTAGATCCAAGTTCTCATTGCAGAGCTGGTTTGAGATAACCTTGGGGAAATCCCAGAGAAGAGGCTCAGGTCTGCACATGACCCAGGCTCGTGCCCTTGGCTAAACTGCAGCTTTTTTCCTGGCTGCCATTTCAGTAGCCTCACACAGCTACAGTATCTCCTAGAAAAGCCCCAGTCTTGCCTGATGTAAAATAAGCTTCTATTTTTTAGGCAACTTGAGACTGGATTATCTCTGTGTGCTGCACTGAGCTACCTGCAGCCTATACCCAAGGGATGCTGATGCACAAAGCCTGGCCAGAAGCACATCAAGCCTCAGGGCATTATTCAAATGCACACAGAAAGCCCTTAGCAGCCCTGACTATCTTAAGCAGAGTCCCTTAAACCTGTTTTTCCTGGCAAAGGTTTATCTAACCTGTATTTAAAGACCCCCAAGGATGGAGATTTCACAGTCTTGAGTCTACTAATGTTATAGATCCTCATAAATTTTTTTTCCTATCTGGTTTGAATTTTTTCCTTTTTTTGCAGCGATGTAAAGGCTTTCCTTATCCTAACCATGAGGACAGATTGCACCAGTGTTCTCTGGAACAGCCTTTTCTGCGCTCAAAGGCACTTACATCCCGCCAAGGCTCTCTTTTGGCTAATAAATGTAACTCGATCAATCTGTCCTCCCAGGCTGCACTTTCTGGCTTTCCAGCACTGTTTTCTGTTTTGACAATGAGCCATTGAAAACTGCTCTCTGGGTGCACATATCTGCAGCCTTGTCCCCACTCTCTAGCAACTTTATCTAGACCCATGTTTCCCTCACCTGATTAGGAAAGTGAATATGAGACAGTGTCAGAAGTCTTCAAGTGCCAGTGATGAATCTATTGCCTTTTCCTTCACCCTAAGGCTTGTCACCTGTCACAGATGTCCCACAACAAGGGTTCAAATGGCCACCAAAAGTCACACTGTGTAGAGTCAAAGAGTAGACAAAGGATTAGTTAAAAGCAAGGATTATTCAGCCTGGTGGTGAACTGGGCAACAGAAGCACTGAGGTGCTGGAGTCATAGAGAGGGGCACCCTGACCTGCAAGAGGTGGACCATGTCTTTCCAGTATCCCATTTTCCCATTTTCACACCTGTGACAAGTCAGTGAATGCTGACAGGCGGCGCTTGCAGCATCGGACGTCGTGATTCACACTGTGAATGACCTGGTTTTGTCGTGCTGATAACCAGGTATTTTCCCTGACTTTGCCCAGCAGGTGAACTGGAAAGACTATAGCTGACAGTGAAGTTAAATTAATTTCTAGTGATTATCTAATGGCTTTTTAATATTCATTTCAGGTTTTCAACTTTGAGTCTGTTGTTACTACATGCATGGAGACAGCCAGAATGCTCTCATCATGTGATCCTCCTCCTGACCCAGATAAAAGAGCTTCATTAGTTTTATTTCCAGGTTTTAATTTCTTGTATCCTACTCCTCAGAAGACCAGGGGCTAAAAGGAGCTCCATCCCTCATAGCACGCATAGGAATGGGATTCATGGCTCCTGGGCTTCTTTTCCAGCTCTCTCTCCAACTTCATCAGTGTTACATTCACTTCTGCTCACCTCAGTGACCCCACCTGGAAACTTACCATCTTGCTTGGTTCATCCCTTGCTCTCAAGGCAGCTTTCAAATGGTGAAGAAATCATCATCCCAATTTGATAGATGGAGAAACTGAGGCCCAGCAAAGGGAAATGAGTGCCATTCTTGTCTCCATGCTCAGGGGTTTGTCCACCAGACCAGACAAGTGCTGGGGTGGAAATAAATATTCCTCCTGATGACTGTGGTCTCTGTGGTCAGGGCTGAGGGTCGAAACGTTCACACAAGGCCTGCACGCAGAAACCACAGAATCCCCCACAGCTCCACTGCACTTTATTAAAAGTCACTGCTTCTGTGAAAAATGGGGTTTATAAGAGTTAGGTGCCTTAATTATAAAGTCATGTGTGTTTGAATGACTTCTTCCTTGCTAACCATTTGTGACAGCCTACAAATGTGAAAAGTATTACCAAGCCTATTTTTAACGTGGCTATGGAGAGGCTGCAGTAGGGGAAACCAAATCCTACAGGATCATAATGAGAAAGACAAGTGATTCCTTAGATACGGTTAAGGTTGCCTGAGTTGAGCACCGATGCTGATACTATCCAAAAGACAGGAGATGTGGGAGTCCTGTGGAAGCAGCTGGGTGTTAAATAAGTGATAGGAGCAAGGGATAAATTTTCCCTTTGGAAGTGGATATATGGTCAGTGTATGAAGATAAAAAAATCTATTCAGAGAGGTGCTGGACCATGTCATGTGTGCAGGTTCTACACGTTTCCTGCAGAGCTGTCACCTGTTAAGAATTTATTCCATCCTGTTCTTTATCAGATAATTTGCCCTCTAATGGGGGACACAAATTGCCCAATGCTTTGTAGAACTGAGTCCTTAATGCTGCGTCTTCAAGGGTTGTGGCAAACTCAAGACCTGAAGCATCATCTTTGTCACCAACCTTTAGCTGTAGGCTTTTCAGGGGAAGAGGAAAACACACAAGATCCCTCTGGCAGACTCATTCCTGCATCCAGTAACAAGGGTTTCACCTTCTTATAACAGGGAGAGGCACTGGAGGAGAGCAGGCCAAAAGCAACATTAATGTTGGAGCAGTAAGTGTCACATTTGCTTTGAAAGGAAATGAAAGTGATGGAAAGGAAATATTCCAAATAGGAGGGGACAGAGAGAATGGTGCTCTTTGTTGGTTCAAAGGTAAAGAATATGGTGTGGAAGATGGATAAAAAGATGACATACTGTGGATAAAAGTTTTATTGTGAGTTAGGTTTAAGGTTGATGGGCACCATTGTGGGAATTTCCTCTGATCAAATATATAATTAGTTTTAACTCTAGGCCTATGATTCTTCCTCCTTCCATAATTTTGTATGGGATTACACAGACCTTAATCTTGGTGTAAATTCTGCAAAAAGTACTTCTTCATGCCTGGATAAATCATCTAAGTGCTAAGCAACAATACAAAATTTACACCTTCCTTTAACTGTGTTTTATCCCCATTTCTCCACAACTGTATTTTGTCAATTTTGAGTGATAAATTATTTATGCCCCCCTACCACAGTATCATGAGTATTCTGTGTATATGGCCTGTAATTTAGTTGATTTTTTAAATAAATAAAAGATTCTATTTCCAAGACCAAGGCAGATTTTACAGACTTAACTGTCATATTATTTAAAATACTTTAAAGATAAGGATTGAATCTGATGGTTATGAGATACTTCACACCACAGAACTAGGAGCAGAAATAGAAAAAAACACATGGCTTATTTTGTTCAAGAGTTTTCAATTTCTTTAGTTGGGTACCATGAATGTGTATCTGGAAAGAACTTTTCCTCTTTGTAATGCAGACTGAGGCTGAAGCACATCTTATTCCTTGAAATAGCCATTGTTACCAAGCTGTCATGTTACTACCTGCAGCCTGACAGAGCAGAATTAAAATGTTAGGACTTCATGTTACATTTCTCCAGGTGGCGTTTCACCAGAGCTCAGTGGCTATAATGTAATTTCCACCTAAACATTGTTTTTGACAAAAACATGGGACAATTTTCTCATTGTTGTATTAAAATATACTTATTTTCTGATTAAACCAAGCCCCGAGTCATGAGAGTCTGACATGTTAGGGCTTAATACTGAAGTCTGGAGTAATTTTTCCTGTTTTCTTTCATGACAAATGTTGAACCCAGATCTTCACTGTAATCACACTTGTCTGAATCAGGAGTTTGAGTCAGCAGTTTGACATATTTGTCATGACAAAATCTGCAATACATCTGGAGACTTGAGGGCTCAGAGAGATTGCATGCTTAAAGAGGTTCAATCAGAAATAATATGGAAATTTGGAAAAGGAGATGGGAAATCATGTATTTTCAGATACATTATGTTTATGTATCTCTGCAGGTTTTTTTTTTTTTTTTTTTGTTGTTGTTGGTTCTTTTGTTTTTTAAACCTAATAGAAATTATTTTCCAGTCATTAACTGTGAATGAGACAGAAAAAAAGCCCTGTGTAGGTGAACCACTGGCCATAAACGATGTTGTCTGACTTAGAAACCGAGTCTGTGATTATAAGATTGTGTTTACTATGGAGGAGTCGAATTCAAATTGGTTGTGGCTCTTCACTGGGGATGTCACTCTCTAGAGTGACATTTACATTTGAGAGATTGACCTGGAAATCTTAAATCTAGCTCCCTCCTCCCTATGAAGCTGCAACAAAGAGACACAACTGCCTTTCCCTGCATTCAAACACATCAGGAAGGAACTTGTGGTTCAGACAAAACAACGTAAAAAATAATTTGGCAATATTATTTTTGCAGGTAATGCGTCTGGTTGCATAAACCAGCAAGGATTTGGCAGCTGCAGTACAGTTATTTACACTTCCTTACCAGTTTGCTTGCCACAGTCTGCAGCTCCTGTGGGAGTAAGAATGAAAGGACTTCAGTGTGTCCCCAGTGTATCTTTTGACAACCTAAGACAATAGTAAGGTGCTGAGGGTTTTTTGTCAGAGGAGGACAGATTGTGAATCCATGTTGGTCCTCAGTCCCTTGCTTTTTACGAGAGGTGTTGGCACAGGGTCAGCTCTAGATAAACACAAGAGAGGAGCTCACAGTCCTCCACAGGCAAGGCAAGCAGAGGAACAGGAGACAAACTGGCTGGATTCAGGCAGGCAGAGCACGGGCATCAGGCTGAGACGGGCTCGGAGTCACGTTTCCTGACTTGTCACAGTCTGTGCTGTCTTCAATGATGTAACACTTCCTGTGGCTCTTTCCGAAAATATTTTCATAAGCTTTGGGTGATGTGCACTCTGCTAAGGAATTGCCTAATACTATGATCCGATGAGGGTTTGGAGCTTTAATGTTTTAAATCGCTTCTAGCTGGATTAATTTCCTCAGATTCAAATCATACAGGATCAGCTATTATTGGTTTTATCCTCATTACAGCTTCTACAACTGCACATTCTTACCTGGCTAACAAAATATCAGAGGAGTTTGTTTTATTATCTTTAGCTAATGGTTGTGTACTGATCCCCAAGTAAGGTGATATTACTGCAAAAGTGGAGGGGTTTGTGCTGAGCTGGGTCACATGCACCTGTGTTTTCTCAGGAAATCTTGGGAAGTTTGGTTGTTCCACACTGCTCAAGTTTGATCACATCATGAGCTTTCTAATTTTTGGCTATTTCTGGTTCCTTATTTCAATCAAAATGAGGGAATAGAGGAACTTTTAGTGTAGAGTTCATCCCACACAACATTCACACCTCAGCTCCTTGTCAGACTCCCCTCCCAGCCAGTGTAAATCAGATGCTTTCAGGGAGTGATCAACCTGACATATTTTAATTGTCTGCTCTAATATTAGAGCAGCCCTAAAGACAGCTGTATCTTTGTACTGAGTACAAAAGGAGGGTAAAAAAATGTAGTAGTCAACGTTGCAGCTGTCTGCACTTGATCAGATGAATGCTGCCTGCCCTTCAAGCCATGTTTAAACTTATTTATGATGGGACGCATCTGATAGATGATGCATGTCTAGGTGTAACCTGGATGTGTAGAATCTCTTCATAGTCAGAGCAAATAAACAGACTTTTAGCATGGAATCTATCCCACATGTTAGTAAATATCTGAAGCAGCTTAGTTGCACTATTATTGGCTACAGGAGGGAGCTCAGGATGACTGGAATTTAATTCTGTGGTTGATAGGTATACCTCTATGACACACAAGATTAAATCCAGCCCAAAGAAGGATACCTGACCTTTTTTTATAGTGCACAGCATCCCAAAACTCTGTCTGCATGTTGGATAAACATGTTATTCATTTGCATGTGCAAAGACTGAGTCAGGATTCTACCTGGACACTGACCCCAGGAAATCTGGGCTTTCAATCATGCTTTTATCATCTGTTCTTGTTTGCAGTGCTATTGGTATTAATGTCAAAATCTGGGAAAAAAAGAAAGAAAATCTGAAAAAGATGTAAGTCTCCATCCCCCTACTCATAAGCCTCAACTCATGGAGAAGGTTGTGAAGTCAGTGTGCTACCAAATAGAAGTAGAAATACAAATAGAAATACATCTGCATGCATGTTATAATTTGCAGGATTTTTCATCCCAGGGCATTATCAACACAGTCATAAGAAGAATAAAGAATGGGGGAGTGAAGAGTGGGGGGAATAGTAAACCTTTGGCATTAACCAAGGGTCATTACCAGATTGATTCCTCCCTTCATTACATCCAGGTTTGTGGAGAAGAACCTGGGGGAAATTCTACCATATAATATGGAGATCATCCCAAATTGCAACTGCATCCAGACAAGTGTCTGGGACAAACCTGCTGTATCTTTCTCTCTAGAAGACTGTGCGAGACTTACTTAAAGCCAAGGAAATGGACGTGCTGTTTCCGGTTATTCTCCTTAGGATCTGTTTTGGGTCTGCTGTGATGAAATTTTTTTTTTTTAACAGATGTAGGCCAAAATTTGAGTGCAGCTGGGCAAATTTATGGCTACAGATGAGCACTGTGCAAAACCTGGAACCAGGCAGAACACATTGGCTTTGGCTTTGCTGAGGGTTAGAGTGTTTGCAGGAAATCAAAAATCATAAGGGGAGAAGCCCACACAACCAAAGCAAAAGCAGTGATTTGCATGAGGGCCTTCAGGCTGAACCTGCCTGTGGGGTGAGTCACCCCACACCTCACCTCCCCTCTGCTCAGGCTTTCCCAGCCCTGGGGTGGCTTTCTGGGTGTGCCATCAAAGTGTTGCCCACTTTTAGGTTTCATTGTCTTGGACAAGAGAATACAACCAGCTTCTCCAGAGGTGAAGTATCTTTTTGAGTCTCGTTCTGCTCTGTTTGTGTCTCTGTTTCTCCTCACTTTTGCTGCTCTGATCTTTGTAGCATTTGACACCTTGACTCTGGTCTGACACATGGACAGAAGCTGTAGAAAAGCTCCTGCATTCTCTCAGCATTGCTGGTGCCAGCACATGGCAAAAGAATTTCTGTCTAAACTTTCACACCAGCCTGCTTTAATGAACTCAAAAAATAAATGCCCCATCCCTGGAGGCATTCAAGGCCAGGCTGGATGTGGCTTTGAACAACCTGATCTGCTGCAAGGTGTCCCTGCCCATGGTGGGGGGTTGGAATGAGATGATCTTTAAAGGTCCCTTCCACCCCAAACCATTCTATGATTCTTTGAAAACTGCTGCAGACTCATGCTATGTTAAGTTCTTATATTCCAAAAGTTAACAAATCACAAAACTCTTCTAACAGTGATGAGCCTCACTCAGCATAGTGCTATTCCTTCCTGGTTTTTCCCACAGAGCTATTAATGAATAACTTTAAAAATATTTTTCATTATTCAATTTCACTGTAAGATTTGCTTTTGTTTGCAGCATCTCTGGAGCAAACATTAGCTAAGATCTGCATTTGTCAGATAATCATAGTCATTAAAAGTAATGTTTAATTGTTGTTTCCAGCCACAGAAAATTATGTAAAGATACAATATGGAAAGGAGAATTTTCTTATGTATACTACATAAAAATCAGGATGGAATTATGATGACTACAGCTAATGGAATAATTCACCACAAATAATTTATTCAAATGTAGCCTTTTTTCCTGCTGAGGTAATAGCTCTGAGCTAAGTGCCGTTTCTTACGCTGTACTTGCTTGGACAAATATCATTATGAACTTTTTTGCCCTCTGGCTTATTCATAAATAACAAAATTTGAGATGTGTTGGTCAAGCCAGTCGCATGGTGCTTTTCATGCCTATATCATTGAAATATTGCTGCAGTGTCTTCCAGTACAAATATCCAGGTGCACACATTTAAGGTTCTGTTCCTCTCAATGCTCTTCTATTCAACCCTGAACTGTCCTATCCTTGCATTTTTAGGCCTCTGAAATTCACTCAGAGGTATGTCCAGATGGAAGCTGAACCCAGTTCCTTAGAAAAAAACATAAGAAATATTCACTTAATAAAAAATATAATCCAAAACTCAGCAACTGATATATGTGGGAGCTGCCACACCTCATACTTGTCATTGAACCAAAGTATGGATGTCAAGTCAATCACCGGTGCCCAAATTTTACTCCTCACTTTAACAGGAAAGTTGAATTCCATCCTTAATTCATTTTGTTGTGATGGACATAGTCTGATGTTGTACACACAGACCAGATGGGCTTTAACACCGACCTTTGCCAGGGAGGAATTAATGGTGCTGCAGCTACTTAGCTGTGAAATTTCCAGTCTGATATCATCCATCACCAGTGTGTTACAATGCAGGCTGCAGACAGGCCTGGTTCCCTATTGTTGAGGTTGTCTGACACTTCCCATTACCAGACCCTGTTTTCAGTTGCTCAGAGCTTTGCCAAGCGTTAACCATTTGGATTTAAATTCTTCATGCTGAGTGTGTGCCTCAGGCTGAATTCATTTTAGAAAATGTCAGCCAAAATCAGAAAATATATGCATAAAAAAATCTGACAACCTGTATGTGAATGGTTCTTTTGCCCCCTGTACTTTGCAGGAAGGGTTTGACATCTGGCAGGCTGACCTTTGTGTCAGGGATGAACACACACTGAAAGTCTGTAGGAAAACTCACAGAAGCCCAAACTTGCTGAAGTCTTCAGCCTTTGGCCAGGCTGCAAGGTGCAAGGCCCAAGTCAGGCTTTGGTGTCATCCACAATGGTTGTGCTTTTGCCTGGGAGGCTTCTGCTGCCATGGAGTCTAAGAATGTTCTTCATCATCACCACTGAAAACAAAAGGAAAATCCTAATAACATATTAATCCTAATAATCTTCAGGCATTCTCTGGTCTGCCTGTACCTCATATTTTCTCTATTTCATTTATCCAGAGTTTAAGAAGAGCTCGGAAAATGCTCTCAAGCACATGTTGGGATTTTTGGAGTTGTTCTACGCAGGGTCTGGAGTTGGATGCCAATAATCCTTGTGGGTCCCTTCCAACTCAGGATATTCTATGACTCTACAATTCTATCATTGTTCTCTCTTCATCCATGTGGCTAAAGATAAACATTTTTATTATCTGCAGTATTAATCATTTGAGATGACCCACATCTCATTTCCACCTCTCACTTTATATTTGCATTTCTGGATTATTAATCTATGGTTGCTGGCACTCCATTCTGGTCTGTGATAGCTTCTAACTCCTAATAGTCAAGGCTGATGATCAAAGTTCACTCCTGGCAATGCAATTTAGTTTTCAGTCCTGACAGTGAAACTTAGTGGAGTAGAATCCACTAATGTATTAGTTAGCATAGCACTTCCTAAAATGCTTAAAGTATAATATGTATTAATTGTCCTGAAGGCACTTGAGGTAAATGGGATAAAGAACAAGAAACTGTAGTGGTAACCAGCTTAAGTGACCTTCTTGTAAGTGGTATTTTGGCTGAAGAAAAGGATTTCAATTTTTACCATGTCCAAAATTGTTGTACTCCAGAGATACCCTTTGATATTCCAGATCATGCATTTCCTCATGAAGTTCAATACTGAGTTCAACATTTTCATGTAAATCTCTGATCTGGACAAATTGCAAGTGAAGGAGGTAAAAGACTCCCAGGAATCTGTTGTGAAAGGCTGATGATTACAGCTGAGATTCCTCCTGGATGAGAAAACCATCCCTTGGCTGACAGCATGGCTGCATCTTGGAACATCAAGCGAGGTCTTTATGTAAATCTGAGTGTTCTTCTGCTTGTTCTGCTGCAAAAGCCAATCTCACTGGGACACAGAAGGAAATCCAGTGAGACAAGGTAATAGAGATGGAAGGATGCTAATGGAAAGATTAGTCTCTGGGCTGTCAGACTTGTCTCTCCTAAGCACATGTTTATGCTTTAAGTTAAATAATACAGCATGTTTATGTATGTGAATGTATATATATGCTGCATATGTATCTGAATGTATGAATGGTAAGATGCTGTTCTGTGCAAGAAAGTCATGGCAGAGACTAGTTCCACATTTATATATATTAAATTACATTTCATTACATCTATAATACAATGTAAAAGGTTTCTCCCTTTCCCTGGAGATCACCATCTTAACATTCATGTACTTGTGTACAACAAGCCTGTACACATACAGGATCTTGGAGGGCAAGCTGGCTTGCATGTTATTAGAATTCTCTTACCCTGCAGATGGTTTCTGTGACTCCTAGCTCTGGATAAAATGTGTCCTTTCTGTTGGAATGAATGCTGCAATGCTGAACTCAAGTCCTGCTGAGCGAATCAGAGGGTCAGGGTTCCCAGTACTCTAGGTGTCCTTGTCCTTTTGTTCCATAAAAACATTTTAGTATGTTCTGGTCTTTGAACTTAAAAAGAACATAAAAAAAAAACCCCAAAACAATCCATTGCCTATTCTACTCTACCAAGTATTTTTTCCCCTGCCCTTTGCTGACCTTGAGATTACTCCCAGCAACCTGTACTTGGTGCAACATAACTGCACTTAGAGACAGGTCTCTCCGTGTGTCTCTCTTTGTGGAGCATGAGTTTATTTACTTATTTGTGTCTGATAACTCTGGGACTGAAACACCTCTGTGTGTTTGTTTTCCATGACAGTCTTCATAGAGCTCTTTGGAGACACCTTATAATCTTTGAACATAATGGAAAGGGAGGGGACGGAGTTAATTTTGCTTCATCTTCTTCCTCATTGTCCTCCCACTTCTTTTTTTCCACCTTGAGGGGAAGAGAGGATGCTGATGGGAGAGTTCATGCCTTCCACTGAAGCCTTTACCTGAAATATGCCACATCTGGTGGGTATTTGTGGAAGCAAAGCATGTCAGCAGTTTGCAAGATCACAGTCCTGAGAGGAAATGGCTGAGTTTAGATGTCCTGATTTTATTGTCTGTTTTAGATAAGATGATAAATACTGACACAAGAAGCCAGCAAATCAATTTATTGATTTCAATTCTGCTTGTTGCTCGGTTCAGCCCTTCATGTGTATTTTTGGATGATCAAGCAGAGTTGTAGACAAAAGAGAAATTCCTCCTCTGCTTTTGGCAGAATGGAACTAACTAAAAACCTGCTTGAAAAATATACAGGAAATGTCCAACTCAATATGCGCTGTTTTTAGATTTAGGGATCCCTGTGGTGGTTGCTGCCAGCTGGGGGCAAAAATTGTCTGTTTTGCTGCTTCCTCCAGCAGTGCAATGCACTTCTCACTCCAGCACTGCCCATCCTGTCTCCCTTGCAGCAAACCTTAAACTAAATTCCATCAGAATAATGATAGGAACTGATAGGTAAAGGGACAATTTTCCTTGATATTGGTATTGACTATAAGTGAATTAATCACAGTCAACACTACCCAACAGTGTCAAAGGCTTAAAAAAATTACTACAAACTTGATAATAAAACAGTTTACATCTGAGTAATTACTGCTTTGATATTACTGTCATTACTCGTGGTATTGCAGTGAGCAGTATTTTGACTTTCAGAGGTTGCTGGCTGGCTGAGCATGGGGGGATACAATGTGAGCAGGATAACCCAATTGGGGATCTATCAATCAGAGCACAGCAAAGCCCAGGAGCTCTAAAAGACATCCAAATTGGCCTGCTCAATGCCCAGCAGTGTTTTTACAAAGGAAGGTGAAGTTGGGAAGTTTAGAAGAGCCCAGTTTGCCTTTGTATTTGACAAGAAAAATAACTGGGATTGTTCTTGGAAGTGGTGAAAGAAAGCTCCACAGGGATTGTGGGTTCATTCTTGCTGGAAATAAAGTTTTTTTTAGAAAAGTGAGGGATGCAATCAAAGTCAGAGGTTGGGTTTGTTCCACTAAAATTGGGTTGCAATCCCTGCTTGCTTGAGGAACTTTATTGATGTGAGTAGTCCCATTGAGAGTATGAGTATTTATGTAGCTGAGAGAAGCTAATGAAATGAACTCAAGTGAAAAAGGGATTGTTCACATGCCCAAGAATTGTATGACAAGGGCCCTAATCCAACCATTGTGGTTTAGGGATTTGCAAAATTACTTATTTTTGCTATGAATCTGTGTCAGTTTTGCTAACTCTTCACACATTCCAGACTCTCTCCTGAAATCTACCTTGTTTGCTCTGAATTTCTCATTCCAGGACAGACATAGCAACGTACTGACCTAATTCTTCAGGTTGTGCAGCTGTGTATTCACTATTTTAAGAGATAAATGAATAACAGTCTCTCCGTTCTCCAGTGTAAATTGACCAAAGCCTCCTCATGTCAGTGAAGCCACATGAAGTTGTGAAAACTGAGTGCCTGAGGCTAAATGTTAGCTGGAGAAAGAAAAGGTAGCCACTGCATCATACTTCTGAAAATTATTGTGACCATACAACTTTTTCAGGTAAAAATGATGATCTGGTTAAAAAGCAAACAAACACAAACAAAAAACCAACCAAACAAAATCCCTTTATCTATGATAAAAGCACTTTGTTGATGTTCACTGGGGTATTACAACACAGATCTTATGGTGCCCAAGGTAATCACATTGTTCAAACTGATTTTTCTCAGAAGGGATGTTTTCTGCTTTTTTAGCTATTCTTTTCTTTTTTTTTTTTTTTTTTTTTTTTTTTTTAATCAGGGTTATATTTTTGAAGGTGTCTGCTCTGCACTCTTGTTGGCTGCTGGACAGCTGTATCACAAGGATTTCCCTCTGGTATAAAACACAGAGCTCTTCTGTATCAGTGTGGAATGCAGTAGCAAATCACTGTACAGTGGCCCATAAGGATACCAGCTACCCTTATAAACTTATAAACTTTTTATAACTTAGGAAAATAAACATGTGGTTTCAGGGCTCTGCATAGTCGGTACTAGCTGACTTGGAGCTTGCTTTACAAAACTAAGAAAGAAAATATTGGTAGAGCTAATAAATTTCTGAGGGAATCAGCAAATAGTATTCTGAAAGGCCTGAAACATTTGATGGTTTATGGATAACTTTGTATTTTATCTCTCAAAACATCATCCAAGTTGAGCACTAAAGTGTAGTGTTCTCCATAATGAGTGCTGTGATCTGGGAGCTCCTGTGGGACGCCAGCCTCACGTCAAGTTATCCATGGAAAGACCTGCTAATCCAGGGGATCTGATGTGCTCTCTGCAAGGCCAGCAGATGTGTCTCTCTCACTTAGGGAGAAAATAACTGGTTGTAGCAGCGGCAAGAAAGCAACCAGCTCTGTGCAGCTACGTGGTCACTCCTTTTATTTTAAACAACCTAATTTATTTTTAAAAATTGAGGATGATAAGAATTGAGAGATACAGCTTATGATAATGGATATCTTTTCATCAGGCTGTGTTCATAGTTATTTTCCAGAACTCCACCCTCTCTTTAGATGCTGTGTGAGCCAGTTCCTCCTACAGGAAAAGGGTGCTCGGGAGGGATCTTTGAAACACAGAGAGCAGAAACCAGGAGTGTAAGAACTGAGGCCCAGGTTCCATGCCACCAACTCCCCAGATTCTAAGAGTCAAACAAGTAGAGAAAAAATTAAACAGGTGTTGAGCTGAATGAAGATATGGGAGGCTCCAGTTCATCTCCTTTCCATGGTTCCATGGGCTATAGACAGACACTTGCAGTGTCTGTTGGGTCTGGGTCTGTCTGGGTGCCTGTTGGGTTTCAAACACTGCCTCCACGCATGGCAGAACTTGCATTTGACAAACCTGTTATGTCTTCTCTGTTTTGAGCTGCAGGACAAACCATGCTCTGACTTTTGGGAGCCTTTCCTGGTGATGCTTTCACTCTTTATCTCAGATAAACGTTGCAGTGTATCCTGCTGTGACCAGCCGTGTGAATTGGTGGTGAACTTCATGCAGAAGGAAGAATTTTGCTTTAGGGTTCCCAACTGTTCATTGTGTTCATGTGAACTGCTGGCTCTGGTGCTCATTTGAACAGCTTGGCCTTGCACACTGCAGAGATGGGTATCTTTCTTGCCCCAGAGACAAGAATGGCAAGGAACTAAAAAAGAAAATATTTTTATTTATTCTATCAGATGGGAAACTGAGGCAGAGAAGGATTAAGTGACATTCATACAGGCAGACTATGGCAGAGCATGGAATAAATCACAAACATCTGATTCTCAGTTTAGCACCTTAACCACAAAACCACACCTTCCTCACATCAGAGCATCCTTTGTCACCACAAGCTGAGGGTCACAAGTGGTGGGGACAGAAGAGCTGGAGGTCACAGGAGTAAGAACATAGATTTAGGTAAATTCACTTCCTGATAGCACCATTCAAGATATCACTGTTTTCACCTGCATGTGAAAGGCTCTGCATTCTCACTGTCTGTCCCTTGGGTCTCTGTATAATTCCTTTGAAAAGCCAAAGCAGGAGAGTTACAAGAAAAATAACATTCATTAAAAAAAGCAATAATAATAGAGCTACAGTACAAGAAGGAGGTGAAATTAAGTCTGGATTTGTACCCTGCAAATGGCCATGTGAATGCTAAAACATTAACTCTGTTGTTTAGCTCAGATGAAATTGTTTTGGTGCCAGTAGAAAATACCTTTCTTTGGGAAAGTCTTCTGGGCTCTAATTTGGAAATTCCAAAAGGCTCATATGAATCCAGTTGTGCACTTGTAAAGAGGTGAGAGACCTGCCAATAAGTGATTTACAGTATGTTTTCCCATGTTTTACATTTTGGTAATTTCATGTTGCAACTCAATACCTAATAATGTAAAATCCAGCTCCTCCAGCTAAGCCAGGAATGAACTCATGGAGGAGTGTCCCGTAGGGAAGGGCATATTCTACATTACGTGTCTGTGTGCCAGCACCGGAGATGCAAAAACAGCTCCATGGAGATTTGTCTTGCAAGGCCAACATCCAGAACTGAAAGGGTTGGCTGAATTCACCTCTTGCTACTGACTGACTGCAATTCCCAAGACTCAGACATCAGCACAGAGTCTGCTGAGGTCGGGATGCTGAACCTTGGGCTCAGATGTGCTTTTAGATTAAACTACCCGTGAACCACAAGTCAAGAGAAGCCTGATGGAAATTTGAAGAAATGCACAATTCCTATGTCAGCATGATCTGGAGAGCAAAGATCCATGTCTGAATCATGAGGTGGGATGTGAATTGACATCTTGGGCCGAATATCCCCAAGATGATGGATCTGCCCAGTGACTTGTGTTGTGCTGTGAGGCAGGAGATCCTATTTCAGGCACACCTATTATTTTAAGGTGCACAAAGTGGCAAAAAAAAAAAAAAAAAAAAAAAAAAAAAAAAAAAGGGCCAGAGAAAATGTGCTGCAGTGGAAAACTTAGAAGAACTTAAGAACTTGGTCTATATTGGTGAAAAGGAACATTGGCAACATTGTGAGGTGGTTTGGTTATGCCAGATGAAACATCTTCATAAACAGCAGCAGTAGAGACCTTCTGGTCAACTAGACAAAGACATAACAAGGTTTGGAAGCAAAAGCAGAACCTGAGCTCAAATCCTGACAAGAAACAAGGGCCATATTTTAACTATAGGGGTGACTAATAATTAAAAACAACTGTGAAGACGAGTGGGGGATTTTTAATCTCTGGTCTTTTTAATCAGGCTGTGTATCATGCTGAAAAAATGGTTTACTTGAGCACAAGGCATTGAAGTAACAGCAAGAGGAGGGGAGGGTCATCTTTGAAGGCCTGGGTTAGGTAAATAGTTTGTTCTGGGCTTAGACTGTGTGGACTTGGTTCTCTTTCTGAAGTCCTAGAGATATAAACCAGAAGTTTCTTATCAAAATCTGTATGTGAAGGATGTAATTTCTCTACATTTCATGCTCTCTGAAATTCTCCAAAACTCTCTGTCTCTTCTGCTGTCCAACTTTCCTGCCTTTATTCAAAATACTGAGGCCACTGAAGCTGATGGCATTTTTGTGACATCAAATATATTGCTATCAGGACAGAACCAAAATGAGAACAACTAGATTTTTGGCAAAAATTTTTGAAACACAGCAAAACTCACGCTTTTGGTAAAAAAATTTGGCTGCTAGGATGAGAACTGCATGAGCAGACTGCAATGTTTCTGCAAGGAGAGAAAACAAGTCAGATATGGGGTATTACTCTCAGTCTGCCACAACCTTTTTGCAACATCATCTGTTTGACCAATCCAACCTGAATTGAGACAAATTCCTCAAAGCACTGGAATTTGCACTATTTCCAGGGTTTCCAGCCAGCCTGGGTTAAGGCTATAAAGAAAGAAAGAAAATAAGGAAAGACCTGGAGCTCTGATTAAATTTATCATTCAAGGCAAGAGGCAGAGAAGAAAATTCAATGTTTGTTTTCAATGACTGCTAAATATTTTTCTTTATCTGGGGAAATTTCCAATCAACCTTTGGCCCTTCCAGATCCTGACATGGCTTGTGCTGTTGCCATAGTTCTGTCATGCTGGAAGCAGCCATCATATGAATGTAAAATTTGGCTGGCTTTCCCGAGCTGTGGAGTGCTGTGGCCCCTCTGTTTGACAGCACTGTGCCAAGAAGCTGCCCTGGAAATCTGGATGACAAGAGCATTAGTAGACAGCACTTCTTCATCAGGTTCTGTTTACATCTCTCAGAGAATGTTTTAGGCAGGTTCATATCATTTATCCCTGTTTTGCAGGGGACGAATCCAAATTGCAGTGACTTATCCAAGGCTGTATTGCAAATCAGAGAGAAGAAAGACTGAGACTTATCAGTTCCTATATCCAGTAGTTTTTGGCTTAGCCATATCAGACAGTCAAACAGCTTGATGTAAACTCCTTAAACTACTCCTTGCTACTTCTGGTTCATCCCTACAGTGATGTTGCTGTTCCCCTTCCCTGTCACCCAGAGAATTCCCATCCCATTAGACAACAATCTGACATTGCCAAAGAGCTCAAGCACACAGTAGAGCAGAAGTCATTTTGGGATGCATTTATCATACAAGGTGGGGTGCTCAGTCTCCAGATCTCTCTATCTCCAGGTCCCTGATTTGAAGCTACTATGCAGATGAAGCCTCTGCTCTTCTGAAGGCTCTGGCGATGCAGTTAAATAAAACAGGTTGGGATGAATGTGCTTTGCATCCTTACGTCCATCCTCGTCCTTCTAGACAGTTCAACAGGATGGCAATGGCAAAATTTCACTCACAGAGCCTTGCTCATGGCCACGGACTATGTTATCATCCCAAAAAATGCAGGTGCTCTTGGCAGGATTTGGAGCTCGGTGTTCTATTGACAATGAACTGTTTTCTTTGTTGGGATACACCTTGCCTGTTTGACTCTGTGAAATAATGACTGCAGCACTGCCTCTTTCCCATTTTTCCTGTCTTTTCAACTGCCTTGTCAAGCCCTCTGGAGGGAGGGTCTCCCAGCCACCAGGTTTACATTCAACACTCAGCTGTGGTTTCGTCTGCATCCTGTGGCAGGTGCTGTCAGAGGATGTTTCTATCCCAGCAGCAGAACACCAGGAGGGGAATTAAGTGATTCCACCTTGGACTCCAGGAGCTCTCAGTGGAGTTCAGTATCTGGGCAGAGCTTACTCAGCAAGGGAGTTTAAAATTGCTTTTTGGCTAAGAAAGCAAATCCATCAGCGTCAATTGGAAAATTGTATTTTTGATTTATTTTGTTTAGATAAGGGTTAGGATGACCAATTCAGAGCCCCTCTATGCTGTGATGTGGGTGGAAGTTTGTTCAGACACTGAGATAGACCAGTTGCTCCCTTCCCTTCCCCTCACCACTTCACCCCCACAACTTGCCCTTACTGTGTTTTTTTGTAACATATGGGCCTAATTCAGGCTGAAGACTAAAAAAAGTTTGCACAGCACTGGTTAAAAATTATGGCTTCTTATAATGAAATCTTTGTCAATGGAAACTTGAAATACCAGCTTGGCTTGTGACTTATGGGGAGTGTGATGATGGAAATCAATTAATCATCCCATTTCCCAAAATCTGAACAGGAGGGCACACTTGAATCAGAAAGGGGCTCCAGTTTATGAGCTGCTTGGACAGCTTCAAGACTTTCATTGAAAACCCCAGGAGTGTGAGTGGGAACAAATGCATTCAGACTGAATGTTTTTCTTAGGGAAGAAGGACAGCAATAGAGATCCTCTGTTGAGGAACATTTGGTTTTGTTTGGTGGGACTTTTGTTGCTCAAGATGCGAGCACTTTGCAATCTTGAGCAAAAGGGGTTTAATTTTTAATAGAGGCCCGTGGGGTAATTTTATTGAGATCTGATAATTCTTACCAGGGGATAGTCAGCAGGGAGCTGTGCACTGGCTTTGCCTGAGCTGGGCCAGCTTGGTGATGCACAACACCACAAGGAGTGGTAGGAACCATGGGGTGTCCTTCATGAGATGTCACATGTCTGGGACCTTGGCAGGGCACGGAGCATATTTATGTGAGGTCCAGGTCCAGGCTGGAGTCCACCATTTCATGGCCTGGGGCCATGATTATACTGTTCCACATGTGCTCATTAAAAGAAACCAGACTGTAATTAGAGCATTGAATGTAATGGATTCTCTGGTTCAAAGGTGAACAAGAGTGTTGGAGGGACAATGGCACTGGGTTGGAAAGGACCAAATTTGGAGGGGGAGGATATGTCTGGGTCATCTTAAAATGTTTTGTTTGACCTGAAATGACTTGTTTTATCTTTTCTGGAATTGCTTAAACCACCCCCCCCCCCCCCCTTTCTTTATGTGTAGGAATATGGAAAACTTACTTTAAATAATTTAAAAAAATTAAACCATCCACATACCCCACACCATAAAACAGCAAAACAAGAAACTGTGTAATAGATACTCCCAAAGCTATTTTATTAACATCCCATTCATATTTTCATATTTTATATTCTGTCTTGCCATAGGAAGGGATACTCACCCATATGATTATGCTGTGAAAGTCCAAACTAATTTGAAGCAAACACATTAATCTTTTTCAGAATACCTGAATATTTTGAGCTGCTGCAGAGGAGTTCAGTCTCCCCAGCTTTGTTTTTAAGTGAAACAGCTTGCCCCAAGTGCCCCACTTATTTGAAAGAAACAAGGCAGGTGACTGGGGCAGTCAAGAGAAGGAAGGTACAAGGAGCTAGAGGAGCACTGGAGCAAAGGACCCTGAGGAAATCTCGCCATTTGGCACAAGGATGATTTCCTTTGTCATCCTGCTTGCTTCCTGCCAGTGTGTTGGCTTTAATGAATAATGGGAGATAATAATTTTGGTTTTTGCCTGGAGTGGAAACAACTGACAAAGCGTTTAATGGAAGCTGACAGTTAAGTACCCAACCACAGCAGTAAAGTGTCAGACAAAGCATATGAAAATAAACAGCCCAAATGAAAGCTATTTCTGAGCAGATTGCTGGCACACTTTCCCAACCCCAGGCAGGTTATCTGAGATGGTAATTGCTGCCAAAAAATTCCTCCTCGTCCTTTTTTTCCTTTTTAAATATCTTATGAGACTTACCTCAAGGGGCCATAGAGCATATTTATGGATATGCTTAACTTCAAAATAAGCAAAATCAATACCAGAAAAAGCAGAGCTGTTTTAGAGACCTTATACTAAGCTTGTTTGCATGTTTGAAAAAGTTAGTTGCCTCATAGCAGCTCAAATATAGTATTTGCTTATGTATATATAAATATATATATATATTTATATATGTATTTATGTATTTAAGAAATGAGACTGGGGTTAGCTAGAAACCTGAAGGAAGCTACAGAGCCCAGTTGTCAGTGCCTTTCTGTAAAAGCCTTGGCCAAAATGTTCTGGTGACATGATGAACTACTCCTGAAGGGTCAGAATGAGCTGCACAGCCAAGGTTCCCATCCAGTATTTCTGCACTAAGGCCTTGCTATCATGAACTGTGCTTTTGATGTCTTTTTTGCCCACTGTGCATGTTAGTTCTGCTTGTGTTGCTTTCAATCTTGCAGAACAGTTAATCAAAGATGATATAGGTTATTGAATGTTGCCTCATGTTTAAAAATAGTTTCATTGGCTTTGTGGCCAGCAGGGACCTCTCTGTTCATCTCCTCTGACCTCCTGTGTATAACACAAGCACGGGATAAGTACTGTTATATGAGGGTTAATGTACACAGTGCCTTCATTTATTAGCTTTCTACCTTATTTATTAGTTTACATGTGATAGCAGGTGACTGAGAGTCAGCATTCCTTGTCCCTTTCTTGGCCAAAATGGGCTATAAAATGGTTATAATAATATTTCTCTATCTGTGATGCTCAACTGATTCCTGCACTGAAAAAGCAACAAGCTTCTGGCGACTTAACAGTTACTGAAAAGGATAATCCTGTTACAGCAAAAATAATAATCTAAATACCATTACCAGTCCCCTCCCCAAATCCAGGCTTAAACAAAGATAAAAAAAAACAAATTGAAATTCTGAAATCTTGGCTGCATTAAACCTTTAAAACGCTGGATTAGGCATTTTCCATTTCCAAGCTTGGCTCTGACACCACATCCTTGTGTTCCATTTGTGTGATTCATCTGCAGATACCAGAACTGCATAATCCATCACAGATCTTTACTACAGATATAATTACACTAAATTCTTTGGCCTGAGCAGTGTGAAGCCTTCTCTAAGGTAAGCACAAAAGGTGGTGCTGCTCTGGTGTGGTTTGAAGGGTGGTGAGCACATGTTTTGAGGTGACATCTGCAATGGGAAAACCCAGCTGCTGTGGAATAGATGAAAAGACAGAGAAGCAAACTGTGGCATCACTGTCTTGAGGGAAGCTGCTTGTGTTGGTTGGTGGGCTGAAATTGAGAGATTGGACTTGATTTCCCAGCCATGTATAAGCCATCTCTATTTTTCCCATTTGCATTGGAAATTAACCCACAACGTTCAATTGCAGATCTCTGGGTCGCTGTAAAAGAGTTGGTGACAAATGGCTCCAGAGCTCTGGGCACTAGAGGAATATGAACTGGATTTTTATCTCTGTAAACTGATTTTCCAGTGTGATGTTCTAGCGTTTTATTGCATTTACTTTACAATAGGCTGGTCTTTGAAAGCTTCACTTTTAGCTATTTTTGTGGGGAGCTACCTAAAGGAGAAGGTTTTAATAAACCCAGTCCTGTCCATACCTGATCACCCTCAACTCACTCTGCAGATCTACTGCATACAAAAGACTTCTGCAGGAGTTAAGCTGGTAAAGATAAAGGTCCGAAAGGCCAACAAGATAATTTAACCTGAGTTTTTGAATATATGAAGCCTTTGAATTTCATCCAGATCTCCTGAACTGAGCACAGTATATTGTGCTGCAGGAAGACACCCTCTTCTTCTCTGAAGACATTAAGAGACAGAGAATCCACCACTTCCATCCCTGTTAGAAATGTGTACCTCATTTCTAATTAGAATTTCCCTGGCTTTCAGGTCTTGTGCTTTCCCATTTTCAACTACAAAGCCTGGTAATATCTGGTATTTCTTCACTCATAGGTATTAATGATTAATAGCAGATTAATAATCTCTTTCAGTCTCCTTGTCACCGAGCTCAACAGCCTGGGCTCCTGGGATGGAATTCACTCCGAGTGGATTGGCTCTTTGGTGTCTAATGTTGAAGGCATCTCTGAGTTTGTCTCAGAGTTTCTTCAGAGCTCCAGGCACAGATATGCTCAGGAGTGCCTGTTCTGGCACATGGCACCATGCCAGGCTTCAGCAGTGGGAATTTTGGAGAAGGCCAGCACAATTAAAAATGAGCTCAGTGCCCACCTTTGGCACAGCAGTTTTAAGAAGTAAAGCACATACCATGAGAATGGAAAACCTGGATGCTGGTCCTGAGGGGATGGAACCTCATCTCTGTGTCATGGGGATGCATTGGGCTGTGGAGGTGTTGAAGAATAAATGTTCCTCTTTTGAATGAATAACAAGAGGAGCATGGTTTGGCAGAGAGCAAGCAGAGCAGACTGTGCTAAGCACTTACTGACACTTTCCCAGGTTGCTCTTCCAAAATGCAACAATTTATGGTTCAGGAGATTGCTCTCTTTCTCTTTTTAGTAATGCAGATGGGATTCCTTTTCCATTAATTTGTCCAGTCTCTCCTTGATGTGAATTTTCAGCATCCACAGCATCCTCTTGGCAAGTCCTACATGTTGTGTCTCTGAAAAAAAACAAACAAACCAGCAAACCAGCAACTTTCTTTTGGACTTGCCAACTGCTAACTGTGATATTCCATAATTTTTGCATCAGAATAGGTGAGGAACAATGAATCCTGCCATCCATCCATCAACATCATTCATCTTATACAACTGTAGAAATATCCCCTTTTGCTTTTCTTCACAGACAAGTTTTTCTGTTCCAATATACTGTGTCATCAGCAAATGTGAACACTTCACTATTAATTTCAAGATCATTTACAAATTTTTTGCCATCACATATCTCCATGGCACTCACTGGTTACCCTCCACTATTAATTTCAAGATCATTTACAAATTTTTTGCCATCACATATCTCCATGGCACTCACTGGTTACCCTCCTCTCAGTGAAAATTACTAACATTTCTTCCTAATCATTATCCATTCCTCCTGCCATTATCTCTACAAGGACCTTTGACTGATTATTTTCCTAAAAGCCATGGGCGGGGAAGGGCCTCAGGTTCTCACTGTTCTGCTGTTGCTTGCCCAGAGCAGAACTGAGCAGTTGTGCCTTACATTTCCCCTGGGGATCTAGCTGAAAGCGGAAACACTTGGCACTTCAGCAGAGCCAAATGCTTTAATTCCTGATGCCACTGGTAGACCAAGGCAGAAAAGGCTCTCAGACTGGATGACTTTGCAGGTGCTCCATGGTGAACATGTAGCTCTTTCCATCCCAATCACATGTGAAGTTGAGGCCATGATGACATTCACCATCACTCTGCCCAGGAGCAAAACACCTGCAGCTCCTGTAGGCAGTGTCTTAATGAAGCCTTTACCTGGGACAGGAGACAACCCTCATTTGAAAACATTATATTCTTTGTTCCTGAAACTTTGCGTTCCCATTCAGCCCATTTTGAACATTTTCCCTGAACCTGACTTAATTTATTGAGTTGTTGGTCATACTCCTCTTTCCTCTTTCCCTGTGCTGATCCTCGAACTCATTTTCTTAGCAGTGATGCCAAATTTAGTTCCAAAGCTCGTGGACAGAAATGCTGAATGTAGCAAACCTTGGAGCCCTCCCTTAGAGCCTCAGTGTGTCCCTCCACAGAGTGAGGGGTCCCCATTAATGACCCCTTTCACCCAGTCCCAAACTCACTCTCTTTACACTCCACTGATATTGCATTGTGCTAATCTTAAATCAGGATTTCAGTCCTGTACCCTCAGGAACACACACAACCTAGCTCTGCTTTGCACTGATTTATTTCTGCCTGATTTCACTTCTCCTCTCTGCCTCTGTTTCATGAAACTCTTGCAGTTCGTACCCAAAGTCAGTATTCTCCTATTCTTTCCCAAAGTGGTGACATACACTTTGATGAAGCTGGGTCTAATTTTCACTCACATCCCTTTATAATGTGCAAGATTTGACATTGATGCCTGCAGGAAGGGTAGTTCATACTACAGAAAAAGGAGGAAAAAAGGCTGTATTGTAAATGCACATCAGGTCTGAGAGCTTTTCTGCTTCATTTTTTTTTACAGCCAATTGAGTCAGAGACGTGGGAACTACTAATTTTTTTCACTGGGGAGCATTGTTAGTGACCTGCACAAAAAGCCAGAAAACTGTTACTGCTTGAAATGTAAAATTAAAGGAAAAAAAATTGCTCTCTTTCTCATTTCCCTGAACTGGACCACATGCTTCCCTGGAGGAAAATCAGTGTTGGAAAAAAGGTTGACTGCAAAATTTTCTGTTAATCTCAATATTCCTCTCTTGCTCCAAGCAGTGGGATGCAGGCACAGACCTGTCCCATCTGCTCTGGAGTGATCTGTGCCAGCCTCAAGGAGGACCCTGCTGGAGATGATGGATGGCCCAGCACATGTCCCTTCCAGCTGTGGGATTGCAGTGGTGGGACAGGGTGTAGCAGAGCACAAACTGTGTCCAGGATCAGCCTGGTGCTGCCAGAGGGGTCACACTGACTTGGACCCTGTGGTGGCACCAGTTCCACTGGTGGGGTGTGACCACAACTCTGACAGCTGTTCCTGCACTTTGGGAGCTCTCCTTGATGTTGGGCATGTTGTGGCCTGACAAGCCTTCTCATTCCCAGATTTACGCCAGATTTCTTCATCAAGTGCAGAGTGCCAAGGACGATCTCACATGTGTTAATTCTGGTCCTGGCACTCATCCCTGAAGAGATTAAAGCACCCCTGAGAGAGCACCCCTTTCATTTTTGCTCAATCCTTATTACATACAGAGCTCTGATATATTCCCCCTCTCCTACTCTCTGTCTCTCTCACCATATGTTAAAGATTTTTGGGAATGTACCTTTTTTGCAGCATCTTTCTCTTCTAGATTTTAACACAGTCCTGATGCATTTACCATAAATCTGTGGAAATGCAGCACAAAACTTGTTGGAAGCAGGACCTCATTGGAAGTAAGTTTTACATATGTGTACCATCTTCCTTGTCTGTGTGCAAGAGCTGCATGATCAACTGAATCAAGAGAATTTTTTTCTATACCCAATGTCAGCAAAATTCTTGATTGAAGATATTTTTACTCTAACAAGTCCTCAGTGTCTACTGTATTCAATGTAAAGGAGGATCACAGCAAGGAGCAGACTGGAAGAAAAGTGCTAGTTTGAAAAATCTGGAGGTTTTTATCTATGGGAAAAAAGGTTTCTATGATGGTGATAGGAAAAAGAACAATTTTGTGAAGATTTTTGTTTCTATGAAGGTCTTTATCTGCTTTGCACTAGTTCCATCACCTGGCAAATATTTTTCAGCAGCTTTCCCCTATTCACAGTTTTCTTTTAAATCTCACATTTCCCCTTTACAAAGCTCAACTCTCTGGCTCTGAAATCTACATTTTGTCACCTTTTTCTGTTGTGTTCTGTGGAGTGATTGGTTCATGTTGTGGTCCCAGCCAAGAGCAATCCTAACACAAGTTGCACAGCATAGGAATGTGTCCTGCAAAGGTTACTGGGAGCAAGAGGTGTGGGGGAGGAGGACATCAGAGTTAACATCCTAATAACTCCTGTTTTTTCTGGTTTTGGTCCAGAGCAGTGCCCAGGGAGCCCCATTGTCCTGTTAATCCAGAGCACAGGAGAGATAGAACTGGGCAGCAAGGCAGAGCATTCACTACAGTTCTTTCTCTGCACTATTTCCAGTTCTTTGCACTCTTCCAAGGAAGTCTGCCTGGCAGGCATGCTTAGTCAGGGCAGACAGAAATACACACAGATTTATACCATGAGATAATGAGGTTTTCTGGTTTGTTCTCAGTTTTCTTTCTAATAATCCATTGTGCTTTATCAGCCTCTTTGATGATTGTTGAGCACTGGATTAATGTTTTCAGTGTATTAGCCACAAACCCCATTTTCCCTGTGAACAGTCATAGCTAATTAAGAATATTGTGACATACGTATAATTAGGGTTATTTTTAGCCCATAGTCTTACTTTGCATCTATCAACACTGGATTTCTTTCAGTGCCATGATATCTCATCAACAACAAGTATCACTCAGTGTCATGAGATCCTAATGAGATCCTATAATCTCCAACCTCTGTTATCTCATGAGTCACAGTTTCCCAGATTTCATGAATATGTCGAACAACACTCATCTGTGTGGAACTTCATGTGACCTCTCTCTACTGCATAAACTGACTCTTAGTTCTGTTTTTACTCAGTTATTAAGATGAGATCTCAGTATATTTTTTAAGTCTTTTGTAATATAAGTACACAGAATTAACCAATCTTAATATCACACTATTTCCTACAAAATGCTCACCAACATACATGTAATATAACTTCCTTAAGAATATCTGGGTTCAGCCTCATGGCTGGGAAATTATGAGAAGAACAAAATTATAAGAAAGAAATCCTACATTTCTCAATATATCACTCTTACTCGTGGCTTTGGGGTCAGTGCAAGCACCTCCTTATCAAGTAGACTTGGGCATCACAGCTTAAACCTGTTAAAATTTGAGATGTGACAGCATAAAGTTAGAAAGTAAAAGCAGTATATTAAAAATTAGAAAAGTGAAAAATTCCTTTTAAAATGAAGACTTGTAATGAAAATAGGAAGAGCCTTAATACACTGATTTTTCAGAAGATCAATTTTCTGAGCATATAATGCACAAATAAAAGAAAAGACTGATTTTGGGTCTTATTTCAGAAAGTGGATGTCAGGCTGTATCCTGGCTGGACTTTCCTGTTAAAAAGCAGCCTCTTGTTAGCACAGTACTAAGAGTGATTGCACAGCCAAAGCTGAGGCACAGACCAGCCATTCGTAAATTATTTATTCTAATATTTCACTGGAATTCCTAGAGGAAAACAGCTCCTTTTAAAAAATAATTTTATTTAATTCTGTTTCTCATTTATTTCTAGAAGCTCTGGTTATGCAACAGAGCTGCACAGAGTGGAGAGGGACTCTCTTAGCCCAGACTAATCCAAGTGCTGAGCCCTTCCTCTTTCCAGAAACACTAGAGAAGTTTCTATTCTCTTTTGTGCAGTCAGTGAATTCTCCGTGGGGATCTCCGTCTATCTGGCAGGTCACATTACAGCTCTGCTCTGTAACTGATCTGCCCATTGGTTTCTACAGAAGAAGTGTTGTTGATGAATGACTGCACATGGTGCTGAGAATTATGTTGCAGAGTTGTTACTTTTCAACCAGGGAGTTTTCCTGGGAATTTTCCATGATGTGCTGGACAGCTAAAGAGCTTTGGACAATATGTAGGATACAGCTGCCATAACTCATTGTGACCAATGAACAGAGAGAGCAAAATGGATAGAGAAGCTGAAGATCAAAGAGGCCGGCAGGACACGCATATCTGTGATTGGTGATGAATTTTACTGCATTAGGGAAAGCTGGCTGACTTAAAAAGATGCTAAACCTGCTGGCAAGGCATAGCAATAACCCCTGAAGTCAGCATGCTATGACAACTGCAGTTTCCCTCAGTGTGAGACAGCACTGAGTGCAATGCCAAATGTCAGCTAAGCAGATTTATTTTCTCTGAGACCACTTTTTCTTGCCCTTGAAGCCTTCCCTGTGCTTTCCTCTGAGGTGTAGTTATAAGCAGAGTTGGTAGCACTGCCCGAGAGTAGGTCCACATTACAGCTGTGCAGAAAATAATGTTGCTGTTTTGTTACAATATTTAACACTGCAGTACAATACCCTAACAAAGATACAAACACCCAGGATTTTATTAAAAAAACCATAAACCTTGAGAAAGTAAAACTCATCTTTTCATAGAACATGGAATGACTTCACTTGGAAAGGACTTCAAAGATCATCCAGTTGCAATTTCCCTGCCATGGGCAGGGACACATTCCACTATCCCAGATTGCCCCAAGCCCCATCTAACCTGGCCTTGGACACTTCAGGGATGAGACAGCCACAGCTTCTCTGGACAAAAAATTTAAAGGTTGATTTGCACTAAATTAAATATTAGATGTCACTAATTATAAATATTATTTTATTTTATTTTTTTTTTAGCAATTTTCAATTTTTTTCTCTACTTAGTCAAATTTTCTCAAAACAACCTCCTTAATTTTTCTGTAATGTCCCAATAATCCCTTAAGTGATTTCTTTTTACAACATATGTTGAGTCAGGAGATTGACAGAACCAATGTTTTCCTGTAGTGCTTTGGTTACTAAGAATTGTGGTTTTGCTATGAAAAAATATTTTAAAATTTCCAACCAACTCCAGTATTTATGAAAAATGGTTCACAGCAATGTCCTGTGAATTCTTAAAGCAAAGATAGCATCAACAGCAGTTAAATGCTGCAGATAAGAGTTGGGTGATGAAATGAAATGTCCATTATTTTCTTTATTAATTTAGTCACACAAAGTTTTTTTAAAAAGGGGGATATTGGAAAAGTGATCGCTAGCTTTTCAGTAGATTGTAGTAAGATGAGAACATTATCCATGGAGACATGGCTGGATCCAGTCTTTGGGATACTGCTTGTCTCCTGTCCTCTGGAAAAATCCTGTGGAGGCTGATGAGGAAAGAGCCCTTTTTACCAAAATAAGAATGGAGGAAGGTTTTCCTCCCTGCTGAAATGTCTTAGGAGGAGTGTTAACCCCAAAAGAGTAATGGATCTTGGCTCTGATTCCCAGCCTCCATAAACTGCAAGGATGAATATTAGATTTTGAGCTTGGATTCAGATAGTTTCAAGAGAAATTATCCATCCATGCTCTGTAACTCAGTTATGAACTGGTCTTCAAACTCTCCTAGCATTAAGGTCTGAGGTTTTATTTATTTGGATTTCAAAGTCCATTTCTACTGTTGCTGTCTTGCCTTTGCCTCACACTGCAAGCATCCAAGAGGCCTGGAGGTGCTGGGAAAAGGGGCTTGATCCAATGTCTTCTTTATTTAAGACGGGAAGCGTGCAAGCAGATGATCTATTAATGCTGCATTTATTAATACCCTTCTCACACACAGGAACCAAAAATCACAAGGCTTGCTTTGAAGCTAGGAATCTCTCACATGAATGGGAACGAGTTTCCAGCTAAGTACAGGTGCCTGCCATATGAGCAGAACAAATCCTGAGACCACGAGGAGCAATTTGATGACTGCAGTGTGCTCTGTGCCCATAGTAGATTCATGTCAATGTGACAATTCCCTGGCTTGGGCCTCCCCTCGTCTCTTCCCAAAGAGCTGTAGATATTTTACTCCTTTTCTTACTTTTTTAGTGCCTGATAGATGTTGTTCCTAAACACTTTTGCAGGTGATTACTGTGGGGAGTTAGTAAGCTTCTTATTCACACCTTTCTGTCCAGCTTCTCTTGACTTGCATAATTCATTAATCCAGAGGAAACAGGGATCTCACAAAGCCCCAGCCAGCCCCAGAGGGGCTCTTCAATGTTTTAATTTCATGATGGCTGTGGGAAATGCCTGTGTAGCTGTTAAGCATTTTGAGTCCCCTCCCATTTTTTCCCCTGTTAATAGGTGGTTGTGCCACTGAGACGTTCCCCAGGAGGACCCTTAATGTGAAGTATGAGTGTTGTTGCCTGTTGACATGCTGGCTAACAAGATGACACATCAGACTTAAAATCCCAGGAGTGCCTAAATTTTTGTGGTTTTCAAGTACTATAAATTTTGCTTTCTAGCACAGGTGAGGTTTGAACCCCTACCTGGAAACACTCATGTCCCAGGTGTCCCTTTTTGGTAGTGGGGCCACTGGTAAAGGGAAAATACAGATGTGAAAGAAGCCCCGAAGCCCTCAGACCTGCCAAGCTCCAGCTGGTTTCCCATCACCTCCCCAAAGTGGATGTGTGGAGTCAAGATATGAATGAAGGAGCAAAGCTCTCTGGCTAAACGACACGGGTCCAGTGTTGCTGCTCCAAGGCATGACATCAATTTCTTGGACAATGTCCACACTTTGCACATTGCAAAGGAGCATTCCCAGGTGCTTTAATTTGCTTTTGGTCCTCAGACTGGTCCCTTGCTCACTTTTGGCCTCAGCTCTCTAACATCCATCCAAACAGTTTCCAGGCACCATTCGGCAGCCGGCACAGCCAGCGACCTTTCCCAGTTGGCAGCTTGGATACAGCTGCTCTGTTTTGGAAAGTGGGAGAGTTTAATGAATGGATGCAAGCATTTCTGTGCCAGTTGGCCTAAAGGCCAGAGAATGGTCCAGGCCGCGTTTAATTTTCTAAAAGAGACACAGCCTCAGGTCTCCTTATCTTTGCCATTAACTTCCTGGGTAGTGAGGGCTTGGCTGTTTACCTATCAAAATGACTTTGTGAAAATGGAGAATGTATGAAAGAATGGTTTCAAAGACTATTTATTATTAATACAGTTCTTTTTGACTTAATAAGTCATTCACAAACTGATATAGGCTTCCTTGGACAGAGTTAGTGTTCAGAGACATTCACTGATCATTTACAGCAAGAAACATTCAGACGTTGGTTTGTTTTCTTTGCTTCCTTTTTGCAGTGGGGACCAGCCAGCTGAGAGATCTGCTTTTGTTTTTCCTGTCCTTGACTTGATGATTGAAGCTTTTCAAACAGAACTACAACACACGGCAAGCATCCACGATGAATTTCTAGATAAATAAACACTTGGGCTGAGGTTATTTTGAAGAAGGGCAGCATCAGTGCCTCCCAATGGCAAATAATAGAGTGAACTGAGCCTAGCCTTTTTTTTTTCTTTTTTCTTTTTTTTTTTTTTTTTTTTTTTTGCTGGGGTTGGAGAACTGCTATCCCTCCTGTTAACCTGTGCCTCTCTGTTTCATGGATTTTCTTGGTGCTTCTGAAGCACTGAGAAAGACACAGTTAGGGCTGGCTAAGGGTCAGTCTGGGTCCACCCTGTGGGAAAGGAGAATCTTCCCATTGTCATGTTGCCCAGAAGTGAGGTGAGGGTCACTCCAGGTCTGGCTGCTCGTGGGAAGGTCAGTCACTTGCAGGGATGTCCATGCCAGGTGACTGTTCAGCCTTTCCAGCTGGGGATGGCTCAGGAGACGTGCTGGAGGCAGGCTTGCGTTGCCTAAGCATAGCTCTTGGCTCCATTGCTTGCTCATCTGTGGCTTTGCCTTCCCTCACTTGTTTCCTTAGATGAGTTCCTCTGCCTGCTTATTTGTGTTAGGAAAATTATCATTCTTGTATTTCGGTCTGTGTCGCTTCCTCTGGGCCTGTTTTGTTATTGCACAGAGGGATGTCTCTAATGAAGTGGATGGAAGGAGGAGGACTCAGGGCTTATTTTTATCCTACACATAGAAAGTTGGCCAGAACAGGGAAAAACAGAGCAGAAAGCCCTCAGAGCATTCCCACCCCTCGGGGCTGGAGACAGCAATCTCCATAGACCTTGCTCAAATGTTCCACCACTGCTCAGGGGAACTTTCTCTGCCGTTTTGCTTGTTTGTTTTTGAAAGGAAAAACGTGTGTTGCTTCCTTCCACAGGGCTGGGGCTTGCTGCTCTGCCATTGCTGCCATCCAAGCTTCTTTTATTAATGAATTAAACATCAGACCACCAGACAGAGTGAAATAAAGGGTGTTTTTAATATGTGTGTTGGTAATGTGACAGTACCTGGGGCCCTGATGGGGCTGGCACTGACATCACACTTCTGTAAAGATATGAGGGCTGGTCTGAGTAGCCTCAAACCTAAACCAAACAGACAGGATCAGGACAGCAACACAGGGCAGAAAGGCAGAAAAATGTCGTGGTTTTGCTGGTACCATGAAGGGAAGGCAATGGATTAACCCAGACAACGTGGTTTTTTAGTTTCATAGGACAAGAGATGATGGCTTGAAGTTGAAGTAGTGTGGTTTTAGGTTAGACATTAGGAAGAAACTCTTTACTGTGAGGGTGGTGGGGCCCTGGCACAGAGAAGTTGTGGCTGCCCCATCCCTGGAAGTGTCCAAGGCCAGGTTGGATGGGACTTGAAGTAACCTGGGATAGTGGAAGGTGTCCCTGCCCATGGCAGGAAAGTTTGAACTAGACAATCTTTAAGGTCCATTCCAAACCAAACCATTCTATGATTCTATGATTCTATGAATCTACGAATCTACGATTCTGTGATTCTACAATTCTATGATTCTACAATCAGTGTCTACAATTAGATCATGCCATTATCCTAGAAATTTTGGGAAAGCTGAGGCGCATGTTTTAAGGCAAGGTATTTGCCTTGCATTCCTGTTTTCTTTGTCCCATTTAATGCCCTTTCCAGGAGAGAGTGGGCTGTCTTTTCACTTTTTTTTTTTTTTCCCCAGTGGTGATATCCAAGGACAGGACCAGCAGAGCAGACAGTTGGAGCTCTCCCACGCAACTTCCCTGGCACAGACCGAGCACAGAGGATCTCCCTCCTCTGCTGCTGCTCCTGTCACACAGCTGGGCTTCAAAAGAGGATGCTCCTCTCCCACGTGCTTCAAAGGGAAACCAGGAGCCACAGAACAATTTACTCCCACTCACAGGGCGAGGGGAAATCCTCTTCTAACAGGGGATCATCCTGTTACAACTAGGATGTCTGGTGATTTATGACATGCTGCTTTAAACCCTCTTTCCCCTCCAAAGAAACACAGGAGACAGCAGAGCTGGAGGGAGATAGGAGAGAGAGCTGACATTGGCAATGCTTGAAATATAGTGTGAGAGCTGGGAAAACCCTTTCTTGCTGTCCTCATTAGCATGACTTAATTAATAGTTATAATCTTATCAAGCAGAAGTTGCCTTGCAGGAGAGATGTGCAGGCTCGAAATCAAAGCTTTAATAGATATTTTAAGACCAAAAAGAACCACTGTAGTTTTTTCTGGCTTCCTGTGTAATTGATGCCAGAAACAGACCTTTTCAACAGAAAAAAAAAATAGTGGATTTAATAGGAAAGTATTAGTATTGTGATATTTTTGAGTAATAATTTTAACAATCAAAAATTGAGTGGTTTATTTTGCAAAAATTCAATATATATGTACTTGATTGGCTTTCATATTAATTTTCTGCTCTAAATGCTCTGTCAATCCCAAAGATTGTAGGCTCTGTAGGGTTTATGCATCCATTTTCTTAATCTTTTATTCTGGCATTGAATCCAAATTAAAAAATAATATTCTTAACCTGGGATGAAGAGAATTTTCCTTTTTTGATGCCAAAAAGCTCTTACAACTTACATTAAATACTGAAAAAAATAATATCTGTGCCATCAGTTCTGTTATTGTCTCTGACATTTTTATAGTTCTCCCTTCCCATTTGCTTTGTGTTAGAGTTGGCCTGGGTCTTGGAAGTGGTGACACCTCTTAATCTCAGGAATATTTTGATATCTTGAGGTCTGATGTGGCAGTAAGGGAGGCTCCCCTCACAGGAATCAAGAATAAATGGAATAAACTGTCATCCATGGAAGCTGAATGGCAGGACAGCTTGAGACAGGACCCAAAAAAAGGAAAATCCATGTATTTCAGATGTGAAGTGGAAAAGAGAAATCCACCTGAGGACCCACAGATAAGCAAAAGACAAAGAAGATTCAGTCCATGGTGTGTGCAGTGCAGAGAGGGACAGCCCAGAGGGAGAGTCAGAAGCAGAACAAATTATCCAAATTTCAGTCACACATGGACCAACTCATAAAAATGTGAGCTTGCCCGCATCCTGATTGGATTACTCTACACTCATTCATATTCTAGGTATTTCCAAGCAAGCATCACAGCCTGTGAGATCTCACGTTTATTCAAAATAGCTTTCAAATATAGAGAAAATCATTATTTTATTCCAGATCAAGTCCATCAATCTCAAAGGATTTTACTCCAGCACCACTGAGATCTGAATCTGCACTAGAATGTCAAGCACAGGCCATTAACAGGAGAGTATTCTCAACGCTAAAGGGAGAGAGAGAGAGTAAATGTGAATTGTAAAGCCACATCCTTACTGGTGGCTATAAATTTGGGTAAACCTCCTCCCCCAGTGATCTGGATTCTCACATGCTGTCTCATCAGGCCATTTCCCTCTCACTTGTGAAATATATTAGAGTAGCCAAATTACCAAATGACCTCAATAAATTCAGTCATTCTGCTCTAAGAGAAGATACCATGCTGTGGAGAACAGAGTGAGAATGTTTTTTTTTTCTCTCCAGACTTGCAATTGTTCCCATTGTGTGTCAATTTTATTGGCAGGTGATTTTGTTTTTCTCCCTTGCTTGGCCCCAGTTTGAATTTTTGCATTTTTCTTCCCCTGCAAATGCCTTTTCCAATCACTATATTTTAGCTCATATCAATGAAATCTGTATGGGGGAAGAGAATAAAGCAGGACAGATCCTCATCTGGTTTATATCTGCCTTGCTTAACACATTCCAAGAACCTCTCTGCTGCTCTGCCCAGCTCGATGCTGTGAACACTGGGCATAATCCTACCTTATATTTTTGTAGACAGACTTGCTAAACTGTTTGTGCATGGAAGAAGTTCCCCCCTAAGTTATTACAGGAAAAGCTGAATTTAAATTTGTTGTTGTTGATTGTTTTGTTTTTATTTTGTTTTTTGTAAGAGAATAATAAAATCATAGAATGGTTTGCATTTGAAGGGACCTCAAAATCATCTAGTTCCAATCTCCACGCCATGGGCAGGGACATCCTTCACTAGAGGTGTCTAATCTGAAAAAATTAAGCATTTATTTCTGGGGAAAAGTTTTATACAGATTCAAAATCAGTCCACCTTCACCTAAAATTCAGCAAATACTTTTCATTTTCCTGGTGTCTTGACTCAGTGCTCTAAGCAAAGAGCCTGGGGCAATGGCATCTTAGAGGCTCCCAACAGCACTGGAAGTTCAAACCTCTCTGGGCAAAATGTCCTTAAGTTCCCTGAGGAAAGTCTCAGAATGGCAGCAGGGGCAGAAAACGGATAAGAAAATCCCTACTTCAAGTCTCCAAGCTTGTGGGTTTTTTTATGACACTTTCTCAATTTTAATGTAGCTTCTCTGTGAGCAAACAGAAAGGACTAAAGGTTTGTTTCAGCATCCATCCAGAGAGCTCCAACTTTTCTGGGGAAACAGATGCACAAACCCTGTGCTGGCTGAGAACAGAGGATGTGCAATTTCCATGAAAGAAACAAACCAAAAAACTGTTAATGAAAATGAAATTAATTAATTTTATAATCAGTTAGGCAGCCAAAAAAAAAACAACCAAACAAAGCCAAACCATCAACCATGAGTAGCATCTGTAAGAATCACTGGATTATAAAATCATGGAATGGTTTGTGTTGGAAGAGACCTTAAAGATCTTCCGGCTCCAACCATCACTACTCTGGTTCAACAGCAGGTGAATCACCCCATGCCTGGAACTCGCCTCACCCAGTGAACCAAGTTAAACATGAACATCTGGTCTGAACTGCTTGGGGATTCTGCTCCTGAAGCAGCTGCAGCAAGACTGACACTTGTTGTTGGGGGATGCTCTCACACCATTCTCAAATGGTCCAAATGCCAAAAGGATGTGATGAGGAACCACAACCATAGGACCTGGAGAGGACCTCAGCCCTGGGTGTCCCTGTGTGCAGGGAGGGCCAGAGCAGGGCCCAGGCTCTGCTCCAGGGGCTCAGCAATGGCACCAGAGGAACGGGCAGGGACTGATCCCCGCAAGTTCCACCTGGACAGGAGGAAGAACTTCTTCCCTGTGCAGTGGCCAAGCACTGAACAGAGACCAGAGAGGCTGTGGAGTCTCCATTACTGGAGATATTCCAGAAATGTCTGGATGCAATCCTGCACTCTGGGATGACCTGCTTGATCAGGGAAATCGGATCAGGTGATCAACTTTGGTCCCTTCCGATCTGACCCATTCTGTTAATCTGTGATGATTTTAAAAATACTCTGAGAAGGCAAAAGGCAAATTGCCTTTTAAAAGGGAATACTTGTGTTCTGTCTGTGCTGCTGTGACAAGGAAAGGCCACTGATGTAGAATTCCTCTAAGAGTTGTTTCACCTTGAATTGTCACTGTTAAAAGAGAGTAGTGTTTTCCCTTTTTCTTCTCTCTTATGGCATCTAAAGGTTAGGAGAAAATGGGATGCAACAGTAATAGAAATTTGAAGCATTGCCTAAAAGCCAAATCCTTTCATAATGCCCTTAAAATCTCAGTGATTGCAAACGCTGCAGGAAAGGGTAATAGCTGCTCTTCACTGATTTCATCTGATAAAGTAGTGGGGAGAGAGAAAAAGTGTTTTGGGGCATGTGAGACCTTCAAATCTCTGTAGATTATGAAATGTCATTGTTCCCTGATTTACCTCATGAAACATAAACGTCACGAAACATGGTACATTAACGACAAGGTGTGCAAATGTGCCTTTTCAACCCCGAAACAGAGTTGCTTCTGTTCCAGACAGAGCTACCTCTTTGGACCCAAGATGACGAATAATTCAAGTTTAAACATATGTAGTTGTTTGTAGGCCCCAAGACACTTCATGGCAAATTTGTTCCAGCTCCTTTTCTCAATGTCCCCATACAAGTAGGACCCAAATATCAATGCCAGGAACAAGAGAGGAGACAGTTATGTACAGTCTGAGGATGAAGCCACAGTGACTTTTACATATACATAGACACATGTATATATATATATATACATGTGTATAGATAGATAGATAGATAAATTAGGAACCCTGTAACTTAAATCCACATGCAGGAAAGCCTACAAACCGACAGAAAGCTGAAGACACTTTGGAAGAAAAAAATATTGCTGCCTGCCACTGCCAGTGTGAATGCAAACTGCATAGAGGGTTAGTATCTGATGGGGGGGTTTTCAGGTGGTTAGTTTTCATCTAAATAGAAGTCAGGTGTGTTTCAATAGGCTTTTTTTTTTTTTTTTCCTTTTAATGCATCAAAGTATTTTTTCAACAGAAAAGGACTGGCTTTCCAACCAGTATGGAAATTTTTAATTCAATCCAAAATTTTGTTTATTTTAGGGAAAAAACGTCAAAACCAACCATGGAAACATTCTTACTAAAAATTCAAGCTTTAGATCAAAACCCTTTTTGAGATTTTTTCAAATTAAATATTTCCCTTTAACACTTCAGTTCTAAAAAGAACCTGCTTATTTTTCTGTTTTCTGAGAGTTTTTAATTGGGAAAGAAGAAAATACTAAAAGGTAATAAGCAGAAGCAAGTTAGAAAACTTTTGAGAGGAAATCAAACAAAAAAAGGCATATGTTAAAATGATGACATCTTGAATTAAAAGTAATTGCCATATTTTGATCAATCAGTAGAATGTCTGGCCACATCTGACAGGGGTAGCAGTGCGGTGTAGGTGGCTCCAGGAGCTGCACCGTGCTTGGGAAAATTTGCACTGCCAATAAAACCAGCCATGGGTTGTTCCTTTCCTACCTTCCCATATGCTGGGCTCATTAAAGGAACATCAAATCTACAAATGTGGACATAAAGTCAGCCTATACATGCCTAACTTCTGATATGAGCATCCGACCACTGCTTGGGGGCTGTGTTTGAAAAGCAGGGCCATGTCCTGAGGGCTGTAAATCCATTCTTTCTTGACAGAAGACAAATCTCAGTGGGATTCTTTTTTTTTTTTTTCTTTTCCACAAAAGAGTCTTGTGTTCTGCATTGCAAACCCGAGTTGCAGCAGGGAGGGGGAAGCTGCAAATCCCGCTCGAGGCTTGAAAGATTTCCACTGTCATTGCTGGAGCTCTGCGGAGTCAGAGCCCCTCGGTGCCAAGAACAAACACATCATCACCACCGCGTAATGCAAACACGATGCTCATGTAATCTGCTGCGGGACACTGGGACTCTGCCTCCTGGGAGGGGAGGCAGGCAGGGAAAGCCCTGAAAATGTTTTTTGGTGACTAAAACCATGCTTTATTGCAAAGCGCGTAAAGGGCCGTCTCTCCTTTCCAGGCTGACTTCCCACCTGCAGCGCGTTGCTGATTTAATAAGGGCTGAAAGGGATTATCAAGTTGTGAAGTTGTTTGCATCCTACTGGGCTGTAATGAATGAAGGGTTTTGTTCAGCTCAGCCTGACTGAATGCTTCTTGGAGTGATCAGAGCTGGAGAAAGGCTGTAAGGGACAGGCATTTTTGGTACATGGTTAATGTTAGAACAGTAGATGGCAAAATGGTGGGTTCATAAACTCCCTGTTAGTTCTGTAACTTCTTTTCCTATCCCAACACTTGCCTCAGGCTAAGTCCTTGCAATGTTTTTTTGGGTTTTTTTTTTTTTTTTTAAGTCAGCTTTGGTAGCTCAGCAATCAGTCTCTTCAGCTCCTGTAATTAATGAGAAATTGGAAAGTTCCCTTACAGGTTTCTGCCTTCACCATACTCCTGTAACTCTGCCCAGGTTGCCTCACCCTTGGGGAGTTTGTATCAGTTGCAGTTCTGCTCACAAAACTAATTACAAGAAAGATGTTCATTCCCTGCCAATTCCCTGCAAGTCACTTGCATTCCCTGCTGAGAAGGACAAAGAGTGCCACAGGCTGAAGTAAAAGCCTCTTAATGCATCTCATTTTCAAACCAATAAAAGAGCAAAGCACCTTCACCCAATTAGCAGACACCAAACCCTCCTGTCCCCTTGGAAGCAGAGCTATCTGAGTGACAAGCATTTAAAACTCACTTTTTTAATCTTTCAGGTATTTCTATGAATTTGGCACCTGCATCAGGAGCAGGCCTTGGTCCTCTCCTAGACACCTTCTCTCCCTCTGGAGAGGTCAGGCATGCCCTGTTAGAATCCTCTCCTCGCAGTGTAGGTGGGTTTTGCTTCCTCTCTCTATCCCAGTAGACTGTAGCTGTTCCAGTCCCTCTTGTGTTTCCTGTGCACCAGTGGACTTTGTGAGGAGATGTTGACCCAAAAGATGAGTCTTCCTTTTGGCCATTCTCTGTGACAGAGCTCATGCAGACACAGTGGTACAAACAGGAGCTTTACCAAGTCAGGAGAAGATGCAGAGCCCCAGATTTCCTCATCTAAAAGAGGCTTGCAAGGGGAAGCTGTCCCAGTTTTCATGCTCTTACTTGAAATTTCCTTCACAATGTATAATCCACCATTCAAAAATCTAGCTAATTCCAGATCAGCCAATAACAAAAGTTTGGTATTTTCCTAAACTTTCCTTGTGCTTCAAGAAAATAACAAATGTTGCCATCTCTGTCATATCTGTAGTTCCTCTCTTTATACCCCCATATTTTTTCTATTCATGTTTTTCCACTGCCTCCCTCCACCAGCTCTCCTAGTCAGATAATTTCTCATTTCCTTTTACCACTCCTGCCTGTGAGCCCTTCTTCCTTCCAACAGATAATTTTTGGAAAAGGAGCTCAACAAATTTAATCAAGCAAAATGTCTTCCCAGCCCAATCTTTGTCTCCCAAGTCAGCCAACAGGTCTTTCCATACTGCTTCTGCAGTTAACAGAAACTCTTCTGAGGGCTGACGGATCATCCTTAACCCATACTCCTTCTCTGATACCTTCAGAAGAACCTGAATCCGCTCCTTGGGAGCCCAGGAAGCATTGTTAAGTTGTCTGGAAAACAGATGACCCTGAAAGTGGTATGGCTGCATCACAAAGACATTGCCTTCTCCTATTTCAGGTACTGCCTAAGGGCTCATTTCTCTTGTGATGCTGTAAGAAATGTGTGTAATAGCTACATGAAGACAAAGAAAAGTCAGGAGTTCATGGTGGCTTTGGGACTCTCTAGTCAACAACAAAAGAAAAGGGCTACCCAGGTCAGATTATCTATATCATAGGAGCATAAATAACTGCAGTGGGAAGCAATAGGTCTCCTCAGATTAGGGCCAGCCATGAGGTAAGACAAGATCTCACAAGGTTTCATATTAGAAAAGCTCTGTGTTTCAGGTGCTCCATTTGGAGGAAGACGATGAAGAAGGAAGCATATGCAGTTCCCACTGCAATTCCCAGCTCCTATTTGTTGGAAATATAGAAAAATAAGCAGGTGAGGTGGGATGGGGTAGCTTTCCTGTAGGTGTGTGGTCCACAATGAAGTCCAGGCTTCTTTGGCTGCAAGCAGCTGAGATACTCAGGTGAAAAGGTCACCACTCAGGGTGTTACTTGACAGCGGTCAGAGTTGGCCTGATGGATTTTCATCCCATTCCCGGACCAGCTGCTCTGCAAAGTCAGAGGTAACATCAACTAACATAGGCTGAGCTTTCCTTGACATTTATCTGTGTGAAGAGGTCCTGTTTTAGAGTGAGCTGGTTTCTAAGCAGCCAATTCTTCCCTCCCCCAGGAACAAATCCTGACTCATGTTTACCAGCTGGAGAAAACATGACCAAATAGTGAAAAAAAAAAAAAAAAAAAGAGATCTGCTTTGAGCATTAAACTTCATTGCTGAAAGACTAGAAACTACTGTTTGGCCTGCCAAGGCTTTAATTGTCGACTTATGTAAGAAAGGCTCTTTTTCAGTCCCTGTTTGCATTCACCAGGGGGTTCATAAAACAATTATAAGAATCTAGTGATAATCTTCTTTCAGCCTTTATATTCCAGGCAGCTCAAAATGTCAATCCAGTTGATGATTGCTCCTATGTGAGGTCACTGAGCCACTGACTGGCTCTCTGACTTTATTATTATTAATTGTTTTTATTAGTTACTGCTACTATATGGCATGTGGGTCACCTCACCCTGTCCTCAGCCCTTAATAGCTCCATTGTGTTGTCCTGATCAAAGCTGGTCCTTTCTGTGTCTCTTTCATGTGATCTTCAAAGTCATCTTTGGATGACTTCAGATGGACTGAAAAATAAAAATCTCAAAGGCATCTTTAGGCTGAAACAAAAACTGACAGCCCCAAGTTTTTGATAGTTCAAATATTAATATCTTATGGTGTTAGACTGTCATCTCGTGAACAATCTAAGACAGGCGTGAGACAGCCACAGACCCTGGCTGGAAGCAAATCAATGGACTCTCCCCATCTCACAGAGGGGCTCAAAGCCAGTGAATGACAGACCCTACTACTTCAGGTTGGCTTGAAATCATTACACACACTGGATATGAAATTATATACTTTAGTGATAACTGATTGCTGAAAACCCTGCTTTGTGTGTGAATGAAAAATAAGACTTCATGACTGTTTTATATTCTTTTCTTTCAGCATTCATACTGCTTGAATGCAAGTCGTATTCCACACAGTATGCCTGTCACTTTAGAGGCAAACTGCTGGAGATCAAGCCTTTTCCATAAAATATTGGTTTAGAACTGAACCTGGAAAGGTACAGATCTTACAGGACAGTACAGTATTGCATGCTTTGATTTTGACAGCTGCACCAGCAGGGGGAAAAGGGACATCTCTATGATGAGATAATTCACTAAATAACTAAAGCACATTAAAGTCTTGAAGGCCAGGTCAATCTAGAAATCCTGAGATCTCAACTAAAGCGTGTGCTTAAATATTTTATAAATGTGATGTTCTGCCTGTCCTCCAAGTTGATGCTGGTATGAAATTCATGCCACAGAGACAAAGCAGTCAGAATTCTTCCTCACAGTCTTGTGCACCTGACTTGTAGGCAGCACTGTATCAAAATGGGTTGAGGCTGAATTTCTACACCACTCTCCTTTAAATCCAGTGTCATAACACTGGATTAGAACAGAGGGATTCCAACAAAAGAGACCAGATAACAGGAAAAGTCAGATAAAATTTCATTTTTATCCTGTGGATTGCCCTTTCAGTATAAGTCTGGATATAAATATGAGTATCATATGGGATTTAATTATGTCATAAGAAATAAAATAAACTTAATTAAAAATATGACTCAGGCTCAAATATTTCTAGAAGACAAAGTCTGGAATTTAGGGCTTTTTGTCTGAAGACAAAATTAGCCTGGAAAATAAAAAAATGTATTTCATATCAAGAAACTGGCAGAACATTCAATCACTCATTTCTTCCAACTTTAAAAATTTCCTCTGCAGTGGGAGAGGAGTAGTTTATACTTTTTATGTAGTGGTGAGAGAATATGGCTTAACACGGTGGTAACAAGATAGGCTGCTAAAAGCTTTTCCATAGGAACCATCAACCTGGAATGGAGTTTCCCCCACTGCCAGTGAGATTGGGCCCATATTTTAAAGGTATCTTTGCCAGAGGCCTGCATACATTATAAGTTGAACAGAACTAATGTTTTTGGCTTCTAACTTTTCTCTCAAGCTTAATACTGGTTAATTTGTGAGGTGTCCTGGCAATAACAACAAAATAACACCCAACAGCCTGAAATAAAATTTTGTCATGTTTTCATATAAAGCAGAATAAAGCACAAGGAGGGAGGGGGCACAAGGATGTGGAAGGACACTCTAAAAGTGATGCAGAACTTTTACATAAGAGGACACTGAACTCTCTTCTGCACTCCAGATTTCCCCTCTAGGTGCCTAAACTCCAGCTGAGTTCAGTGAGAGTTGAGCCACTTAAATCCCTCTATGAACTGGACACCAAGTTATCACCTTATGGCTTAGATGAATTAGATATTTCAGTGTTCCTGACAAGGGATCCAAATTGGCTTTTTTTTTTTTTTTGCTGATCTCACTGGAAGTCCAGGAATGGCTGAACCCATAGGCAGGAGCAACTGGCAGCTGTAACTTGGAGACTGGGATTTCACAAGGCTGGAACAAAGGCGCTGTAGAGAATCATCTTCTGGTTAGGATTTGGCAGATTTAAGGACTGTGGAAAGAGGTGTTCTCAATAACTGAGCAGAATTGCTAACACAGGCTTTACACATTGCAGCTCAAGGATCAATTTGGCTTTGGCCTTTGCCAAAGCTACTTCTTAACAACTGATTTGAAAACTGCAAAGATGAACTGTCTTTTTTTGCTCCCTATGGGGCAACCACACTTTGACATTGCGGTTCCTAAATGACCAGCAAATAATTTTGTATGCTGGAAATGAAGGAAGGGAAGGAAAGAAAATAAAAGATTCAATCTTTTCTTTTCCTCCCCCCAAGTTAATGAATTTTTTATAAATGTGTAAGCATGTCACTATTCCAAGCCACATCAAATCAACTTTTAAAATCTGTATTTTAAAAACAGGAATGTGTATAATATGAATGGCTTAAGGAATAAAATGCAAAAAGATGTTGATGATGCTGGATTAGCAGCCAGCTGGAGGATTAAAAAAGATGAAGAGAAGAACAAAAAGGCCCGTGTTTCACTAGCCAAGTCAACAGCCGTGTTTTTTCAATCGCCCCTCATTATGGAAAAGTGTACTCAGGTTGTCCTAGAATCAGAGTTCACTGTTTTTAAGGAGTCACATCACGAAAAAACCTCTTGATGCAGTGCAGAGTGTATGACAGGGAACATCTGGACACCAAACTACTGGAGCTGCCATTTTTGCAGAGGAATGGCTCTGAGGATGAATTGGAATGAGGTGTAACAAATATGGGATTTTTCTGGCAGCTTTATTTTATTTAAATGTATCCCTGGCTTTTGAGATATTTCTTTGTTTTGGATAATATTTAAACATGTCAAAAATCCTCTCTCCTTCCTGCCCTTCATTACACGTGACAGGGAGTGGATTGCTCTGGCCATCTGTAGAGTGGGAATGAATGGAGCTACATCTGGATGGGCCTGGGATCACATGAACGCTCACAGCAAGCCCCAAGCAGTTAACTTGAAACCTGTCTTTCCCTGAGTGAGCCAAGACACTATCACAATTTTTGCCAGGATTGTGTGAAGCAGTGTTGGAGCCTTGCAGCTAAACATGTCCAGAGCCTGTTTGGGGGCCCTCCCTAAAGTTAAGCACCTCTGCCAATCTTGCATGTGCCTAGGAGTTGTGTTTGATAATAACATCTGGCATTTATTGTGTGACATCTTGTGCTTATGAAGCCATTCCCAAGGCTTCCCTGCAGCCCAACTGTGGAAAGCTTCAAGGGAGAATACAAAAGAACATGTGGCAAAGTTTGGAAGAGGGGAGCACTATAATAAGGGAGCAGACAACCTGTAGGTCCAGACACACACACGGCTTGTGCCAAAGCTGTGCTGTGCTGGCAAGGCCTGAAACTCAGCCTGGGAAGAAGCAAGGCAAAGGCTGGGATTCTGAAGCTGCTGCCATTGATGCTGCTGAGGATTGAGCCAAGCTCTGTCCTCAGGGGCTGGTGAGAGGATAATGTGTGCATCTTGAGGACATGATTTAGTGGTGAACGTGATGGTGCTGGGTTAATGGTTGGGCTCAAAGATCTTAGAGAACTTTTATGTCCATAATGGGTCTATGTTTCTATGATTCAGTGATGTCTGGGAACCTACCCCCATCCCCTGCCTCTGAGCTGCTGCTGGAGGTCTCTCCCCCTTGGTTCCCTTGTTCAGGTATGTGTTCCATAGCTGTCAGCCATATCTCCTCTCCTCTCCTCTCCTCTCCTCTCCTCTCCTCTCCTCTCCTCTCCTCTCCTCTCCTCTCCTCTCCTCTCCTCTCCTCTCCTCTCCTCTCCTCTCCTCTCCTCTCCTCTCCTCTCCTCTCCTCTCCTCTCCTCTCCTCTCCTCTCCTCTCCTCTCCTCTCCTCTCCTCTCCTCTCCTCTCCTCTCCTCTCCTCTCCTCTCCTCTCCTCTCCTCTCCTCTCCTCTCCTCTCCTCTCCTCTCCTCTCTTTATTCTTTTTTCTTCTATTGTCCTTAGTGGCCCTTAGGCTGTAGGATTTATGTGTGACTCTGAGAGTAAGGGCTGACCGGATGAGACACTGACCCATCAGCCTGAACTGACCTGGCTCGTGGACATCATCCCTTTCTCCACACCTGAACACATAGACTTTGACCCATCAGGTGAGCCTGTTTAGGGAGGTGCCAACTGGTTGTAAATGCTGGTTTTCCTTTAGTGTTTTTTTTTTTTTTTTTTTTTTTTTTCTTCTGCAGTGGTCCCCAGGCAGGCTCAGCTTGCAGCATTTACGGATTATTTCCTTCTGTATTGAGTGGGCAGCAGCGCCCCTCATTGCAGCAGAAGGGGCTGGAAAGCCCTCACTGGTGTCCTGACTCATGGTTTACAAACCCTTGATCTTGTCCTGAGATGATTTTCACCAAGGGAGAGGAAGCTCATTGCTCAGCATAGGTCAGACTTGACTTCCAAACAGCACCATGATGGTGAGAAGAGCGGGTGGGTACCATGGCAAATGTTCTGATGGCAGCAGGGTGACCCACAGCGAGCGAGCCACTGACAGACAGTGGGATGGGTGGAGTCAGCCAGCACTGACTGCTGTGGGGAAAGATCAGCACCTCCAAAAGGGTTTTGATCGCTGCTAAAACTGCCCAGTGCTGAGTCACGGCTGTGCCTGGAGTTCTGAGCATCCCAGCTCAGGAGTTGCTGCTTTTGGAGGCCTTGCCAGGGGCTTACCCATCATGGCTGGGCAGGCAGACTTATGTGCCACAGCTCTCCTGTGGCTCCTCACTGCTCTTATCTGCACCCTGTCTAGCATCCACAGCTATTCCTGAGTCAGGAAAATTTCTGAATGCAAAGATTACACAGCAAGGGTTTCACAAAAGAAAAATTAAAAAAAAAAAATCTGAGCTCTTCCTTTGCTGTTGCCAGCTTCAAGAAAATGTTTTCTCTTTGTGTTTGGACAGTTTTGCAGATTTATTTCCCTTCCCCTTCTTGGATGAAGGTTGCAAGGATTTCCACAAAATATGTTTGGAGGAACCAAGACTTCAACACCAGCAGTTTTCAGTCAGAGTGTTGGAATGATCAATAAATTGGCACCGACTGATCTCAGAGTCTGAGGATGTCTATGAGGCACAAGCAGCTCTTTTAGGTAAGCTGGAGCAAGTGAGTAAATCCAGTAGCTCTGGAGCCAAACCCAAAAGTGGATGCAAAATCTTATGGGGAGCCAGTGCGTGATTTTCAGTACAAGGGTGATGTAATGACTGAGTACAGTTCAAGTAAGTAATCTACTCATCTGTTCACAATTTTGAGTTATGGCTGATGCAGTCGCTGCCTGTGAGCCAGCAAAAAGAGAGTGAGAATTACACTTACTGAGTCAGGCCAAAGGCAGGGATGGCATCAGCGTGGGGATGGGGTGGAAGTGGTTGCACAATTTGAAATGTGACTTGGGGTCTAGCCTGAGCCTGAAATTTTGGAGGCAGTTGGGATCTGAACAAACGATGGTGGATGGATGGTGCACTGAGAGGTTGAGACACGCACATCTGATCACTGCCCCGAAGAAGAGGAGAGGCACCACTCCTGAGCACAAGTACCAAATCTGAATCCATACCACCCAAGACAGTTACTTTGAACACATACTCATCTGCGGTGTTTGAATTCCACTTAAGAAAATTTAGAGCCATCCAGGGCCTGACCTTTAGCAAACCACAAAGGCAATCCATAAACCACAGGTCTGGAATCAGCTCGAGAGGACAAGTAATTCCAACATATTAGCACAGGTTTTCAAAGCAGCTGGTAACCAGGGATGTTACAAATGGGAGACACACCAGTAGCATTTCTGTGAGATCTGAGAGTGTGAAGCTGGATTCGGTCAGGGCTCCACTGAGATCATCACCCAAAAAGGGGAATAACGCAGCACGACATTTAATAATAGTAAGTGGCTGACTTCACCGCCAGGCGGAAGCAAAATATTTATAAGTGTCAGAAATCGTACAAACATGACATGATTCATCCTAAAGCAAACAGTTGTTCATGTGAATCTAAGAGCAGAGGATACATGGAAAGTCCCAAGATGAGACCATCTCCAGAATGATGTTTTTTGGTCAAAAATCACATATTGCAAGCTAAGCAATGTAGGGCTTGGACAGATGAAGATCTATTGGGACTGGGATACTAAAGAATGCACTGGTAATTGGTAAAATAAACATCTCCCCTCAAAATCAATGCCAAAGCAGATGTTTTTGACAAGATGAATGCCATCCCCATACAGTATACAAGTGAGGGGTTTTTCACAGTTCATGGAAAATCTTTGAGCATTGAACAAAACTGCAACAAACAATCCATTGCACTAGTCATTTCTATCAAACCTTCTGCAGTGGAAGTTATATTTTCCCCTCTCTGAGTTCTAAGCTGACTGCAAAGAATAAAAAGATAAACACGCATGTCTTGAAATTTCTGTTCAGAAACACTATGCTTCAAAATATTTCAACTTTTTGCCAAATAGAGTCATGCACAACTCAGGCCTGCCTGAGGTGGTTTCCTTTCTTTCATGGGAGAAATGATGCATCACACCTTCTGAATGCGTGTCTGGTGACCTCTTATTCATGCCAGGGAGGAAGTGATTTCTCAAAGCTGCAATGTGTTTCTAATGATCTTTAGTGTTTGCTGTGGCTACTTTATCTGGCTCATCAGAAAATTTTCTGTTTCTTCATCTCACAGTTATTCAGTGAAATTATTATTTTAAATATTGTGACTTTTTCATCATATTTGTATATTTTAAGGGTGTTTGAGTCAATACATATAAGACCAGCTGAGGTATTTACCCCATAACTGAGTTCAACAGAAATAATAATATTCCTGAAAGCCATCTTGATTGTTTTGCAAATGTTATTCCTTTCTGCCATGGGTTTTATTTTGTATTTCTGAAAACCTTCTAGGAACAATAATTATCATCTATCTGTCCAATTATTTGCATTAAGACACCCACAAGTATGTGCCCTGGTTACTCCTGCTTTCTGAAGAGTTTGTATTTCACATTGGTTGGCTTTTAAACTCAGTGGCACTGAGGGTGCATGTAAATTAACCCTGCATTAGACATCAGAGAATCCACATCACAACAAACCAGTGATGCGAGATGCAGGTTTGCTGATGTCTTCTACATCAGGAATGCTGGCTGAAGCCTCTGCACATTTGGCATTTCTGCACCTACCATCCCCTACATGGAGTGTCAGGTATCTAATAAAAACTGGGCTCACAGTGAATTCTTTTCTTCTCTGGAAGAATTAAGAAGCCTTTCTTTCTCCACTTAGCCACCTATTTTTATTTTTTAAAACTGCAAGAATGTAATACATCTAAGACCTCTAATTTGTTATAAAGTTTGATTGCAATGGTTAAAACCCCTCAATGTGAAGATTGTCAGTAGGGAAGCACAGACAATGACTCAGTGTGTCTGAGTGAGCCTCTTCCCACAAGGGAGGATTGTTTTTGTCTGAGGAAAACTCTCATGGCATAAATTATGACATTTTGCAGCCTGCTGAGCCCAAGTCTGGAAGGTTTCTACAGAAATTGCAGGTACCTGTATCCAGGCCCCAGTTTTGAGCTAGAGACTCACACAAAGTGCTGCCTTGCATTTTCAGGTTTTTGGTATCTGAAATGTGGTAGCCCTTGCCCCTTTTTGCCAACTAAACAAATTTTAACCCCTCTAAAATCTTTGGTTTTTCCTAATCCCCATTATGAAAACTCTGGATATTGTTTATCATGCTGCACTCTTGGTCTCACTGCAATTGACTCCTCATCCAGAGCCTAAGCAAAACAAGCTTAAAAGAGCCGCCAAATCTCTTAGGGGTTGAGTCTTCCCTGCTCTGACATAAGCCAGGAGTAACTCTGTTCAACGTCAGTTTCAAAGAGTTCTTGGTAAGAACATGCAATCTAAAAATACCAGGGTTGGAGATAAACCTGGAAAGCTGTTAATTGGCATCAGGATGGAGTGGCTGCAGCCTATCTGGTAGTGTAGAGGAGGAGGAGGAGGAGGAGGAGAAGGTTTAAGACTCCAGAATGTCATCTTGATGTGATCTGGAACATTATGACACCACCTGGGATCAAATACATCCTTGATATTTTCATCTGTCCTCTCTAGGCATTTATATTCTGTTCATTCCCAAGATCTGAGTGTTAATGGTGTGGCTCCTGTGAGTTCTGTTTCCTTCAGGAGCAAATCTGGGCTGCTTGTCTTTCCCTGGAGACAGATGGGTTGATGTTAACTTTTTCATGTTGATACGCAGCTGCCAAATAATACCTTGATGAAACAATACTTATATCATGAGAAAAGTCCCTTTTTCACTGACAGTCTACTTAAACAGAGGATAATTTTTGAAAGAGTAACACTGATAGAACAGTGTTTCTCTACCAGGTTGTGCAGTCCAGCTCCTCCAAGCACTTTCCCTGAATGCCAGCTGGGATCTGGGTAGTGAGCTTGAATTATGCCTTGGAAAAAGGGAACTATGTTACTTTACAGGCCTTGGTTACTTTGATCTTTCTCAGTATTTAAATCTTGGTCCTGTCATATTTGAGTGACTTTTTCAGGAGCTTTTTGGCTCAAGCGACTCGGCTATATTGAGAATTGTCTCTCCCTTCCCCTCCAGATACCCCACTGAAAGAAAACCCTAATTTCCCCACAGCAAACCTCACTGTCATCATATTATGCATTGTTCTGCTTCAGGGTGACCAAAAAACAACTCAGAGGCAAATCTGACTAATCTCCCCAGAAACTGTGAAACCAGTGAAAAAAAAAAATTCTCTTGGGTACAATTCCAGCATTGTACCCAAGGGCCAGCCATAGATTTCAACAGTGCCTTCAGAGCTACCCAAAGATTGTGTTGCAGTCATTAACGTCACTGATATTGTTGCCTGAAATAGTTGCTTTATGCGGCAGTAGACAAAGAATTCCTTCTTATCCCATTGTTTTCAGAGCTTCTGTGTTTGGGACATTCCAGAACTGTTGTAAATTGGTTCAATTCAACTCACTAAATGTTCAGGGAGCGTTTCTCTAATCCTGTCCAGATGAGCTGTGGATTCCAAGAGGTTTCTATTTTGGGATGCAGGCTTCTGCCTATATGCTACTGTTGGGCTCAAGTTCATTCAGAGGAATCCTATTAGTGGCTATGCAGATTTATTTCTTTGCTTCTGCAGAATGTGAGCTGAAATTATTTGGTTTTGCTGATTGTTTTTCCTGAGGGGGGGTGCTGGGAGGGAATCAATGTCCTTCCTTTGCATTTTTCACAAACTGGAGTTCCATTCAGATGAATCAGGGCTTGATTTTCATTAGTTTTCCATAGGGGTTGCTTCCTCCTCCTGCCAACTTAATTCAGTGGGAATTTATTTTATCCCCAGTTCTTTAACAGTACCTTACTGGGACTCCAGAAAGGATTGAAAATTTTGTGTGTTCACAGGGAAACACACTGGGTTCATGATAATCATGATCCACTTCTGGATCACTAAATGCAAACTGAATGAAACTCAAATAGAAATATCAGACACTGAAGTTTATTTGATCAACATGCTCTAAAACAATACCTGCCCCCATCTGTGTATATAGCATCACTGGTTTCTTTTCATAAGCAGAGTTCTTTTGCAAAATTTTAGCTAAATTTATTCTTAATGTCAGAGGAAAAAAATATTTTTAGGCTATATTAAAAAAAAAAGCATGCAAATTTTTTGTTAAACTACCAGTAGACTTGGTCTGTGGACCAAAGATTTGAAATGGGAGATGTGGAATTCTCTGAAGTCAGTTTGGATTCAGCAGTTCTGGAGAAAATCTGTCCAGATCTGGCAAATATCTCAGAAAATCTCATCTAAGGGCTGCTTATTAGGATTGAGGCAGTTGATTTTCCCAGAGGGCCTCTGCATTTGCCATCATCCAGCTCAGAATTAGAATGGAAGACCCTGATTTTCTCACCTCCCATGTGGATCCATTTCAGTGGCATGTGGAGTGGCTGAAAGACTGTAATGATGATGCTTTAATTACTCACCATCCCAGTATCATACCGAGCACAGAAAGAAGCAGTGTCACAGTAATTCTCCTTAATCTGATGGTGAGGATCCTGCCAACAGAATGAAAGAAGAGACTGGAAGGAGAACCTGTAGGGAATGTTGAAAATTTGTGTGGTGTACAGGCTTTGAGAAAGGAGTGGCAACCAGAAAAGGTGAGGGTGACAGGGGTGAGAAGTCTGATGGCATCAATGGAAGGGTTTATGCTTGGTGTTATAGAGGAGAAAAAGGTCTTTAGTGGATATAACTACAGACTAACTACTAACTATACCATACTACACTACACTACACTATACTATACTATACTATACTATACTATACTATACTATACTGCTACTAACTAATAATTCAGGGTGCTTTGGCTGCTCCTACTGATTGGTTTCCTCTGATGTTCAACATCAGGCTCTATTTATTTCTGGGTCAGGGAGTGAATACTTCACACTCTTGTTGAACCTTCCAGGTATCCTTCATACTGGCACCCACACATTTATTTAACGTTAAAGTATTTTATGATACTTTACAATATTCCTGTGAAGAGAGTGAAGGTGAAATATGCCTCAAATTAGACCATCATTTCAGATGCCCAGTTACTGATATCTGTGGCCTGGTTTAGCAGGGATTACAGGATGTCAATTTAAGTTTAAATTCATCAAATTGAAGCAATAAAATAATTTCAGCAGCTTCAAAAAATCTCTTCAAGTTCTGAGGAGTTAATAATAGTTTTTGGTACTTTTAAAGTTACTCAAATTTTATTTTATGTCCTTTTACTACATAAAAGATTACAAAATATGTATATGCAATACTAGTCCAAATCAAGGACTGGAACAAATGACAGTGCTTTTTGTTCATCAGTTTGGAGTCTGAGGAGTTAGAATGAGAATCCCAACATATTCTTGTTCATACTGGATGTTTCACCTAAGTCATCAGGCAAAAATGTACAGAAAGGGAGAGTGAGGAAAGATGACCCAGATTCTTTCTCATTTCCCTCATGACTCTGATGTAATCTCAAGGTGTTCCAGGAAAGGGAGGAAAAAAGAGTATTTTTTCATTACAGCAATAGTTTTAAGACCAAATGAATCTTCCATGCACTGCTCTCTGCTCTGGCTGATAAAACCTCAAGAGACAATGTCAAGGAATACGGCTGTGAATTAGGAAGAAATCTGGAAGGAAATTAGAAAGCAGGGGACAGTGAGGTAGAGAATGTGGCCCAGAAATGAGAATCTGACACCAAGCTGTTTTCAGGTCTCTCAGCCCCTTGCCTATCACTTTCCTTCCTTCAGTCACCAGGTCTCATGGAGTCCATGGACTATAGAATAAGAATGTAAATAGTGTCTGGGAATAATGAAAAAAATACCCCAAACCTTGAAAAACAGTTCAAACCTGGGTGAGACTTCATTATCAGCTTTTTTTTTGAGACTGGGAAGTCATATTCAGATAGATGATCATGTATTCTTTGCATTTACTATTTACTATATCAGGAACAAGGCTTTTTATTTTACTATGACAGATAGCCTCAGGAACTCTTTTCTCTGTTAACACAGATATCTCAGAGATGTCTTGTTGCTCATCATCAATTAAGATGCTGAAGTCAACTCCCCACTGCAGAAGACCACCATAAATCAACATTGTAAGTGAATGGGGTAAAAAAAAATTACTGATTTCTTTTTCTTCAATTCAAAGTGAATTTGTAAAAGCAGCAAAGGTTCATTCAAACTCTGAGACACTAAATATTTATGATGAATAAGAGTTGCAGTATGTTCCAAACAGCTTTAGAATAGAAAAAGCAGGTTGGAGGAAGGGTGGGAATTGGACAAACATCCGTGTGCCAGTGATGCCTTTCTGGAGGAACTGTAGTCCTCAGCATGAGACAAGTTTGTTCTTCTCCATCAGCAGTTTCTCTTCCCCTTTGCTTAGTTTAGAAAATGAGTCTCCAATGTTTTGTTTTCTTGATGTCCAGAAATCAGACAATGAAATTATAAGCACATGGTCCATGAAAAGAGTTGCTGACATGCAAGTACAGATGAATGGGTTGCAGCTCCATCCTTGGAACTGCCTTACAAAGTGCTCCAGTGGGACCTACTGAGTTATTTTGACTGTGGCCTGATGTGCTACTTCTGTATTAAGGCCTGGTTTTAAGGCTTGGCTGGTTGTACTGCTAAATTATTAGAAGGGTCCCAGCAGGGCCCAGGTCAACTATTACTCACCCAGACAATTCCTAGGACAATGTTGAAGACTTGCCAAAGGCTGAGATGCTCTCCCAGTTGGCCTCTCTATGTCCAGCCACAGCTGCTTTCAGACTTCAACATCTGGGATGGGACCCTCTTGGCACACACAGGAGCAGCACAGAGATCACATCTACAAGGCCTTTAGAATCCACCTTCCTTGGGTCCTCAGATCGAAAAGGTGAGATCACACCTAGACCCCAGACTTTCTCTGGGATAATTTCTACCCCTCACACAACTCCCAAGCTCCTTCCTTGGCTGGAAGTTTGCTTTCAGACCTGCACTTCCCTCATGTCACTGACTGTAGTTATGAGGTGAGAGGAATTTGTTTAAATTCATAAGGATGCAGATCTCTTTGTCACTTAGTGTAGAGGGAGGTACTTCCAGAAAGCAGATGCTGAAACTTGGTGCTCAGCTTCATCCTTGGAAGCAGGTGTTCGTTTTCTCTTGGATGACAGGGACCTTTTATGAAGGAAAACCACCCAGAACAGACAGTGACAGCAGACATTTTTTACTGTTTCCAAAAAGTGGGTTTGGGGAGAGTGGAGCTCAGTGCATCTCCTGGTGAGTGGTCCGTAGCAGACATGATACTTCCTATGTTCGGTGCACCCCAGCAGGACTAGAAATCCCTGGAAGTGCTCATGGCCAGGTTGGATGGGGCCTGAGCAGCCTTATCTGCGCTCAACCCTGGGAGGGTAGATCCAGATGGTCTTTAAAGTTCCTTCCAACCCAAGCCTTTCTACGTTTCTATACAAACAATTAATTGTAAATGAGCTTGTTCTGGGATGGAGGGCTGGACTACATATTAGATGAATGGTAGTTCAAGCCTATTTTTCCAGGGAAGGCTTGAATGTCTGCCAGTTCATACCATTTGAGAAATTGGCCTGTCCCCCCTTACTTTGTACATTAACTTTACTTAACTGGCAGATTTTCCATGTTTAATAATTATAAATACATAAGCAGGAGTGTTTGTTTATGCTTGTTTAAGCAGGGAAGGAAGCATTTCAAAGAAAAAATATTTTAAGAGGGGCCTAACTTCACTTCCCATGTGAAGTCAGATTTTTGTGTGAACTGGTGGAGCACACAGGAGGTGAGTATTCAAGAGCAGTCAGGCAGCATCTGCAGCTTGTGCATTGGTGGGAGATGAAGCCAGGTCTCTCCATATTGTACCTGCACCCTTTCCCTCATGCCACACCTGACTCTGACTGACCAGAAGTGAATTGAGGTAGGAGTGAGCTATAGATAAATATTGAGACCCAGGAATAAGTTGGTCCCATCCCTGAGCCAATGTCTATGTGTGGGCTGTGTGTTGCATATATATTTTCTGTGGCAGACTTGGATTCCTTTGAGCTTGGTATATTCTGGTTAAGATGAACTCAGCATCCAAATGTTGACACAAAAGCTGACTGCACCATAGACCATGGCCCCATGCCACCTCCATCTGGCCCACAGCCGGGCTGGCATTGCCTATGGTTGCTTGAATTAAGGCAGCTATAGGAGAGGGAAGGGCAAAGAGTGCCTGAGGTGGGTTTACCTGGCATCCCAGCTGGAGGAAATAGCCTGCGTTCTTCTGCAGAATGAGGGGAGAGGGACAAGTAGAGGGAAATAAAATAAATAAATCAGGCAAATGGTGTCATTAAAAAGAGGATGTGTCACGTTTACTGTGAGAGCATATGACTCAGACAGCCAGACATGAGCATTCCTGCAAAGCCCTGAACGCACACATGGAGATGAATTTTTGGCTTCCCAGGATGGTTTAATTTTATGATTCTGTGACTCATTAGAAAAAGCAAAGTCCCTAGACATGCTGCATCATGGCCCAGTAAACACCAGTTACTGCTGGGGATACACAGGGACAAAGGAGCAAGTGAGGAATGGATGGAGGGGATACCAAAGGAACAAGATGTTCAGCTTCTTGTTCCCCCTTTACTCTTCTAGTGCTTTGTAAACATGTTTCTCTCTCTTACCCTTTTTTTTTTTTTTTTTTTTTCAAGATTGGAGTGGAGAGGTTAACAGAGGTCATGTTAGTTTAAAAAATTATGGTTAACCTTACAAGCTGGGTTGCCTTAGGTCATGGCGATACAATTCCCCTCCCTTCTCCTGTGCAGCAGTGGTTCACAGGCATTCCTCCAACGTGGGGAAGGACAGGGCCTGCCAAGGCTATGAGCAATGCAGAACAGACTTACCTGTTTTTATGCACTGCTTAACTAATTATTTTAAAAAGAAACAGCCAAGTTGGAACAACTACCTTTTTCTTCGAGGAGGAACATTTTCCCCCTTTCCTTTTTCCCCACATCCCCCTTCTTCCCTCCTCCCTCCCCTTGTTTTTTTTTTTTTCCTCCATTGCTTGACTTGGCATTTGAGACAGGTTCTGGATATCTGACACCTCTTGAAAGTGTAGTTTGGCAAACAGGAATTGAGCTGGGCTCCAAAAGGGCCCTGCACAGGGCTCGCTGTGAAAACACCTGGGTGTCTCATGCCTCTAAGAACCAGTCCCGCTTCTGTGGAAATAACAGCCGCCCTCTCCCTTCCCCCAGCCCCTGCCCTCCCTTCAAAAATAAAAAAAGAAATTGAAATGCTGGCACTGTTTTTGTGAAAAAACAGGTGGTTGGAAGGCGCTGCGGAAAGGGGTGAAGGACGTCTCCACACCAAGGCACAAAGATCCTGTGCAGAGAGGGTTTTGATTGCAGCACATACATCTGCAATTCGTTTTCTCAAGCTCAGGACAAATTAAGAATCTTCCAGCAATTAGGGGAGAAAAGCTTCAAAGTGCAATCAGCAGTTCTTAAAAGAATTTGTGCTGGGCTTTGAGGGAGGCTAATCCTGCTGCCCGCTCTGGACTCCTCTCTGCAGTGTGCATTTTCCAAGGCCAAAATTTTGGCCTGCTTTTCAGTCACACCATATAAAATAACAAACATGCAGTCTAAGGAAAACAATTTTTAAGACACAGTGGAACCCACTTTAATGAAGAAAACTGTTAAATGCATAAAACCCCCATGTGCCAATGGATAAATGTGCTGGAAGTGTGAACTGTTAAACCAACAAAATTGTTAACACATCATACTGCTGGGCAAAAAAATAAAATAAAAAAGTATAAAAAGGGAGTGAAACGGTTTTCTAACATGCAACCCACTTTGCCTTTATTGTTCACATTCCTGCTGACATAAAGTTTCCTGATTTGTCCCCTGGGCCCAGAAATATGGCAAAAGTGGGAGCATTAATTGTATTTGCCCCCTTCAAACCGCCCTCCCTGCTTTTCAGCTCACAGTGGCCAAGAATAGCTTCATGGAATGGGGAGGGTTTGCCCTTTTTAATTCAAGGTGATGAGTGAACAAGTTCACATGGGTTTTGTTGGAGGTTTTTTTTGTTCTTGTTGTTTTTTTTTTTAAACTGGTAAAAAACTTTACACTATGTCTGAAAGTCTTTTTCCTATATCCATGGGGAAACAAGGACTGGTTTCTGTTTGCCATTTCTTAAAACTCTGAAGTCCCTCCATTCCCCTGGTTTTCCTTGGGGTCAATGCTGAAATGAGGCTGTTCCTGTGGCCTTCCTGCTCCCTTCAAAGATGTGGAGCTCTCACTGAGTAAAAACCTGATCTCGTGAGAGCCCCAAAGGCAACTGCTTTGATAAGAGTCCAACCCTGTGGCTGTGCTGGCATGGAGGGGCTGGATCCCTGCCTCACTCCGAAACATGAGAAACTAAAAATCAGTCCATTGAGTTTATCTTCATCCGACTCCTAAATTACATGCTGTTCGCAAATTTCATTTCCACAGGTGGTCCAAATTCTTCCACCAAAACCTGATTTTGACAAAAAGTGGGCTTCTGTCACAAATGACAGAAAAAAATGATTTTAAAGAATGCACCAACTTTATTTACTGAGCACTGAAAGCTTTTTATCAAAAAACTTTTCCAAAAGCAGAAAAATGGTCTGCAGAATGGAAGAGGTTGATGTGTATTGTTTTTATATTTTCTTATTTGAGAAAACAAGAAAATCTGGATGAAAATTAAAAGGTCATTAAAAATACTTTCATTATTGAAAAAAAGAGTTTAAAATAATTTCCATCTCATAAAATTGTTCTTAAAATCATGAAATCTGAATAGAACAGCTGTTCATCTAAGATCTCTTCTGCTGTTTGACTTTCCCAGAGGCCTTTTAGGTGCAGGTCTGTGCATACAGGTATGGAAGTACTTGATGACTAAACTCCAACCCTGAATGGTGACAATGAGGAGTTTATTCCTACAGTTCAGAATGTTCTCGTTTCTCGTCACTTTTCTGTGTCCCTTGCAAAAGAACATGAAGTTGTGCTTGGCTTGAGAATGCTCCTCTTTTTGTTGGCACTTACTGGATTTGCTTCTTAGACTGATGTTTACAAAGAAATTTCAGTCCCCTGAGGGCCACTAAATATGTATTGCTCTGCAGTGTCCACAGGGCAGGTTTACACCTTCAGTGTGCTTGGATCTCTTGCTCCTAAAAATGCTCAGTGGCCATGTCACCACTGCACACTAGATAAACCAGAATCAAGTTTTGTTGTTGTTAAGCGAAAGAGTTAAGTTTTTGTTGGGAAAAAAAAAAAACATAAAACAAAACAAAACCCCAAAAACCCAAACAAATACCTGCAATGGAATAATATAATCCCTAAGATCCAACACTCAAAAAAAAATTACTTTTTTACTGTTAGACATTTGGGGAATCTCTGGTACCCTTTCACAGCAGCTCTGAGGTCAGCCCAGCTGCTCCTCATCTGGAAGGTGCAGTTTTCTGGAGCACCCTGAGATCTGCTTCTTTTATTCCAGTTGCAGCCGGAGATCATCAGGGTGTCGCTGTAACAAAACCATCACCAGCAATGCACAGGCTGCTGTCATTATTTCCATTCTGCCACTGCCAAGGTGCATTTTTTAAACTCCTCTACTAACTAATTTCTGTGACAGCGTTTTGGCCTCTCCTGATGTTCACGAGAATGCAGGTAAAGTGTTGTTTCAGAGTCATTGTAGCCTGACTTTGAAATGAACACCTTGAGATGTCTGGGTGCTCATGGGAGCTCTCTTTCTGCAAAGAAAGCATGAGACTATCTTGCTCCCCCTTCCCAGGCTGGTTTTGATGTCTCTTATCTATCTTCAGCAACCAAGAAGTCAAGTGTCCACTCTAATTACTTGCTCCAGCTCCCCTTCATCAGAAGAGAGAGATGGGGGGCTGTCTATCCCCATCCCAAAGGATGAATCCTACTTTTTCCATTGGCAAAAGCCTTCTTCAAGGCTTCCTCACAACATCTGGTTTCCTACCACTGGAAATGTTATCTTTTTATAATTGCCCAATCTGAGGTATACTGGTGCATTTCCACAGAGACCACCCACAATTGCTGGGCACAGTGTTAGGGTGGGGAGAGCTTAAATTCTTTTACCATTTATGATATCTTGGGCTGCCATGGGGGCTTGAAAGCAGCATCTGCGTTACCCACAGAGGTCACCTTGTTGCTGTATGAGTTAACGTCCTCTCTATACAAAATGGGGGAAATCACAGAAATTCTGGACTGGAAAGAGCATCGAAATATTCCACTGCTTTGTGGCAGGGACAGGAAATCTGGTTTATTCCTGACAGATGTCTGTATAATCTGTTCTTAAAGCCCTCCAAAGCCTTCCATAGTAAATCACTTCAAGATCTAAAGGTGAAAAATGCTATGTAAGACCTGAATATTGTTATTATTATTAACAGTGTTGTTGTTCAGAGGACAGCTTAGCAGCACAGTCCCAGCTGGCACTTTAAAAAAGGCCCAGAAGGAATGAGTTAGAGCAAGCTGCGCCAGTCCTGGTGGAAGTGCTGAGCCAGCATTGCTGGTACTCCTGCCTGCTGCTGGATCAGTCTGAAATTAAACTCCACAGCCTTTGCCTGTGTCCAAGTACTGCCAAAGGTTACCATATTACAGGGCTGGAGTGCTCTGCTAAAGCCACCAGTGCCATTCCTGAGTGATCCTCATTGTGAAGAGAATCACAGAATCATAGAATATTCTGAGCTGGGAAGGACTCACAAGAATCATCGAGTCCAGCTCCTGGCCTTGCTCAGCACCATCCCCAAGAATCCCACCCTGTGCCTCAGAGCTCATTGAGGTCTGTCAGGCTTGGTGACCATTCCCTGGGGAGCCTGTTCCAGTGCCCACCAACCCTCTGAATGAAGGACCTTTTTCTAATATCTGACCTAAACCTCCCCTGACACAACTTCAAACCATTGCCTCAGGTCCTGTCACTGTCACCACAGAGAAGAGATCAGTGCCTGTCCCTCCTCTTCCCCTCATGAAGAAGTTGTAATTGCCATGAGGTATCCCCTCAGTCTCCTCTTCTTCAGGCTGAACAGACCAAAGGCCCTCAGCTGCTCCTCACACAGCTTCCCCTCAAGCCCTTTCACCATCTTTGTTGCCCTCCTTTGGATGCTCTCCAACAGTTTAATATCCTTTTTTATATTGCAGTGCCCAAAACTGCCCCCAGAACCCAAGGTGAGGCTGCCCCAGCCCAGAGCAGACCAGGACAGTCCCCTCTCTTGTCCAGCTGGCGATGCTCTGCCTGATGCACCCCAGGACAGGGATGTCCCTCCTGGCTGCCAGGGCACTGCTGTCTCTTATTTGGTCCCATTTGCAGATGCCATATGCACCATGCAGAGAGTGCCAGGTGGTTCTCCCTTAGAAACACAGGCCGTGATGCTCATTTGAACTGGTGTAAGCAGGAAAGCTGCTAGCTGAGTAGATCCACTGATCCCCAGTGCTGCCCCCAAGAAGTGGTCCTGGAATGCAATTGCCCCCCAGCTCCCAACCAGACTGATCCCTTACTCCTTTAGTCTTTGACATTTTCCAGAAAACCATATATGTATTCAAGTATAAGTCAGGAAAAGTGTCCCGGGCAGGGAATGAAATATTGGCCCTTCTTTGTCTTCTTCCTCCAAAATTCCCTGTTTAACCTCATGGTTTCCTTCTTCCCCCATTGCTCCTGGTGCTACCCCAACCAAACCCAGCTCTGTTTAGACAAATAAATGAATTAATTCTCATATACTGACATTGGCCAGCATGTGGACCAAGCTTAAGGATTTTGAGCAGAAGACATTAAGCTTAAATATAGTCTCAGAGAATCTTCCTTTCTAGCTGGTAAATCTAACACTGCCTGAAAAGAGGTTTGGGCATTGAGACTCAGGCACAGTCTCTGGTATATGTAGTACATACCTAATACCCCCTAAAGTTTTCACAGCCACAGACTGTTCCTGATGCATAGTTTGGACCAAAAGACCCTCCAGTGCTCAGCTCTCCTGTCTGCTATAGGGCTGTGCACTGTCAGGAAGTTTCCTGGCTGTCAGTGTTCTTGCACAAGTTGTGCAGTAACTGGTTTAGAAGATGCACATGTATATAAAAAAATCATACATATGGCAGAATCCTCTAAAACAATGACCAAGTGTCTGTTGCCTTCACGTTTCTATAGGTGAAATCACAGGTTTTTTATAGCTGGTGTAACTACTCCCCAGGCATTCAGTCTGTGCCCTCCATTCTTTGGCTGGAGAGTGTTGTACCTCAGTTACCAACCTTCAAAAAGGAAAAAAAAAATTGTAGCTTAATTCCTCCCTGTCTTAAACCTTTGTATTTTTTTGGCTGTAGATTTCTGTTCCAAGAAGTTGGATTTACATAGAGACATATCTATTTGCACATAATTTGCAAGAGTTCCTTTTAGCCTATAATTGTGCTAAATACAGTTGTGGAGGCCACAGCATACCTAAAGTATTGCCGAATGGATTTTTAAAAGCAATTTTTTTCAGAAGTGTGCTAAAATGGAAAGATTGGGGAGGGGCAGGGAAGGAGAGAGAGAGAGACGAAAGATGGCCTTGTGGTTAAAATCCTGGCTTGCAATTCAAGAAATCTGGGTTCAATTTCCAGCTCTGCCACTTACTTCCTGCATGACCTTGGGCAAGTTGGATAATCTGAGTGTGCCTCAGTTCATGGGCACGGTAATAATATTGCCTTTGTCTCTTTCTGCCTGGAGCATGAATGCCCCCCGTGTTTGTTTGCACAGCACTGACACGGCTGGGACCTGGGCTTGGCACAGCCCTCTTGCTCCACTGTAATGGCAACAATCACAGTAACCGTGTTTTCTCTCAGGATTGTGTGTTGAAAGGATGGGACGGGTGGTATAATGGGGTTTCTTTCAGGGTCTTCAGTGGGTGCAATCAAAAGGAAGGAGTTTTATTTCTTCTGCTGTGGGACCCTGTTAGTGACAATGTCATGCACAGATCTGCTGAACGTGAGAACCCGGCTGAGGCTGTTGGATACCAGTCTATTGTAACACCTCGTTGAAGGGTGCAATAGGTTTTAAGAGACAAGTGTCGTCTACAAAATCCTACAAAATAATAAGGAGCTACAAAATAATGCAGAGCTGTGTGTTCCAAGGACAGCTGTGATTTCAGCCCCATCTCGTTGAGGGTCACTATTGTCCTCTCTCCACCCAAGCAGGTCTCACCGCATCCAGAATAAAACAGCCTGAGTGTTTTATTTCCCAGGGTAAACAAGTTAAAAACACTGGGGCCTAATATGGCTGTTCGCTCGGAATACCTTATCCAGATGTGACCGGTTAAGCTCTGTGGTGCCAAATTATGAGATTAGTGTCGTGGATTTAGATCAGTGGCTGATTAGTCTAAGAATAACTTCAGTTTCTGAGCTTGGTCTTGGTTACCTGAGTTTTTGGAATAAGTGTCAGGGATCTGGAAATAACCTTAAAATAACAAATAAAAATCTCACTTAAAGAAAACATGTGCTGTGTCCTGACAATCTGTCATCTGTCTAGCCTGTGTCATTAGGAAAATCACTTTTCTTGTGAAGGAGAGGAAGGAGACCAGTCAAAGTCCCTGTGTAAAGAAAAAGAGCTGAATGAAATTGAGTAGCTCCTGTGAGCTACTGTGGGCACGCACTGCTACAAAATAAGGCCAAGACTGTGAAAAGTTTCAGCTTATGAAGAAGACCTGATTTTTTTTGGGATTGGATTCTCAGCACCATTTGCAGAGCAAGGCAAGGTGGACAACCCAAACAGGAGGGTTTGTGGCACAAAGGTCTGATGGACAGCTTTTAACAAAATAACTTTTCATCGTGAACACAATTATGTATATTTATCCTCCCTCTTCCATCCTCCTTCTGTGGATAGATGAAAGCTGACTTTTGTCTGCTGAATATCATTTTGGAGTCTGGTTAGAGGGTGCCCATCACTCATGGAGGCCTGGGGAAGATGAGCAACTTGACCTGGACTTTAAAAAATTATTGCAGTAGCCACTTTCTATAGTCATACAGAGAAAGCTGTGAGAGGTTTTGGACAGCCCTTGCCCCCAGACTGTCCCTGTGGCTGGTATAAGGCTTCACTTGAGCCTACACAAAGACATTTGACTTTACATGGACAGGGTACTGTTCATAAGATCTTTCCAATCATTTTTCAGCATTTCAATTCACAACATTTCCTTCCCCTCCAAAATGTCTTTCCAAGAATTTTTCTGACATTCAGGAAAAATATTTTTGCCTCACTGAAAAGCTTTGAAATTTTTTTTTTGGTTAAATATAACCTGGAACATATTGTCAATGCACATATATCCTGCTCCACTTCATTTAGAAGGGAAATCCCCATATTTTTTATTAAATATACAAATTTCAAACCAAAATATCTGCTAATAAAATTTGCCACTACTTGGAAGAGCAGCAATACAGCATAATTTTACAACCTTTCAGCCTTTCCATCTTTATAGAAAAATTTCATATCCACCAATCTTCTGGTTACTGCACAGATATAAATACAAAATAATTTGTACCCAAATAACTTTACAGTGGACTGTTATTTCAAATGTATACCTCTCCCTATTATCTATGAAAAAGAATGAATTGCTTTTATGAAATAAAGATGAAAAGACTTTGAGAGTGCATTGAAAGACCTTTTTTCCCCTTCAGTCCTACTTTCTTTTAACATTCTTTTGGGGAGATACAAGGTAAAAAGTAACTTGCAAAACTTTCAAGAGTGATGTGCTGGTTTTTAGCTTTCCAGCATCTTGTTAAATCTCTGTCCTAGTTTAGGGCAAATTTTGGGAGGAAATTTTCAAAATTAAGAATTAAATGCTTGACTACTCATTCACTGCTCTTCAAGGAAATTACTTTTAGGATTATTCACGTATGTAGTTTTTGCTAATTTACATGTCGAAACCTTCAGGATCATGCCTATGTGTAACTTTTACTTATTTCCACATCCAAACTTTTTGCAAACTCATTAAACTCTAGTTCTTTCACAGGTATGGAAAAAATATCATGCTCAGGAATTCTTCTTAATAACATTAACTTTGTAACTCATGCAGTTTTGGGACTTAGAAAGTTTCTTCACCTGAGGTTTTTGTTTATTATTCCAAATTTACTGCCAGAAACTTGACACTTACTCTAGAAACGTTTGTCCAAGATGTGTTCCAGAGATTAAAGACTGAATTTACTTGAGCAGTGTGAATTTAAGACTATGAACGACTTTTTCTGTTAAATACTTACTTGCAAGTTCAATTTATGCTCATGGGCTTGATTTCCAGCAGGAGTATATTAAAAAAAAAAAAAAAAAAAAAAAAAAAAAAGAGGATTTCATTAAGTAATAAAGAAAGAAGCATGGTATAATCTTAATTTCTCTGCTAAGAGACACAAGTTTAATCTCCATCACAGTTGTTGTTGATAATTGTGGTTTTTAATGAGGGAGAGGAAAGGCAGCAGCAGTTTTGGGATATAGGCACCATAACAAATAAAGTAGAAATTTTCTTATATAATGTTAGGTGGTTCCAAAGTAGACGTGTGGAGTTGAGCTAGCAATGCATAGGCTCTTGGGAAGTCAGTAACACTGGAAATATATTTTTAAGACAACTTTTCTAAATGCTCACTTTGAGATGAGCATCACGTGTTAAATTCATGTTCTTTTTTTAAATAGGACTGGAGTCACTGAGCTTGTTGAAAAATATTCAGATTAATTTTCCTTCCAGAAAATGACAAAATTCTGCTATGAATATTGACATGATCTCTGATGTAGAAAATGTGAAGGAACAGAAAATAAAACTACAATGGGGAGATGCTTAATATAGAGATAAGTGTAGGTACAGCTGTTTATAACTGAGACTCTGTTCATACATAGATGAGCAGAAATTAAAATGAAGGATGAATGACAGAAGCTCAATGCTTTGATTGAGCTGATGTAATTAGAGGGCAGAAGGAAAAATGGCATTGCAGAGAAGGGATTTGCTCTGTGGAAATCCTGACATTTGATCTCTTTCTGTAAGGAGATGCCCAGGCTGTGTTGGCATAGACACCCTGTTTCCCTTGTCTGCCTAAATCCCACTTCTGCCTCCAACTTGATGGATGATTTGATTTTGGAAATAGCAGTCCTAAAGATGTAAAAATTCTAAAAACTGTTTTCTGTATGTTTTCTGGGCCGTCAGTTTTGGTCCATTTTCAAGATGGAATGACCCAAAGCAAACAAAAGTGATCTTGTTCACCTCTTTCTTTTGGCTTCACTTCACTTACAGATACCAGCCCTGGCCAAAAATTATCCTTTGTGTCCTGCAGGCACACAGTCTATTATCATCATTGCTATAAAAAAAATAAAAAAAATTCTCCCAGAGCAAGAGTATTTGTCCAACTTCCCTTCCAGCAGCTCAAAATCCTCTCCAGCCCTGGAGTAAGAAAGAATTATGTCTGGAATATTTCACTCCAGCTTTGAGAGAACAACTCTGTGTATTCCTCAGTGTGTGAGCGCTGGATGAATGGCAACAGCAGTTCAAACTGTTTATTCCTTTCTTAGCAATAATGTTTAGGTTCATGAAAGCCTTCCAAGATATATAGAATTCCTCATGCTGAGTAAGGGCTCCTTCACTTATTGCTGCTGCTACACACTATGGACCATTCTTATTATACCTCCCTCCCCATTCATACCACTATAGTTAGGGGACCTTCAATGTTGTCATTATAAGCCCCTTATTTTTCAGGGTGTATAATTCAGCTGTAAAAAATTTGCCCTGGGCTGAAATTTGGCACATGAAGGCCAGAGAGAGGATTTTTGTGATGATTATTTTTTTAAACCAAGTTTATAAAATAAAATAAAATAAAATAAAATAAAATAAAATAAAATCCATTCACCCATATTATGTTGTAAAAAGTGCAGGAAAAAATAGAAGTTAGTGGTTTCAGATGCTTTTTTTCAGGCCTCTCCTGTGTAACTCAAAGCCAGCTTTGTTTTTTAAACTGAAATTTTCCAGGCTATTAGTTCATAATATGAATTTGTGCCTTTCAGGTTTCTCTTTAAACACGGGCACACACGAAAAGAAGAGCTGAGTTATTTCAATTAGGAATGGGGGTTGCTGCAATTTAGTTTATGCGCACTTTTTCACAAGGATTTTTTTTTTTTTAACTGCTCTGCTGAATCCTTCCCCACACTGAAAAAATGTTAAGGTGGGACTGAGATTCCCAAGGGGTGGTTTCCCCAGGACTCAAGCAGGATTGAAATTTAACCTGAAGAAGCTGCTGCTTTTAGATTTAACCTTCAGGTCTCTCGGAAGCCAGTCCATTGTCTTGGCCACAGATCCTGTTCCTGAGGTGGGCTGGATGATATTTGATGCAAATATGGGTTGGCAAAGCCATGAAAGTGAAGGTTTCAAGCCTGTTGACTCTTGAGGAAACCGTGGCCTGGAATTCAGACCCTGTATTAAATCACAAGTTAAAATGCACTTCTAACATGGGTACATGGTGCATCTCTGGTTGGTTAATGGTCACAAAACCTCAGCAGGGTGACAGACATCCTCAAAGCATGGCTGGGGCTGGATTAGCAATGGGGAAGGGCTACTCAGAGGCAAAATTGCCTGCAAACAATCCAGCCTGTATAGGGTCAATTCAACCTGTTTTTAAATGTTCACTTTTCCCAGTACCTGTTTCTCATGGAAGAGAAGGTTCCTAAGATATAGAGGTCCTGGTGACAGCTGGTCTTATTTCTTTAAAAGCAAAACAAAAAAGAGTTCTGGTTTTCTTTCAATTTTTAAAAAAATGCATGGATTTCTCAAAGAAAAATGTAGACTGGTTCCTTAATTTTAATTTTTATTTTATTTTTACATTAAAATTCTGTTTTTATGGCAAACCCTAGGCTTTTAAATGCTAATAATAATTATTATTAATTAAGCTTTTTATAAAATGATCTGTATGAGGAAAAATAAATTAGGTTAAATGGACTCCATACTCCAAGACAAAGGTTTAAAATGAGGCAGCACTCCAGGTGACCCCACCAGATTTTCTTCCTGGTGGTAAAGTGTCTGTCAGGGAGTGAATGAGGGGATGTTTACCAAGGTGAGCAACTTGAGGTGCAGTAAGGAGTGAGGCAAAATGGCAAACACCTCAGCACTGCCAAGGCCACCACTAAAGCATGTCCCTAAGCATCCACTCATTTACTGAACACTTCCAGGGATGGTGGTTCCATGCATAGGTGATTCCTTGGACAATGTTCCAATGCTTGACCACCCCGACCACCTAAAGAAATTTTTTCAATATCTAATTTAAACCTCTCCTCACAAAACTTGAGGCTGTTTCCTCTTGTCCTACCCCTTGTTATCCAGAAGAAGAGACCAATCCCCACATTGCTACAGCCTTCTTTCAGCTAATTAAAATTGTCCTCTTTTTCTCCAATAAGGAAAGGCAACTCTCTCCACTATCGCTAGCTCTGAGATCAGGATGCAGGATGAACCATCACTTCTTTTTGTCACAGCTGGAGGAACTCGGGTGACCTGCCTCGAGGCAGAAAGTAGGAAATGGCAGGGATTGATAGATGTAAAATCTTGTGTGTTCATGTGCGTGTGTGTGTAGAGGGGGTGGGGAGGAATTGGTCTCTCTTGCCTTTCAACATGTTGCAATCCCCCAGCCAGGCCCTCGTGGCTCCCATCAAAGCCCACAGTTCCGTATGTTACCACAAATTTTGGGTTTCCAAGCCAGACATGCCTGTGAAATTCCACAGGGTGGAAGGCGGTTATCCTTCACCCTCATCTCACCTGGTGGCATGGTCTGCACATGGGGTTTTCTGTTCATGCTGGGTGGCCGTAGAAGGAGAAATCTGGACACACCAGCCCTGCGATTTTTCAGGGCGGAATTTTAACATTCCCGGAGTAAAAAATTGCTCACTTTTATTTCTTTTAGCCAATTAACAGTGGCTCCAGGCAGGGTATGGAGGGGTTTTGTTTGAGCTTTTTTTTTTGAGGCGGGAAGTTTGTTTTTGGTTTTTTTTCCCCTGGTTAATTCCATGCTCCTACTGGGGACTCATAGGCAGGGAATACCACACACAGAGGCACGGGCTCCTCCTCACTCCCCATGTCACAGCCACCATTCCTGCAGACAGGGAAGGCAAAATGAAGCTGCCTAGAAAGCCTGTCATCACTGCTGCTAAGCAGCTGGGAGCCATCCTGCCGAGCAGGGGAAGAGCCACCCCTGGCAGGGTGGGAGCCCAGCCCCAGCTCCAGCCCATCCTAGCGGGGAAGCAGAGCCCACAGGGAGGACCTGGAGGCCTTTTCTGGTGTGTGACGGTGCTCAGAACCCAAGCCATAACAGCAGCACTTTGAAAACAGAAAAGAAACCAAAGTGTCTAATATTGGGTCAAGCCAACGTCTATAAATCAACGTCTGTGAATTTATAAACTGTTCGTAAATTTAAGTGCTTTTTGGAGAGCTGTTTGTTATTATGTCAGGGCTGGGAAGGGGGGTGAGGGAAAGTACTTATATTCACTCACTGTCTCCTGCTCAGGACTTGCTCCTACATTGTTTGAGTGGGGAGAAGGATCAGAAGATTTGGGCACAGGGAGGAGTTAGAGGGATGCTGCTGTTTTGCCCCAGAAGCACTTAGTGCAAGACGAGCAGAAAGGATGAACCAGATTGAAACCACATTTGTGCCTTTCAAATTCCCCATCTGCCTTTTTACTGGTTTAACCCTCCACCAGCTAACAGAGCTTTAAAACAGCCAGAGAGACTTCTGGCAGGAGGGCCTCAGCCATTACCTCCCCTTTCCATCCCCTGGAGCCTCCAGGAGGGAGCAGAGGCACAAAATCATCTCAACAGCTCTGCAGGCCCTTTTGCCCCACTCTCAGAGATGTGGTGACAGTCCTCTGGTTCTTTCTGTGTAAAATGATGTGGTCAAGGGGAACAAGATGTCACTGCTGTAGCTGGGAATTGATAACCCACTTTCTAGGAGAGAAAAAGAAAAAAAAAAACAAAAGAAAAAGGAAAATGTCTTTTCAATTTCACTCCACTCCTGTCTGAAGGTTCTTCTGAAGTTCCACAATAACTTTTCCTCCTACCTCTATTCATTTTTGTTCCTTTCACCATCTGCTGTTTCCATAGCCAGGATAGGGCACATAAGTGTCCTGAAAGGAGTTGTCCCAGCCTAGTGGGAAGAAGGAAGTATTGGAAGGCCTAAGAGAGTGTGAAAAGTTTTGGAGATTGTATTTACAAAATAAGACATTGTTCTGGTACGGTGCTGCTCATTCAAGTATCTCAACACTTAGCACACATGAATGAGTTAAGCCTTATAAAACACCTGTAGGGAAATGATATCCTCCATTTTATAGGTGATGAAATGGAAGTACTGCAGGACCTGTGGGCAGATTTCAAACCTGAATGCTGCCAGTTAAGCTTCTGAATCAAAAACGAGGTACTGAAATAAGCATTCACAATCTATAAAGTCATGCTGATGTGAAGGGAATGGGTCTGTGCTTAGCCAAATCCAGACTTCCTGTTGAGCAACCTATCTTTTCGAAATATAATATAATTAATATAATATTATATATATGTGAAGCATTATTATAAAATATATGCTCTAGGATGATGCTGCTTGAGTAGGGAAATTGGACTGGGTGACCCTCTGTGGTCCCTCCCAACCTCACCCATTCTGTTGTTCCGTAATTGTATAACCTATGTTATTGATATATTGATCTGAACAGGCTGGAGAGATGGACTGAGACCAGCAGTATGAGGTTCAGCAAGGCCAAGTGCTGTGTCCTGCAGTGCTGCAGGGCTGGGGCAGAGTGGCTGGAAAGTGCTCAGTGGAAAAGGACCTGGGGGTGCTGGTGGCAGCAGCTGAACATGACCCAGGTGTGCCCAGGTGGCCAAAGTGAGCAGTGGCACCTGGGCTGTACCAGGAAGTGTGGCAGCAGGGCCAGGGCAGTGACTGGCCCCCTGTGCTGGGCACTGGTGAGGCTACACCTCAAATCCAGGGTTCAATTTTGGGCCCCTCAGTTCAGGAAGGACCTTGAGGGGCTGGAGTGTGTCCAGAGAAGAAAACGGAGCTGGGGAAGGGGCTGGAGCACAGGTGTGACGAGGAGCAGCTGAGGGAGCTGGGGAAGGGGCTCAGCCTGCAGAAAAGGAGGTTCAGGGGGGACCTTCTGAATTCTCCACAACTCCCTGACATGAGAGGGCAGCCAGGTGGGGGTCAGGCTCTGCTCCCAAGGAACAAGGGACAGGACAAGAAGATGTAACCTCAAGTTGCACCAGGGGAGGGTCAGACTGGACATCAGAAAGAACTTCTTCAGCGAAAGGGTTGTTAACAATTAGTCCATTCAAATGGGCTGCCCAGGGAATTGGTGGAGTCATCACCATCCCTAGAAATGGTCAAGAAATGACTGGATGTGGCACTCTGTGCTCTGCTCTAGTTGACACAGCAGTGTTCAGTAAAAGGCTGGACTTAATGATCTTGGAGGTCTTTTCCAACCTAAATTATTCTGTGATTATACAAATAGGTGGAGACAAGCACTAGACACCAAGCATTAGAATTCTAGTATACAGGTGTGTGTGTGAAGGTTCTCTAAACCATGGGAACCTCTGTAGTGAAATAAAAATCCCCTTGAAATCTCACCTTGCTTCTGAACTGTGTAGAAATACCTGGGAAGAACCATCTTCCTAGGAGCCCAGAGCTCAAGGATAGACATGGTAGATAGTGTGTTTTCTGAAGACTGAGGGAAGGTTATCAAAACATTTTAAGAGCTTTAAAAAATGGGATTGGCATCATTTAAGTAGCTCTGGGCAAAGATCTGTGCTTAGTTATGTACTTCACTTGAACATAACTTGAGTTGAAGATGTTCATTTCTATATTTCATGTCCTGAATTGACTTCCACGGCTTCTGAGCATAGCAACTCCAAAGCATAACAACTTTTCCTGCTCATGCATGTTGCAGGAATAACTTGTCATGGCCTGTTTGCCAGTGTTTACATTTTTTTTTGTGTTATAATAATTGTGTGATCTGGTGAATTTAATTCTTTTCATTTCTGCAGCACATATTTTCAACCTCTCTTAGAAAATTATCTTTCTCTATGTGAAGGGACAAATCCATTTCAAGGTTTTAAACATTTTACTGTTTAAAATATTTATGGTGACTCTCTAAGCTCTTTTGTGATTCTTCCAGGCAAGACTGTACATAATGTGTAGGTTGGGCAACTTATCCAAAAATGCTGCTTGCAAGCTCAGGTAGAGACTCAGGTACCTTCTGTGGTGGTACAGAACACTTGTGGGTTTGGTTTCAAGGTTTTAAATCGATTTTTTTTCCCCATGGGAAGAAACACAAGGACTAGCTCTAATAATTTTGGACATTTGAGGGTTTGAAGTGCCCTCAAAAGAGGCTGTGCTTACTCCTGGGGAGGTTTGTAAGCGTCCAGAGGCAGCTCATCATAGGGAAGAGGTATTTTGTGAAATACAACCCATATCTACTTTCATCTGCCTGTAATACTCTCACTGGTGAGTTAGTGATCCATTATATATATATATATATATATATATATATATATATATATATAATCACAGAATTCTAGAATCTGTAAGGCTGGAAAGACCTCCAGTATCACCAAGCCCAACTGCTAACCCAGAACTGCCAATATATACCAATTATACACTAAATGTATCAGCACTGACAATCCTGCTCTGGATCACAGCTCCCAGCCCTGTCACAGGATGCAGGTCACCCTCTCTGAGCAGTGCCAGCCATCCTATCACTGCAGTTCTGGGTTATCCAGTGGCTTTTCTCTGGGAAATAGCAAAGGTTCCTCACAGAGGAATAATCTCTTCTGCTTTCAGAGGCAGTTAAAGTGGAGATGACCCTGACTGTAGAGACTGTTGTGTAGAGCCTGTCTTTGTAAAGCTGGGAAGACAGCAGGTAAGGGATCCATACACTCAGAAGTCTGTGATGAAATATTTTTGGGGACCCACACAGTGTTGGGGACCTACCCAGAATTCTGTCTTGCTGATGTCAAATGGAATCCAGATGAGGTGGAAGGGGGTGGTTTGCTCAATTTGGAGCACACTGCTTGCAGATCTGGATATTTGGGGCTGCTTCACTAGAGCTGTATCTTCTCTTAACCAGGAAGATGCAGAACTCTATTATTACTTAAATTAAATAAAAGGAAAAGGGATAAATTGGTTGTTTGATCCGTGGTACTATGGAGTCACTGGGGCCATGTCTCCATCTGTTTCAAGATGCAGAAGCAAACCACTGCTTGGACACCATCTAACAAAAGGCTGGCTGGTGCAGAGGAAAGGCAGAGCTGCAGCCATGATGGTTGCAATTCCACCTTCCTGATAGACTCAGAACAGACTTTGCTGCTGACTTAACTTAGCAGCACATGACAAAGCATGAATTTTCATTGAAGAGACACTCAGAAGCTGAGTAGGAAGTGGCTCAAAGGAAAGTCAGGGAGACAGCTATTTGCAGGGATTTCCTCTTGACAGCATCGCCTAGTCAACCCAGCCAAAGGACTTCACATGAGCGGGAAAAACTGTCCAAGCCCTGTCTCCACAGAGCAGTTCTGTGCAGACCCATTTGCTAGGCACACTTGGTCCCAGCTTCTGCTGGAATAAAAGGTGAGTCAAAGGAAAATGGTGTCCAGAAGTTCAGAGCAACCCAGACAGCCCTAACCACATGACAGGCCCAGAGGGAAGTTTTAAACCACCCACACAACAGCTTGCACAGCTTGCCAAAAAGTCAGATCCTTCGGCTGGGGGAAAAATAGCTTGCATCTGGATTCTATGTTTGAAGCCTGTGGTAGAGGAAGAAGAGAATGAGGAGGAGGAGTGGGAAATGTGTTCTGCACAGGCCAGATTGCAGTTTGATTTGAAGCATAAAAGGAAAGAGTTTATTATTCTGATACCAATAAGTCATTTCTCCCTATAAGCGTAAAACAACCTTCTACGAGTGGCAGTTCAGCCAAGAGCAGAATTAGGGCCATTCCTACCATGGTTTCAGTCCAGCCTGCCTTTGTTTATTTTAAAAATAAAACACAGCTCTGTGTTTATTTCAATGGGTATAGAATGGAAGGAGAAGTTCATAAGCTTCTCATCATGTGGGCTAAAAGCAAATCCTTGGCAGTTGGACCCATCATAAAGGGGCTGGATGTAAAACAAGCTGGTGTGCTCAGGTTAATGAGCAGGTACCTGTGCTTTGGAAAGGCAAAGCTGATCAAATAATCTGGTCCTGAATTTTGGGCCAGCGGGTCAAAGTGGGGCTTATGTTTGTGGCGCCAACATAGTGCATGATCCTGACTAAATCATGACTCAGTCTTTTGGGTTTTGAGCTTTTTTCTATATGGTAACAGCTGAGAGATGGTGAAGCTTGTCTTGGACAATCCTTGAGGACAAGATATCCACATTGCTGACTCTAGCTGTACTTTGGCCACATGGACTGCATATGGACTAGAAAATTAAATGGCATCAAGCCTTGTCCTAAGCACTAGACTTGGTTGGCTGTGCCATTAAAGTATTGAAATTGCATCTGGCAAACATTTTGGCCTAGAAATAGGCCAAGAAAATAGGCCAAAGAAATAGGCCTAGGAAAGTACTATCAGCAATTTTCAGACATGGTCTGGAATTAATCCCCATGGGCATTTTGGATAGGGTCACCATGTTCACTCAGACTGGAGAAGGCTCCAGGGAAACCTTAGTTTGTGTCCTTTCAGTACTTAAAGGGAGATTATAAAAAGAGTGAAAGAGACTTTTTTACATGGGCAGGTAGTGATAGGACAAGAGGGAACAGTTTTAAACAAAAATACAAGACTTAGATTAGATATTAGGAAGAAAATCTTGACTTTGAGGGTGGTGAGGCCCTGGCACAGGTTGCCCAGAGATAGCTGTGGCTGCCCCATCCCTGGAAGGGTTCAAGGGTTGAATGGGGCTTGGACCAACCTGGGATAGTGGAAGACGTTGCTTCCCATGTCAGGGAGTGGAACAAGATGATCTTACAGACCCTTCCAAACCAAACCATTCTGAGATTCTCTGATTTTATGACTTAGGAGTTGAGACTTGAAGCAAAGGTACATCCCCATTGTCCCAGCAGGTTTCAATGGTAGGTTTAGTTATTAGAAATAATATAGACAAAATGTCCACAGACTGGTTAAAAAGAGGCAACGTGGGCCAGTAGGTGGTGGGATCAGCCGTGGGATGCCTGACTTTAGGGCCACTAGGTCTAGAGGACATGAAGGGAAGGCTTAGGCCTCTGTTGGCTTAGGAGGCTGCACCGGTAACTTTATCCTGAAAATTGACCTATGTTAATCAATGCAACAGTAATATCACATGTGGGCTAGTACACATGTAGGCTTGGTGGCATAGCCAGAGCCTGTGGGGATGCAAGACAAAATGTCATTTCCCACCCTTTTCCTGGTACCTGTCTCATGCTCACATAGCACAAACCAGAGCCAGAGCTGTGGGAGGAAGATGCACGGTGGAGCAGAGGATGAGGCATTCTGCTTGTGGCTTCATCATCAGCTCCCTCTGACCTCAGGCAAATTACTTAACCTCATTGCTTCCATTTCCCTTGCCGCCACATGGGTCTAATAATACCATCACAGGATGGTTGTGAGCATTAATTAGCATATGTAGAGCACTTTGAAGATAAAAAGCTTTTAATGACTGCTTGGGATTATTAACACTGTTCACGTTCAGTAAGTGTTATTAAAAAGAAACCAAATCTGAATGCTCTGCACTGAACCTCATCAGTTCCTGGGGCTTGAATGCTTGAGGAAGGACACGATGTAATTCCTCAGTAAATTGCCCATGGGCTGAATCTATCGCTGGAAACCGCAATCCTGAGAGCTGGCCAGAAGAACCGAGCGTCATCTGCTGTGACTCACCGCACCTTCCCAAGTGGGAAAAAAGGCAGTGTCATGGCTGCAACTGGGTGGCACATGCTTCTGAGCACTCCTGAGCTCATTGAGGAGATTGGGAATCATCTGTGGGTTGGTTAAAGTAGAAGCATCTGCTCCTCTTGGAGACAACCAAGATGCACTCGATACTGCCTGGCTGAGGTGTAGGAACTGGTTTGGGGTTCTGAAGATGAGGATGGTGTGCTGTGGGCAAGTTTCTTGGAGTGGTCTAGCATGAGTGAAAGCCTTTGAGAGGCCAAGGGGGAAAAAAAAAAAACAGGCAGAGGGATTTCATATAAATATGTGGTAAAATACTGAAACACAGACAAACATATGTTAATCGAATGGGGAAGAAGAAAAAAAATAATCATTTCAATCTTCCTACGCTTGCCTTTACAGATGAAATGGAATATCTGAAAGGCTGTCTTTTGCTTTTGATCTCTTACTTTTACTTGGAAATGCTGCTGTGCATGAGGAGTGATGCTTGTGCTGTAAGGGCTGGAGAACGTGCGGGTCGGAGTGCTGTGGATTTGCAGTGTGATTGCAATGCACAACTCAGTTCTGCCTCAGTTTCCTCCCTGCCTGATGAATTTACAACACATGTCAGCCTTGCACTGCCCTTGACTTTCTAGTGTGTCCAAGTGCTTCCATGTAGCCTGTGGTGATGCCAAAAATAGCTTCTCTCTTCTACATGCTTAATTACTGAGGACAAGATGTTGGCATTCCATAGTGACTCAAGGTAGGTCCAGGATTTAATTCCATTAAACTTAGCCAGCAGCTTTCCATGCAGGTTATCAGTGAGAATGATTTGCTGGCTGATTGTTTGTTAAGGGTTTTCTCAATTTGAGGTGCAATTGAAATAATATTATTATTACTACTATTATAATTACCATTATCTGTATTAAGATTTATATTTTTATTGCTAGCACTGCTATTAATATTACTGTGGCTATGAGAACTCTTTGTTTTCTCCTAACAAACCATTTTCTTTATAACAAAAGAGAGATATAGCAGTGCTTGCTTGTGGATTTTTGCAGACCTATTTCATGAAATCTGTTCATTTTACACAGCTGAATTAATTTCGCTTTACAGAACAGTAACAAATAATTATAATCATTGCTGTGATTATTTTTTCCATGTCCCTTGGTTTTTACACTATATCTCATGGCTTTTCTTGTGGCTCTACAAGGAAGATTGGCACTAACATCTGCATCACAGAGATGCTGATGCATGGGACAGACCCCATCACCAGTGCCCAGACATCAATGCACAAGTAAGTCCCAGTGCTTCCGTTTGCCATAAACCAAATTAAACAGATTCTGTGCCTCTGCAGGGTTCACAGACACAGAAAGTAGGGGAGGGTCCAACTCCATTTTGTTATACTTGGAGAATTCTCCCAGATAACCTAGCAAGAGCCACCACTTGGAAAACCAAACCACAGTTTACTAAATAATTCAAGATTCCATGAGCTAGCACTGCTGCCATAGGCAGCAGATGTACAAACATCCCTCAAACTGAAAATTCTCCCAGAAATCTGCCCTCATTAAGAAAAAATAAGAAACTTGACCTCATTTAATAATGTCAGAAGAGCAGGCAGGAGACATTCTAGAGCCAGTCCTTTAAATCAGGTGGTTTTTTCAGCTTTAAAGTGAAAATGGCACAGGATGGCTGTTGTGATGTTATGTGGAATGATAGTATGACCCTCCTGGAAGGAATTTTTGAAAATTTGTGGACAAATACAAACATTTTAATTGACAGCCCTTTTAAATTCCATTCGATTTCCCAAATGGCTTGTTCTCTTTGGCCCAGCTTCATCCCATCCCTTTGGAACATCCCATCCTCTTTTCTTTCCACCCAAGATCCAAAGAGCCCCTTGAAAGTATTTATTTTTCTTCACCGTTGATGCAGGAAACCTTGGCATTATACCACGAACAAAGATTTCTCAGTTGAATGCCAACTGTGTTGTGGGATCTTACTGAAGCCAGTAGTTTCACATTTGTGGAAAATGGATTTAAGACCTGTTGGATTGTCATCAAGGGCTTCCTTTTTCCTTCTTGGCTCTCATTGTGGTGAGAGCTTCTTGTCAAACTGCCCTTACCAGCCTGTGGATGCCATGCCTAGAGAAGCACAGCTCCTGATGGACGTTTAATCTCATGGCAAGTTTATTCCTATCCCTGGAGACACTGAAAAATGAAGGCTCCTCTGCCGGCTGCTCTCATGGGTTTTCATGGGATATGAGTGAGAATTCTCAGGTATTTTGAGTGCAGCCCTTTGGAGAAAAGACTTGGAAAATCTGGTGGTGTGAGTGGTGCCTCCCCCTGTGCATCTACTTTGCTTTTCTGAATCCTCAAAAGGGATATGAAGAGGGGTGCAAGACTGGGGCTGGAGCTCTCAACAAGGGACAGAGAATCATGAAATGGTTTAGGTAAGAAGTGACTTTCACAATCATCCTGTTCTAACCCCTGCTGTGGGCAGGGACACCTTACACTAAACCAGGTTGCTCCAAACCCCATCCAACCTTGTCTTGAACACTTCCAGGGATGGAGTGTCCACAAGTTCTCTGGCAAGTGTGTCCCAGTGCCTCACCAGAAATGGGCTGCTGTTTCTCCTTCTGCAGTCAGTCCAAGGTCACATAATATCTGAAGCCTACTCTTCTTGTTGGCAGCAACCAAGGTGCTTTCTGCCACCTCAAAGACTGTGGCACTAAATCTGTTGGAGCTTGGATGTGTCCTTTTATTTTTTCATACTTTTGGTAATTTTTATCCTCTCTCCCATCCCACCTGAGGGTGAGTTTTGAAAAGTTCCTGTCTCTGAAGCTTGCTGCTTTCTCATGAGAAGGAACTGTATTACACCAGGGCTTGCTGTTTTCAGCAGGTGAGTTGCAGAATGGAAACAAGCTGCCAGAGGAGATGGAGGGAGGCTGGTGTTAAACTGAATGGGCTTAATTCTGAACTCACGGTGCCTTTGCACTTCTCTAAGACAACTTGAATAGTGTTTTTCTTGATTCATAATGATGTCAGTAAGAAGAGAAACCGAACAGACTCTAATTTAATCCCAGGCTTTGGCAAGAACCTCCATCTCCCTTTAATGAGTGGAGGTTCTTTTCATTAGGCTCCCAAAGACCCCGGTGCTGGGTGCCAGTACAAAACCCGAGATAGGCAGACGTTTATGTAATGGCAGCAGGCAGAGTGTCTTAGAGAAATAGAAAAGGCATTTTAATCGTGGTATTAGGCTAGATTCCACAAGACAGTATGGAAGGCATCAAGATGCGAATGCCATAACAATCTGGAGTGTGTTACCACTGCATTGATCTAATATTGCAATGTAGTAATAGTAATTTCAGGGATATCTTGCAAAAATGCACTCTGAGTTACAATGGAAAAAAAATAGGGGGGAGGAGAGGAGGAAGAAAGGAAAAGTTAAAGCCCGTGCAGCTGCTAACAGGGGAGCAGCTTTTTATCTGTTCTCTGAGCTACAATCTGTGCTGTTAATCAAGAGCAGTGTCCAAGGTTTCCTTGGAGAAGATAGGGCTGCAAAAAATAAGAACTGAGTTGCCCTCTTTAGCTACTCATGTATACACAAATCAAATAAGGGTCCAATATTAAGGCATCTCTGGGCCCAGCAGCCCAACTGAAAACAAACATACGGTTGCTCTCCACAGAATGATGGAGAAACTTGGTTTGGGAAGAGACAGGCACAGGCAAAGGAAAGCCCCCACTCCCAGTCCACTTCTGAGCAGCAGGAGACTTGGTGATTGCAGAGGGGTTAAGGAAAGACACTGTCTGTGCTCAGCTCTCATCTCAGGGGTGATGATCTCATCAGCAGCAGCGATGATCTACAAAGAGGTAGAAACATTTCACCAGCACCAGGCCTGATACTGCCAACAGTGCTGTGGAATAAGCCTGGCAGTGTGTTTGGAAGGGTTGTTCCCACACTTGGAGCCTCTATCCCCAATAAACCTCATCTCTGAACACATTATGCATACATTTGCCACATTGCTCTGCAGAGCCAGTACCAGGCTCCGTGGAAATACAGAACGGTTTGAGCTGGAAGGGACCTTAAAGTTCATCTAGTTCCAAACACTCACGAGAAGCATGAAAGCAACTTAAGTTTTGCTTGCCCATTGATCCCTCTTGCCTTGGTAGCAGAGAACATAGTGTAATTTTAGGGAACAACTGTTTCTAAGTGTGCCTGATCCCAAGTGTGCCTGATCCTAAGTGTGCAAGCGCAGCTGGGAGCAATGCAGTGTGCGCAGAGGTGGCAAGATACGTTCATTTGGCTCTACAGGTGGCCATGAAGATTCCCTGAAGTAGTGGAGTATCCAGAGTTGGATAACATGGTCTTGGGACATCTCTTGAGCTGCTATAGTGCAGACACACTCGAAGAGATTGAAGAGCTCATTAAAGAAAAGGCTGCTGATGTAGTAGGCAGGGAGTGTGGTTGGAATGTTACAGGAGCCTTGCTTGGATTCACAGCCAAAGTAGACACAAGGTGGTGAAGTCACAGGGTCAGAGAATCACAGAATCATTCAGCACCCTCAGTTGGTCCTCATTAGACTTGTGCTCCTGACCCTCCCTCAGTCCTGTTCCCTTCTCTGGACACCCTCCAGCCCCTCAATGTCCTTCCTGGTTTGAAGGCCCAGAACTGGACACAACATTTGATGTGTGGCCTCACCAGTGCCCAGCAGAGGGACAATGACTGCTCTGGTCCTCTTGGCCACACTAATGCTAGTACAGGTCAGGTGCCACTGGCCTTCCTGGCCACCTGGGCACACTGTTTTAATTATGGTAGGACCCTTGGATTGATTCTTCTGGTCTTCACTGGCTGATGATTCCCAGAATGGTCACAAATCATTTTCCTTCTGATCTAGGGGCTAATAGGATGTTAGATACATATGGCAAATTATTCACACCCTTTATTTCAGAGCTGGCATGACCCAGAGTGGGAAATAGAGGGCTTTGAACTTCACAACATTGTCTTTTGTTTTATTTTTCATATCGGTCATGCTTTTATGTCCTTATTACTATGCAAACCAAGCAGAGGGGCGAGTTAAATTTTTTAGGAAGATAGGATTCTTTGATTCCATTTCAACTTCCACAGAACAAATAGCCATGCAGCCATGGGTAAAATGCAGAGGTGTTGTTTATGACAACAGAACTAATTGTTTAGGAAAATAAATAGAGGTTAGGAATATAAGAAAGAGAGATATGAAAAGATAGTCTGAAAGATGCAGAGTTTGACTTCTAAGAAGTTACTTAAGTGTAAAGTTAAACTCTGCCTAAAAACGTTAAATAAAATTTGGTTCCTTATCAACATAGAAGATCAAAGCTTGGCTTTATTCCATTTCTTATTTTGTTCATTTTTATTTAAGATTTGAGCCTCCACTCAGAGAAAGAGTGTTAAACCAGCCTTTCCCTGTGCTGAGTTGTAAAGAAAGTGGTAAAGCAAATGGGATCCTATAGGTAATACACACAGTAAAATGTACAAAAGATGGTAGATATAATTTTATATCACATGTTTAGAAAACATAAAGATTTTGAAAATTATAACAATGACGGTTTTTTACCCCCTTAATTTTAAATTGTCCAAAAGAACATGTTTTAAATAGCTGAAAAGTTAGGAATTTTCTCACTCTTTGCACCCTGCAGGATGCTGCAAGCACTGAAGCGATGTTGCCACCTTGTGGAACAGGAAAGAACTCTGTTCCTTTACGGGAAAAAAAAAAAAAAAAAAAAAAAAAAAACAAAAAAAAAAAAAAACAAAACAGCTTTCCCTCCTTGTACTTTTGTACTTTCTGCCAAGTTAAAAAGAATAGTCCTGTGCCTTAGGAGGAAAGGGGCCGATGGCCTGAGGATGTTCTGGGAAGGAGCTGGAATTGGAGTGCCCACAACTCCACTGCTCATTCTCAGAAATAAGTATATTGTCTTTGATTTTCTTCTTTGTAATTCCCATCCCCTGCACTCTTTTTTTTTTTTTTTTTTTTCTTTTTCTTTCTCAAGGACTGATCATCTGGACACTGTCTTGCAATCAAAACTTGTAATTTTCATAAAGTTCCATGGATTCTCATCCTGTAAGAAGCAAAAAGAAATATCCCCTGGCTTTTATGCTCTGTGGTCCTGAGTCCTTGCATAAGAAAAGTTCCCACTGACTTAGGCAGACTTTTGTCTGGTTTCTGAAGCCACACTTCTCCATGAGATTCATAAAGGAAACCTTCAAAACCTGTGGGTGCATGCCCAGCTTGTGTGGGCCAGCGCTTTGGAGAACACACATCACTTTTATGCTCAGGAAATCAAAACTGGGCACAGGGAAACGATCACTTTAGCTTTCAAAAAGAGCAAGTGCCTGACCTGGAATTTGCAGTATTTAATTTCAGTGTGGAACAACATGATGGAGAGATTTGGCTGTGTTTGGCAGGAGGATGCAAACCAGTATCACCAGGGACAGCTGTTCCATCACGGACACTCTTCCTGGCTGAAGAGCAAAATCCAGATTCCTCACATCTTTACCCTCTTTCTTTCTTTTATGGCATCCAGAGCTGACCTGCAGAGTGGGGAATTTAAGGGACGTTCTCAGAAAATTTTCAGGTACAGAGGGGTTATCCTACTTTTTCTATTAAATTTTAGCTTTCCTGAGCTAATCTGTCTCTCCAGGAAAATGGGGCATTAGGTTTTGTATCTACCAGCAGGCCCTAAACACACAGAAATTATTACTATCAGGAATTCTAAAAACTTTTTTTCCTTAATAACAATTTTTTTTTCTCTGACAACATGGGAGTTTTAATTCGAAGCATGTTTTAATTTAAAAAATGGGAAATTGAGTTTTCAACATATGCTCAGATGCTAGGATATATCTGCATTTCATTATTTCTTTTTTCTTCTATTTTCTCTTGCCTTTTCTGCTTTTTTGCAGTGGCAAAACAAGGTAAAATAGAATACAAAATAAAATAATAAAATAAAATAGGAATATTTTAAAATAAAATGAAACAAAAGAAATTAAAGCACAAAACAAAATTATAAGAGGTATACAAAAGTGTTGAGAGGGAAAAAGAGGAAATATCAATAAAAGCATGTTTTAACTCTAGTAGTTTTAAGTCTACCCCTAAAATAAAATGAAAAAATAGTCAAGACTTCTTTTTTTTTTAATGAAAACTCAGGACTGTTTCTGTTTCTGGTCAGCACTATTTATAAGTGATCACCGCTGAATCGTTCAGCCTCTGGCAACGCCGGCATCTGACCAGCGGTGGGTAAACAGCGGCTCCTGTCATACAATGTGAGTCACAAACTTCCATTTACAAAATATGTTTACCCCACTATGTGCTTGGGCATGAATGCTACCTTCTTTTTTGTCTCCAGGTCTGCATTTCCCCTCCAAAGGGTCCTGGAGAGCCCCAGGAGCTCCAGCGCTTCCCGCGTACGTGCGTGTGCACACACACGCACACACACACACACAAACATGGACACAGAGCCTCCCACCTTCCCCCTGGGACGTGGGGTAGCAAGTTATAAATCCAAACCCATCCCAAGAAAGGAGGTCTGGTCAGCATGGCAGTCCAGCTTCGTGCTGCCTACAGCTCCGAGACTTTGGCATTAAAGGAGCAAGGAGGAATTGGTGGTTTGTGTTTATTCTTTAAAAAAAAAAAAAAAAAAACAAATTAAACTGTTGAACACTGAGGTCTGGACCACCCCAACAACTTAAAGGCTGATCCAACTGATAAAAATATGATGCCCTGATAATCTCCTCTTTGGTGGCATTCAGGGGTGTTGGGGCCTGAAACTGAAGGTTTTCTGCCAATGCCCATTCCTCTCCACCCAGCAAAGCCCCAAAATCCTCATTCCCACATGACACATTGCAAAAAACTCTGGGTTACTCCCATCCTAGCAAGAAACCAGGATGGGAACTCCAAATGTGTCCCCTCCCTGCCCCCCATATAATTGCCCATCCTGAAGCACCTTGAAGCGCCATGGATATTTCCAACAGAATTGAAGCTGGGCTCCTGTCCACATCAATCCAGCACTGGAATAAACACATCCCTTGAATGGAGTCAGATTTGTCTAGAAAGGGTAATGAAAGAAGGAACCTTCAAGGCTATATAACCTTTATGTGTCCCTCTCTTTTATATCATAGGGAAACAAATTTATAGTTGAAATAAACGGATTCACAGAAATTTTGACCAAGTGTAGTTTAATAGTAATGATAATTTCTTGCAAGGTCATATTTTACCTGGAATCAAGTCAATGTCTATAAAAATGCTATAATGAATTGGCAAAATGATTCCTGCAATTTTTTTTTTCTGCTGTTTTTCTTCTACAAAGCAATTTTGGTTAGCAAAGAGAGATGCAACTCCTGCCAACTCAAGTGCCAAAGCACTGAAAGGCACAGTAGGCAATTTCATGGTCAGTGACATACTTTTATTTTAAAATCAAGCTGGAGAACTGAGAAAAACACAGGGACAAAATTTGCAGATTAGTGTCGAAAAATGCTTGTGGGCAGCTAAGGGAGCCTGAAAGGTGAACTCGTGCCTTTAGCCGTTAACTCTCCAACAGGTGCAATAGGGTGGAAAGGAGTGACCAATTTTACCACTCCCAGGCTCTGGTGCTACTGGAACCTGCGTGACATTCCCCAAAAACTGTGTGAATGTCAAAAACCTGCAGTTTGAGCAGAGTTTCTGCGGGTTTTAAGTTTTCCCTTTCTCCCTCCCACCCCAGCCCCATCGTTCCCCTGCAAATACGACAACGCTTTTCTGAAAAAAAGGACTGAAAATGCCAGAGTTTGGACTATCAGATTTTTTCCTTTGGACCAGTGAAGTGTAAGGAAGAAAAAGAAAACACCACTTACCAGACAGGAAAAATTTAAATCATCAAAATGAAATAAAACAGAAGCTGGGGAAAGCTGTTTTTAATGAAGACCATTACAGAGAGAGGTGGTGTTTTCCTTCCCTCTGTGTTTGTGTGTGTGCAAACCGTTTTCTATCCAGTCACAATCAGGGAGCTGAAAAATCTGTCTTTAATTGCAGATGTTGTAAAAATAATCACATAGGAGACTAAACTAGCATTAAAAATGTGAATTCTTGACTTGTTGCCTTGGCGTGGAACATCTTTCTATTGAACTGCTTATAAAGCAGTAAACTATGAGTCAAAATTTCTTCAAGAAGATGCCTTTTCTTGTTATGGTTATTTTACTTCAGAGGGGGTTTCTTGGCTTTGCCAGAAAAAGGAGATGGTGGGGAATGTGTGCTCTGTCTTAAAAGACGGCTTTGTTTTTAATTATCCTTGCTGCAAAATACAGCGAGATCTTTCTGCTTCCATTTTTTTTAGCTCAGATAAAATTCTCAGCATTTCAGCATTTTTTTCTCCTCTGCAGCTTTTTCCCATTTGAACTGTTATTTATTACTTCTTTACTACCTTTCATGCAGTTAAATGAAAATCTTGATGCTTAACGGTGAAAACACCAAAAGGAATTTAATTTTATTTTCAGGGTAATGTTGCCCTCAAAAGAACAATCTGCCTCCAAACAATGAGAAATTGTTTCTCCAATCCCACCTACCCTCCTCCTCCTTCCCTGAGTCTTCTGTTGAGTTTCGATCCCGCTAAGGGAAAAGGGGTATTTTGTTAGTTTGAAATCAGATTGCTGTTGCCTTTTTAGTACCTTTATAAATCCAGGAACATTAGCTGAAATGAAGTCTGGTGCAAAATGTTTCCTTTCTATGGGACCTAACACATTGAAGGGTGCCAGTAGGTGGTCACTGTTCATAGACTTTAAAATGCAGATTAAGTCCAGCTGAACTGTGCCAAACCTTGTTCAACCCCGTTGAAGTCCAAAATAAATTCACACCTCCTCATTTCTGTCCTATTAATCAATCAATTCAAGAAACTGCAGTCTGTGGTGGGTATCAGTCAGAGACTTGTCTGTTCACTTGGGCTGATGCACAGAATAAATGTTTTCATATATTTTAAAATTAATTTTATTTCCTGTGTCTATATTTTTAATTTTGTTTTCTTTTGCAAGAATGCAACTGTGACTACCTGTTGTCAGGAAGACCATAAATTTCAAAGTTAAAATAACATTATATTCCAGTATTTGTTTTTCAGGGGAAAAAATCAAAATAGCAATCTAAAAAAAATAAAGAGGAAACTGTGAACCCTGCTTAGTATAAATGTACAATAATAAGATTTATTTTTACTTTGGCTGTTTGAAACTTGTCTAAGTTTATGCCAACAAACATAACTAGAGTCCTAGAATGATCATAATCCATCCACACCAAGTACAAAGAAGGGTTTCTCTTTTTTATGTAGACTTGACTTTCCAAAGTCAAATTGTTACGTGTGGTGAAGGCAGTATTAGCTAATATTAATGAACTCTAATTCTTTGCACTTTTAATATTCAGATTTACAACAGCTTTGCACAGAACAGTGAGATAAGGAGCCCCAAGGAAAGGGAAGAAATGTTCTCTCCATTTTTACCCTGAAACTAAGGCACAGAGAATTTTAAGTAAAATCTGGTGCTGAGGGAGTGGCAAAACAAGCAACGCAATTCAGATGCTTTCTCATTTCAGCCACATGAAAAAATTCCTTCCCTGTTAAAAAAAAAAAAAAAGGCAAGCAAACAAACAAAAAAACACCAATCTTATTTTCAACTTTTCAGCCATTAGTTTGTGTCAAGATAATTTCTTAAAAATACTTTGCTGGGAGATTTTGTTGACAGCTTTTGAAAAATCTGAGTGGTCCAACTGGCTTCCCAAACTCTACATCCCCTTTTTATTCCTTCAGAGGTTTCTAATAATTTATGACTCCTGACTTTTGATAAATGTGGTGCTGTGTTCCTTTCATCAGATCTACTGTCTACTAATTCTGCTATTTCATAGAATCACAAAATGATTTGGGTTGGAAGAGACCTTTAAAAAACTAAAAAAACCCCTTTGATGAACAGGAACACCTTCCATGGGATCAGGCTCTTCAGTGCCCTGTCCAACCTGACCTTGAATGTTTCCAGGGAAATTTAATACAAGACCTACCAAGGTGCAATAAAGAGAAGTTGGAATATTATTTGGCATTCCCAATATGATGTTTGGAGCTTTTGGAGATATCTTTATGGCTGCTGTAGTCTTCCCCTCTAGCACGGGGTCCTATGTGAAGTGTTGTATACCATATCACAATTAATAAGTTTTATGTTTTGTACGTGAATTTCTTCAGAATTCATGAGTGAGTGATGTCTGATCTTGGCCATTTCTTACTGCTAAATTTTATTGGTTTGTTCTAAAATTTCTGCTAATAACACTTCATCTTGGTACAGTTCTTGAGCTTAATCCAACACAGAGGAACATTTTGCAAGAACCTTTCACTGCTTCTTTACAAAGAAGTGTTGAGATTTTCTGCTGTGTCCTATCTTGTCTGAGAACTATATTTTCTTTGAATCAATTGTTATTCCTTTGAGCTCTCTGACAGGCTGGTTTTCAAATAAAAGTATTTAGAACATTTTAAGGTGTTTGTTATTGGTTTTGGCAGAAGTTTCCTCAAATTATTTCTTGTCCTGCTTTATTAATATATTAATATTTAACCTAATATAGTATGCTCTTCTCTTTTTCATCCCTTTCATAAAAAAAATACCCTTCTGCTCTCTTAAAAGGAAATAAAATCAGAGGATCAGAGGAAATTTTAGGGAGAATTTTAGTTGATTAATATTGTAAATCATTACAGTACCTCATTTTTAAAAGTCTCCATAGCAACTGCTGTCATTGGAGCCTTTTAGTGGTGCCTTTTTATTTCTTAAAATCTCCTGACTTCCTCATTTTCAAGTGGTTTCATTCTTAAACATTACAGTGGTAGGTACCTTTACCCTTTCTTTTCTGAATTGTGAATGCTGTGTCTTGCTGAGATTTCAATAAACTTATTCAGTTGTTCGTGTTAGTCCCACTGTTTTTATAGCAGTACTGCAGAAGCTTTTGTAAATGCAACATTATCCATAATTTTTTAGGACAGAAAGAAATGCTCACCGTGATGATTATTATTACAGGATCTATTTGGGAAAAATAAATATTTTAAGAAGAAAGTGATTGGAAAAAAATACATTTTTTCTCCTCTTTCTTCAGAGAAGAATGAGAAAAGAGAAAAGAAAAAAATATTCAAATATGAAACCCCTCTCTTAGCCTTCTCAGTTAAATTGAAAGACAACTTTCCCAGCTGCACCAGGAGAGGTTTAGATTAGATATTAGGAGAAAAATTCTTCACTGAAAGACTGATCAGTCATTGGAACGGGCTGCCCAGGGTACTGGGGGAACCACCATCAATGAAGGTATTCAAAAGGTGGGTGGATGTGGCACTTGGGGACATGGTTTAGTGGTGAATATGGTGGTGAATGGTTGAACTCCAAGACTGTAGAAGTCTTTCTCAACCTTAATGATTCTGTGAAATCTGGAATTGTATGTGAAAGCCTCTGTGGGAAAGGAATGACAAATCATGGGTGACTTTTGTGGCTGCCACCTGTCCCTTGGTGTCTTCAGCTGCCTGGACACAGAGGTGCATATAAATGTGTGGTGGCCTTCAGCAAACCTGGGCTGGCTCTTTGAACAGATTTCTGTGTTTGGCTGAAGCCTAAAAGGAGAAATCTGCCAAGTCTTCATTGACACCTTTCCTATCATGACATGTGAGCAGATGCAAGCTCATGTGGAGGAATTGGGACAGGAAAAGTGATGAGGGGATAACTGAATACTGAAAAGGGAACTGCTGGGCCAGGAGGGGGTTAGCCGTGAGGTTCTTTAAGGAGTAGTCAGCATTTCCTGATGGCCTGTGTACATATGGGATGGCTGGCCACTGAGAGAAACTGGAGGAGAGCCAGTATCAGGCAAGGAAATATAAAGGTCACTGAGTTATAAACATGCTGCTGGCCTTCAGCTGGGATGGAGCATTGCTCTGCTCACAGATGGAAGGAAATGAAGTCTCTGTTTTATGATCGGCTCTCCTGCACTTGCAGGGTCTCTCTGGCTATGAATGCTGAAAGCCAGGGTGAAACCAGTGGGATGGCTTCCAGAGCCATTTGTGCATGCCACGAGTGTGAGGAAACCCTCCCACCTGAAGTGCAGTCACAGAGCACCAAACCTGCTGCTTTAGTCATCACAGAGAGCCACTGACTCCACTGGCCTCAGGTGCCCTCAAGACCTGTTAACAAAGTGGTTAATACCTGTGGTTTCATGGAGAAATTGCTTGCACTGTGTGTTCAAATGGTCAAGCTAAAAATGGAGAGAAGAAGAGGAAAGGTTATTTGGGGGCATCAGTGGCATCAAACCAGTGATTTCCTATGTGGTGGTGATCACGAGCATCAGCTTATTTTATGGGTATGTGTGAGGGAAATGTAGTTGTTGCAGTGTGTTATCAGCAAGAGCTGCTCAGACATGCTTGTGGTTGGGCTGGGGGACCAATGCTAATAATTCAAGTTATTCCCCTTCAACCTTTAAAAGCCTTCTATTGTGGTAAAACTGAAAGCCTCAGGAAATGTTTGCACAAACTCAGCAAGAAGGGAAGTTATCACCAGTTTCAACTCTCTGGATAACTCCTGTGCTAAAAATGACTAATGCTTGATACATGGGGCTCTTATCCAAGGACACTTATCTGTTACACAATTCTCATCCTGCTGCCAACCAAGGAAACTCTGTCACTGATTTGAGTGGTAGAATAGTCTAAACTGTTCAAATAATTCACTAAAATCTCAAAGCCTGTGAGGTCCCATCTACTGGTTATTTATGTCTATTGGTACTAAATTGCCACCAACTTCCATTATCTTAAGTGGCAGCTTAAAGCCCTCAGTGCATTTGTTTTAAATCACACCAATTAAGGAGGACAGTGCCATTATCTCCACTTTTCAGGTGGAATAGGAAGCTGAGTCAAAGCTATACTAGGAACCTCAAAGCTATATTAGGAACCTCACGCTTGTTGGGTGGAGAGGAGGAGTCTAAACAAAGAAACAAACTTGCCTTGTGCAAGTCCTTGTGGAAATTTCCTACAAAGTAGAGCAGCAATGGATCAAACATAGTCCTACATCTCTGAGAGATGTCATCCCTCAATTCTTTGGTGCAGGATCTCAGCCCCTGTGAATTGTCCAAGTGTACTGCTAAGTAGACTTGAATCTGCAACATCAGACTCCATGTGACCCCAATGATCCAAAAGCTTCTTCTCTTGAGAGAACAGAGCAATGATAGAGAGAGTGGTAACTACCTATTCGTGGACCAAAAGCTTGGAGGGAGGAATTCGGGTTATGTTAAATAAATCAAGTGCTTGAATATTAAAAATATTTATGCTCCCTCATTGTAAGGCAATCTCCCTACCTTTAACTTGCTCATCTTTGGAACCACAGAAAAGATGCTAAACTGAGCTCATTAAGAACTAAACCCTACAGTTAGTTAAGAAATAGGTTAGTTAAGGTATAGAGAAAGCAAGAGTAAGAGGTTAATATAGCAAGATATAGAGGTTAATACAATTAGTTAAGGTATAGAGAAAACAAAAGCTTTGTGCAGATCCTTGGTTCCTGTTTAGGCAATGATCCCTGCACCCAGTCAAACCATTTTCAAAGCACAAAGTCTATGTTTGGCCTGATTAAAAGGGGTCCTTGCCTGATTTGAAGAATTATAAAGCTACTCAAGAACTAAACTGTCAGCTTTTGTCTTTAAAATTAGATTTTTTTTCTCTATTAAAACATATATAAGTTTTATGTAACTGTAACTATGTTTCTTAAAACTGCACATAATATTAAAATGGAAATACATCTTTTCCACAAAATTTCACAGGATGAATTACAAATGTGCAATACAATTTGTTAAATATTAAGCATTTTTGAAGTTGTTGTGTATCCTCCTTGGTTTTGACTACTTTTATATTCTGCAAGATGTTTCCAAAATGAGTAATATCTTTTGGGGATCCTAGAAGACTGCAAGATGCCTAGACTCAAATCACTCCTCCAGGTCAGGACTGGCCCAAATATTTTCACCTCCATGATGAGAAGAGAGGATGTCTCAGTGCAAATCTGTTATTCCCTTTCCTCGTGGGTCTGGACACATTCATGGTGGACAAACTAGCTGATTTTCAGCTATTGCATCCCTTAGTTGTGACCATCTTGTCCACATGAACACATTCTGCCAGCACACATGACCACAGAACTTCTGAACAATCTGCCAGGTCTGATATTCCACATAAAAATTTCAGTAAACTGAGTAGCTTTTCACTGGCACATAAAGCAGTAAGAAGACACCTGATATTCATTATCTTTTATCACTACCAGTCTTGTCTGGACATAAAAAGCTCTATAAACAATGGTCAGTCTGTGGATTGTCTTAGCCAATGTATCATCATTACTTCAGCCTTAGTCCTCTACCATCAGTGATAAGTAGGTCTCCAGGAAGAAACAAAATACAGTGCCAGAAATTAACAGAAAAGATTCTGAAAGCCAAAGCAATTTGAGGATCAATCTTTAGGGAAAAAAATGAAAAAAAATTTAAAATCCCTAGGAAGAGGAGACAGCTGTTGAGCTCAGCTGGTCATACCTGAATCCCATGAAAGAGATGATGGAAGAGGATTCTGGTCAGCTAAAGAAAACTTAGAAGCTTATTATAACAGGAAAGAATACTAAGGGACAAGAACAATGGAAATGTAAAAACCCATTCCTAAAGAAGAGAACTAAGGTGAAATCAGGGAGTTGCAGGCTTTCAATAAAGTTAGATTTTGACAGTAGGCAAGGTCTTGGAGACATTAGCAGAGGATGAGATCACAAAACATCTGGAAAAATATAAGCTGATATAAAGGAATTGGGAGAGTTTCTGGAACAGAAAGTCATGTATGACAAAACAGATGGAATTTTTGGAGGCAGATGAGAAGTGACATGATGGGTTCTAAGTTCTTTACAATTTTTGATGGTCCTTAGCACTTTGCCAGCCAGTGGATGTAGCTGTGTATGATCAATGGTGGTGAACATCTTCATTAAATAAATAGAAGCCTTACACCATGATCTGGAGTAGACCAAAGTGGCAAAAGAGACATATTAAAAAGTTTTTTATGGAACAACCCAGTTTGGCTATGCTACTTCCTGGATCTTGTTCCTGAACAGTGCTCAGGCAGCAAAGCTGTCAGAGGAAAATTAGAGGGCAATGACCAAAGGCCAAATCTGATCTGAATGGTCTTCTCTATTCTAATTTGTATGTTTGTGCTTTCAAATTAGATCATCATCCTTTCTTTTTAATTTCAAATAGGTGTTAGTTTGCTTGTTGTGCAGGCCCAGGACATTCTGTTGCTTTGAGCTGGGGTCTCTTAAGTAGCCTGAAAACAACTTCTTTTGCAGGGGCTGTTTAAACCATGGACAATGCTCAGTTGTGGAGAGAGCTGCTGAGCTATGTAGAGACAAAAGCTCAGATCCAGGAACCTGTAGGAGCTGGGAGGTGGGGAACCCAAAATTCAGCCTGCTCAGTCTGTGTGTTTCCTGCTGAAAAATTCCAGTACCTTCCTCCAAGAGGTGTGCATAGCATAACCAGAGAGAGCGAGCTGATTTTAGAACTGCAGCTTTTAGATTCTTAGCAGGAAGACACTAGCTCATCTTTGTTACCTATGACTCTAAAGCCCTCTTGGGGAAACTTTGGTGAAAACAAAGTTATATAGACTTGGGAAAGGTTAGAATTTGGATCACAACAGAATTTGAGTGGTACATATAAGAGTCCAGAAAAGTTTCTGATTAAATAAAGGTGCATTTAATGAACTTATGGGCTGTATAATGAGCAGTTCAGGAAAATATATGGACTGGCTTGTTGTCTGACACAGAATTGGGATCTAAGTGAACTGGGTCCCATTCCAGAATGACTAATTCTAGACAACTGTCCTGGGCTAATACAGATATAATTCCTTCATTTCTGAAACTAGCTTATTTGACTATCTACCACATATTTCTCCTCTGTGCTGCTTTGCCTGCCACTGACTCACTTTGGATTGTGCATTCATTCCTTTGAATGATTGTGCTCATTCCCTTTGTATAACTGAGTCTGGCACACTTTGCTCAGGGTCTAGGTAAACAAAATAAAAATAGATGTTCCTGAGGGTCTAATACCAAAATCTTACAGAGGGTGTTAATCACCCCGTGAATGAACATGGACTGGTTTCTTTTACCTTATCTTTCTGTTTTAGTGTCTGTAATGTCACAAAATCAGTTTTTCCGGTGGTATTCCAATTAATTCCTTTATTTGTCTAAGGTAGAAACAACACAATAGAGGGCTCTAGCTGTAAGTGAAAGTATTTATACTCTCAGTACTATATACAGAAAGTACAAAGGACATTTGAAAATTGAATTCCAAAATTTTTCAGAGGTAGCCTGAACGGAGCCTTGCGGATCAACCAATTCAGCCACATGCTACCTCAGCCTCCCACGTAACATAATCTGTTCATAAATTTGGTGTGTTCCTTCATAAAAGGGCTTAGGTTTCATTCCATAACTACTCCTATGGGAAGGCTGCTTCAAACCCTCACTCTTCTGACAGTTTGAAACTCTTTTCTAATGTCCATCTGAAATTTATTCATGGACAGTTAGTACCCATTTGTCCTCATGCCAAAATTGTCCTGTAGTTTAAATAGTCATATCAACTTTCAGCTTCCGTTCTGATACTTAAAACAAGCATCTCCTCCCATGTATGATGTTCCACATTCCTTAGATGATCCCAGTGCCTTTCTCTGCACCATCCTGATTTCCAGTTCATCTTTCTTGGTCACAAGTAACCTGACCTGTGACTATTCCAGAAGTAAATAGTTTTGTACTTGTGCAATGGTTGTCACCAAACCCACAGTTTTCAATTTGGCTCACCCAAGTGAAGACATGTCAGTGAGGTTCTGATTTTAGCCAGGCTCATTTGTGTGATGAATACAATTCCCAGAATGCTTCCACAGTGCTTTCAGCTCCATCTAGACAAGAGACAGGCTTAAAAAAAAAAAAAACTGTAACAAAAACCTTCTTCTTCCATCAAGTTCTTGTCAACCTACATTAGAATTTGAGTGCCTTTGAATTGGTGAGAATATAAATTGCATATTTGCATCTGAGCTTTTTAAGGGCTGTGGCTCAAGGACTCAAGCAAATTATTATGTTTTTGCAAGCTGCCATGTGGCAGCTGACCTGCCACAGTTGGCTGTGTTTGTTGCAAATGTGATATAATGCAACACAGAGTCTGATGCTATGCTGCAGAAGCTGTTGGATGCTGTGGATGAGGATTGGAAGTAATCTCCATAAAATTGCTAACTTTGATAAACTCCAGGCTAAGACACTCAGATTTAGTGCTCACATGCGTTCAAGCTTCTGTTACAGCCAGTGTGTGTCTGGACAATCATGAAGGGATGGAATAGTGAATGTCTTCAGCTGGACCTTTGAGGCAGGGGGGCTGTCAATAGTCAATAGAGAGAGGGGGTCACTTGCAAATAACATTTTATGCCACTTATCTTCAGCCAAGCTGGGTTGCAATCTGCCCCATAACTTGGAACAATGCAAGAATTCAGATACACCTTCATGTGTTTTTGATGAAGCTGAACCTGATGTATGGATCAAGGGTCATCTGCAGTAATAACTTTTGCAGGTATTTTTAATGTGTACTGTGTCAGTGTAGTGGACGCAGGAAAAAACACTGTGCTCCTTTCTCCTGCTTCTTGAGATCAAGGAATGAGATTTGTTCTTTGACTGTATGGCCCCTGATGCAGAGTGATGGATGGAGGCTCTGGGTAATTTAGGTAGCTGGGTGGAGGTGTTTGAGTTTGCCCTGTAGTTAGAGGGCACAAAGTTGCTGTGGAAACACTGAAGTCCAGTAAGTTCTTCAGTTAGTAGTAAATATATACAAGTATTGTGTGATTCAGCTGCTGAGGCATCCTGCCCATGGCAGGGGGCTGGGAATAGATTTAGGTCCCTTCCAAGCCAAACCATTTTATGATCCTCTGAAGCATCTCAGCAGTACCTTCCTAATATCCTGCAGGAACCAGCTCCTGTGTGCTTTTCTTGTATAGCCAATCCATTTCATGACTGTGAAAGTAGAACTTCATTACCCATAATGTGATCCTGTGACAGATTCATAGGTGTTTGTATTTATCTTCATATTATCTTCTTCAGAATTAGTGTCACCCTGTGGATTATTCAGTGTTCACCACAAGCAGGCTTTGGTAAGTGGGACTTTCCCTCAGCTAGGGGCTTTGGAGTAAACCCCAGGAAGGATTGCCTGGAAAGAGAGCTCAATGCTTCTCTCCATGTCTGGAAGGATGGTGCTTTAGCAATTCCTCTGTCAAATAGTCCTACTAAACAAGCCCATATTCTTTTTTAAGCAGCAGAGATCCCGGCTGCTCCCAGAGTTTCCAGCAATTCACATCACTTTGCACCAAATAATAGAGACATACTGATGGTTTTTGTCCCTCAGAGTAATTTCTAAGCAGGTCCTCTGAGCAAACATTCTTTTTCTTTGCTGTCCCCTTGAAAGAGTCATCCAAAGCCTCTAATCCAAGCCACAGGTCAGAACTGAGAAATGCATTATAGCTACAATATTTTTTCCTATGTGTTTCAAGTAAAGAAAAAAGCAAACTCAAGAAAATGCTCTTCTACCTTCCCACCCCTTCCTATTAATTCTTTCGTCATTTTCAAAATGGGTTGATTTGATTTCCTTGAAATATTGCAACACACATACAAAAATTGCTCCCCAGCTGAGAAGTTTTCACATTAAGTTTCATCCCTTCTGCTGTTCCTTTATTTTTTTCTTCAGGAAAAGTTACAAACCCATGAAAACAGGAGGGTTTATAAATGAAAGTGCTGGCAGGGCCTTAGTGTAGCATTTCCAGATGTGCTGGTGCAATTAGGGTGGGTCAAATACAGTTGGATGAAATCAGAAGTGACCCAAAGTTGTTATCAAAGCCTTGAACTGAACCTTGAGGGGGCTGAAATAATTTAGTTGAGTTTTTCTCTGTTTTGGAAAGGGCTACTATATACCATTTTAAGAGGGAATTGAAAGTGAAGAACATCTTTTGCAGCACAGCATTTCTGCCTCCAGCCACAGGTAAAATGGGAAGTCCAGAGGCAAACAAGAACAAGGCTCTCCCTTCCTTTTCCCACATCATCAGTACTGAGGTTAGCAGCTTCTTGCCTTAAAACACCTCCAGACCCTGGAAACCTTCTAGCAGCTTTCTAGCTGTGTAATTAGCCAAAGAAAAAAATTGTTGTATTTGGATAATTTGGTGGTTTGAGTCCCAAACTGGCTCTGGATTAAAGCTCTTCAGTGCAAGCTTTGCATCTCACAACAACTGAAGGATCTTATTATGGCTCCAGATATGCGCAAACACACATCGCACTTCAGGCTTGGGGAGTCCCAAGTGTGTATCCACAGCAAGGCTGACTGATTTTTATATTTTCCTTGGTTTTTCACTTCCTTGTTTGAGTCTGGAGAGGAAATGGATAATAGGAAAAATCAATATCTTCCCAAAAGGTGCTTTGGGGTTACTGCAGTGGATTTGCTGTTCTGCAGTGTGTGTGGACACACAGCATGAGGATTTGAGAGCGGCAAGAATAACATGAAGCAGAGCTTCTCCTTTGGGATAGAGGCACTGTTTCTCATATCAAGCTCTGAAGGAAGCCAGAGAACCAAACCAATTCATGTCAGAGGCTGGGGAGAGCCAAGGTATCTTCAAACCTGTAGCTGAAAACAGAGGAGGTTTCTCATACCTGGATTTGTTTTTCCATGCTGTCTCCTTGACTTGAAGTTGGAATCTCCTGCTTAGGTTTCCTGCAGGACACTCCCTCCATGTCACATAATTTACTCAGAGAGGAAAACAAATCCCAGCAGGGTTTGAGTTTTGTGAGCCTTGTGTGACATGATTCTCTGCATATCCATTCTGAAGCCACGTCTCTGCTCAGCTAAGGTTTCTTATTTTCTTCCCAGACCCAGCAGCCCCCTCTACCATTATTGAATAACAGTATATATTAAAAAACAAATTAGTAAGTTAAGAGCTCTCCAAGAACACCCAGGTGCTGAGGAAGTTGTATTTGTGCCTCGAGAGGTGGCACGTTTTCCCCCTCAGATGATACCTGATCTAGTGCTATGGTACTGTGTTAACTGAGCATTATCGTGCTCAGAAGAGCCACAGCTCAGATGAGACATAAATTTGAGACCCTGCTTGCCTGCAGTGAGCACTTTAACCTGGGAGAAATTTGTGGGAAGGCAGGAGGGATGATGAGGAATGGAAGGGAATAGGGATTTCTCTTGCTGTAGGCTGCCCTTCACCTGGATTTATGCAGAAGTGCTTTTTTTTTTTCCTCCTTTTTACAAAAAAAAAAAAAAAAAAAAAAAAAAAGTGCTGCCCACCTTCATACTTAAAACCTGCCCTAAGCATAAAATTTTCATGCTGCTTCTTTATCATCTCTGTTGTGATCACAAGGATATAAAGGGAGTGAGAGATGGAGGCCTCTCCTCTTCCCTGCATGTGGAAAATGTGAGCGCATGATTGGTGTCTGACAATCTCTTGTGGCAAATAGACAGAGGGACAAGGCTCTGGTACCTCCTGAGTCTGTCCATCACAGTTACACGGCACTAAATCCCATCTCCACCTCTCCAAAGATGCCCACTCGGCAGCCTCAGTGCCAGGGAGGGTTTGCCTTTGCTAGAAGCCTTTGACAAAGATGTTGCATACCTCTAGATATGTGAGAAGCATACAAATCCTCCAGGATTTACTGCAGGGCAGCATTTATCAAACCAAGGAGCAAGCTGGATCATTGGATGCCTGCCATTTTAAAGCTCTGAAGATTATTTCTGGTTACTGAAGTTTGACCTCTGCATTTCAAGTTGGGGCCTGGACTCCCTGGCCTAAATCTAAACCAGTCTGTGGCGTAGCTGTGGTTTTCCTCCAGGGTCAGCAATGGCTTAAATCCATGCCCCACTCAGTAAATTGGCAATGGCAGAAGAAGATTCCAGGGTGGTGGCCTGAGAGGAAGATGAATACATCAGTTCCAGATAATTACTGCTGTTTTAAAAAACTTTGGGATGTCTTGAACCTGTTTCTCATGTATTCTTCTATTTCATGTATTAGGCTGGAGATAAGGCTACATAATAAATATGGTTCCCTTCATCTTTAAAAATCTGTGAAGGTTTTGCAAAACTGCTTGGCTCTAAAGAGTGCCCTGTAAATCTCAGGGGAAAAATACTGCAGCATAGAAAACCAGTTGTGTTTATTCAGGATATAACTAATGGACAGAACAAATACTTTGAAGAATAAACCTCAAACCCTGCTTTTGGGTAGCATTACGTACACTATTTAAAATACATTTATTTTAAAAATTTCTTTCCTTGCCATAATCATCTGGGTTGTATTACACTAAAGAGATGAATAGCAAAGATTAGCAAGCTGGTCATCTGTCCACTCCCAAACTCAAACCAAGATTAACTACAAACTTTCTAGCAATTACAGGCCTGGTTCAGGATTCAGGTCATTAATGAATACATTGTACAGAGCCAGATCAGATACTTGAGGAAAACTACTGGATATATCTTTCCACTTTGACTGTGACAGTTACTAACTGCTTTGTGATTATGAACAGCAGCAGAAACACTTTACTGTAGTTCTGTCCATGTTACTTTAAATTATACATAAGAAACTCAGACAAAACACTGTCAAAAATTTATTAAAGTGGATATGACAAACAGATATTTAATTTGCTTTTATTTGTTCTTGCAGATTCTTCTCCGATATGCTTTGTACTTTTGTGTAAATTTCCAAATTGAGATACAACCACTCTTAGGCTCCATTTAAATGAAGGAAAAATGTTAAAGGTTTTAGGGGTTGTCCCAGAATTTTATGGTGAGCCCAACTCAAGTGTCAGAGAATTCTTTTTCCCCCTATTTTCAGAGATAGGCACTGAATTTGATCTAGTTGTCCATGAGCTCACCTATGTCTCAGGAGTTATTGGAGATAATGCCTGATAGCTGTTGTCTCACACTTTTCTGCTCTTGAACTTTCCAGAATGAGCTAGTCAAACTGCCATTTTTATCTGTGCTTCTAAATTTCATTTCCTGGGGATCAAATCCAAAATTAATACCTATATTATAAAATAATAATAGCAACAGCATATAGCATTGCCAGTGTTTTCTGCTTTTCCTGTTCTTTATACATTTTGGTAGATTATTATACTAATAGTGCTTTGCTAAGTGGAAAAGTAGTATCATCAAATAATGTTCTGATTTGTTCCTTGTCACAGGAAGAGATGAAGCCTAGAATAGGTTTCCAAAGTGCTTGAGTCCTAAGCCTGCATTTTCTCCCAAAATAGTTGTATCGAGCTGTTTTATTTGAGGCAAAAGTGCTCAGCATTAAGTTAATGGCCCTTGCTGAAGTCAGCTGCATCATCAGCAATGCTGGATGCATCCGAAGCCTTGACTCTTGATTTTGGTTGTTTTATACCTGTATAAAATGTACATACAGATGTACTATGCGAAAAAGAAAGATTTATGCCTTTTTACTTCTCTTGACTCACAACATTTTGTCTGTGATCCATTTCCTATAGGCAAGATGAGGCAACATCCCTGTGTTATAGTTAAGGGAATTTAGCAATAGGGATGTGACCAGAGTGTGCCAGTTAATCTCAGGGTCAGTCACAGAGTGTCCGCTGGCAGTGTTTAGGTTACAGAGATGAACCCTCAGTGCTGTTAGTTCAGCAGGAAGAAAAGTAGATACAGGCTTTTGCTGTTGCAAAATGATAGGGAAATGCCACAGACCTTGATCTTTGGATTTAACTAAGCAAAAGATGTTGTCCCAAGCTGCATTTTGGACTTGGAACATCATCTTTTCTGGCCAAAGGACTCCTGGGATGACTTATTTTTTAGTGGTCCGCAGAATTCTCCCTTGGAGTGAAAAAAAGTGCAGAACAGCTTTCTTCTGGCACAACTCACTGCCAGGCCTTGAGACTGACAGGTATGAAAATATGAGCTAATGCTTATCAGATGCACATCTGGAATCACAAAAGAAAACTCCAGAGGTAAAGACACCCCAAGTCATCTAAAGTCAGCTCCTGACTTCCTAGGATGCCAAGCATCTTTACAACAGGCAAGGTATCTGATAGCTTCTGATGTTTCAGAAGTCTGGATGTGAGCTGAACCAACTGCTGCTGCTCTGGTTTGTTTTACCTGAGAGCTCCATTTTCCAGTTCTCCTAAAGCAATACAAAAATGAGGAACAAATGGAAGCAGTGACACTGTGGTGACTGTCAGAGAGATATGAATTGGATGGATGGACTGAAAATTGGGATGGAAAACTGGACCACTGTGCTTGTGGAACAATGGGCATCAGCAGGATGTGCAACTGGAGACCAGTTGCTGGCACTTTTCTTCTGGGGTCAATAGGGGGGCTGATACTGGTGAAGATTGTCATTAATGGCTTTTAATGGGACAGGCAGCCCCTCAGCAAGGTCATGGATGATGTTAAAATAGGGAAAAATACTGGAAAGTAGAAGGTAGGCATGAAATTCAGTTGGAATTAACCTAAGGGAATGTTTGGATATGGAATTTATTGTTTCATGAGAGTTTGGCTCCAAATATTTATTGAAGCTGAGAGATGACAACATGCTTGTTCCACGTTGTCTCTTTCCCGTGGAAATCCTGACGAATAGCTCAGCATAAAGGATCTTCAGGACTTTGATTGGTTATTCCTGCACTGAGCCCAAACATTTGTGCTTGTGAAGAATTTATCAGTAGGAGTCATGGGCTCCTGGAAATGAGAAAGGAAGATGGAATGACAGAGCCTATTGACAAAAGAACAGAGTTTCTTAACAGTCCAATGCGAAGATTAATCTGGAAACAAGTGCAGTTCATCTTTCCTACTCCTGTTGGATTTTCACTTGAAGTGAGGATAAATTGATAGATTTTGCAGATTTTAATGGCTTCTAAGGTATAGGGACATTAGTGACCAGAAAAAGACAATAAAAATACTACAAAGTTATGATAAAAACATTGATATTTGTGAAGACAATCAATTTTTTTTTAAATATGAGTGCAGAATTTAATACTTGTATATGGAGTCACAGCAAATGGGGATTGTAAATATGGAGATTGGAATTTTCAGCAGAAGTCTCAGCAGAAGTCTCACCTGACATTCAGTTGGAAGACCTGCCTCCTGTTGACTGAGGAGTAGCTCCTCATATTCCCCACCCCACTAGCCCAGACTGGATTCAATTGTGTCCATTAACTCAGCAACTACTTTGCTGAAGGGGAAAAGTGATGAAGCCTGAGTTTCAAATGGTTTCAAGGTGCTGGTGACTTTTACAAACTGCACAGACACCTTTTAGTGGTTAAAAGATGTGTTTATTTCTTGCATTATTGGTCTGATTAAAACAGTTCCTCTTGCAAGTGTGTAAAAGGTAGCTTTAAAACAGTGCCTGAACACCTGCAGGACAAGAGCCAGTCAGGTTGTTTTCAGCCACCTTTTCTAAGCCTGTTGAGCAAAGCCAGGCTTTGTGTATGTGTGTTACAATCCTTAGGGATGCCTTAGTGAAGATAAATATGACTAAACACAACTCCTAAGCTGACTGATGTTCAGTCATGGCCTTGCTTTACAGTGCTTCTTTCATGCTTCACCTTTTGAAATTCTGAAATCTCTATTTTAAGTTTTGTCAAAAATATTTTTTCTATTTCTGAAAGTAAATAGAGAAGAAGTGGAAGTTAAGAGGGGAATTGTTTTGTTTGTGTGAAATTCAGGCTTAGCAAGGAGGCTATCATGTAAAAGTGAAAACAGAACATAATCTAGGGCCAAATGAAAAGATGAAGAACAAATTGGTACAAGAATTTTAGATATGGAATACACTGAGTTTGAGATCCAGTGGGAATCTGACATGAAGAAAGGGTGGGAATGAATATTTTAGGTTTAAAAAAACCCAAATCAGATATATAGGTAGAGGAGCTGAGAAGAGAAATTCAGATCCTTACTGATTGAGAATTTTTAGGGCATCCCAGCAACATAACTGTGAATACTTGAGGGTGGTGAGGCCCTGGCACTTGTTGCCCAGAAAAGCTGTGGCTGCCACATCCCTGGAAATGTTCAAGGCCAGGTTGGGCAGGGCTTGGAGCAACCTGGGAGAGTGGAAGGTGTCCCTGCCCATGGCAGGGATATTGGAACGAGATGATTTTTAAGGTCCCTTCCAGCCCAAGCATTTCATGACTTCCAGGAAAATGGGACCAAGAGCCCTGAAAGGAATTAGGAATGGCTGGAGCCTGAGGCATGAACTGTTGAGAGTAGACTGGGACTGTGTACAGGAGATATATGGCAAAAGTACCCAGGAATGTGAAAGGGGCAAGCTTGGCTGTGCCAGGGAGGGTACAGCTCTGCTGAGTCTGCTGAGGAGGTTGAGGCTTGTCAGTCCATCTGAGAATATCATGGTTTCATGGAGTCCACATTGCCATGGCTGGTGGCTCTCAGCCTTCAGAGGATTCTCAGGGCTGCTCATGACAAACGGTGAGACAGCCTGACCCTGATCCTGGAACTCATTTCATCTGATTAGCTCCACAGTGGGAATGTTGGCATCTAAGCCAAGTTCCCATTGCAGCCCCAGGAGATAAAATAGGTGCTTGAAAGGCATAATCTCATCTAAAGTTACTCTTCAGCCACTCTAAGACTTTCTTCTTGTTAGATGGAGATTTTTTGTGATTTTTGCTATCAACTGTTGCTGCAGGCCACAAGTATGGCTCCAGAATACTTCCAACATACCAACATCTCCAGATGACACTACGTTTCGTATTTCTGGCTTTTATCTAGCTGATAAATAGCTTAGAGAATTACAGACAGCAGCTATCTATGTTGAAAAATTCACCAAAACCTGAAGTCACAAATCCTATCAGAATACATTTAAGTCCAGTTTTAAAATGCAAATAAAACCCATTAGTGATGGTTTGAGAGCTGAACTGGATTCCTATCTGACCTCTTCAGAAAAGATCAGTTTGATTTCGTAGCTGAAATGCCTCCTGCCAACAGATAAATATAAAATTTGGACCTGGAAAAAGTACAAAAGAAGCTGAGTGCATGACAATTGCTCAGGTGCTGATCAACCTTTTTGATGCAGAAATCTTCTCTTCTGCCTCCATCAGCTGCATCACCCCTGTAGGTACTGGATTGCACAATATTGGCCTTTATCCTGTAAAATTTTAGCAGGTCTTTAAACTAACTGGTCTTTATAAATCTTTGATGCAAGACCAGAACTGGCACTGAAGAATGCTGTGGAATTATCAATTATGTCCACAATGTCCATTAAGCTACATTGTGAGTTCACATTGCATTAAGTAAATGTGTCAGAGGATTGTGTGCTGTCATGTACCTTCTATGATGGTTTTAAGAATGAGATTTTTGCTGTTGTGTGAGGGACAATTTTTAGGCAGCCAATTAATAATGCATTACAAAGGGAATAATAAATGCATATTAGCTCTTTGATCCGTGAAGCAATTGCATAATTGTGTCTGGCCCAAAAGTCTTTGAAATGTTCCAAATGTGCAACAGAACTTGGGTTAGGGATGTCTGGGTTGCAGCAAAACTACAGAATGTGGTGAACAAGCAGAAGTACCAGGTAGGGCAAAACACCATGGGAATGTGTATATGTATTCCTAAACTTCATAAAGGATATCAGCAAGAGCTAGAAACTGAAACAGCATCAGGCAGATCATGGTTCAGTGCTCAGCCCACTGGTTCACTCTCAGGTTTTTGTCCAAAGCATCAAACCAAACAATTTTTCAGCTCGTCCTGCCAGGGCAGCTTTTCTCCTCTTCCCAACACAAAAGAAGCACAGCAATATCAGCAGTGGAGCCAGAAGGATCTGCTGCAACACCCTTTGCTGCTGAAACCTCTCCCTTCCCTGCCTGCTCAGAATCCCATGTCTGAAGGCTGACTGGAAACACATGGCACAATCCCACGTATGCATGAATTCAACACAAGAATAAAGAGCACCAATAAGGCCAGGCTGTCTGTCTTATCCACTTGCATACCTTTCACTTAGAAACTTGCTGAAACCCTCCCCAAATTTGCAGGCAGAGCAGAGATGATGCTTGGAGCTGTGTGAATGTGTGGAAAGGGAGACTCCCTGGCGCAGAGGTCTGCTAGGGGAAAGAAACCAGAAAGAAAAAGAAGGTGACTCTGGAGTCCCACTTATTTCATCTCATTCAGGCTGCCAACTGCTCCCTGTGTCTGTGAACTTTCCCTGTTAGTCTCTTGCATAAGATTGTATGTTATATGTTGTATATATTGTATGTTATGGGGCAAAGATTATTTTTCTGTTCAGTTTTTGCACAACTCTCATTGTAACATCTTTCTCATTGTAACTGTGGGTGTGAGGCTGCTAAGAATAGTAACAGCATTACCAATAGTAATAATTATCCTATTTTTTAAGTCTAAGCTTTAAACTTGGGCTCATCTGGGTTCGGGTCTTATTTATGGGTCCTTGGTTATTTTTAAAAAAAAAATAATTCTAGACAAAGTGGCCCTTATCCTATTTGCTCCACACAGACAAATCGCTTGGTCAGACAACCTGCTTCACAATTCCAAGAAGAAACCAAGATCCAGTGAGCTTATTATACGTGTAAACACTATTCCCACCGTGAATTCATGGTGATGGGCAAGCTGGAAATTTTTTTCATTCTTGTATTGACAACTTGAGGGCAACCATAAAAAACAACATCATTTTCATCTGATTCCAGTGCCTCCAGCATCTGCAGAAAAACTCATTTGGCCAAGCTTCAAATAGGAAAAGGGTGTGGGGAAAGGAAATAATAATTGCCCCAGCTATCAATGTCTCTACCATTTGCATGCTGGAGCTGCTCCAAATAACTGTGCCTGCTTTGGAAGTCGCTGTTTACTCCAGTTGCTTTGTACTGGGCTAATGGCTCCAATAAATTCTGTGCTATTCCTGTGGCTCAGGGTGGCTGTCATCTGAGTTTATGAATGTGAGATTTGTTTGGCTCTCCCCCCCTCCACGAGTGATTTGGGTTAGAAAGTGTGATTATATTTGGGCAGAGGGAGAGAGATGCTGCGAGAAGGCAAACTGAACAGACATTGTGAATATTTATTTTTTTTAGATGGAAGGCAGTTGTATTTATGTGCAGTTGTAAAACAGAAAAGATATTGGTTTCTGCTGCAGGAATTATATACTAACTCCAAAAAATGTACACAGTGAAAGCTTATAATAGAAACTTATTCCAGCAGAATCTTTTTTTTTTCAACAAACGTAGATTGGCATGTGGAGCATGCTGTGCTAAAGAGATCGTAGCTTGATTGTGGTTTCATATCTGACATTCCTGAGTGAACAGAGAACTGTGGTCCTTATTCATAGTATTTTGGGCTGGGGGTAAGACAGAGGACTCTGCCATGCAGAATGGTTCTTGTTTTTGCAGGGAATGGGGAGCCAGACGAGCTGCCAGTTCCACTGTCCTTCATTTTAACTCCTCTGCCCTCCGTGAGTCTTTTAGATGTGGCAGCATGGCTGTAAAATGCCAAAAGAAAGTGGAAAAGTTAGTCCTTCTAAGTCATATCAAATCAATTAATTTTCTAAAGCAGGCTTAATCAATGTAATTCATTAAGAAAACACAGGAGGAGGCTTTTCTATTTCCATGGGTTGCTTGGGCTTCACATGAGGAAATCAGGAACGCAATCTGGTTATCCATGCTGGAGTAGTGCATACTATTATATGCTTATGGACTTCAGGAGAACATGGCATTTTCAGCTTTGCCTTTCCAGTGTTTGCAAGGCTGAGGCCTTATGAAAGAGGTGATGCTTCCAATCTGTCCTGGAAGACTCTGTCATGCCAATACACTGCTGTAAAGGACTCTTCTGCTGAGACATATGGTCTGTCAGCTGCTGGAGAGCCATGAAGACATCATCTAAGTCAGGCTGGCACCACCATAAATACAGGAATTTGTGTGGTTATGTTAATTGCTATCTCCTTTTTGTGCCAGGGAGAGGATTTTATTTTGTGAAGTTCATCACCATGAAGAGTTGGAGATGTACTTTTAGAGACGCCATGTGGCATTCACCCTCTAAACAGACACTGCCATGAGTCCTACCCAAGGAACTGAGGTTTAGATTTTAAGTTTAGTTGAGGGTTCTTCAATCCTTCAGTGGTCCCAGGGTCTCACATTGCTGAAATTTTCTACTTTTACTTTCTAAGGAACTGATGGTGAATGTGGCAATTTTTTAATATTTTACCCATTCAAATGTAGTCTGAGATGATTTAAAACTCTCCCCTTTGTTGTTAATTAAGACTTTCAATCACTAACATTCTCTTACATTGAAAATGTGTCCCTGATCGCCTCACATTTTAGCATTTTTAAATAATAAAATTTCAGGGGCTTTTAGGCTAATTTCTGTTTTCTTATCCTTTCAATGACCTTATTTCAGTCCTGCTCACACAGCTCATAGAGTCAACAGAAGATCCTCATTGGGATGGGATTCAAGAGCATATGCAAAAAAATGACATTTGTTTTCCTGTTTCCTACTGGATTTGCTGAGTGATGTGCTGCTGAGGAAAAGCTGGCTAGCTCTGCAAGCGAGGGACCTGGGGTACGTGCTCTGCAGGACACTTTGGGAGGTATTTGGGAACTGAAGGAAAGCAGGTCAGAAAGACCCAAAGCAGAACTGATGAATTTAATGTATTCCAGTGATTTTCAGACAAGTTAAGACACATTTTCCTCTGTAATACATGTAATACATGATCTTCAGTTCTACTTTGTACTCCAGAATCTCTGAAAAATTCCTGGAGCTTTTTTCCAATTTTAGATTTGGATAAAAAGTTGATATGTGTAATAGAGGGAAATTAAATATTGCCTCATTGATGGGACTCAGATCATCTAACTCCTCTGGCATAGCTCTGTTCATCTAACCTAGACACACTGTGATCACTTAAGAGTCAGTGGAAAGAAACTGGTGTGTCCAGGAAGTGATTTCTGTGGCCTGGTTTTTATGTCTTCAGGGTGGGGGGGACCAGCTAGAGGAGCTCCTTCACTCCCATGGCCTGCATACGGAGGCACTTGGGGTGCAGAGTTTCAGGGATCCTGTTCCTTCTCTCAGGAAGAGTCTTAATCCTTTCATAAAATGATTGTCCTCTCCCTTAAAACCAGCAAGGTATTTTGCTACCATTCCCACTGTAAGATGATTTCAACTCAGCTATCTGAAAAATTGAAAAATACGTATAGTTTTTATAGTAAATACACTCCAGGCCAAGAGAAGCCCATTTACACTTGAACCCCCTCTTTAAATCATTAACTCTTTTTCCTTGATGAGAGAGACTGATCTTCACTACCAGAATTCAACTGCTTTTAGACTCCATTCAGAAGGAGATTTTAGTTAGATTTTTTTTTTTTTTCAAATTTTCTTGACTGAACCCAAGATGAACATGCACATTAAATCTTTAGGCTAGAAGTATTTGAGCGATGCCTGGAAATATCTGAAGGATATATCCAGTGCCCTAGATTAACAATCAACTAAAAGAATTTTTGGCTCCTCTTACTTTTATTCAGAATTTACTTAAACAACTTGGTCAGGTTCTGAAGCAACCCATATTGAGATTGAAATATGGAAGTTTGTGGGAATATCTCACAACACAATGGTGACTGTCATGCCTTATTTTTCTTAAAGAAATGATTTCTTATTGTACAGTGCATCGAAATAGAGTGCTATGTTTTAACTTAGCCTTCTGAAAGACAATATGGGGCTGCATATCCAAAATCACAGAACTGACATATTTAAAGGGGTAAATGATATTGAGTCAATTCAGAGGGAAAAAAAAACAACCTACAGAAAAATTAAAGCAGTCTGTTTGAGTTGCCATTGAACATATGGATGCCAGATTGCAATGGTGAAAGCCCTCGCATGATTTGAATGCTTTGACTTTTCACAGTGGCTTAATTATGATTAAGAACTGCCCTTTGCAACAATGTGCATATCAATAACTCGTTTTCCTACATGAGGAGAGAGCTCTTTGGGTTGCTTGGCTGGACAGTGATCAAGGGCGTTGTTCTTAAGCACTGATTTCCCTTCATGGCATATTATTATTCATGGAAATAATGCTTCCCACTCCCCTAATGGTGACATCATGAAATTAGTGAAGACAAGCCCCCTTTCTCAGCAGGACAGGCGCCAGCATCGGATGGAGACATGACTGACTGGTCCCAAGGCAGATGCTTTCTGGTCTCTGGCTGCTCCTGGAGGGGGCTGGTAGGAGCTCTCACCAACAAGCTCAAGTTGTACACGACTAATCTTAACAGCTTATTTTAATAATACACTTATCTGTTCTCTTTCTGTGAACTTGCTTTCTCTATCTTTTTGAGAGTGAATTTGTGGGGAAAAAATGCCCCACAAAGTAAGGATATGTGGCTGACCTGCAGTGTGTTTGACCTTATAGTGATGGAGAATTTTAATTCCCAGTTCTTTCAGGGAAGCCACCCAGATAAAGTAGATTTACTAAACCATTACTGCCTCACACAGAAATTACAGTTGGATTTGATAACAGAGGTTAAACTGGATTTGGTCAGAGTAAGGAAAGGGTTGGGTTGGATCTACAGCATTAATGAAGTAAAGATGATGATTGGAGAAGAGGTGAAAATAAGTCCAAGTGTTTAAGAGAGATTAATCTCTAAAGAAATAGCCCAGAGCATCCAAGATGCACTTTCTGGCAGGGCTGGGGAAATTCAAGAAGGCTGAAATGAGGAATGATCACAAGAAAGATCATTCAAAATGCTCCACTGTAGAAGAAAAGAAGAGAGCATAAACCTCCAGCCCAGTTAAGAGTCACATCACTTCTGTCTGTGCTTGTCTCTTCAGTTAGAGAGGAGCTGAAGGCAATTATGCTACTAATTTTTGTGGCTCCACTGTGAGCCTAAAGTTAGGCAGGGCAAATACAGGCTTTGGAACTATATTCAGATTACATATTTCCAAAGTCTGTTAATAACATATTAATCTGTTAATGATGTATTCAGACTGCTAAGCTATTTCATGTCTTTCTTTCTCTTGACTGCATAGCAAATGTTCTGAAAGGCAAAGCTAAGTCTGCTCAGGGCCAGGCCAAAAGACAAGTGCCTGGGGCAGATAGGAGGCAGTCTGGATATGGAGGTCAGAAGGAATGGATTATAAGAATTTCTGTAGCTTTGCAGTGTCTTGAGGAGTCAGTCCCTCTGTTTTGGTGAGGAAATGTGTGTGCTTCTCCATCTCTCTGGTTTCCACTGACTTAAGAAGACAAGACTGATTTCAGCTTCCGTGGAATCATAGAACCCCCAAGGCTGGAAATAACCTCTGACACCATCCAGGTCCACTTTCAAACCAACACCACCATCATTTTCACCATTAAATCACATCCTAAAGTGCCACATCTACAATTTTTTCACAGAATCACACAATAGTCTGAGTTGTAAGGGACCCACAAGGTTCATCGAGTTCAACTCTAAGGTGAATATATTCCCATTGGGGAATTGCACCCATACCTTGGTGTTATCAGCACAATGCTCTGACCAACCAAGCCAATCTCAGGGCCTATGCTTCTAGGGATAATGATTTCACCACTGCCCTAGGCAGCCCTTTTCAATGCTTTCCAACCCTTTGTATGAAGAATTTTTTTCTAATATTTAATCTAAGCCTCCCCTGGTGCAGCTTGAGACCATTTCCTCTCAACTTGTTACTGGGGAGAGGAGACTCACCCTCATTTCAGGGAGTTGTAGAGAGCAATGAAGTCTCCCCTCAGCTTCTTTTTCTCCAGGCTGAGCTCCCCCAGCTCTCAATGCTATCCCCAAGTCCTGTCTGATGCCACGCACCAGATACTCCTGATCGCTCTCACTGAGCACTGTGCCTTTTACAAGACGGGTTTTTCTCCCCCCCAATTTTGCTCACAAGGTGCTGCCTTGAGACACAGATGGATTATTGCACTTATGCTGAGCATGTAGCTGTGTGTGCACCATTTGTAAGGATCAGAGCTTTGTAGCTCCTTGGGAAGGAGGTGTCCTGGTGTGAAAGGTCTTGAGCAGCTGTACAGGGATATCTGACTTTACACTTTAAACCCCAATCCACTTGCACCATTGTTTTCTTTGCATCTGCTGCCTGAGATCCTCAGATGTCCCTTGCCATGGGTGCTGAGGCAGTGTCTTAGAGCCTGTAGTTCACCCCAAGGACAAATTCTAGTTTGGAGCAGCCTCTCAGGGGTGCAGAGCTCTGAGCAGCCAGTTGTCTCAGCAAACATTTTCATAGCTCCAGTCCCCAAGGGGCTATCTCTGTGCCTTTGACCTTGAGCATCTGGCTATATGTAAATATAGATATATATTTATATACATACATACACACACACACACACACACACTCTGGACAGTTTGCTCTGTGCTGCTTGCAGTGCAGCTCCATTAAAGCTCTATATTTTAAATGCTTCCCAAGAGCCATGGTTTAAATTGAGTGGAGTTGACTACTTCCATGAAAAGTCATCTTCTCGTGAATCCAATCCATATCCTGGCAAGTGTCTGCCAAAAACATTATTCCCACCTTCTCTTCTCATGAATAATGAATATAAAATGCCTCAGGAATGGTGCCTAAAAAATTCATGGTTCCTGACCACATTATAGTGCTGGAACCTAGCAGTGTAAAAGATGCCTTGTGACTCCTACAGAGATGATGCCCTATTCAGGAAATTAATCTACAGGAGAAGCCTAAGCACACAGGCAAGATTCAGATATATTATCCTGCAAGGGCTATTCACATGTCTGGAAAGAATGCTGTAGCTGTTCTCATTTACAGTATTTAGTGTGCTTGACAAACATTTGCAATTCAGAGTATATAAGTATATAAGTATATGTATAGACATGCATGGAAATATATACACATTCATCTGTAGGATCAGGATCACAGAATCACAAAATGGTTTGAGTTGCAAGGTACTTTAAAGACCATTCCATTCCCCCCCACTGCCATGAGCAGGGAAACCTTCCACCATCCCAGGTTGCTCCAAGCCCCGTCCAGCCTGGCCTTGCACACTTCCAGGGATGGGGCAGCCACAGCTTCTCTGAGCAACCTGTTCCAGGGCCTCACCACCCTCACATGGAAGAATTTCTTCCTAATATCTCATCTAACCCTCTGTCACCTGAAAGCCATTCCCCCTTTTTTCCCATGCCATGGCAGAAAGTCCCTCTCTAGCCCTCTTGGAGCCTCTTTAGGCACTGGAAGGGGCTCTAAGATCTCCCCTCAACCCTTTGTTCTCCAGCCTGAATAATGCCAAATCTCAGTCTTCCCCCAGAGCAGAGGTGCTCCAGCCCTCACAGCATTTTCATGGCTTCCTCTGTATGTCCTGCATACTTTGGGGGCCCCAGAGCTGGATGCAGAACTCCATGTGGAATCTCACCAGAGACAAGTAGAGGGACAGGATCCCTTTCCTTGACCTGTTGCTTTTGACACAGCCCAGGAGAGGATGAACTTTTTGGGTTGCCAGTGCACATTCCAGTTCATATTGAGCTTCTCAACCACCACCACCACCACCAAGTCCTTCTTGGCAGGGCTGGTTTCAATCCATTCTCTGCCCAGCCTGTATTGTGAGGTAAGAGACTTCAAACTACATTTCTGTTAATCACAATCTCATTAAGTAATAGGATAGTAGCCCAGTGGTTGGACTAAGAATGCTATTAAGAAAATTAGCATTTTCTTAATAAAAAATGACCCATGATTGACTAGATTTAGCATTTGTAAATATTTCTCTACAAAAAAAACTGAAGGACTGGAAAAAACACTTCACCGTCTCATTCTGACTCTGCTGGGAACCTGGGAGAAATGCTTGGCTTTTTTTTTGTTTTCAAATACAAAGAAGCAAACCAGTGAGTAAGAGCTCTGTAACAGAGATTTATGGTTAATTCTCAGAAACTCCACAGGGGATTGGGAGCTGGGAAACTATCATTTGTTCTTGCTGTCCAGTTTTCAATCTCTGAACTGGAGATAATTGTCTTTGTTTCTGTAGGGAGCTGAATTGACATTCCTGTCCTGGCATGCTCTGATTTTTAAACCTTCAAAAAGTATTCAGCTTTCAGAAAAGGTCAGTCTTTCCCTTATTTATTATCTACAATAACCTGCTAAGGGAGTCTGGGGGTAAATGACTCATTATTACGGTAGCACTTAGGAATCTTCTCCGAGTCTACAACCTGTTGGGGAAGGCCCTGCATCAATGTGTAATAGGAGACAGGGGCTGCTCCAAGGAGTCTTGCAGGCTAAACAAATCGAAGAGAGGAAGGAAGTCTGCAATTTGTTTTTCTCATTTACCAGGAGAACAGAAGCACAGAGGTATGGGATGAATTGTTAGGGATCATACAGGCAGGTTGTAGGAGAGCCAGAACCTGAACTAACATCTCCTGCCTCCTAATATTGTGTTTGTCCCACAAGATCTCCTTTCTTTTCTGCTGATGGAGCCTGCATTTCCATTAATTATACAATTTTTCAGTGTGGTGGAGACCTGTCAAAGAGCAGGAGGGAAAAAACTTCTAAACAGAAAAACATGAAGGGAAGCCTGCCCTGCCCACCTTGCATTAGTCACTACCATTAATCCCTCCTTGCTGAGTGAAGGGAAGAGTTTCCAGACCCCTACAGAGCTTATCAGGGAAGGACTCACCTTATCTGAGAGGCACTTTTTGCAGCTTGCTGAGCAGTGTGTCCACACAGCAACGTGTCAGAGCCAATGCAGCAAGTGGGGAGAGTGTGAACACATCCACTTATCAAGTGAATACACACTCCTCTGTGTGAGTGTGACTTCAGGAGGTGTCAGTCCCAGGGGCAGCTGTCTCCACTGGCAGGGATTTCTAAAAATCCAGCTTGTTGCATCTCTGACTTTTCTAACCATTGCAATGTGGCCAGAGTGATATCAGAGCTCCAAAAGGCCAAATCAATGCCTGGCTTCCTTCCCAAATCTTATTAAGCTGACTAGAGCTGTTTGCATGTCATTTTCTAGAGAAGTGATTTGAATTTGTGATTAGTCAAAATAAATTATTCTTTTTCTCTCTCTCTTTTTTTTTTTTTTTTTTTTCTAATAAAGTCTAATAAAGCAGGGACTGTAGTTGTGAATAATTTAGCTGGTGGGTTTTGCACTCATTCTTGAATAACTTGCTTTGAGGAAATCCTGCCAGAAGTCAGTGGAACTGGACTCACACACTGGTGAGGAACCCAGCCCACATTTCTGTCTTTGGATTGCTAGATCAGTTCATTTAGAAACAAGTAGGGAAAAAGCTGTTTTGTTCAAATTAGCCAATTCCTTCCATCAATGCCTAGAGCAGATACTGTTCCGGCAAAAGGTAATATTTCAAAATTTTAGGGATTTTTTTTTTCTCTTTTTAAATTCCAACTTTCATTTATTTATCTTCTAAATTTGATTTCCGGCTAAGCTGGACATAACTCAGAGAGTATTTTGAAATTCTAATAAATTTCTGCTTGCAGTGCTCCTGAAACATGATGGTTCTGAACAAAAATGGCATTTTTTGACACACACGGAGATTTTCCTCGTCCCAACAAGTGCTAAGAGAAGAAACCACTTGAAGCCCTGCTACTACAACAGTCACCATCCTGCTGGCACACAGCTCCCAAAGTCATGATCTGGTCCAGCTAGGTCCAGATGAGGACAACCGGCATTTGGGATGTTTCCCCACCCTTAGAGACTGTCCCCCATGCTTGGGCTCTGAGTCACAGCCTTTCAGCAAGGAACCAGCATGCTTGGAGAGCTCTGGCTCTGGACAGGCTTCCCTGAACTTCCAGGCTCCCTGCTGTGGACCTGGGAGCTGAGCCCAGATTATATCTACTCTTCCAGGCTCTTGGCTCCAGGAGAAACTGTCTGGAAATTTTGGCATCACTCCCCGCTCTACAGCTACAGACTCTGTAAAGCTGAAGGTCTTGGCTTTGGGGAAATCTTCCTGGTGGGTCTGTCCAGGGGCTGTCCTACCTGGAAAGCTTTCTAGGAGTATTTGATCTTGGTGGGTCTATGTGGGGGCTGGCCCTCTTGGAAAGCTCTCTGGATGAATTTGAATAGATCTTTAGTGCCAGAAGAGCCAGTGCATGACATCTTGGGCAGTCTCTTGTAGGGTAGAGCTCTGTCTGTGGCTCATGTCTGTGGCATGGTGCAGATGAGAGCCTGCTGGCCAGGGATTTGTTCTGGGAGGTGGGATGAGTGGGTCTGAAGCTCTGAAGACGGAGATTGTAGGTGGATCCAAATATCCCATTCCATAGGTGGGAAACATCACGCTACCAACTGCACGCTGCACCCCACTCTCGTTATGAACCAGGGGAAAGGCAAATTTCTGCAGATCCAGAAACACACTTGGGGTGGGTGGACCTTGGCCCACCAAGCTGCCCTATTACCACCCCCCCCCCATTCCCAGCTGGATAGGGGAGAGAAAATAAAATTAAAAATGACTTGTATGTTGAGATAAGGCAGTTTACTGAAGCAAAGGCAAAATTTTGAGCCTGCACAAGCAAAGGGAAAACCCAAAAATTCTATTCTCTACTTTCCATCGGTGGGCAAAGTTCAGACACTTCCTGGGAAGCGGGGCTTCAGCACATGGACCAGTTGCTCTGGAAGGCAAACATTGTAAAAATGAATGTCCCCCCTTCCTCCTTTTCTTAGCTTTTATATCTGAGCTGATATCCTATGGTATGGAATATCCCTTTGGATAATTTGGGTCTGCTGGCCTGGTTGTGCTCCCCCAGGATCTTGCCCACTCCCAGTCTCTTGATGGGAAGAATCCTGGAGAAGCAGAGCTGATGCTGTGCCAGCCCTGCCCAGCAGTAGCCAAACTCCAGTGTGTTCTCAGTACCCTTCCAGCTCCCAGTGCAAAGCCCAGCACTGTGAGGGCTGCTGTGGGAAAATGAACTGCAGCTCAGCCAGACCCAAAACAACACTGTAAAGATTTCGTCCTAATTCCCTATGGACTGCATGAAGTCTCTGCTTCTTTCTCATCAAACAGACTCACTAATTTCATCCAAAAAATCCTGGAAACTTCAAGACTGTGTCTAGTGGTGTAAATTTTCATTACCCTTTTTTGTTATGAGGTAGAAAACCATCATCAAACTAACAAGGTAATAACTGATCTTTCATTCCACTGTCTCATAAAACTATTTCCAGCCACAAAAGAAAAAACTGGGGCAGCAATGATAAGTCCTTTCCTTCTCTCCAAGTTCTCTTCAAGTTGTGAGGATTGATGCCTAATCAGGGTAAGGTATTGACTGAAGTATTATTTACCATAAGAAATGACTCATTTTCTCTTTACTTTTTAGAACAGTCTAGGAAACTAAATGCAAGGCAACTTGATTTAAATCCAGGTAAAGACTCCTAGCTCCCAAAAAAGTAAGAAAACATGCTTGCTTCACAATGGTATGGCTTTGCCTCCAAATTAGAAAAAGGAGTATTTTGGAAATGTGGAGGCCAATGTTAAGGAAGAGCAAGGTGGGGGAGGATCTCCTGGTATTCTCAAAGCAGCAAATGGAGAAGAGCATTGGATCTCTGCTGTCAGGGGATATATTAACAGTGCATTTAGAGGTAGTTTCAGACAGTACATTGATGACTTTGGGGGTGATTTTGGAGCTCTGTAATATTATCCTGTTTCCAGACACTTGCCTTGATTTGTTTTGCATATCTCTGAGCATGAGGAAAGTTTCAGGAAGAGGGAGTGTCATGTATTTAGCTGAGAGAAGCCTGGTGCGTCTAGGTTTTGCAAGCTTCCTGAAAAAATCTTCTCAGAAAAAAAAATATCAATTCCCAGCCCCTGTGTAGCAAAGCCATGGGACTGTTGAAAAGCTGGTGGATGACTTTGTTTCAAAATTTCCAAGATGAGAAGACCCTCTCAGCACCTCTGAGGGCTGATGAATGGCAGTCTAGTCCCACTTGCTGAGGAGCCAACATGGAAAATCCACAGGGGGGATGTGAGTGATGGAGTTTGTAGTTTGATGCTGTTTGAATCACAGTCTGATGAGAAAGAGAGAAGGAACAGCCAATACAAACTGTCCTCATCCTGTTCTCCCAGCAGTCTAAAGCCTTGCTTGGAGGTGAGCACACTGGAAATACTATTATTACTCAACTCCTGCTACTGTGAGACCGCCAGCGACTTGTGCCGAATGAGCCAACTTAAATGACAATAAAGTAAAACCCTTGGCAGCTGGGAGTGTTTGCTTCCCTGTGTCTGCAAAGGGAGCTCTGGCCTGTGCTCCGCACTCATGCTGTTTTGGAAACTTGAAGTTGTCCATAAGGCATTGCCTGTGCAGAGGACCTATCGCCAAGCAGCAGGAGATGTTGTCCTTAGCTGTGAAAAATGATTGCCAGCGGTGATTTTGGGGAAGAAAGAGCGGCTTTCAGATCTACCCCATCTTGCAAGCTGTGGAGTGTGGCCGAGCTGCAAGAGCCCGTGGTCCTGCAAACACGATGGTGCCACTGAGATGGGCCAGGGCCTGAGTGCATCCACGGAGCCGTGTGGGTGGTAGAATTTGGCTTGGTGCTCGTTCTGTCACATGGCATTCCTGATATTACAGGGCCAGCTCCCACGGAGCTGCACTGCACCGGCCAAGCTGGAGCTCTCTAATTACAGGGAGCTTTCCATATGGTCTGGGCTGCTCCTCGTCTGGCTGATCCTGCTCAACACAGCCCTCCTCATGCCACTGTGCTTCCCACACCTGGCCTGAGGAGGTGATGGACAGCTTCCTGTGGATGCTTATTGTTTTTCTGAATTAATCTGGGAAGGTCTGATCCAGTTTTCAGACAAATATGGAGAGTCTTTCCATTGATTTCAGTGGCTTCTGGAATGGTCCCTTATTGCATAAACTCAGATCTCCACTATTTCACACTTCATTTCCTTCTATACCCTTGGGTGAAGATCATCAACTCCTGTTGATTTACTGCCCTTAACTTCTCAGGTTTCCCGTTTTTTGTGGGCTTTTTTGGGTTGTTTTTTTTTTTTTTTTTTTTTTTTTTTTTTTTTGTTGTTGTTTTTTTTTTTAACTTGGAGTTTCTTTCAAGACCACATTCAGATTTCTCCATAAAAATTCCCTGAGAGGAGGAATTTCCCTATTATTTTTAATGGTTGAAGAATAATGCACCAAAAGGAACAGAAAAAAAGGCCTTTGACTTCTCTGCGTCTCTGCTAGTGTCTCTAACTCACACTAGCCTCACTTTGCTCAGCTTTGTCTCCTGTTTTTTTTTAATTTTATTAAGCTCTATCTGGAAATGCCACACTTCTGTTGTGCATAAATATAGGGGTGCTTAAACCCAGATCCTGGTTATAGCAGTACCTGCTGAATTTTGCTTCACAAATTTAAAACCATGCATTCTTGATCACTGTCTGGGCACTGGAAGACACATTTAGCTGGCTTTAATATAAATTCTTATATAACCTATTCTTTCTCCATGCCCGGTATCCCAGATTCACAGCTCGGATTAATTTTAAGTTCCAATGGAATTCTTTCTGCTGATTTAGAGGCAGATATTTTTCTCCCATGCTGTGATTCTTACATTGAAAAGCTAATAGGAAATGGCATTTTCTTAGCCTGAATTCCTCCCCCTGTACGTATTCAGAGCCACTGGCTTCCAGTCATCCAAGGCTTGCAGAACAAGCACATTTAAGACAGACTCAGCTGACTCTCACTCCCTGTGCAGTCAATAAAATTATTCATTTTCCCTTCACTTGTTTCTAATCAAATCCACTGGAGTTTAATGAGTTGGACACATCCCTGAATGTTTCATTCCATGGCTTTAAGGTACATAGAAAATAAGGGTATCATTTATTCTATAGGATCACTTTTGAAAATAATGCTACAGGAAAGGAGCCAACTCCTTGCATGTCAGATCCAAAACTGCATCTTCAGGGATGGAAAAGAAAAAAATCATTGTGCATAGTGTGTGTATGTGATAGGAGCCTGCAGCTGAATGACCAGGTAATCCTGTGACCCTTTGCTGCTTGGTGGTTTTTTCAGTTCACAATCAAGTTTAGATTGGCTATTAGGAAGAAATTCTTTTTTATGTGGGTACTGAAACACTGAAACAGACTGTCCAGACAAGCTGTGGATGCTCCATCCCTGGAAGTGTTCAAGGCCAGACAGAGAAGGATGACACTGTCCTCTGGGGATGGTATGGATCACTGCCTCTTCAGAGGTGATGTGGAATGGACACAGCTTTTACATATATCAAATTTTACTGTGAATCTATTAAATTATCAATGAATTTGTCGATCTTCCCTGAGCAGTGAGGCACAGGTCCCAGCAGCCCAGCTCAGACCCACACCTTGTGGTTATACCTCCCTGCAGTTTTGGCTTCTGGTATCAGCTGTGCCACTGGAATAGAGCACAGAGACACAAAAGATGAAGGAAAGAGAAATCCTCATCCTCCTTTCCTGTATTTCTAGGTCTTGGTGTCACCATCACCTAAATTTGGGCCCTGAGAACAGGTCAAAGGGAGAGAAGATTGTTTCCTTTTCTCTCCCCATCATTCCTGGACCTTGATATCAGCTGAGGGATAGCAGCCAAGAAATAATTAGCAGCAGCTTCCCACACCCCTCTCAGCTGTAATGCACCTGTGCTTTAAATTAAAAATGAGAAGCAAGTCAACTTTCCCAAGGGCTCAAGGGTTTCACAACATAGGCAGGGACTATTGCAGTGTGGATTTAGGACTTCCACAGTCTGATCAGTACCCAGATCTGAATTTGGATCCAGGCAAGACATGTAGTTTAAGCATATAAAAAAATCTCTATTGAGATGCCACCAAGGATGTCCTAATGTTTTTTCCCATGGGCTCCTGAGCTTCCTAAAGTTTACTCAACTACTGAAGGAATTCTGCTGGTGGCACCCTGTTAAACTCTGTAGAGATTCTAGTGGGGATACATGATCACTCAAATATCAACAATTACTTTCACTATGGAAGTTCCTGAGGAGACAGCTCACATCCCAAGATGCCACCCAAGCCAGCCACTCTTCTACACCACCTCCACAGTGCATCCACAGACATGGGAAATGTTTGTGTTGGTCATAGAATCACAGAATAGCCTGACTTGGATAGGATTCACAAGGGTCATCAAGTCCAACTCCTGGCTCTGCACAGGACAGCCCCAAGAATCCCACCCTGTGCCTGAGAGCATTGTCCAAGCAGTTTTTGAACCCTGGCAGGTTTGGGGCCATGACCACCATTCTGGGGAGCCTGTTCAGTGCCCAATCACCCTCCAGCTAAAGAATCTTTTCCTAATTTCCAACCTACACCTTCCCTGACACAGCTTCATGTCCTTCTCTCAGGTCCTATCTCCATAAATCTGGGGAAAACCAGTCAGGACCTAAGGGTGGAAATCTGTGCTAAGTCAACAGATAACGCTCAAATCTAGCACATAAATCCCAGCAAGTCTTTCCCTTGATTTCTTGCTTTCATGCAAATCTTGATCAGCTCCTGGGGAAACCTCACTGGGATCTGGATGTCGAGACTGATGTGCCTCTTGGTGAGGGCCTGTCCACACCTCTGATGCTGAGGAAGCTTTGCTCTGGATGCCCACTTTGAAGTTGAGCTATGCTTTCATTCGAAACAGAGCAGGGTGGCTCAGCTGCGGAGCAGAAGGAATTGCTGCTCCATGGCTGGTGGACAAGCTCAGGGAGACGTGTTAACAGCTGCTAATGTGCTGCAGCTCTGATTTCAATTTTGAAGCATTGTGTTTTCTTAAAAAAAAAACCTTTTTTTTTCTAAAAAATCAGACATTAACAGTTAATAACAAGGGAATGTTTCACCGGTTTCGCTTTTGACATAATGGAGCAGGAGGCTTGGTGAACCAGGAAAGGCTCCATAATACAACATCCTGGTGCTGACACGGAGCAGAGAGCAGATGAAAAAGCCCCTACTCTGCCTTTAATTTATAGCACATTTTATTACGTGACACAGATTTAATAAGTGAAAATATAAACATCAGGGTAACAATTACAGAGGAAGCAAAACTTGGAACTCACATCAACATATGAGGCCCCAAGATTGCATCCAGAACCTCTTATTTCTTCTGGCACTCTCCTCTCTGGGTCTCAACTGCATTCTCCCCACCAGAGCCATGAGGTTGTATGGTGGAGGAAAGCACTGTGATTGCTTCATTGTGTTTCTGTTGGGAGAGGCAACATGTGCAGAGGAATATCTGGAGACACTCACTTGTATGGTGAAGGGTTGGAGTAAATTAGACTTCAGTACCAATCAAAAAGGTATTGAAACAGGTGATTTGATTCTCAATTAACTTCAATAGGATAATGGAAGAATGAGCGCAGGCACACATTAAATATGTTGCCTGGATAGTGAGCAGCAATTGAAATGCCACAGATGAGCAATGTGCCTGCACCCATCAGGAAAAAATCTCAGCATTAAGCAGGAAAATAGTGCATAGGAGATGACCTTGCATCTGTATTTGTATTAGAGGGGCTGTTGCTGCCTTGCAGATTTGGTGAGCTTCAAGGAAGTCACAGAGTAAATAGATTCAGAAAAAATTTATATGTCATTCAGGATCTGAAAAATGGATCTGATAGTGAAGCTGCTTATTTTGTCTATGGGTAAACTAGGGAGAGATTTAAACTGTGTCTGCATGGTGGGGCTGGCCTGTCTCACCCTGGGCTTTTGCCAGGTGTGCTCTGTTAGACCCCCGTGCCTGTAGCCAGCATTGGGGAGCCCTCTGAGATTCACTCAGAAGGTTCAGCCTGTTGCCCTGAGCTCCAACGTGTGACATGGGCAATGGCTTCTGGGCTCACAGTCAGCCTGGGAAGTGACTCTCCACTGCTTTGCCACTTTCAGCTGCCCTTTCCCAGCTGAGATTCCTGATGGGGAACGGTGCTGTTGGCTGAGGCTGGGTTACAATCACACACTCCTCCCTATGGGCCAGAGTAGGGTGGGAAAGGCTTTCATGTAGGGAAGCCCCAGGAACTCTCCTGTTTCTCATCTGAAACTAGAGCCTGACTCTGCAGTTTCTGCCTCTGGACAGTTTTGGGATATTTCTGTCAGCTGGTCTGGCTGCAGACTCTGGTCTCACACAAAGATAGCATCTGCTGATGATTGCTGTGTCCCTGTGAGACAATGCCACCTGCCTCTCAGCTGACATTTGTGGATTCTTAGGATAACAGGCCAGATCAAATGTTTTCTCAAATGAAATTTAGGAGCCCCAACCATGGTCTGTAGGTACCACTCAGGACAAGCACATCACATCACAAAGTATCTTCTAAATTTATGGAAAGCTAGAATGTCTTGAATTGGGACTTGAAAGTGTTTTATGCAAAAACTTGGCACATCTTGTAGGGGTGAGACTTACCCCTTAGGTCTGTATGCCCAAGGCTGTGATGGCTCATGCAGGACTGGATGCTTGGGTGGTTTCCCAGAAAGTGTTTTCCGGTCCCCATACAAAATGGACAAATCACTGCATGAAATTCTATGGTCTGTGGTGTCCAGCAATCTAAATAGATGGTCCAAATGGCTCGTTCCCTCTAGTCTTCAAAACTGTCACGAGTCTAAAAATAAAAAGCCTTGAATTTCCCCCTTTCCATTCTGCAGTGAATGCTTGGAAGGGAGAAGGAGACTGGATCTGATTTGGATCCAAGGGACAGGTTAGAAACAAAATAATAAGAAGCATTAAAGTGAAAATGAAGAGTAGTCAGATCACTGAATTTTAAAAGAAAAACAAACACACAATAAAGCAATACCTCCATTCCTTGGCCCAGCTCCTACTCCAAACCACCTATCACATCTCATTAGAACAATGTTGAGCTCTTTGGAAAAGAGGTGCCTGCCTAGGATCCACTTTCAAAGAAAACTGCTGGGAGTTTACTTAGAGATGAAGAAAAAAAAATTAGAGCTTTTATAAGAACCAGAGAGAGTAGAATTCCTCACTCCAAAGCAATTGTTATATTTTAAATATTCTATTAAAGAATCCATTTTCTTCCCTTTCCTTAAATGGCTGGGGATAGGTTTCAATGTACATCTTGAATTGGACTTTGCAGCGTTAGGATTTCCAGTGGCATTTGGTTTTGATAAACCTCTTTTTTTCTTTTTTTTTCTTTTTTTTTTTTTTTTTTTTTTTTTTTTTTTTTTTTTTGCCTTGAAGCAGTTTGTTCTGTTGGCAAGAATACAAAGACTGGCAATTGTAACTCACTTCTTGTTGCCAGCAGTAAGGAAAGCTTGAGGTCCTCTTTTTCAGCTGTAGCACGTTTGTATGTTTGGAACTAGAGCAGTGAATAGAGGGGGAAAGGAGGAGGGAGAAGGAGGGGGTAAAAAAAAAAGGACCCTAAATCTGTTCTTTTCTCTACTGTAAATTACAACCCTGCTTTTTTAATTTCCTTCCCCAGCACAATGTTATTCATTCACCTCCAAAATAAACAGGGGACTTAGAGAGCGAACAGTTTGGGAGAACAAACTGTCCTCTTTTCACAGTCTTTACCTGTCAAGAGCCTGATTAAACACATATATGCTGATGCAAGTATGGCAAGTATGGTGGGAAGCTTCTGCAAATCAAGGGTGGACACAAGGCTAATCCTGAAGCTCTGAGGTCTTCAGAGAACTGATGGGTTCTTGTTTAGCTGAGCTACTGAATGAGGCTAATTTTTTTTTTTCTGTAAAGGCTCTGATTTTCAAACACAAAACCTTTGAGACCAGCTTGGAAGAGACTGTGAAGAAAGACTTCCCAGTTGCTAAGCCCTTTGAAATCCCTGATTTGGCATGATAGACATTTTCCTTCATGAAAGGTGAATTGGGAGTTAGTAGTCCTTTACTAAACCCCAGTCCATTCTAATTCAATAACTGTGTGTTTACTGTTTCTGTTTGGCACAACAGGCCAGTCCTCTCCAACACAACTTCATGGATCTTCCAGAGTGGCCCTGAGGAGGGATATGATTATATGTTTCCTGATGAGGAAGTCAGATGTTCCTGCTTCATAATTTTTATTTCCTCAGTAGATTTCCAGCATTTCCTTTAAGGAGTCTCTGTGGTCTGGACTAAAGCTAAAAGCTTTAGTAAAGGTAAAGCAGGACTCATTTCCCACAGCTCTTTTCCCATCAATTCCCGGGCCCATCTCCCACCCATCCAATGCTCTCTCACCCACCTACTGACTTCTAGAGCACCTACAGGGGTAAAATTCATTGCACAGTTGCTAATGACAATTAGCCACCAGACTTACAGAGCAGGCTGAGGTGGGGTTTGTCAGCTTCATTTATGACTCCACTGCTGAACAATTTATTAACCTTTTTGATGATCTTGACATGAAAATACGTTGCAGAGCTGGGCTACTGGAGCTCTCCCTAAGCCTGTTACTCCAGCAGCAACCTCACTCCTGGTGGTGGCAGGTTTGGGAGAGACCCACAGGAGGAAAGAGAGACCTGGCAGCCAGAGCTCTCAGTGTCAGAGAAAGATGCCCAGACAAATACCCTTTCAGCTGAAGGAGAAAAAAAAAATAGAGGGGAAAACAACCTAGTTTTTGTCCATTTACTGTGTACACTGGGCACACCCAACATTTTGAGGTAATTTTCTGGAGTTTTCTTTCTTCCTTGCATGTAAGTGACTGGAAAGGTCCTGGAAAAACTTTTAGATGTTTCCTGTTTATATAAGTGTGCTGTTGCTGTTATTGTTGTGTGTTTCTCTTTTGTGTCTATGTTTATGTATAAATAATGATGGAATACAAAATAATGGTTTGTAGAAAAACCATTGGGAAGTTTCTCTGCATACAATTCCATAAAGTAAGAACCAGAGGAGTTTGCTTGGTCCATTTCACAGGCAACAAAGTCAAAATGCAAAGAAATACTTCTGTTTACAGCATATAATCACCCTAAGGAATTCCCTGCCACAGGAAATTATTGAGGTAGAGTTGAAGAAGGTCAGAGAGATATTGTTAAAGACTTGAATGTTCATGCGAAGAAGCAACACACATTACACACTTTTTCTCACTGGCCAAGAAGATTGGTCAAATATTATGGGAATTCAAAATATATGGCCACCATGAAAAACCTTTCGTGTAGAAAGGTGACAATTTTCACTCTATGGTTTACTATGCAGCATTTAAAAATGAACTGGCAGCCGAATCAATGTGCATTAATATCTGGAAACGCACATTTTAAAGATCAACAAGTTCCAGAGTGATACAATGGTACTTTAGCATTATGCCAATGTGTCTAAGAATTTGTAGTATCTTTTCAGAGATTTAGCCTTAACCTTTCTCTCTTGTTTTAGTATATTGTTACAAACAATAGTAGTTGGCCCTCCTTTCTTTCTCCTTCGTTGTGGAATACCATCTTAACCTGTTCAAGGTCACCATGTAGGTGTGTTATCACAGCCACTCATTCTGTACTTGAAAACTGCAAAAACTTTGGAGGCAGGCCTGTAGCTGGGGTTTTCAAGGGTCATCTTGAGCGTTGCAGTTTGTTGGAGGCCAAATCCAACCCATTTCCCAGGCACCCAAACTCAGAGCACTGAGCACACTTTCCTTGAAAATTGCCTCCTCTGCTTTATCTCCAGCACAGCCCCTGGAAGTGATGCACTAAAAAGGAACTCATCACTTCAGGAGAGTCCTATTTCCTCAGGTAAGGTTTTCCACAGAAGTGATTTGCTTTGATTTTTATTAGCCCTCAGGGCAATATGGAGAATGCAGGGTGGGTATACCCCACCACAGACCGCACAGCCTGGTATCCCAAGGGTACCAACCATCCAAAAGGCACCTGGGAGTGCAATCATCTCTTCATTGCACTGCTGGAACTCACCCTGCCTGCTCTTGGTTGGGGCCAATGACTGTCCAAATAGTGTCCCTCCATGGCCTGGATTAAGGACCTTGCAGGCACCATGTCCAACAGACATGATACATCCAGCATCCCTTTGAGAAGATTGAGAGGTCATGCTACAGACAGGCCAACATCTGTCAGCTTGGCCAGGGTTTAGATTAGACAGGATATTGGGAAGAAATTCTTCTCTGTGAAGGTGGTGAGGCCCTGGCACAGGTTGTCCAGAGAAGTTGTGGCTGCCCCAACACTGGAAGTGTCCAAGGACAGATTGGATGGGGCTTGGATCAGCTTGGGATAGTAGAGGGTGTCTCTGCCTGTGGCAGGGAAGTGGAACAAGAGGATCCTTAAGATTTCTTCTAAGCCAAACCATTCTATGCTTCCATGATTCTCTTCTCATCCATCATTTAATAGCAAAAATGGGGCACAGTGGGCTCAAGGATTGGATGCAACATCTCATGTCCTTCAACCATGTGCCCAGGTTGCTTTTCTGGTACAAATTTGCCATGAGAGGGGAAATGAGAGGTTTGGGATGTTGCTCTGGTGAGGGGTGTTGTGCAGGTAAAGAGTTCAGAGAGGACTCAGGCACCCTTTCAAGTCTTGCAGCACAGAGACAGTGACAAACATCTCACCTTATTCACACCTCTCAAGGGAAGGCAGCAGCTCTTTTTATGGCCAGATGGAACAGAACTTAAGACAAATTAAGTAAACAAAGTTGTCTTTCAGACAAGGACTTTTAAATGTTGCCAAGGTAGGAGAATGACTTTTTCAAAAGTGTCAATTAAGTCTGGACAAGATATTTTGAAGTAAAAATTAACTTTCCTTGTCTTTTCTTCATCTCAGTACTGATCTGCTGTCATTTTTATGTTTTTCATTCTGGTCAGCAATGCCAGTAGAAGGCTGAAGAACAAATAGTTTAATTTTACCAGCTCTTTCCTCATAAATTAGGAAAAAAGAAAAAAAAAAGAGGAAGATATAATACCTCCATAACTGGGAGATCTATGGTCAACAACTCTGCCCAGTGCCTGTCCCTAAGAATTCCTATGAATCACTTGAAAGAAATACTGAAGTTACACTGGGGCAGAAGGTGTCTAAGCACCATTATGAACCTGCTGCCACCCATTACCTCCCTTCCTAGGCAACCTCACCCTCATCAGGGTTAAACATTCTGGTGGTTGTGAGTAACTTGTTTGAATACTGAATGTTTGATCTCACTGCTGCTCCCACCAGGGGCAGCACAAGTGGATATTTTAACAAACAAAGCCCAGCAGAGAAAGACTCGGACTGGAGTCAGTTAAATACTGCAGTGGACTGGAGCCACCAGACGTCATTCTCCATCACCACATTTCTATTGGTACTTTACATTTCAGGAATTAATTTAGGAAACCCAAACAATAATATTCTCTTTAGGGATAAATTGGCTGCAGTCCTGCATATCTTGTGGGCTGACCCAAAAGCGTGGCCTACAGCCCATATAGTGTCTCATCCTCTTGGTCTGTGTCTGAATCAACTTCCCCACATGAAAGCCTTTGCAAAGGAGACTTCACCTCTGGGTTTATAGTGGGAGATGTCCTTGGAGGATGAGAAGCAACTGCAGAAAACTGACAATGAACCAGCCAAGCAGGCCCAAGTATTGAACAGTTTAGCTGATGGCTTGCACCCATCCCACTGCCAGTGGATCAGGTTGGCTCTTCAGTCTCAGTCACTAAAGTTTCACAGGAGGACACAACGCTCCCTCTTACACCTTGTTGGCTGTGTAATAATTGTTGTGCCATGAAATGCCTCCTCAATTTTGCCAAAATCAAGATTCCCTCAGGAAGCCAGATTACAATACTAATATCATGGAATCACAGAATGGTGTGGGTTGGAAGGGACCTTAAAAATCATCTCGTTCCACCCTCCCTGCCATGTGCAGGGACACCTTCCACTATCCCAGGTTTCTCCAAGCCCTGTCCAACCTGGCTTTGGACACTTCCAGGGATCCAGGGGCAGCCACAACTTCTCTGTGAAACCTGTGCCATGGCCTCACCAGCCTCAGAGGGGAGAATTTCTTCCTCATTTCTTCTTCTTTAATCAAAACTTGTTCTCTGTCAGTTTAAAACAATTCCCTGAATGTTTCCAGTTCAGTAGTTTTTTGTGAGAGCAAAGAGCATAATGAGTTCTGTGAAAACTTCTTTCAGAAGTCAGGTCTTCTAGAATTTTGGAAAATTGTTCAAACCTCACTGAACTGATAAGAGACAAGTGTAAGACCCTGAAGGCTTTTCAGAAGTCCAAAAAGATAACATTTATAGTTCTTCCCTTGTCCACTGGTGAAGTCAGTGCTCCTCTCCATTAAAAACCTTCCATATCTCTAGGAAGCTCATATCTCTGATATGAGAGCTTCCATATCTCTTCCATATCTCTGATGAAGCTCATAAGTATAGCTCAACCAGTCTGAGTTTTTTATTTCAAACAGTGGGAGCTTTTGGTGTAGTGCAGCAATTAATTTGTCCTAAATTTACATGCTGTTAAATTTACAATTCTTTCTTTCTTGTGTCCTTATGCTAAGGATGGGGCTTCTCCAAAATAGGATGAGGGAAAGAACCACACCAGAATGACATTAGAGATTAACCAGAGTCCTGCCTCTGGAGGCTTTCAATCAATTGGGAGTGACATTTATTTGACCAAGACAAAAGTCCTGTGGCTCTGATTTCATTGTCACACAGCAGCACAGATCTGGAAAAACTAAGCAAGGGGCTGTTTAAACTCAGATTATAACAGGTCCTTTTTTCTTGTCCCTTTGGAACAATAAATTGGCTTAAAATACAAGACGATACCAAATGCTTATTACTCCTGTGGAGAATTAATGAACCATGGCATCCAAACTATCGAGTGGTCAGACCAGATGTTACTAGAAATGGTGGATGCTCTGTATTGGTTAGGGATGTTATGCATTTGTGATTAAGGCTGTGAAACTTAACCAATAAACACAGCTGAGAAATGAGCATAAACAGTCAATCCATATGAGGGAAACTGCTCACGTGAAGTAAATGTAGCAAAATGCAATTTAATGAGCCTTGTAGAGAAGACTTGCTACATCCAAGAAACTTTCCCACAAACTAATATTGGCTGAGACCAGCTGCTTATCAAAATAATCCTTGGTCTTACTGGACAGGGGTTCTATACACAGGGAGTGTAAGAGATGTCTGACAGTAATAAACTTATCACCATTGGGATATTGGCTGCAGGCAATAGGGATCTTCCCCGCTACAACTTGTAGGGCCAGGCAGCAGGGATCAACTTCAAAAAAGATCGTGGTGCAGGTCCAGCCTCCTGAGTGGCACCAGCAAGCCCAGTCACTGTTCTGTGCCTCAGTTTACCCATCATGCTAATGTGCTGCTAATACATACAGCTTCCTGGGTTTAATTAACATGCTAATGAATATCTAAACATTTCATCACATGCATTCCCTCATTGTCTTGAATGTTATTTAGCAGGTAAACAGAACAAAGCTTCTCATCACAGTGAACACCTTGGGGTCCTGGATGAAATACCTCTGAGTGTTTACAAAATTTTGGTGGAGTTCCACCAAATATTAATAGAGCCATAGAATCACAGAATGGTTTGAATTGGAAAAGACCTTAAAGATTATCTAACTCCATCCTCCTGTGATGGGCAGGGACATATTCCAGGTTGCTCCAAGACCTGTCCGGCCTGGCCTTGAACTGTTCCAGGGATGGGACATCCACAGATTCTCTGGGCAACCTGTACCTCACCATCCATACAAGGAAGAATTTCTTCCTAATATCTAACCCTGCCAATTTGAAGCTGTTTCCTCTTGTCCTGTCAGTTTGAAGCCCCTGTCCCAAATTCTTTTCCAGCTCTCTTGGAGCTCTTTTAGGCACTGGAAGGGGCTCTGAGGTCTCCCTGTAGCCTTCTCCTCTCCAGGGGAACACCCCCAGCTCTCCCAGCCTGTTTCCAGAACAGAGGTGCTCCAGCCCTGCAAGATCTTTGCGGCCTCCTCTGGACTCACTCCAACAGATCCATGTCCTTCACATTCTGGGGATCCCAGAGCTGGATTCGGTATTCCAGGCATGGTCTCAGAAGAATGCAATAGATAGGGAGAATCCTCTCCTCAACCTGCTGGCCTTTGGATGCAGCACAGATTACATGGCTACCATCTAAATTCAACACTGGGGAAAGCTGAGTCAAACATGTCCCCAGGGTATGGCTCATCACTGTCCCCAAGCCATCATGGTCCCAAGGGAGCACACCTCATCTAATGCCAGCCCAGACAGACCACTGTCCCTAAGCAGAGATTGAGCCCTCCACTCCCCAGGGAGCAGACTCAGTTTCACTGACAGACCTGCCTGAGAAAGTTGGTGCACTGATTTCCCTGAGTATCCTGATTTTTCTCAGGATGTTTCCGTGGGTAGTAAAAAAAATTATGCAGTTAGAATCATAAAATAGCTTCAGTTGGAAGGCATCTCTAAGGGACAACTACTCCAACTCCCCTGAAAAAGAACAGGGGCATTTTCAACCATACCAGGCTGCTCTCAGCCCCCTCCAACCCGGCCTTGAACATTTGCAGTTCTTTGTGGGAACAAATAGCATGATGTGTGCTATGTTCTGTTAAAACACCTTTCAAAAATTACGTCTGAGAATTTTGGAAAATTGTTCAAAACTCACTGGACTGAGAAGAAATGAGCTGTAAGTGTAAGGCTGTCATGAGAGGCCTGCTGAAAGCCTGGTGGCAGCAAAGCTGAATTCCTGTTATATACACCAGGTTCCTTCTAACCCCTTTCAGCCTCCACTTGTTTATTATTCTTCCCTGGTTTACAAGCTCCAAAGAGACTTGACATAGATTATTATACACAAGAAGGCTCAATGCATCTTGAGATGGATTATTTCCTTCCTTCAGAGCTATGAGAAGGCTGGAGTTGCTCATGATTTGGTATCTTTTGACATTTCACTGCAAAAGCTTACTTTTAGCACAGTGAGGTTGCAGTGTCGTGAAGTCTGACCAGCACAGGCCCAGTTACCTGCTGGTGTCTCCAGCACTTCAGTCCATAATGGGGTTTGCTGTTGCTGTCATGCCTTACACCTGGTTTTACTGTTTAGAAAATGCTAATTTTGGCCTACAAGAGCACTGAGAGTTGTTACAATGTCCATTCCTGTGAGATGGCCTCATTTTGCACAAGAGCAATATGATGAAGAATAAGCAGTAAGCGGAAAGGGTAAAAAAAGTATCTGGAAAAGGCAAGCGAAAAACTGCTGAGTTGTTTGATGTGGTTTATTTACTTGTTTGTTAAGTAAATAATTTCTGAGTTATGCAATCAGTGGGCATTTGGAGATTTGAAATAATATTTAGGCTCATGGATGTCTGAGCCATTTATTGAGACCTTCAGGGCTCAGACCTGCTGGACAAATGGATCTGTCTGAGTCTGCCTGTATTTCATGTACAAAGTGGGGAAGCTCCAGTTTTCCAAAATGAAAACTCTCTTTTTGAGTATCAGAATTGAAGAAAATTGGTAGTGACTCAAAGATGATCTCTTATCAGATGGAAATAAAAGCTTCACCAGGGAGGATTTGTTATTAGCATTTTTTACAACTCTATTAGTGTGTCATGGCTAAGACAGCCCAATGGGAAGAGAGGCTACACCACAGACAAGGTCATTAGTATTGAGTCAGGAGCATACATGTCACATTTAAATTATCCAGCCACCAAAATTAATTGGATCCTGTTTAACAAACAGGTTTTAGTAAGATTATCTTGATCTGCAAAATTATGTTCTTGAAAATTACATCTGAGTCTTACTGCATTGTGCTATCAGAGTCCAAGCAGACTGTTCTCCAGTGGTGCTGAGGTATTTTATGTACATATTCTGATTAAAAACCATCAAACAGGTCTCATTGCAAATTAACATTTCCAGTGTACCATACAGAATTCAGCCTTCTGGATTTTTCCATTTTCCAGTGAAGTACAGATTAGAATACAGCATGTGTTCTGTTTTTAAAGCAATTATGCTTAAGTATACTTGTTCTTCAGTTTAATTTTCCTTCTGAAAGCACAGCAGTTGTCTTCTATCAACAAATCCATTCCAGAATGTTTTGCTAGCAACTGTTACTAGGGCTTTTTCCATCCAAATTGGAAGCTTGAGAGGGACATGATCAAATCTTGAGCATGGCTAGAGACGTTTGCCAGTAGCTAAAATACTGAGTGAGCAAAATCTGCTCTTGGATGTTTTTAAAACAAGGAAAAGCCATCATGGCTTTAGGACATGAACTTCATCTGCTCGTCCTCCTGGAAAAGCAAGAGTCATTCTTGTCTCGCATTGCTTTCAGACAGGAAGGAGCAGCTCTCTGGTCCAAGCAATCAATGGCCATAGGACAAGAATGACTGGAAGAAACCCCACCATTGGCATTATGTGACAGAACTGTGGTGTGGACTCCAAAAATACAATTATAGAAGGTTTCTTAATGAAACAGAGGTCTACATTTTGTGCCTTCTCCTGCATCCCCACTGCTACCCTGGTAGATGTGACCTGGGGACAGTTTGGCTGTGGGTGCCAGGTAGCCCTGGCTCTGTACTCAGAAACGAAAGCAAACTGTGTAAGAAAAGCGGACACCTGGCCCCATGACCAGCCCCTAATGTTGAGGCAAGGCACCATTTAATTTTGATTTAATTGTTTTACCTTTAATTATTTTACCAGTCACTAGAAAACTCTTGCTTTTTCCATTCTCTGTTTTTTTTTTTTTTTTTTCTCATTTTATCCTCATCCCATTGCAGGGGGTCAAGCCTGTGCACAGCTGGTTGCCAAGATTTTGGGCTTGTCACCCACCCAGTGGATGACACACATGTTCCTGTTCCTTAACCAGTTAAAAACCATAAGGATTGTTACTAGTCAGCATTTTAGCATGGCCCATTCTCTCTGTGCACACGTCTACATGATTCATGAGGTCTGGATTGCTTCTGAGGTCTGCTCCAAGAGCTGTTTCAGGTGGCTCTGATGTTATCAGGAGTAGCTGGAGAAACAAAGGCCTTTCTACAGAAAAATTGGCAGGTAAGGAAATAAGGAAATTATTTCCAACTCATTTGTTTTAAGGTATATTTATCACACTCAAATCTAAACATATTGATTTATATTATGGCTTTGGCATCATAAACATTTGATAGGATTATTTATTAACATTGAGCTGTTCTTTTTTGGCTTTCCAAAACAAACTTCTGAGGAAATATTTAAAAACACACACACTACACAATTGCCTGACTGCAGTTCACCTCCTCAACACAACTGGATTGTATGAATATCCACATCTTCCATAAAGCATTCCAGCAGTCAGGGGTGCAGACAGATCACAGCATCAGGCTTCTGAGCTAAAGCTAAAAAAGGACCTGAGTGCTACTTCCAACTTGGTATTATACAGGGAACCTTCAAATTCCTGTGGCCGAGGGTTGTGAACATTCACATTAGTGCTGGCAAAGCCCCGTGGGCCTCGAGTCTCCACCAGAGAAACTACACCAGCCTTGAAGCTGTCATCCTGCTGAGCCCCCTGTGCCACATCTGAGGCAAAGCAGAGCTCTCAGGCTGCTCCTTCCTTGAGGACCTGCTCCAGGGAACGCTGTACTTTGAGCAGAGTTATTGTACTTCTCTGGGCACAGTTGTTATGCTTGGCTTTTCCCCAGTCAGAAGGTAGTAATGAAACTTTCTAATGCTGCCACATGCGCTCCACCATACCCCACAGGCCAGTGACTGAGCTGGACAGGTTTCCTGCTCATTTGCCTACCCCAGTTAAGAGATGCTCAAAAAACTACCCTAAAAGTCAAGTTGTGGGTTTAAGTTCCTCAAAGGAGTGTAGGGGATGTCTGAGAAGACAACTCTCCACAGTTCTCTTTCACTGTCAAAAAAAACAATTCATTGTCCTGATTTCCATAAAATTGGGCTATGGTGATGTAGGTACCTAATCTAGAAAAAGATTCAGAGCTGAAAATCCCATCTAAAGACTCCCAGATAGCCACAGAATCATAGAATCACAGAATCATTAAGGCTGGAAAAGACCTCCAAGGTCAGCAAATCCAACCTTCAACCAAATCCCAGCAGGACCACTAAATCATATTGCAAAATGCCACACCTATTTTTTTTTTTTAATTTTAATACTTAGCTTTTGATCACCATATCTTCCTTCATCAAGGACCAGGAATATCGGAGCCCTGAGTCTTGCCCATCTTTCTCTTTTCTACCAGTTTGCCCAGGTATTTTTAAGCTCTCCTTTCTGGTTTGGGTTTATCCTATCCACTCATGTAATCTGCTTACAGAGATCCTGAGTGTCTGATGCCTGGAACAGCCTGAGTCTGCACACAGATCTAGTTTTAAGTGACTTTTCCAAGAGTAGGAAGAAAGTGAATGCAAAAGCCAGGAATGGAAGCCAAGTTTCTTGTTTCATAAACTCCTGAGTTAACCACTTCTGCTCAAAAGAATCAAGCACAAAAAGAGCACAACAAAGGGGAGTGAGAAGGAAAGCTTTTAAAGCACCGAGTCCAACATCACCCATTCAGATTTCTTAAATGTCTTGTGTTGCCAAACATTTATGACTTTGAGCACTGCTGGATTTCTCTAAGCTGGTGGATAATTTTCCCCACAAATTTTATTACTGTAGAATTTGATTTTGTTGCCATTATGCACCTTGGTCAGCCCCACTTTTAGCCCCCAAGGCTGAAAAGAGCCCTTAAGCTCTAAGGGGACAGAAGGCTGCCAAGTGCAGAAACTTTTATTTTGTTTCCTTTTCCTTGAAAATAAAAGGAAATGAGCAGATGAAATGCACATTACTCCCTCAGTTTTTTCTTTTTAATGAAATTTTCTTTCCCTTGTGATTCTCACTTTTCCCTGCTGTACTACCCAGGACAAGGTAACACTGACTATGAACCAGATCCAGTGAGAAATTCTCCCCTCAGATCATTTTCCTGCTAGAAAAGGCAGGTTTACCTCTATCTGAACAGTTCCTGTAGGTGGTTTGGTTTTGGCAAATCCTGCAGGAGACCTAAACAAGAAGTTGCACTTGAAACTTGTGTATTTTCTCTTGGCTCAGAAGGATGCTTCTGACTTTACAGTTGCAGATTTAAGAAGGTTTGATGAGGACCATGGTGCTCAGTGACCACAGTCTGTTGGTCTTTCAGAAAGGAAATCTGGTGGCAAATAGGACTGGGTCTATATGTTATGAGGTTTTTTGAGGTAAAAAAGAAAATGAGAGGATATCAAGATGGGCTTTTTCCCACAATTTAATATGCATGAAAATAATTTCCACAGCAGTTGCTACAATGACAGTCTACACATTTAAAAAAAACCCATCTACTCTACTTCTTGGGGAAGGAAAAAATACCTAAATGAATAAACCCAACAGCAGTGAAGAAGGAGTAGTGTCCTGGCTTCTGATCAGCAAATGGAAAAAGAGATATATAAAAAAAGGTGGCTCCTGTAAAACATAGGGGAGAAGGAAACTCCAGTAAACAAGACAAAACAGACCTAATTGGAAACAGGCCCCCTCAGCAGCATTCTGGATTGGAAGGCAAGTGGAGAGAATGGGAGAGCTGCATAGAAGATTGGAAGAACTGAAAAACTCAAAGAAAACCAAGGGGAATTGAATAAAAACAACAGTCTGCTTATAAAAGTAAACAGAGGGGCAAGGGAAAGCATGCAAAGGGAAAACAGATGCACAGTGAGACAGTGCTCAAGAGACAGGGGGAGATGAAAGCTGTCTAAAACAAGAGGGGAACTCGGAGGGATAAAAAATGAACAACCGAAAAATCCAACAGAAATATTATTAGCAATGCCTTGGTGACCTTCACACAGCAAGATGCCTGTGTTTGTACAGGCTCTGGGGAGGCTGGGGACATTTTATTGTCACAGAAGGGTTTACCATGAGGAGCACACTGAGGAACTGAAAATACAGTAATGCTGTCTTACTCAGGATTGGTTTTAAAGTCTCCTCTCTTCTTTGTCTCAGTCTTACAGATCTTGAGATGGAAGAGATGAGGAGAAACTCTGAAATCAGGTCAGAATACCCTTCTGAGGTCTGGCTTCCACCTAGAGGATCCAAAGAGGGTCCTATCCACCATCAGAAGCTGAGTATCCTCTTGAAGTGGGCTCTGGGATCACAAAAATCCCATAAGCTTGAAGCCAGGTCTACAAAATCATTATTTCCATGCATAGGTTAGGTTATTTGTGGGAGTGTGTCCAAATAGATGCACAAAATAACATGTCACAGAAAAAATCTGCTCTCTGGCTTCTGTGGAACCTGTTGGTAACCACAGTGGTTCTGAGTACTGCAAACAAGAGCAAAAGGTGTTCTGGTGTGAGAAGTTACTCTGAGCTTTAAATCAAAAGCATTGGAGTATTATAAGCTTATTCTGGGAAGCTGTGCAAGGAGGTTTAAAATATTGCTCTTCCAGCTGTCTGTTCTTGTTCTCAGGCAGCTCATTTTGGTGGGTCAGTACAAACTCACTTTTACCTGGATTGTCTAGGACAAGGGGAATGGCTCTAGAGTAAAGGAGGAGAGATTAAATTAAATATTAGGAAGAAATTGTTCTCTATGAGGGTGATGAGGCACAGGTTGCCCAGAGAAGCTGTGGCTGCCCCATCCCTGGAAGTGTTCAGTACCAGGTTGGATGGGGCTTGGAGCAACCTGGGAGAGTGGAAGGTGTCCCTGCCCATGGCAAGGGGTGGAATGAGATGATCTTTCAGGTCCCTTACAGCTGAAACCATTCCATGATTTTATGATTCCATGACTCCATGATTCCATGGTTCTATGATCACAATAAAGCATGATAGAAAGGATCTCTTTTGCCAGACTCTGTGGCACGTGTTTGACTTGCTCCTTTTCAGAGTTTAGGAATTTCCAAAGCTTTGGATGAGTCTTATTGACAGCACTGGCAAAAGAGAGCAAATGACTGGGTCTGGGAGCCAGAGGGAAAACTTAGTATCTTGCTCAGAATTATGATTTTGGGTTAGTGCTATAGCATTAAGTAATGCTGCTGTGTTATTCCCATGTAGTAAAAAAGCAGAGGATTTATAGATCAGGCTTTTATCCTCTTCCAGCCTTCATCTCTCCAGTTTGTCTCATTGACTTCAAAGGTTACGTCTCTATTAATAAAACAAAGACTGCCAGGATTCATTTGTGTGCTTGGAAAGTGACACTCTGGTTACCTCCACCCTATTCAACTCCATCAGCTTTAAAACTGCATGCAGCCATCTATTGGAAGTGGCTCCAGGAGTATGCCGGTTCCTGCACCGTCCTCGGGAGCAGTGGGAGAGACACGGCAGCCTGGCAAGGGCCACTCTGACAGGGATCACCGTCAGGGAGATCTGTCCAAGGACCTGGCTGTCCCTAATGTGACCGAGAGCAAACTGTCCTGGAACTGCTCATCTCTCTGCGTTAGTCCTCACTCTGCTGATATCAAAACCAATAAAAAATGTCTGTACCTGTCAGAAATACACCCCAAACATGGTGCAATTTCCTTCATTAAATAAACAAATAAATAAATAAATCCTTTTAAGACAAATCTCCAGAGACATATATAATTTCCTCCCCTTGTAAAATTTCACTGGTTTGCCCCAACCGATGGTGTTTGCCAGGAGAATTTTGGAATAAAATGAAATCTCTGTCCAAACACAAAATGGGTAAAATTCCAGTTTCTCCTTTCTGTTTTGTTTAGAGGAAGACATGAGCTTTTTTGTCAGAACAAATTCCCTCGTAGCCTGTCTCCTAGAAATGAATTTTTGGATCACTTTTGTTAAAAGGAACAAGCTCCACATCCAACAACTTTTGGATTTAGGACTTAGGTGTGGGCCTATTAACAAGTTAGGAATGCACATGATGCTAGGTTGAAGATCCAGACTTGCCCAAATGTTCAGGGAGTGATCAGATCTGTGGTTTTGGTTCAGCTCCATCCCTGGTTTAGAGGCAGGGAAGCAGTTTGGACTTTGCTGATAAAAGAAATTCGCACTTGCATCATTTTTTACTGGTAATATACTAAATACACCGCAGCAGATTCATAGGGCAGTGAAGCATTTCAAGCATTGCAGTGAGTTACTGAAAGGAACCATAGGAAATATATACCAGAAGTTAATTTTTTCCAGTTCTTTTCCAGCTCTGCACCCTGCCTTGTGTTAGTTCTTGTGCTGGCTGGCTTATTTTCACTCAGAGCCATTTTGGAATCATTATAAAACACAACTGGTGTGCCACAAGGACGTGGGGAGTCTCTCAGCTTATATTTTGCAGATGTCCATAATTTAACTGGACCAGCAGGTGACCAGGATTCCAAAGTCACCTTATGATGGTGATCAGCTCATGAACATGGGCAGGTCGCAGCAACACATCGAGCCCTACCCTCGGCCACTTTCCATCAAGCCTGCTATGCATATTAGATGCTCTTTGCCTGAAATCTGTCCCTTGATGTTGAAGTTCAAAATCTAATAGTGCCTCCTGGCCCTAAAAATATGTGTCAATCCATCTAGGCAGTGGTTTTGCTTAAAGGTAAAGCAATCCAGGGAGTTTTCAGGTCTGGATGGAACAATCGGCAATTATGGAGTTTATCTTGACATTTATTAGTTGTTAATGGCAGTGCTTCCAGAGAGCTAAGCACATTCCAGGCAGGCACACAGCATCCTTGGGCTGCACCAGTTCGTAGTTTAAGAACATGCAAAGACTAAAGGAAACAGAAGCAATAAAAAGGTGTTTTTAAAATTGGGGGTTTTCCCTTTGTCATTAAAGCTCATTTGAGTCACTACTTGTCAGAGGGTGGCAGTTTCTCAGAGGGGGAAATATCCATAGGGAAGGGAGCTGCAGGATGATCTAGATGGGCATGGTGAGGTCAGTTGGAGCTTGGGCTTGACCCTCTGCAAGTGTAGGGAGTCCCATAACCAACACGGACTTTTCTATAATGTGGGTAAAAAACCCTACTGCTTGGACAAAGAGCCTTGGTGACAGTGACAGAAGTTGTGACCAAGAAGGACCAATGCCAGTGGTGCTGGGACCATCTGTGATGGCTGGTGATCCTGAAACCATGGGAATACAGCAGATTGTTTTCCACTGGAATCCAAAGTCCAGAAAGGATGACATCCTTTTGGGTGCTCCTGCCCATCAGTGTCTGGTGCTGTCCTGGAAGCAAGGATGGAGGAAGGATTTGGATGTCCCTTGGCTCCAGTCTGATAAATCACAGAAACACAGAATCTTAGAATGTTCTGGGCTGGAAGAGACCACAGAGATCATCTCATTCCAGACCCCTGCCACAGCCAGGGACACCTTTCACTATACCAGATTGCTCAGGGCCGTATCCAACTTGAAATCCCAAATGACATCCTGAGAAAAATGAGCATTACATGGCAAAGTGAAGTCACTGAAACTCAGTTTTGGCTTCTCCAGCATGGACTGAGTAATTTCTGAGAAGAGCTTTCACTCACCAAGCTATTCTTTAGCCTATTCCCTTGGGGGCTGCCATATGACAGGACAAAGCCTTTTCCCCTCTTCCAGAAGAAAAGTTTCTTCCAGCAGATAAGAGAAAATTCTCATTGCAGTGACTCTCTATGGCAGAGACATAGTGAGATGGATGGCATGAGGAAAAGATCAGGCAGCTAAACATATCACTTTAGTCTTTCAATATGTACTTAGTGATCTGGGGGTTTCCTCCTGAGTCCAGAACCTGAAATTCAGCTCTGAACTCTTATCTGCCTGACTTGGGTGGGCCTTTTAACCTGTCAGGGCTTTTCCATTTGGAAAGTATGAGTAACAATACCAGGTAGCCTCAGTAAATGCAGAAAATGCCTCCCTGAAGTAATGTGCAGATCAGAGAGAACAATATCAATGTCCAGAGATTGCAAAGGACTGTGTAGAAATGGTTTTAAATTATGATGTATTACTTTCTTCAGGTAATCCCATATTTCAGTTATCTCACACCACACCCTGTGCCTCTTCAGAATAAAGCAGTGACAATAAAACCCAGATCAGATTCTGATACACAGATCTCTTCCATTTCCAATAAACTTTAAAAATTATTTTAATTATTTATACACACTTATTTGCAATAAAGCAGACTACTACCAGTGCACATCCTCTAACAGACCCCCAAACACTGATTTTCTCAACATAAACTTCTTATAAGGAAATTTATGATAACTACTTAGGGTTAATCATTTATGGCTGCTCTGAGTGTATGTGCCACAGCACAGGTGCACTGAAAGGGGCCCTGGATAAGCCCTTCTCCAAAGATGAACCTGTCTGCTTCCCTGGGTGAAGGCAGCAGCCACTGCTGCCCAGAACTACTGCTCCAGGCTGCTCCCAAACTGCCAAAGGCATTGGTTATGTCTCTCTGTGCTTCTTTTATTTGCAGCCATGAAGAGCAACAGATAATCACAGATGTGTCAGCCCAGATCCAACATGACCTTTTGAGCCTTAAATCCAGTCTGTTAAGAAGGCAGGAACCTAAAGAGGCTGCTGAGTCTGGGTTGGGGCACTCCCACTGAACAGCGCAGCAGCCCCAAAAGGGTGGAAATGGCTCAGCTTGAAAGTTTTACAAGTGCTTGGGAGGAATGAGGGCTTGTGAGAGCCAGACAAGATGCCTGGGAGCTTAAACAATGCTGAGTGCGGCTCCAAAAGCACTCCCTGTGGACAGCCCATCCTTTCAGCACAGCCAGAGGTTGCCTGAACATCTTTAGAGCCTGTTGCATGCCCCGCGTCGCACTGATTGTGCACAGCAGCTGGGAGCTGAACAAATAAGCAGCCGCTGCTGTGCTGGATGGGGGAAAATCCTGGTGCTGCTATGGCATTCCTTGTCGAGTTTTCAGGCTCAAATGGATCCCACATGGGGGGAGTGCATCAGGCTCTGTTGGCAGGCGGGAGACTTGGAGGCTGGAGCACTCCCGATCTCCTGCTTGTGGAAAAAAAGCATCTTTTATGTTTCCTTGCCACCAGGACAAGGGGCTGGAATAAATAATTAAGTGACCCAACCACTCCCCTGCTATTATAACAAGCAGCTGGAGGGCCACGAAACCCAGGCACCGTACTCGTCAAAGAGGCGCTTTCCCGCTTGCCTTTTATTGGGATTCACTGGTGGCACTCTGGGGGTTTGTCGCTTCTTTCTTTGCCTCCTACTGTCCAGAGACACTACCAGTAAAACCCCAAGGCGATATTAAAAAGGGGAGGCTGGGCTGGCAGCCAGCTGTTGCTACCAGATGTGCCTGTGAGCATCGCAGAAAAAGCCAATTTAGCCGATCCAGCCTCCTCTCAAAGTGGAGCCCATTGTTTGAAGGGGCACAACAAGCAACTGCAGGCGGTTAAATAAATCCTAGGGCGCAACTATTTCAGGCCGGGGAAAGCTTCCAGAAAGGTGCTTATTGCTGCAAAGAGAGGCTGGGGAGCTCTCCAAGCGAATAGTAGGTGCTTAAACACCGGCACTATGGCAACAAAAATAAACTTTTATCATTTTTAAGCTCACTTGGAAGATAATGGGAGTGAAAAGTGTGTTTAAGGGATCAAAGTGAAGTTACTCATGTATCCAGGTTGGATGGAGTTGACCAAAAAATCATAGAATCATAGAATGGTTTGGGTTGGAAGGGACATTTAAATATCATCTAGTCCAATCTCCTGCAATTATCAGGGACATTTTCAATGAGATCAGGTTGCTCAGAGCCCCATCCAACCTGGATTTGAATGTTTCCAGGGATGGGGCAACTGCCACCCCTCTGGTGCCAGGACTTACACAACCTTGAAGATGAAGCAGAATGGAGTCAAAAGTGGATGCCCAAGTCTTTTGCTGATGTTTCAAAGCCCCCCTCCCTCCATCCTTCCCATGTCTGGAGTCTGTGCTGCCCTCACAGAGGTGGTGCCCACTGCAGCCCACAGGGACTCTCCTATCTCGAGCCACAGCCTCAAGGAGCAGCAGAGATGAATTTGGTGATGCCCTGTGGACCAGCTGCTTTTCTGGGCCTGCTGCCTCTTCTTCTGGAAAAGGAGAGGCACAGCTGGGGGAAGGAGGCTCCAGCTGGGAAGGTGGGGAGGGTGAGAGGAAAACCATGAGGGAAGTGCCTGAGCAATTTCACAGCAGACGCAGCGTATGAAGTTGCCTCGGTTCGTGGTCTGCACTCTGGGGTCTGTCTGTGGGAAGCCTGCAGGGGTGTTGCAACCTGCCAGTGCCAATAAACATCACCACAAGACCAGAGGAGATCAGGGCCTGCAATATGAAAGGCAAAGAGAGGAAAATTAGAAGTAAAAATATGAAGTTAATAAAAATCCTTTATCCAATCAGACTCTAAAGAGAGCACAGCCATGGGCTGGAAGGAGCAGCCGGGCGCTCCGAGCCCTCACTTTGCTTAATTACCTAATAGCTTGCAGAGCTCCTCCAGCTTTATGAGTTGCACATTTATGTGCAGCTGTCCTGCCTTGCAGGAGCCGTGGTAGCTGCTGGGGGGTGTCTCTGCCTGTGCCCCCTGCCTGCACGCAGGGCAATGGGGCTCCGTGGCCCAGATGCTCCACATCTCAAGGTTTGAAATAGGTAAATCCCTTTAGGTAAATAATCTTTCTTATAAACTATATAATTTGCCTGCTAAGGGGGAGAAATTCCCCCTCCCTGCTGTTTGCACAGCAGTTCCTCTGGGCGGTTTATCTGAGCCCCTATTCCCGGGACACAGGGTTGATGATTTCATGAAGATCAGGAATTGTGCCTGTGGCTTGCTGGGGGCTGGCACAGGCCTGCTTTGGTTTTCCTGCTGCAAGAAAGCCCCTCCCCAGCTGTCACGATCCGCTTGTTGCGGGGTGTCGTGATGGTTCTTTCCACCGATCCCAAAAGTGCAAATAGGCAAACAACGAGGGACTATCAGTTAATCACAACAAAAGCACCTTTATTAGGGGCCAAAACAGTAAATGCGATAGTGGGGATCAGAAAGGAGATAAAAGGATAGAGAGAGAGAGAGAAGAGGGGGATGGGAATAGCTACCAACACAGGCGAGATCCTCAGTGGTCCAGACGATGGGGATCCATCTGTCCTGTCGGGGGAGTCTCCTGAGTTCTGGTCAACTCAGGGGTCCAGATATAGTCCACAGAGGAAAGAGGGGGAAACATGCAGGACAATGAGAGTCCATTGGGATTGCTGCAGGGGAACAGGTGAATCCACTGAAACTACCAAAGCAAGGTGAACACAGTGAAGAATAAGTCCATTGGAATTACTGAAGGGAAACAGGTCATGTCATTTGTGGTCAGACCACTGTTTTCCCCCCCTCCCTGTAGTAGGGGTCTCAGTCTCAGTCCTTGGGAGGAGGGTTCTCAATCTTTGTCTGTCACTGTGGTAACGAGGCAGATGAGGGGTCTTCAATGAAGGACCATGGGAGTCATCCCAAAAGTTCATTCGGCTTAAAGGAGGAGAGTGGGCAAAGATGCAGTAGGCCGTTCCTTGCTGGGTCCATGCCAGGTCCTTGCCGGTTCCTTGCCTAGTCCTCGCCTACTCCTTGCCAAGTCCTTGCCAGGCCTTGTTCGGAACAGCTAACGTAACGGTACAGCAGCTGCACCTGCACTGCCGCTCTCTCCAAGCCGGAACTGCAGTGGGGGAAGGGGTTTCTCCTCGTGGCAATCGGTAGGCAAATGTGGGGGCTTCAGACGGCCTCTTACACCAGCTCAGCTCCTGGCTCCTGCTGGGAGCAGCTCCCAGAGCAGGAGGTGAGTGGGATGCTCGCATGGGGCTCTGAGCAACCTAGCTTAGCTGAAAATGTCCCTGCTCACTGCAGGGGGGTTGGACTAGGTGACCTTTAAAAGTCCCTTCCAACCCAAACCATTCTCTGATTCTTTGATTCTATGCTGGAACATTTTTCCCCAGTGATGGGTGCACTTTGGAGGAGTGGAGGACAAGGACAAGGTAGGCACACATATTCCCAGGATGATGGCAGTGCCCTGGACCCTGATAAATAATGGGTTTGGGCACAATAAGTGTTTTATTTAGTTCCATATCAGGCTGAGGCAGATCTAGTGAAGTTTTTCTCCAGGTTGGGCAACTGAGAACTGCTGAGGCGTGTTGTCTTCCCTGTGTTGTGGGATCCCTGCTGCCTCCTGGGCATTTTTTCTGCAGACTCCATCCCAGCATCCCAGTTTTGCCAGAGCAATTCCCCTGTGTCCCCATCCAGTGAGACTGAGCTGCAGGCTCAGGCATTTCAGGACTCCTGTGCTGTCACCCTGGCACCAGGCTGTGCTGATGGCCAGGACAGCTCTGTGCAGGCAGAGAAAGCCAAGCCCTGCCTTCAGCAGATGGTGAGGTGCCAGAAAGAATTCCCTGTGCTGAGAAAGGACTGCTTGGTACCTGCTGTGTCAGCATTCCCAGGAATAAGCAGTGGATGAAGACATCTCTGATCAACAAGAAATTCTTTGCAAGATGCCCATGACTGCATCACTTGGGCTTTGATTAACACCTCACTTAGCAGGACAAAACACAAAGGAACGACAGGCAGCAGTGCTTGTCCAGAAGTCATTATCTCTGGGCTTTGGTCCCAGCCCTTTTTTGGGGCAGGATGTCTACCCAGATGGGCATGGAAAACCCTGATGGCTTTTTCAGGGCTCTGAAACCCAGAGGCCAGAAGTTACATGCATGGTTGACATGCAGGGATGAACACTGACCATCTAAAAGGAGCTGGGGGCTTACTGCTGCAGCTGAGCACCATTAACCCCACCTGGTCATTAATCCCCAGGAAACTGAGTTGTACCACAGAACTGGAGGATAAATGGAGGATAAATGGGCTGAGGAAACCTTGTGGGATCATCTTATCTGACCCTCTGCCATGTAACAACATCAGAGAGCCTCTGTTCTAACACCTTTTGGTGTTGCAGGCTAAAAATGAGGAAGGAGTGGGAAAGGAGGAGAACATATAAAGTGCTTAACAAAAGCTGCAGTGATACTGACTCAGTGCATGCCCAGTTGTTGTTCCCTCTCAGCTGGCAGTCAGGTGAAGGCATAACACAGATGTCTTGAAAATGCTCCAAGCACTGGAACTTCTCTGCTCTGGAGACAGGCTGGGAGAGGCAGGGGTGTTCATCTGGAGAAAAGAAGGCTCTGAGGAGATCTTAGAGCACCTTCAGTGCCTAAATGGGCTAAAGAGAGATGGAGAAGGAATTTTTTCAAAGGCACGGAGTGCCAGGACAAGGGGAGAGGGTTTTAAACTAAGTGAGAAGATATTTAGATTAGATATTAGGGAGAAATTCTTCTCTGTGTAAGTGGTGAGACACTGTCTTAGGTTTCCCAAAGAACCTGCAGCTATCCCATCCCTGGAAGCGTCCAAGGCCCAGGCTGGACAGGACTTGGAGCAACCTGGGATAGTGGAAGGTGTCCCTGCCCATGGCAGGGCATGGAAGTAAATGATCTTTTGGGTTCCTTCCAACCCACACAATCTATGATTGATTCTGTGATATATGAAGGGGGAATATTTCTCATGGCACAAATCATCTCAGTGAAAGGTTTGTGCTGAACACCTCATTTGTTCATTAGGAAGATCTGTCTGCTTTCTTGTTCTGCTTGAAATAAATACAGCAAAAATTCAAATCAATATTGTGCCTTTAGCGGGTGTTTGAAAAAAGTTCACACAGATGTGTCTTTTCCTGCATTTTGCAGTTCCATTTTCCAAATCTGGGCTTATTGAGAAATGAATTTATCACACCTGGAAAATATAAGTAAAATAAACATTTTTTCATACTCATTGATACTTTTGAAATAGAACCTCTAAGGCTTCCATTAAATCCCATTCAATTTTAAAATAATGTAGATAAGTAAAGATGTTCAGGATTCAGAAGAAAATTTCATATCACTTGAGAATAAAATAAAATAAAATAAAAATTCCATTCTGTAAATATCAAACAGAGAGGGGAAAACAGTATCATTTCTCCCAAACTGTTCTGTGTAGAAAACTTAATGTCACGATGTCATAGGAAGAAAAGACTGTCCATGGCTTTTTGTGTTGCAGAAGAGGAAGATGATAGATACTTGCTTAATTGAATATATGAAAATATATGAATAATTGATTCATATAAAGACTTTTTATTAAGTTCAAATGTATAATCTCAGGCTGCAACTGATAAAGGATGTGTATATCTGGATTTTCATACTCTAAGTTCATGTTTTGATTCTTGTTCCCCTTTTCCAAAACATCTCAAAGTCCCACACTGGGCTCTTCTGAAAATCTGCCCATTGTCTGAGGGACCTCCCCTCAGAAACTAAGCTCTTTTGAAAACAGAACTTCAGCTGGGAGAGCTGACCACATCTGTAAATCTGGAACAGCTTTTCAAAGAGAATTAGATGTCAAGTTTTGAAAACACTGGTAAGCATTTAAATACCAGGATAGAAAAAAAAATTAAATATATAACCTGTTCCAGTGGCTCATCAGTCTCTGAGTAAAGAATTTCTTCCTAATATCTAATCTAACCCTGCCCTCTGTCACTTTGAAACCTTTCCCCATTATGCTGTCACTCCAGGCCCTTGTCCCAAGTCCCTCTCCAGCTCTCCTGGAGCCCCTTTAGGCACTGGAAGAGGCTCCAAGTTCTCCCTGGAGTCTTCTCTTCTCTAGGCTGAATAATCCCAGGTCTCCCAGCCTGGCTCTGCAGGAGAGGAGATCCAGCCCCCTGATCAACTTAGTGGCCTCCTCTGGAATTGTTCCAACAGTTCCATGTCTTTCTGGATTTGGGGGCCCCAGACTTGGATGCAGAACTGCAGAGGGGGGTTTAGAGGACATGATTTAGTGGTGGATTGGCAATTCTGGTTCAACAGTTGAATTTGATGATCCTAAGGGTCTCTTCCCACTAAAATAAGTCTATAATTCTATGGTTCTATGAACTGACTTTTAATGTTAAGTTGTCCTATTATCCTGTTTTTAAGGTTTTATTTCAGGCAATCAGGCAGCAGATATAAACAGAGTGAGTTCGGTGTGAGCTTGGTGGTTACACAGCCTGAAACCAGCTTTAATACCAGATCTGACCCTCTCGGCTTCGTGGACGAGCAACAAGTGAATATTTGCTCTTTCTGCCCTGCATCTCAGTCCCTAAACCCATCCTGCCAGCATGTGATGCAGCGAGTGCTGGGTCTGGCTCCTTTATGAGCTCATCACACGTGAGGATTTCTGGAGACGGGGGGATTTGTGAGCCCCAGACACTTCTCAGTGGTTGCAGAGGGCTGGTCCATCTGCTGCCTGGTGTTCACTTATGTGGAGTCAGAGGAGCTGGCTGCCAGCTCCCAGCAGACAGATCAAACCAGCATAAAAAGGGATTAGTATCTGAAGACCGGATGGAATTCCCTGACGTTTCCCCTTAAAAGTTTCAGGTGGAGGATAAAGAAAAATCTTGTAACCCAAAACCTTCTGATGTCCAAATTGTTATGTTACATAGGAAATCTCCTTCTTTCTTACAGCCCCTGGTGGACTTTCACTGATGAGTGAGTGGGCCATCTGTTTAGTTTCACTACTAACGCGTGTGTCGTGCACTTGCAAACCCATTCCTCCCTGCGCTGTCCGGCTGCCCGTATCTGAATTGTAGCTGATCTTGGTCCAAAAACCACAGCAGGGCGTGTAATTAATAAGGGTAAAGTTGTGATACGATAAGTGCTGCAGTGTAGTGTGTGGTTGGGCCCATTGTTAACCCCCGAGCTGTTAATTTCAGGCAATGTTTTAAACTGATTTACATGGGAGATAAGCAAATTCATCTGTATTACAGCAATTAAACTATTTAGCACTTATCCAGCTGCAGATCTTAAAGCAATTTGTAAACATTAATTAATTAAACTCCATGTTCAATCAAGCTGCAAACAAGCTTAGAGTGATATAGCCCCATATCTAGAAAGAAATCCAGAAAAGTGGGAGAGAAATCCCTGTTTTACCAACCCCAACTGAGAGAAATTGCCCCCAGTTTTTAGTAGAAGTTATAAAAGGCCTATTGTGTGGCTCTGTCCTTCTTTGGACACCTGGGACAAAACTCCCTTTAACTTTGATGTCCATTCAATGCTAGGTTTCCCCTTACAACTTAATAGTGAAATATCCCTTTACCAAAAGGGTGTTCAAACCATACCACTGATAAATGAAGGAGGAGTGGGTGAGTTTTCCTGTGGTGTTCTGATCTGTACTAGAAAAAAATATCTTTTATGCCCTATTTATCTATGTCTGTGTCTTCTCTGTCTCTACACAAAAACAAAATGAGAAGGGTCTACATTTTTCAGCAGTCAGCTGGGGGCTGTTCCCTGCTCTGTATAATCTGTTAAAAGAGACTTCGTGCTTTGCAGTGGCTCCAGCTCAGACCCTGAGGATAAACCCTCCTTATTTTTAGTTAATTTAAAGTCAGGTAGCTCTGCCGTAAGCTGGCCAAACTCACCGAGTGAGCTGAGGATGTTTTAGCTGCCCAACAAAAAATCCCTCATTAATTAAACAGGACTTGCTTCCATAGGTTTGCAGGATGCAGCTGTGCCCTGCAGGCATTATCCCATGGTGGGATGGGAAGTCCTTGGCAAGGCAGCTGAAATGGTTGCTATAGGGGTTCACAGCAGGAATATAGACTCTGCTGGATGTGATCCTGATTGCTTGTGCCAGGCATTTACTACTCAGTTAAAAGAGTAAACAGGGACTTCAAAGCCTCATCAACCTGCAAATCAGATATATCCACAGCTGGAGAGAAACCATGCACAGCAGAGGATGGGAGGAGATGGGCAAGACCGACGTGAACAGAGGTCTGAGGAGGAGCAGCTGAGGGAGCTGGGAAAGGGGCTCAGCCTGGAAAAAAGGAGGCTCAGGGGGGACCTTCTGGCTCTCTGAAACTCCCTGACAGGAGGGGGCAGCCAGGTGGGGTCAGACTCTGCTCCCAGGTGGGAAGGGATAGGATGAAATGGTCTCAAGTTGTGCCAGGCAAGATTTAGACTGGATATTTGGAAAAAATTCTTCACTGGAAGATTGTGTAGGCATTGGTACAGGCCATCCAGGGAAGTGGTGGAATCACCATCCCTGGAAATTTGGATGTGGCACCAGGGACGTGACTTAATGGTGGGCTTGGCTGCGCTGGGTTGACAGCTGGACTTGATGACCTTAAAAGACTTTTCCAGCCTTAATGATCCAATAATTCTGTGATTCTAAGAGAAGAGCTGTGAGCATCCCCCCTCTGCACATGGATAAAGGGTTGGAGGAACATCCAGCCAGATTTGCAATGAGCCCCACAGCCAGCACCAGTGGCATACACCCTTTGGATGTTCCTATAAGTGGCCATGTTTTCTGAAGCCTCAGTGACCTGAGGTGACCATCTCTGGCCACCAGTGTCACAAAAAGGTGGTTCTTAGGTGCTCTGTCCATACTTAAAAATCAGAGCAGGGTCATAGTGTCCATTTCAATTCAATGATCTTTGAGGTCTTTTCCAACTTTAATGATTCTGTGTTTTCACCCCTGAGAAGCTCTGAGGACAGGTCCTTCTGTGTGGGGTATCCCATTGTTGTTTCCTGAGATTCTTGTGGGCATCTCATGTGACCTGCAGTTTTGTGGTGAGATTTGCAGTTTTGTGTCAGAAAAGTGTGAGGTGCCTCCAGCTGCAGTTTTTAATTCCTTGTATCACCAAAAAGAATGTCTTCTGGGTCTTTGTAAAGCCTAGGGAGAGATAGGGACCCACAGGGAAGAGGAAAGCTGCATTTATCTAGTTGGCATTCCCTGATATATGAGCTGGGACACTCATGAGCTTTGCTCACAGACAGAAAATAATCACTAACAGGAACTTTTCCCCTTCAGCTCGTCTGAAAAAAAAAAAAAAAAAAAAAGTGTGCCAAGAAAACTCTTATCCAGGGGCCTCCTAGACACTTTCCCAGTGCCAGAGGATGATCTTTGAACATCTGTTACAGCTCTGCACATGAAAGGCTCACAGGCACATTAGTTTGCATGTCCAGCCATCCTATCTCCAAGGGGGATGTGCTCATCGCTGACGGAGCTATCTGCAGGATGTGATTGCTCATGCTGCACCCAGGTACTTGGCAAGTGAGGGGGGTGACGACGTTCTTGGCATCACACCTGCCCCGTGTGATGAGCCACGGGTGGGATTTCCGCATCGCTGTCTCCCCTGCCCGGGATCAGAGCGGCTGCGAGCTCACAGCTGGAGCTGGCTGAGCCCAGCAGCTCAGGAGGGAGGATGTTGTCTCTCCTTTCAAGGCAGAGCTGTGAAAAGACTTGCACTTGATGGGGTTTTCCTCTCCAGCCAGAGTGAAGGTGCTCAGTGAACTTGGTGGTCTTTGGTCTTGGCTTCAGCTTCTGACGTTTTTTAGGTGAAGCGTTCTTCCCTTGGGGTGACTTGCAGGAAGTAACACAGCACCCTGACCCCTAAAATGCAGCTGGAGCTTCCTGCTGGTTTCAGAGCAGCCCCAAAATCACCAAGGCACTGTCAGGAGCCACATCCTCATGTGTTTTGAACAATTCCAGAGATGGTGATTACACCACTTCTCAGGGCAGCCTCACCTGCAAGTGCCTGAGCACCCTTTCACTGAATAAATTTTTCCTAATATCCAATCTAAACCTCCCCTGGCACAACTTGAGGCTGTTTCCTTTTTTCCTATCACTTGTTACCTGGAATGATCCAGCAGTGTATCCATCTTATACTAGGATTTAAGAATTTTTACGTGGTGTAAGAAAGGCAGAGAACAACACCTGGTTTCACACAGGGCACAAGGCAAATGCCACACCAGTGACAGCGTTTGGTCACCAGTGGTAGGGGCTGGGGTTACATTGCTGGGAGATAAAACATTTTTTCCTTGGCTAAATGCTGATCTGTGTGGTTGTGGGACTGCCATCTTCAGAACAAGGAGACACAGAGATGGAGCAAAACTGCATCCTAAATCTTACCAGAGCATCAGTCTCTCTCTCTCTTTTTCTCAATCTCACCCCATTTAATTCAACTCTTACTTTCCCGTTTGCAACAGTGTGTTATTTTTGTCTCTGCAGACACAAATCCAAATCCTGATCTCATTAATGTTAGTGGCAAAACTTCCAATAACTTCAACTGCACCAGGACTTGGCTCACTGTGATGAAAATGTTGTTCTGAAGGCAATATGTACTGCCACAAGGCTTCAGAAACCCATAAATCCATCAGAGCAATGAGTATTTCCATCTGCCATCCAGCATTTGGATTCGTGTGTGTTAACAATATGAGCTAGAGAGTGAAAGTTACCAGCAAATGCATTTCTGCAACCATTTCTCCCCCCTTACTGATGAGGCTTTTGCATTTACTGGCAGAAGGATAAGGAACAGCTTCCAGAGCACAGTAGATTCTGTGTAGGTTGGCTCTTGGATGTCAGTGTGATGGACACCTTGAAAATGTTGTAGTAAGACCTAAAAAGGTTGGTTTGGTTCTAGGCAAGCTGAGTTTATTTCCCAGCTCTACCACCAACCTCCTGTGCATCCCAGGGCAAAACATCTGATCTCACTGTGCCTCAGTCCCTTTGCTAGAACATTTCTAACTCTTGTCCTTTGCCTATGCAAAATTACAGGCAAGGCTGGAATACTACTACTACTACTACTACTAATAATAATAATAATAATAATAATAATGATGAAAATCTGGTTTATACACTGCATCAAATCTCAGCCACCCGCATCTGGCCAGCTACATTCTGGCAGGACTCACAGCTGAGCAGCACACACGGGAACTCTTTAGCTGGGGGAAAAAAAAAAAAATCTTTCCCTTTCCTGGTGAATAATTTTAGGACTAGACTGGTAGCAAAGCCAGAGTGCAACCTGGAGGCAATTTCACTGGCGTTCTGAAATGAGTTTTATTTAAGTCCATAAATGTTTTTGAAAAGTCTGTTTTAACAGAGGCCAGAGTGCCCTGGGGTGACTCTCTTTAAAGAGCTTTGTTTGGTTAATAATGGTTTGTAAATGCTGTCTGTCGGAAGTGCCGCTGCCACTATCTTGGAAAAGTCTCTGCTGGGAAACACAGGTACCTTGTGTTTGCTGAGATGTTTTCCTTGAGTTTGCTGAGGTGTTTGAGTGTTCTCCTTTCCAATAATGCCTGCCAGTGCCCCGACCCTGTGTGGCCACAGTAGAATGATGCTCAGCTGAATGGCCATGGTCTTGTGCTACATCCACACATCCATTTCTTTGGTGGCATGTGGGATGTCACCATGGGAGAAGATGGCCTTGCCCTGGGAATCTGGGGAGGTGAACACCTTGGGGAACTCACCAGATTGTTTCTGAGCCAGGACAAGCCCTGGCAGATCCCTGCTGCATCTGCAGCTGGATGTGCTGTGGTGTGAATAAAGGACACATCCCACCTGCCAGAGGTGAGATTCAATCCATGGCACAGATGGTCCTGCTGGGATGGTGAACAGTTGCCATGGGGATGCCCTGAACTAGGAGCCAAAGCCACAAATCCTGGCATGAACTATTAGAGAAAGGAAAAGATCAGTCATTTCAAACTCTATATTTGTATTTAGTGGGAAGTAGGACTTCTAAATGACCTTGAGAAATACTCAGAATTGTACTTTCTGCTGCTACCTTTCCAAGCGTGGACTGTGTGAAAACATGCTGCCTGCTATTTCTGCTAAAATCCAACAGTTTGGTTTCTCTGCAATCACTATTTCAAGCCTCTGGGTCCTTTCAGATGGCCTAGCTCCATCTTACAGGGACCAGCAGCACTATTTCCACCCCTCAAATCTACTCCAGCAGCTTCAGTTTGGATAAAATTACTGCAGCCATCAATCCTGTGCTCATACTCCAGAGCCGACGCTAATCACCACAGAGGGGAAGGAAGCAATTTTCTTCACACTTTATTACTGTGCAGCTCCATACTTACAGATCTCAGTGCTGCTCTTTATTTTGCATCCTTGAGGAGCATCCATCACCATCCAGTGATGGAAGGGCTGACAGAAAACCACGCTGGACAGTCTACTGCACTGCCCAGGCAGGATTCACCTGACCTAATTGCCGCTGCCTGCAAGCTTGGCTGATGCCGGATATCCTTTTCTAGTTGGTGGAGAGAGTGGGAGAGGGTCAGGGGATGATTCATCCCATGCTAGGAGAGGTGTCTGAGGCAGACAGGAAAAACCACCCTTCAGAGGCCCAGCTCTGTAGGTGGAGCCCATATGATTCACCCCTGTGAGATTCCAAATTTCTTGATGGCTGTAGTGGAGATAGGTGTTCCTCATCTCTCCTGGCCATGGGTGCTGTATTCCTGACCTTCTGCAGAAGTTCTCCTTCAGATGAATGAAATTCCAGAAGATTTGCTTTTGCTTAATACAAAATTGTCTCTTAGCAGGTTGATGCAGGACACTAGAGAAATATGGATGTACCATGATAATGATAATAATAATAATAATAATAATAATAATAAAGATTGCTGGTTTGGAAAAGGGAAATATAACAGCTGAAACTCAGCAGAAGGGGCCAGTGAGAAGCCCTGTTCCAAAATGATTGTGCACTGAGATGATGTGGAAGAGGAGGGGAAGTTTTATTAATTATCGTACTTAAACCTGAGTGCAACGGCAAACATTGCTGCTTTTAAAACTTCCCAGCTGTTCCTTCCTTTGTTCTGGTGACTGCTTGGAAGTTTGAGCAGTGATAAAAGCAAGGGCTCTTAAAGCAGTTTGCAAAGTTGTAGGAGACTTTAAACAGCTGGTATGATAAAACACCCACATTTCCCCTGACAAATATAAGCTCCACCGGTAGCTTTTAGTACAGGGATCTGTACCAGAGCCATAAAAGAAATCAAATGGTTAAGTGTGGAGGTGAGGTCCTGGGTTTTCCCAGCTCAGTAAAGATATATCCAACCAGCCATTATCACACAGGTGCACGTATATCATTCAACATCAGACATCAAGGAAAAATAATCGCCTGGAGCGAGAGAGTAAAGTTCAATGAAAGTTTGAAAGCGTTACACACCAGCACTCCTGAAAGGATAATCAGACACACATACACACATGAAAAAAAAAAATTACTCCCATGCTTGTGTTTGGTTGATGGGTTTGGGTTTTCTGGCTGCATCAAATGAGATCTGCAAATCTGTCTTCATTAGACTTCTTCTAAAAACAATTGTACATTTCCTGGAAGCTCATTAACAGAGGAGCATTGCCAGGCTCTTATTCATAATGACCCTGATTCAACAAAGTAGTTGAACACGTGCTCTGGGACTGATGATTTATAATAGAAAGTATAAAAGGAACCCAGATTTCTTCTAAGTTGTAAAAAACTAAGCCCAGATTTCGTTTGCATTTTTAGCAAAAATTCTGGTCAATCCCTCTTTTCTTTGATCTGATTTGTTTTAAATAACATGTCCAATATCTACCTATCTATTATTTCAACACTCAGCATAAATTCATGTTGAGCTTGAAATACTTGATGACTCCACCTCAGTATCTACTGATTCTTCCTTCTCTCTTCTGAAATACTTCAAATACTCCAGAGGCTGGGAGGGCAACAGCTGTTACCTGTTAAGCACAAGGATATAGAATCATTAATGATTTGGGCTGAGACAGTCTGGAAGGTTCATCTATTCCAACCCCCTGACACAGGCAGGGACAGCTTCCACTAGACCAGGTTGCTCCAAGCCCTGTCCAACCTGGCTTTGAATCATTCCAAGGATGGGGTATCCACAGATTCTCTGGGAAACTTGTGCCAGGGCCTGACCAGCCTCTGAGTAAAGAATTTCTTCCTAACATCTAATCTAAATTACCCTTCTACATCTTAAAGCCATGTAGGTAAAGGTCTTTCATGTAGGCTTAAATTTATTTTTTAATAGCTTAAATATCTTTTCCTATTGCAGTTTCCTCACTAGAATAGATTCCCTCTTCCTGGCTGAACTGTGATCCAGCTTTGGTTCTTATTCCAACCACCTCCAAGGCATCAGCATCTACTGCTGCATTGCCCAATTTATTGCTACTTCACCTTTCCTGTTCCTGTAGGCTGATAGCCGCAACAGTGATTAATCCCTTGCTACATCCTAAAGTCTGTACAAACATGTAGTCAGAGATTAACATCCCTCCGAGAAGCCTATAACCTAAATAGATGAAATAAATTAAGAGGTGAAGTGATTTGCCAGGAGGAAAAGCTGATTTTTGGATTTGCACCTGACAGCGCCAGGTCTCGGTGCTTGGTCATTAATCCTCCATTCCCCAGGGGAGCATGAGTGTTACCTGCTGGAAGTCCTCAGCTGGAAAATGTTCCAGCTACAGCTTTCCTATTGCAGTTCTGCTGGAGACAGATCGCTCCTTGCTTGACACATGGAGTTGTACGAAGGCTCATTACAGAAAATGTTTTATGCTGTCGATCTTCCAAAGCGTCGTCGCTGCCAGCAGGGCACTGGCTTCAGAATGGGTGGATTGTGCTTCCAAAAGCTAATTAAAATCATTAGTGGCTCCCTCAGATCAGTTGCCAGAAGCTATCCTTCATGACAGCAACCTCACATTCCCCTTGTCTGCTTGGATACATTTAAGAGTTATTCTGAAGTTTATTATCTACCTTTTTAAAAATAATTCATGGTTATTTTATGGTAAGGGGAGACATCTTAAAATGATTATGTATACCCAGATAAGCAATAAAAATCACAGAGGTCAAGAAAGAGAGGGCCTGTTTTGAATGTTACAAGTGTTCTGTATCTGCTGCTGGGTTCAAGGCCAGAACCTTTGCCAAATCCCCCAAAGTCAGATATTTTTCCACTCTCTGCCTGTTACAAATGTAAGCTACAAAGCCGCTCAATGGGAAGGGGATGGAAAGATGAAAGGGGAATTCTCAACCAGAAAATAGTCAAGAGACAATATTACCATTTAGGATTTCTTTTTCTTTGCTCTGAATTTTTATTTCCCTCATCCTCCATCATTCCCAGGTTTGTATCCTTTGGAAATGGATAGAAACAGGAGTTTCACACAAGCAAGTCTATGTCTGTAATATGGATAGAAACTTTGACCAGGATTTATACTGCTTACCTGCACACCAAAGAGCAGAGCTGTATTAAGTCCCTGGACTGAGAAGGGTGATTCAGTTCACTGAATACAGGTTGTGACCCTCAATAAATCAAAGTAATACTGCTCTTCTCTGAACCCATTCTTGTCCTGTCTGTTTCAAGTATATTTTATTTGCCTTCCCCCATTGGTACAGTGGCTTCTCCAGGTGCTGACACAAGGCATTTTGGGATTTGTAAGCCACATTGCACCTGCAAAGTGCCTGGTGACAGCTGTGAGAGGTGCATTTGTTCCAGCTCTGCTCAGAGCTGCTGGCTACAGCCATTTGTATGGAATAGCTTTGATCTGCAGTTATGTAGATTTAGACTTAGACATTAGGAAGAAATCTTTTACTGTGAGGGTGGTGAGGCCCTGGCAGATTGTCCAAAGAAGCTGTGGCTGCCCCTGGATCCCTGGAAGTGTCCAAGGCCAGGCTGGATGAGGCTTTAAGCAACCTGGTCTAGTGAAAGGTGTTCCTGCCCAGGGCAGGGGATTGGAAATGGATGATCTTTAAAGTCCCTTCCAACCCAAATCATTCTATGATTTTGGCTGGGAAATTAAGTGTCTAAAACAAAGGATTTGAGGCTACTGGGAGCAATTCTTTGTGTGGTGGATTGCTTTCATGGACATGGAAACTCATGCTGGAAACATGGTTTTAATAATTAAATTCATTTGGATATTTTATGTAGAGTGTCAGTTTAGCTTTGTAATAATAATTTCCAGTTTTTCTTCTGTTTGCAGCAATTTAACTCTTACTGGAAGAATCACTTCTGTTCTACTTCTGCTTCCCACTCACTGATTAGCATGGGATCACCTGTAAGATGGGGCTGCCCACTGCATCTCTGCTCAGGGATGCCAATGATTCCAGCACAGCAAAGAGCAGCTCTGAGTGGTTTTGTCCAAAAAAGAAGATGGAAGGAATGTTCTTTGTGCCTGCCTCCTACAGTGAGTATCTTCCATGGTGATGAAAGGTCCTGGTCCACTTCCTGCCTTTCCCACCTGGAAAGGCTACTTAACAAGAATACCACTCCCTGGCTTTAGCTGTGTTGCTGCTCAGTAAGGATTTGCTAAAATTCACTGAAATATCCATTGAATCCCAAATATGAACAGAAGTTTCTGCAAGTCTGATTTCTGCCATGCAGAAAGGCTGTACCTGTTGCAGCTGAGGCACTCTGCTCAGTGACAACCACCTCTGCAGCCATCCTGCAGGGAAGCAGCAATCCAGCCACATCCATTAGTTCATAGTGAATGACCACAGTTGCTCTGTGCATCCCTCACCTAATGACAGACTGCCTTCAAAAGTTTTACAGCTTTTTTTTTTTTTTTTTTTTTTTGGTTGTAGGAAGCATCCTTCCAGTGAAAATAAGAGCATTTGATGTTACAATAAACCATTCTGCTGGCTCAAATCAAAGATGAGGCACCGAGGTGTTGTAAAAATCTTTGAGTCAACGAAAGACAGCTGGTTGAATCATTTCCCAGATTTTCATATGACTCATAAATTTGTTACATAGCGAGGAAATTCCGTGAAAGCTTCTTGGCAGGCACCACCAGTCTGACCAGTAGCTAAGAAACACATAACCTTCCAGTTATAGGGAGGGAGCAGTGCGTGGAGGAAACAAAGAGCTTTCTGCCTTCAGGTTTGAGCCTGGGGTCAGTTGGAAATGCAATTCTGCCACAATCCTTCTGCACAAGGGGACAGGACATTGAAATGAGAGCTCTGGGTTGTTATGACAATGTCCAGAAGAGTCTTTTCTCCTCCTCTCTCTCATTCCACCCCACTGCACTCGAAACAGAAACACACTCCAGGCTCCATAGGGATGACCTGGTGGGGCAGATACCTGTATCAGCCAAATACATAAAATTAGACCTTATCCATGTTAACCAAGAGACATAAACTCATAAATGTTTTGGGTTAGAAAGGACTTGAAATATCAACCCCTTCCAACCCTCTTCCACGTCAGAGACCTCTTCCACTATCCCAGGTTGCTCCAAGCCCCATCCAACCTGGCCTTGAACATTTCCAGGGATGTGGAAGCCACAGCTTCTCTGAGAAACCTGTGCTAGTGTCTCACCATCTTCTGAGGGCTAGTGAAGCACTGGAACAAGACAGGCAGCCCATATCCTATCTTATTTGGGCATCTAACTAATGACAAAATTTGAGATGTTTCTGCCACCATGATCCACATTTCTTTGGGTAGTTAATGGGGAGAACCACAGAGAGCCTCTAAAAGGAAAAGCCTGGCTACTGTGAGCAGGTAGGTTGGGTACTTGTGCTCCCCAAAAAACCTTCAAAGCTGTGTTTGGTTTTTTCACTCTCACCAGTGATTGTGTGTGGATAGAAAGGTCTTGCTTCAAGGGAACCAATTAATTAGACACCTATAACCTTGGCACCGTTTGGGGCACACTGATGTGGACCCCAAATTAAGCTGTATACTAGAGACCATCTCATGCTTGTGCTGACACAAGCACTGGGCCAAGATCTTGCCTGGTACCTCAAAGACCATTTGAGCCTAGAGTTGTCTCCATTACCCCAGCAAAATGAAGCTTATCCACAAAACTCCTTCAGATTCAGAGGTTGCTGCTGCAGACAACTGCACCTGAATTTCTCAGTGATGCCTTTGTGCCCAGAGGAAAGGAAGAACAGGTTCCTCTCATCCCAAGCTATTGAAGATCCATGTGGCCTCAGGTATCATGCAGATAATCTCACAATAATTTTCTTTCATGTCCCTGTGATATATAGACAATAAACCCAGGACACACTCTTGAAAGCTAGGGTGTAGAATCATTGGTAGCTCTACAGTAAAACTCTACAATGCAGCATTTGATTGTTTTGTTTGGTCTCTAAGCTTTACACCTTGTTATCTTTTGAGGAATCCCCAAGGCATCTGTCAGGGCTCTGCATGTCTCAGGTTGTAGCCCAGAATCTGAGGTGCTTTGGGGTGTTGGCAGTCAGGTCAGCTCAGGGTTTTCCCCAGTCACTGGTACCAAACCCACAAAGCCACAAACCCACAAAGCCACAAACCACAAGGAGTAATTGACTCCAACATGTTGGGTCGGGTGATGGAAGTGAGACTGTCTGGGTTAGAGAGTGTGAAGATGATGGGGACCACCTTGCAGAGACTTGGGGACCATCAGAGAGGTGTGGGCTCCTGTTTGGGGCCCGCCAGTGCCAATATTTCAACCAGTGTTTAAGCAGAAGATGTGTGACCTGGCAATTCGCCCCACAGAGTTTTCACACATTTAATTAATTCATCAGGTAATTCAACAGCCGTGGACCATCACAGATAAAAGTCCCACTGAAACCCCAGTGCATGAGCACACACAGGCCCAGGCACATCTAAAGGAACGTGGCTCCCAGCTCCCCAAACGCCGCTGTGCTTAAAATGGCCAAAGGAAACACAAATGACATTTTGTTTCTTCCCTGTGAAAAACACTTGCAAAACCCTGACCGGCAAGAATGGATTGCATTACAGGGACTTGTTTATTCATCTGAAGCTCAAAAGATTTAAGAGTTTAAATAAAACATCTGAATGAGACTCTGAGTATGTGAGGCTCTGAAATGCTCTTTTTAAGAGACAGACGCCTGACGCCTTGGAGGAGCTCCTCGGTGGCAGAGAGGGGTTTAGTGGCTTCAGTTGGCTGCAATTAAAGCTGATCAGGGCTTCGAGCTGGTTGACAACATAGAAAATCATGCCCAGTTCAGGCCTCCAAAATGCCTCCCCGTGTCACATACTTGTCACATCTTTACCTTCAAATTGCAGCATGAAATACGCAGCCGTCGCCAGGTTAGGGGTAAAAATGTTCCTAGGAATTCAGAAACTTTACCAAACCGTTATTCTGACTGCTTTCCAGATTAAGCCTCTTTTTTTTTTTTTTCCCTCTCTTTCTTTTGGTTGCTTTAATTTACTAGAGGAAGCAAAGGCAAATAGTTTAATCATAACCATCCCTAGGGGCAATTTAGAATAATTTTCTCATTAGTGCCTATAATATGCAGTATAAGTAATGTTCAATCAGATGGTGGCTACAAAGGCCTGTGCAGACAGTGAAATGAAATGCACTCCAAAGCCAGGAATAGATGAATGAGAATAATCTTGTCTTTTTGTATCTTGCCCCCTTGCTGGTGGATGAACAGGATTTTTCCCCCCTTTATTCTCTTTCTGGTTTGGGGGGGATGAATCCAATTTTCTTCTAAATAGTAAAATCAAGTTATAGAAGTGGAGAGATTCCAAGACTATTAAGGCTCCAGGGAGTTCAGTCACAGACAGCCAAAAGCAGGAAGTATTTGAAGGGGGAGAAGAAAATACATAAGGGAGCAGGAAATACGTGCTCCATAAAGATGACTTAAGCGGGAGACGTGTCACACATCCATAAGGAGGGTCCAATGGGAGTACCTGAGGTTATTTTAGGAGAGACAGTAGCTTCAAAGGCTTCTTCTTCCCCAAAAGATTCTCAGCCTGAGATGCAATTACCCCCATCTCCAGTTTCATCATACCACCTCGTGTGGGTCAGGATTGACATCAGATCATGGTAATGACTCCCATTAAAAAACAAGCTATGAAGATTCAAAATGGTGGGGGCAGGAAGTTCTTGCACCATCTCTCCTGCCAAAGTTGGCACATGTGGGATTACTCCCCTGAGTGTAGCTGGATAGATAAGCAGAAGTAAAATGGTCATTATTGGATGGCCACCAGCTCAGTGGTTGCCCTTTTGCTCGGTCACATGGGATGTGCTGCTCAGTGACAGCTACACCACTTAAATGGGATCTCATGGATCATCCTGACCATGATGGGGAGCCCAAAGAGCACTGCCTGTGATTCCAGCACAAGCTGGGAGCTGAGGAAGGTAAATTCTTTCCTCTTTCCAGGGAAAAAAATCAGTAAGACTCTTAGTTGTGCTCCTCTCTGTATTTCTCGGGAGGCTCTTGGCTTGCTCAGGGTGGTACCTCCTGGCTTTGATGGACCTTGTCTGGGAGAAGGGCAAAGTCTGGGATTTCCTGCTTTCCAGCTGGCCCAGGGTGATGACTGAGACTGGATATTGTCTCTTGAACAGCTCTACATTAAAACAAATGTAGTGGCTTCACTTGTCTGTCTTTTATAGGTTGGAAGAGACACTCGTGCTGCTCCCAGCATCCACAGAGATCAAAGGTATGAAATTGGACTCCATAGCAAGGGGTTTTGCAGATCGTTTTTCAGGATCATTCAATGAGGGTTTGAACCTCCCAAGTTTCACTTAATTCTTCATAACTGAATAAAACCAAAAATTCAAAGTGAAACTTAACCCAGAAATCCACATTCAGCTTGGATTTGGATGGAAACCAAAGGAAATCATTTAATCCCAACATGGTTTCTACCAGAAGCTCTGCATTGGTCTGGGTTTGGTTGAAGCTCAGCTTTTGCTTCCCTTTGCTGAATAGTTCATGAAAACTCTGGGATAAGAAGAAACAAATTCAGGAAATACTTGTGTATTTTCCTTTAACGGTTCAAAAATATCACCTGAATTCTATCAAACACATCAGTTCCATGAAAGTCCAGAAAATACATCAGTCCAAACTCTCTGTAAATTAGAAAGAAGATAAATTTGTCACTGTTTATCTTCAACACAAATACAGATACCCCTGCACTGGAAGAACTTGGATATGTAGCCTGCATTTTTTTCCCATAGGTGGGGAAAAAAACTTCAGAAAAGATTATTTGATTTGATAAACAAAAATGACAGGCTTAAATAATGCCATAAACAAGCTTTCCTCTCACTTTTACAAAGTCTGAAGGAAGCAAAAGCAGCATATTTGTTGCTACAAGAGACTTGGAGAATTTTTTCCCTGAGATCTCAAAAATGATGGTATTATACAAATGTCTTATTGGGCAACAGGCTTCAAGTGATTAAGGACAAGCCTAATTATTGTCTTATTTAATGAATCACGGCAATGAAAAATCTATTAAATAGGAGGATAGCAGGGCTGTTCAGATAGTACATGATAAGTGAATAATGGGTATGGAAAATGGATATTTCTTATTTTAGTGTGTGTTTGTATAAGTCTATGTAAGGCTTGTCTGGCTCATATCCTCTTGACCATGAGAACGTGGAGCTTCATAGGAAGGGACAAGAGACCATAATTTATGCTTATGGCATGAGCAGTTTTTTAGTTCAGCCAACAATTAGGGGCAGCCTGAACTCAGAAGATGAAGTTCTTGCTCCTTTGGGTTCAGAGATGAATTGAGCTCTGTAGATCTGGATTATTCAAAGGCAGGTTGGACAGGAGCAACCATGGCAGGGGTTGGAATAAGATATTTTTAAGGCCCCTTCCAGCTGAAACCATTCTGTGATACTACAGTAAACTGGTATTCCCCCTTAGGCATTCTGGGTGGTAAAAATACTTGTTTACAGAGTTTGGGGTATGATTGTTACTCCACAGGGAGCGCTGGGCATCTGCAAACTGTGTGCTTGGCAAACTCACACCCTGGAGATATTTCGTGGAAATTCCACTCACTGGTTTTTTGGTTGTTTCTCCACAAATTCCTCGTTAATACATTCTCCACTAATAAATCTTTTCATTGCTCAACCAGCTCTGCAGAAAACAAAAGTACTGTTGGGGGAGCGTTTGATTGCAACATTTCTTTCTACAGAAATAATTATCATCCAATAAAGTTGGAAGGAGCTTGGCAAAGTAAAATCCTCCACTGGGATTGGATCCCCTTGAAAAGACTCAAATTAATTTTGATGTTGCCATGATTTGATTAGATCTTGTTTCACATGTAGTTGAGCTTCAAAAGAGAGATTTATATCTGTGCAGCTAACCTGTGCAACAGCACTTGTTGCTCCTTTTAACTTTATTTAATACATTGAATGCAGTACATAAGCATATTTTAAAGCATGTAAAAAAATCAAACCTAAGGAAAATATTTAAAATACTGGCTCACACACATGATGTTTTGTGCTTCTCTTCTTACACTGTCTGCAAAAACATCGTGTGTTTTGGCCAGGCCATTGTCAGAACAGACAGAGATTAATTACTGCAGCCATTTGTTCTGTTACAGAAAAGATAAAAATAACTCATGAGTCATGACAACAGTGAACACTGTGAAGACAATTCCTGCATCTTATTTGCCATTTTCTAGCCTCAGTGTAGAAGAAGAGATATGAGAAATGACCTGACAGTATCTTCAGTCCCTCTGTGGTGTTTGCACAGCCAGGGAAGCCAGTGCCTGGCACAGCCTTTAGGGACACGCAGACGTGGTTCAGGGGAGGCTGTCCTGCTGCAGGCTGTGGAGTGAGCCCACACCTCGAAACCTGGGCCTGGTTTTGGGCCCCTCATGATAAAACAGACATTGAGGGGCTAGAGCATGTCGAGGGAAGGGAACAGAGCTGGGGAAGGGTCTGGAGCACAGGACTGAGGAGAAGCAGCTGAGGGAGCTGGGGGGGCTCAGCCTGAAGAAAAGGAGGCTCAGGGGGGATCTTCTCACCCTCTACAACTCCCTGACAGGAGGATGCAGCCAGGTGGGGGTCAGACTCTGCTCACAGGGAACAAGGGACAGGACTAGAGGAAATGGCCTCAAGTTGCACCACAGGAGATTTAGATTAGACCTTTGGAAAAATTTCTTCGTAGAAAGGGTGGTCAGACACTGGAACAGGCTGCCCAGGGCAGTGGTGTAGCCACCATTCCTGGAAGTGTTCAGAAATTGTGTGGAAGTGGCACTGTGGGACATGGTTTAGTGGTGAACATGATTGTGGTGCTGGGTTGATGATTGGACTTGATGATCTTAGAGGTCTTTTCCAACATTAATGATTCTATGATTCTATAAAAATCCACAGGATGTGCTATAATAAGCATTTAATCCATACACATGACATACATGTGTCACCAGTGTGCTGGACCCAGGGTCTGTGTTGTGTGCTCCCTTTGCAGCATGGATTCCTAGACTTTCCTCAGATGTTAGCAGGGACCAGGGAAATTTCTGACATAGTTATCATCCTGGGAGAACCAGTTTAATAAGGTCATGGACATAATCCATGCAAGAGACAGGGATAGATGTGGTTTAGTTTCCTGGCACGGATCATAGAATCATAGAATCATAGAATCATAGAATCATAGAATTATAGAATTATAGACTATCCTAAGGGGCCCACAAAGTTCTTTGAGTCCAGCTTTTGTCCCTGCACAAGACAAACCCAACAATCCCATCCTGTGCCTGAGAGAATTGTCCAAATACTCCTTGAGCTCTGTCAGATTTGGTGCTGTGACCAGCCACCCTCTGGATGAAGAACCTTTTCCTAATGTCCATCCTAAATCTCTCCTAACTCAGCTTCAGGCCATTCTCTCTGGGTCTTGTCAATGATCACCACAGAGAAGAGATCAGTGCCTGCCCCTCCTCTTCCCCTCATGAAACGAGGTCTCCCCTCAATCTCCTCTTCCCAGGGCTGAATAGAACAAGTGACCTCAGCTGTTCCAGACACAGCCATGTCCTGCACAGAGCTCCTTGTGACCTCAGAGGGACAGCCAGCAAGCAGGGAGCAGCTCTGGACTCCACACCCAGGCCTGAGGACTGCTCAGGTATTTTTCATTTAACAGTGACTGGATCTAATAAAGACAAATCTGACTGAAGTCTTCCAACCTCTTCCTTGAAGTGCTCTTGTCTGTCTGGCCTGGGAAGGGGTGAAGAGAAGTTGAGTGCCTTGTTGCTACAGTGCAAAATCGGGCAGCTCCTGGTCCAGGCACTGCTCAGCAGCAGAGTTATGATGATGATGATTCTCTTCCAGCTGTGCTTGTCCCTTCCCTTGTTTTTTATTGGGCCAAGTTCTCTGTTGAGGAGCTTGAGCCAGAGATGGCCAAAGACCAAACACGTCACCTGAGTCCCATCATCTCTGGGAGCGTGGTGATGCCAGATAGAAGGCATCTGAGGTCAGCCCTGCATGTGTTACATGAGCAGAGAACTATCAGGACTCACTTTTTATTATTTTTTTTTTAATTTTGCTGGCACACGTCTTGCGTGTCAGGTCGTTCCTTCACACATGCACGTGTGTGCACTTCATTACAGCTTCTTGTCTCCCGCCCTTCCTCTGCCTTGCCCTGCTTCCCTGCAGTATCCTCCTTCCACCCTCGGGCTTGGAAGCTGTACTCAGCCTCTGCAGGAAAACTGCTTCCAGCTGTGTGCTGTGACAGGCTCTCAGCCGCTGTGCAGCTGTTCCCGGGCTCCTGCTCTCCAAAGCAAGGGGATGGGTGGGGAAAGGCTGATCCATGCTGCTGGCTGCCTTCTGAAGCAGTTGCCTGACTCTGAGTTTGGAGCCCACCCTGTGCCTGAGAGCTCTGTCCAAATGTTCCTTGAGTTCTGTCAGGTTTGGTGCTGTGACCATTTCCCTGGGGAGCCTGTTCATGCCCAGCCACCCTCTGAGTGAGGAATCTTCTCCTAATATCCAACCTAAACCTCCTCTCACACAACTTCAGGCCATTCCCTCAGGTCCTGTCACTGGTCACCAATGAGGAAATCAGTGCCTGCCCCTCTTCTTCCTCTCCTGAAGAAGATGTAAACCACTGTCCTCGTGGGTAGAAAGGTGCCTCCCACCCAGCTGACATCTCTCAACCTCTCCTGGCCATGCCACTATTTGTGGTCACTTTTTTCTTGGTGCTTCCAAGGCCATGTGTCTGCCTGGCCCAAGTTCCTCTGTAAACCCTTGTCCTTCTGGCTGATTCAGCAGTTTTTTCAATTACAGTCACAGCCACATGGGTTTGGCTGTGCTCCTGCCATGCCTCGTTCCTGCTGGAAGAAGAGGAGGCAGGCAGACGTTTGTGCATTCTCTGGTGATGCACAATCCCCGTCCTGTGGTCACCGGGTAACCGTAAAATTAAATCAGATCCTTGCTGTTAACCAAAAGGCATCTGCAGTGAAAGGAAGTTAAATGCAGAGCTGGAGGGGTTGTTCTGCTGCTAACAACACATTACAGGACCTGCTAGGAAATCAAATTCACTGTTCTATCCTCGCCCACATGATTAAGCTCATCCCCAGCTTAATGTGATTTAGGATTAGGTGGGATATTTTATATTGATTGTAGGTTCAAGGACCCCTTTTATTCCCCTGGACTGTGGTAACATTGCCATTATTAATTATAGGAACTCACCCCCTGGTTGGGGTGAGCCGGAAAGGTGGAAAAGTCTCTCCTCCAACCCGTGTCCCCAAAGAAAGACTCAGTAGTCTTCAGTCGTCCGGTCTCAAGGTAATTTATTGTATGTTATCTTAAAGATTTCTCCCTGAGCTGCTGTGGTCCATTCAGCAGTCAGGCAAGGGCACACTGACACCCAGGGGGCTGGTGCCCTCTTTTATATCATACATTGCGTATTACATGTTTACAGTTTTTCCCCAATGCCCATCACCTATATTGAACAGTGACTTTCTACTCTAAACCAATCTGTGAATGCCAACATCACCAAGAACATGGAGGTTAGGAAGAAGAAGGAAAGAGGACAGGGCACACCCAAATCCCTCCATCTTAGAACCTCTGACCCCCATGTACAAAACCCAGACCCCTCTGTACAAGGCCTAAAACCCCCCTGTACAGCACTCAAAAGTTCTTCCTCTCACTTTGTGACTATTTCTACTATAATATCTAAACTTTTGTGATTTCTTGTTCTTCCTGCAAGGTTGGTAAATTGTTCCATGGATCAGGTTCAAAGCCACAGGGGTCTGTGGCTGCATTCCAGGGTCTCAAATGCTTTTGACCTGGGCCCGGAACATCCAAGAGTGTCCAAGGGACATTCTGGGTTCCGACAATTAATGACATATAAAATGGCCTCAAGTTGCACTACAGGGGAGGTTTAGAGTAGACCTTTGGAAAAATTTCTTCATAGAAAGGGTGGTCAGACACTGGAACAGGTTGCCCAGGGGCAGTAGTAGAGTCACCATCCCTGGAAGTGTTCAGAAATTGTGTGGATGTCGCACTGTGGGACATGGTTTAGTGGTGAATGTGATTGTGGTGCAGGTTGGACTTTATGATCTTAGAGGTTTTTTGTAATCTTACTGATTCTATGATTCTATAAAATCCACAGGATGTACTACAGCAAGCAAGAAATACATAATTATTTTTTTCCCCTGCTGTATAATCCTTCCATGAGGTAGAAAGTGGCCAGATACTCCCATCTTCCTCTCTAGAGACTATGCAGAAAGCCAGAGACAAAAAATTCTACCTTCACCAGAATTTGGGTGTTTTCCAGGCAACACAGTGATGCTGGGGGGATTGATCTCTGGGACTGGCAGAAGTGTGACCAAAGGTCCAGACCTTCCAATCCATGACAGGGCTGAAAGTTTGGCATCTCTCCCAGAAAGGAGGGGGATGCACTTTGTCATAGCGAAGTGACACAGTTGTGTGACTAAAATCTGCTGCAAGGGGGACAAAAACTGCTCAGGGCCCTCTAAAGCAATAACCAACCATTTATTATGTGAGGTGAAAACACATCATGAGTGTTCCCACCAAACTGCTGCTCCTGGTTTTGTCTTGTTTTCCTCTAAATTTGAAGCAAGATGACCAGCACTGTCTCTTTTCAACTAAAGCATCAGCAAAATGGGGAACAAAAACCCTCAAGGTCACTGTTGGAGCCAGGATGAGCTAAGGATGTAGAAGCAGCAGTCTGAAGGGAGAATATCTTTGAATAAACCAGCTGGAACAGGGAGCTGAATTTCAGAGTTCAGGGTCTTGTAAATATCTGTGTTCTCCATCTTTCTAATGAAAGACCCTACTTCTTCCCAGACCCTTGGAAGCGCTTGGCAGGAGCATAGATCAAGGAGGGAGAAGACTGTTCTGTGCTAGAGATTGATTTGGTGGAGTCAGAATTTAAAAAAAAAAAAAAAAAAAAAAAAAAAAAGTGGGGGAACACAATCTAAGGAATAATTTAACTTTTATTTATAGCTATTTTATGGTCTGCCATGGAGCCTAATTAATGTGGTCAGTAAACTCACTCTTTTTTCAAGACCCAGCTACAGTGATGGCCCTGCCCAAGCCTTAAGATAAGTCATGAACAATTATAGATAAGAGAGAGACAGCTTTGAAATCAATGTTTTACACAAGAGCCAGATATTAAAAAGATCAATGCAATAATTAGGTTTTTTAAAAAAAATAAATATATCATACAGTTTAATTACTCCAGGGGTGCCTTTGTGTCTGAGGTTCAACCAGTGGATTCTTTTAATCAGAATTAGTTCTGGAATAGATTTTGCTGGCTATGGAGCTAAAAATGTAATCCTGGCTGGCTCATTGAGCTTTATTAAGCATTCATAACTATTTTTCAAAAGAGGATCTCTTTCTTTTCCTCACAGAAAGGCTCATCAAATACAGACAGGAGAGGAGAGGAAAGGAAATCTCAGCTCCACTGAAGCTGAAGCCAAACCTCCCATTGAATTCACTGGGGCCACAGTCTCACCTAAGCTGCATAATACACTTAAAAATGCTACGGGCCTGATAATTATACAAAATAGACCCCACATTTCTGTCCTGGGAGGGGAGAGGGAGAGGGAGGAGAAGAGGGGAATCTAACACACATCTGTCTGATTCTGTGAGGCATTTACCAGTAGCATGTACTTGGCAAAAGATGTGATGTATGAAGTGAATAAATAACAAAATAGTCTGTGTTTCCTTGTGTTGCAATTCGTAAATGCTTTTGATGCACATAAATGATCCTAAAAGACGTACTTGCATTTCCTTTGAGGAAACCTTGAGGAATCCAAACACATCAGCACCACGGTTGTGACTTGGAAACCTGAAAGTCATCGAATGAGGCAGATCCTGTCCAATCTGATCTGTGAAAAAACTTTTGACTTGAAAGCAAGACTTTTCTAACCCTGACACTAAAGCATCTCTCAATGAATCATCACAGTAAACCCAGACAACACCCCCCAAAAACTGGCAAACAATCAAACCCACTATGAGTAATCACACCAGCAGCAGAAGTGATGCTGTAAAACACTGCCATACCCACTTCTTTACCTTTTCACCTACTGTGTGCATCACATTCCTGCCTCAGCAGGAATTGGTTAAAGCCACCTCATTTAAATACATAAAAAGCTAATGAGACTTGCTGGAGGGGAGATGACTCACCTAAAGGCCTACATGCAACCAAAAAAGTGAAGCTCCTCTTTTTTATCCACAGCTACTCCCCTTTGCTTCAAAATTATTAAAGTCTCAAAAGTGCTTAGTGTGGAACTTTCACAGGATGAGACAATTGCATGTACTTAGTGGAGATACAGGGTTGCATAGGCTTAGATATGTGTCAAATGTCTTTGAAGTCTTTTTTAGGGTCTGATCTCACTCCTAATGTCAGTGCAAGTCTTCAAGATCAGCAGAACCATGTATTTTTTTGTTGTTAAGGAAAGGTAGAAACTGGAGCCCTGGAAAGGCAGAGCACACAGGTCTGGAATCAGTTACAGGGACACTTTGCCTTGAGATGAGTATCTGGCTATTTTTCAATGTGCTTTTTTCACTCAGCTAGGAAAATGGGGGAAATGCTATTTGATACTCCACTTTTAAATTCTGCTTGGGAGACAGGTGTTGCTTTGAACCCACATTATGGAAGATAACTGCAAGCTGGATTCCAGAGATGAATGTGAGGCAGATTAAGTCCAGACCACAATAATCTCTCTTCTCCAGCAACATCACTGACCGAGGATACTGAAGGCAAGCCAAAGTTCACACACTGGTTTATGATACTGTTAGCAAGACTGCAGCCAAAACAAAAGTTCAAACATGGGTTTTGATGCATTTTATTTAGAAATCTACGTTCAGGCCATGATGACAAAAGACAATGAATTTCCAGAGTTTTCATCAGGGGCACAGATCCAGCTGAGTCTGTCAGAGGACCTAATTGTGGGTAGTTACCTCATGTCAGCTACTGGCCATGGAGCACCACAGCCCATGTTTCACACTCACTTTAGGCAGACAATGAAGTGGGACATCCTCTGACAGAAGCAATCACAGAATCCATTAAGGTCGGAAAAGACCTCTAAGATCATCAAGTCCAAATATAAACCCAGCACTGCCAAGCCCAACACTAACCCAGGTCTCTAAGCACTACATCTACATAGTTTTTGAACACTTCCAGGGGTGGTCACTGCATCACTTCCCTGTGCAGCCCATTCCAATGCCTGATCACCCCTTCAATAAATAAAATTTTTCCAATACCCAATTCAGCCCTTCTTGGTGTAATTTGAGGCTATTTCCTCTTGCCCTATCACTGGTTACCAGGGAGCAGAGCCTGACCACCACCTGGCTGCCTCCTCCTATCAGGGAGCTGTGCAGAGCCAGGTCTCCCCTGAGCCCCCTTTTCTCCAGGCTGAGCTCCCTCAGCACCCTCAGCTGCTCCCTTGTGCTGCAGACCCTTCCCCAGCTCCACTGCCCCTCTTTGGACACTCTTCTGCTCCACTTCCACCTTCACTTGCCCTTCCTACCTGGAAATGTGGCCCAACTCACATCTGCCCTGTTCAGGGGATTGGACAATCAAGCTGGATTAACATATCTTAACCCAAATGTGCTGTCCCAATGCTTGCTTGTCCCAGCAAACAAGGGTGCAAAAGGCAAACAAGCAGCAACAGGCAAAGACAAGATGCTCCTGTTGGCGCTGGAAGTGTCTTTTTAAGGCAGCCAGAGAGCTCTGGTGTGTCTTGGCCACTGCTGGCTGCTGTGACTAATTACAGTATTACACAGTGCTTTTTTCTCTGGAAATTTGCCAGGCTTGGAAGAGCTGGCTTCAGCTCTGTTGGATTTCTCACAGGGAACCTCCTGTGCCTCTGAGGAGTCTCCCCCTTACCTCGAGCTCGCGATCTCTGTTATCTGTCGGGTACGGATGAGACACCCAGCTGTTATAACTTAGTCCCCTTGGCTTTCTCAGGTACTGGAATCCAACTCAATTGAAGTAAATGACAGCCTTATCAACTCCACGGACTTTGAAGCCGGCTCCAGCTATGGGATTGATCCAAAAATAAATGCCAAGTCTGATTCCAGGAAGGGAGGAAAATCATCAGCTGAAATTATTTAAAGGTTTGCAGATATATCTTGGCATGCTGAATGGAAATGGAGGAATTTCTCGGGGAGAATGTTAAATAATTCTCAAAATAATTGTTAACACACACAGACCAACCCCCATCCCACCTGTCACACAGGTTAGAGCTTCCCCACTGTAGTGAGATGTTCACAAATTTGCATTGTTTATGGTTATACTTATTGTTCTTGGAAAGAAAGATTAAATTGGTAGCTGGCTTCAGAATTTTAAAATAAAAATTTGCTGTCAAGGTGTGCTGGTCACTCTTTTGTCCACCAAACATCTGCATTTTGCTACAGAGCCCTTTAGAAGAGACTCAGGGTGTGCTGTTCAGGACATAAATTGGGCCAAAGCCCAAGGAATATATCTGGCAAGCCTGAACTCCATCATCACCTGCAGCTGGAAGCACTGACATCTACCAGTATCCAAATTTGCTTGGACAGATTTCCTGAGCACTTCAGTTTAAGATCCCACACCTGAATGAGCTCAGGATGTTTTATCCAGGCTGGGCTGCTCCATTCACACCATTCTGGAACCTGTGTGAAGGTTTTGGGGTAATTTCAGCAGATCTATGACTGGCTGCCCTAGAGCAGGCAGCTGAGGGCAGGTAAAGAGCTAAAGCAGGGCACAGCCAAGCTCTAAGTAAGGAAAGAGACTGTTATGGTTTGACATTGGTGCAATGTTAGCGCCCCCATGAAAATGCACTTTCTTAAATAATTACTGTGAGATGTGATCAGGAACAGAGTAGAGCAGGTCTAAGCTTAATAACAAAAGAAAAAAAAAACTTTATTAAACTACTACTACTATAAAAAATACAGACACTAAATCTAGGATGAAGACCCTCTAAAACACTTTTCTTCTTCTCACCTAATTTTTAAACAAAACTACAGTGAGACACTACCTGGGACTCCTGATTAAGTTGTCACCTTTTATATAATCAATACTTAGTCTTTTAAAGGAGAGAGAAGTCTCTCTTGCACTACAGACTCTTTAAGGAAACACAATTGTCACCCTTGTGTTTTTATGTCACACATGGCTGAAATTTCTGCTGACTCCCCCACTGGGCATCTTCCCCCCCACTTCTCTTTCTCTTGCCAGTAAATTTACAGGTGCTGTCGAACTTTCTGTTTGCTTCCTGCTGGGGGAAGACATAAGTATCTTTGCTTCTCTTCACCCTTTTGTCTGCAGGAACTAGCCCAGTTCTAAGCTTTTAGCCCTCTTAGCTTACCTTGACTAGGTTACTTAGCTTCCCTTCTTCCACTCAGCCTGTGGCTGGGCAAGAGAAGTCTGCACAGCACTCTAACCAGAACTAAAAAAGGCAACTCCTCTAGGAGTTCTTACTTTTAACCCCTTGTGTTCTCAGAAGCATGTCCATACTTTCAGTGGCTACTCTAAGTGCTAATATTTAAACTTGACCACTGATTAGTTTAACCTAACTTTCTAAAAAAATTCACTTCCATGTTAAACTACGACAGAGACTTTATTAGTTTTCTTTCATTACTGAGATAGAAACTTCAGGACAAAAACTCTGACTAAAGACAGGGAAAACTGTGAAATTGCTTAAGTGTTGTGAGAACAAACTGTACTTCAGAAACACTGAGCAAACCTCCTGCAGGTTTTTCTCAAACAGAACCACCTCATGCCTGCTGCAATTAACGACTGGTTAATTGCAGACATTTCAAGAAAGAAAAGTCTTTTGTGACTGATCAGTCCTTCTGAATTTAAACAGTTTAAGGCAGTGCTTGAATACCTGTCTAGCTCCAAAGCTGTCAAAAATACAGGGCACATCAAAGAGGCTCTGCTGCAGCCCTAAAAAGAAAAGAAACAATTGTAGTTGTGGTATTGGTAAACCTACAAGGGTTTCTCTGTTAATATCTCCAGCTACCACACAACCACAAGAACTGACATGATATGCCATGATTTTTCCTTTTGGGTATAACCATCCAAGCTAAAATACCCCATATGCTACAAGATTGATGCTTAATACTTCATTCCAGATGTGTTCTGGCTTAGTTAAATATTTAACACATTTCTAGAAGAAAGTAGTCTATAATTGCATTAATACTTCAGAAGAATGATGTCCTGGTGAGTAAAGAGAAAGATATTCCAAGGCTGGCTGTGTCCTTACTCCTGTCAGGGACAGCAGGACTCACCCAGGTTACATTTTAAAAAATCTGATAATCATTAATCTCCATGGATGGTATTGACAGAGCTACACAGGCACAACCCTGACAGTGTTCCCCAGTAACATTTCCAAGGCCTAAGCAAAGTGACACTGTAATCTGGTAAAATTCCAGACAGCAAAATCCCTATTTAAATTTCAAATATATCCAAGCAAAATTGCATGATGCATGTTACTGGATGTATTTAATTGCTGAATTTTGTGCTGTTAACAACAGTTTTGCCTTTTTCCCTGTGCCTTTCCACAAGCCACAGCTCAAAAAACCCAAAGTATAGGCACATTCCCACTTTTCCCTAATTTTATCCTTACCCTTCAAGACAAAGCAATGACACAATGAAATCCTGTTGGGATGTGGTGAAAGGAGCAGAAAACACAGAGCTTTTTTCTTACCCCACACCATGGGCAACAAAACAGATGATTTATAAAAATTAATACTTAGAAAATTTAACAGTACATTTTCTGCTGAAATCTATGGTTCCATTAGGCATTAGACCATGCTGGGTGTCTTTATAAAATTTATCCCTGCCATGGTTCCAGGATGGGGAGATTAAGCCACTATGACCATTAGAGCATCTAGATAAAGTTAGGAGTGTTTATTGACAGGCACAGAGAAGAGTTGGGAACATGGTATTTATTATCTGGACAACAACTCTCCTGCATAGGTAATTCCTATTACAAATTAGTCATGGAAAATAAAGGCAGCAGCAGGGGGGAATACCAGAAACACAAAGGACGGTTGGGATATGTGAAGATTCAATTTTAGTTAAAAGACAGACAATATTACTTCACTGTTTTTTAACATTCCAGATTTATTCAAAAGACATTATTCTGCATGTATCTTACAGGTCTTAAGACTGGTAGAACACTAGGAATAATGTGATAACCCTAGCAAATGAAGACATAGCTAAAATCATATCCGAGTGATTTTTCTTTTCTTTCAATAAAATTTTGGACATTTCAATCCCATTTTTAACACTGGTCAGAGCTATTCATACCTAGAGCATTTGGAATAGTCCATTGAAGGAACAAAACTTGACAAGATGGAAACAGCAGACTACACTTGATTTCTGCAACTGCTGGCAAAAGCTGCTGGAGAAGTATCTGCACAGTTTAGAAATGTTACATCAGTGACAGATGGAATTTTGTGCTTTAATACTTTGCTTGAAAAGTCTCTTTATCCAACATGAAGTCAGCAAATCTCTGCTGGAGCTCCTTTTCTCTCTCCTGCTGTCGCTGCACATCTTCCTTGAGACACTGTGAGGAAAACATCATTAAACAACCAGTAAGCTTTCCACCAGTCACACCCATGAAGATCATTACCAAAGGCTGTATTCTAGCTCCTCCAGAGGAAGAGCTCAGAATTAAGACAGAAGATTGCTGAAATTACTTACTTTAAATATGAATGTAAAACAGAGCAGTGGATGTAAAGTGTCAAGAATCACAGTTATCTTACTTCAAATGTCAGGTAGCTCACCCTGTTTTTGACAGCAGCTAAAATCAAATGCTTCAAAAGCAGATATTTCAAATTGGAACCTTGCCATTTACTAAAAACAGGTGCTATTAGCAGCTATCAAGTGATTTAATATGTTTTAACTGATATCTTTCAATTAATCACTTCTGAGTTTGTAGACACATCTATCAGCATTTCTAAATCATCTTCACAAAATCAGTTTTAAGAACTGATGCATTTTATCTTTTTTTAGCAAGTGGTTGAGAATATCTAACCTTCAATGGAAGCCTCTGTTCTGGCAAAAAACCACATTACAATAAAAACTGTGTTCAGGTGAACACTTATTCCTTGGAAAGAAAGGCTGGTACTGGTTCAAACCTAGGACTGAGTCTTGATTAAGGGTTGTCTCATTAGCTGAATAAAAGGAGAATATCCTGGAGATCCTTAAACTAAGAAAAGTTGCTCCAACATAGTGATTTCAGGTATTTACCAGCATTTAGTCTGCTGACTTTTAAGGAAGAAGGAGATTTTAGACAAGTTTTACATCTACCCAAAGCTCTAATAGTAATTAAAACCGAAACAAACCAAATCAAGAGAGAGATGGAACTTGTGCTGATACGCATTGCAGAAGACTTATAAAACAAACCACACAAGGAAATAAAAAAACCCCAAAGTTAAAGAACACACTGCCAGATTAGTCCCAGCCTCTAATATGTGTATCACAGAATCTTTGATACCGAAGTAAAAGACAGATGAATCTGGTAGCAGCCAAAAGTATGAATTTAAGAGAGCATTAAAAACTTGGTAACAACTCAGGCTGTAAAGGTCAGAGCTCGTGCCTTGTAAAAACATCTTTTCCATGAGGTGCCTGTGTCTGACCTCAGTATTGGGTTTTGGAATCTCACCTCCAGCCTCCGAGGGATGGCAGCATCCTCGTGTTTCTTCAGCTCCTCAAAGGTCCGCAGCTCCAGGTGGGCCTGCTCGATCTGGTCCCACAGATCATTCAGCTGCTTGATGAGCCCCATTGCTCGAGACTGGTAACCACCAAGAAGGATCTTCAGCTTCTTCTCCATCTTGGCAGCCCTCTTGGCTTCAGTGGTCATGTGGCCTCTGTTGATCTGGCAGAAGGAACCCAAGAGTTGTTTTAGTTACCCAGAACTCAAAAGTCAAGAGGAAAAAAAAAAAAAAAAAGTAAAAATATATCTGTGGAATTTTGTTGAGTGGATCATGTTATTTGATTTCTATTAAAATAACCATACTGCACATTTTACAACAACCTAGACTTTTGGATTAAAATCGTTGTAATAGACATAACACATCTCTAAAATTGTAATCCTGACAAAATCCATAAACAGACAAGTGATACAAATTACAACTGTAATTGTAATTGCTGTCAACTGGGACACAACACCAATAACTGAATATATTTGTGTTAATATGTTAAAAATGTTGTATAAAACATTTATAAATAGCAAAGGTAACAGAAGTCTTTGTGTATTTTTCCACCTGGGGTAAAATTAAATGAGCACTAAAACAATGAAATAGCCATCAGAATTTTTAAACATACCAAATAAATGTTTAACACTGAATCCCAATCACAAATGGCCTAAAGATGAAGATTAGATTACATTAAATATTTGGAAGAAATTGTTCCCTGTGAGAACGGGGAGGCCCTGGCACAGGTTGCCCAGATAAGCTGTGGCTGCCCCATCCATGATAGTGTTCAAGTTTAGGTTGGACAGGGCTTGGAGCAACCTGGAATAGTGGAAGGTGTCCCCGCCATGGCAGGCAGTGGAATGAGATGATTTTTAGAGTCCCTTCCAGCCCAGGCCATTCTATGATCCTATGAAACCAAGAAAGAACACAGGCATCCACCACTGAGCACAACTGTGGAGAGGTACAACAGCTCACATCTCTGAAGAGAGACATAAGGTTCTTTGTTGAGGCTTTTTTAATGCTGCTTCTTTAAAAAAAAAAAAAAAAAATTTAGAAAGACTGTGCAAAGAATGCCAAGCTCAAGGAAAAAAATCAAACTTCTCATATTTTGATTTTTGCCACACTTAATGATGCATTAGTGCAAGACATGAAATATGATATGAAAGTTTCTCAAGTATTAAAATATAAAAGACTAATACAGAATCACAGTGTCTGAGTCACCAATCCTTGCCTTGTTTCTTTAAAAATCAAAGCTTTGCTGGTGAATGCTCTCACAAAGAAATTACCAATAATCAACCAAAATGCAGCACCTTTTCATTGCTACAATTACCCAATATATCATTTACTATCAATGAAACAGAACTCCTTTGGGAAGGAACAAATGAAGAGGGATCTGCCTTTCATAGTGATAACTACAGTCAGCCACCACAGTCTTACACACCAAGCTCCTGCACAGTGCATTTCATCAGCCTTCCAGCCCTCCAACTGTACTGAAGTACCCTCTGTTACACAGCTGCAGGTTTCTGTAATGTGCCCTCCTACTCCTTAACAATTTATTCACTCATTTAGAACAGTTTTAGTTGGTGGTACAGAGATAAACAAAGTGAATGGTCAAGGGAGCAAACCGTTAATGGGTGAGTGAAAGAGAAATTTGACTTTCTGAGCTGTCTAGTTTGCTCCTGGGGAGAGCTTTGCAGACTGCTACGCTTTTCAAACTCTGTTGGCAATGTAGACTTAAGGTATGCCCAAGGTGCTTTAAGCATACAGAAAGGCGCCTCTTTTTCAATATTTATATAAATCTAGAGAAAATTAAATAAATAGATTAGGGATTTGTGAGGATACTCTCTGATGGAAAAGTATGAAAGCTTTAAATGTCTTCATTGGTAAATAATATGCTATTACTGCAACAACAAATACAGCTGTGCGGTCAATGAACTATTTTCCAATTACTGTTTCTTGGACGAAAAATGTGTGCTGAGCACCACTGACATTTAGAGACCATGCAATAGATGGATGCACAGGCAAACAGAATTTTGTTTGTAACAGAGGCCTAATATAACAAAGATCAACTGTCCATGTTGCTCCCAGCATTACAGACAATGTAGAGTATGGCTGCTGTGAAATGAAACGCCCATTGCAGTGTCACTCTTCAGAGCAGGCTAAAAAAGACCATTTAGAGAAGTTCCACTGTTCTGTCATCCTGAGTGAAGATCTCAGTCTTTACTGTGAGGGTGGTGAGGCCCTGGCACAGGTTGCCCAGAGATGTGGCTATCCCATCCCTGGAAGTGTCCAAGGCCACGCTGGATGGAGCTCTGGGCCACCTGGTCTGATGGAAGGTGTCCCTGCCCATGGCAGGGGGTTGGAATGAGCTGACCTTGAAGATCTCTTCAAACCAAACTATTCTGTGATTCCATGATTCTCAACAACCTAATTTTCTAATAAAATGTTAAATACTGAGTACTTAAGGGCATAAATACAGTTATCAGCATTATCCCCACCATACAGAAAAGAGACTGGATCAGGGCACTGTAGTCACAAGCCTTGAATTATCCCCATGTTCCAAGTACCACCAGCAGCAGTGGCAGTACTGGCTTGGTCTCACACTCTCACATTCTTCACTCGGGATTCACTTTGCTTGCCTTTAGACATTAATATCTGAGTTTGTCACAGGAGATCTTTCTGTCATCAGGAGAGAAACTGGCAACTCCAGGGCATGCTCATCTGATCCAGGGCCTTGGGACAAGATTAAACACCTCAGTGAAGGGCTCTTCACTGATGGTGATGGGAGCACAAACTGTTTAGACACTCTTATCCAAGACCAGGTAGACCAAGTGTGTACTATCTTAAAGTGTTAGATATATTAAATAATTTTTAAATTTAAAGCTTCTAACAAAGCCAGTTCATAGTTAGTTCAAGTGTAATACTTATTACAGTATCAGACCCTGATTATTTAAGCACTCTTGAAATGTTCAGAGAATTGAACTTAATATTTCTGAGTTGGTCTGGATACTGGGCTCTTAACTACTAGAGCTCCTTAGGTTATATGTTCCTATATTGCTTTTCTACTCAGTTCCTTTTCCCATCTTGGATTATCATAGGCCTCACTGCTGTAAAAAGACAAAAACAAGAAAAAGAAAAGCCTCCCAACTTTCTAAAACCAGAAATAACAGTCCTTTCTTCCTTCTCTGCTTAGGGAGAAATGTGAACACTCACCACCTTTTCCCCTCCCTCCCAAATACAAAATTTTAGGACCTACTATGAAAAGGTCAAAAGGAGGTCTCAGCTTTTGTAACAAATACTATTTATTAAAAATTGCTGACTGCTGCATTAGTGCCAACAACTGCATATAATTTCAGTTCAAGCTTCATAAAATTTTAAGGCTCAGATACCAAGCTAAAAATTCCAAGCAGTTATGAAGAGGTGTGTTTAAACAGTAGTCTACATTATTTGCTTAAAGAAATAGATTTGAGTAAAATCTGACAACCATTTCCCCCTGAACCTAACAGAAAGAGTAAAGACATTTGAAAGATTTCTCCACTTATTTATTTTGTACTGTTCCTTGGCCAGCTTTGGTTCTGCTGACTTTTATACCAGCAACAGCAAAATGAGAACAGCATGTACAGACATGGGGTAAGATGATATATGATGTTAAGGCAAGTGTGAGAGCCTCATCCCATCCCAAATCTCTGATGTAAAAGCTTCCCTCATGACTCGTAAAGTGGCGTTCAGTTTTCAGTACTGCACGAGAGAACCAAGGAAGAGAAACCAAAACAAGCAGCAGACAAAAGAGCCGAAAGAGCAACAGACATAACCAGAGGTTTATAAAACATGATCTAGAAAAGGGAGACTGACTGGAAAACCAGGGTTTGCTTGATTTGTTTTTCCCTCTGCCTAACAAAAAAAGAGAAAAAGAAGAAAGACACAACACCCTGCTTTAAATATCTCAAATTGTGAAATTAATTGTGAAAAATTAATCTGCTCTTACTGCTACTGAGAAAGGAAGAGGGACTTAAATTTGGGAAAGAAATTTTAGATGTTAGTTGTAAGGTTTAACTAAGGACAACAAAGGACAGAGAAGGACTCCTTATAAGAACAAACATCCACTGGGAAAGATTTAAGAAAAACTGACCCCGAGGAAGGAAGAGCTCAATTGCCTTAAAAACTGCATTTTCAGAATTCTCATCTCACCAGGTCTACTGAGGACAGCCCTCCTCAGTTCCAAGGGTTTTTTGCTGGACTGACTGGTTTGTTTTCCTTCCCTTTAATGTGGAGCTTCTGGTAATCCCTGAACAGCATTAAGCTCTCTTGTCTTTTAATTGATCTTCCTAATCATGCTGGATGGATTAAACAAACATGGAAGAAAAACTGCTGCATGTTCAGAGCAGAGCCACAGTCAAAGTAAACCAACCTGTTCCGTGACCTTGGAGAATCAACATCATCACAAAGCTGCCTCGCTTGTGCAGAGAAATCCTCTGCCAGCTTCAGCTACGGCGGCTGAGCAGAGTACTCCTGGAACATACATAGGACTACTCTAAACGTTACTGTAACTTCCTTCCTCACCTCAGACCCACACGTGGCCCTCCCAAATTCAGTTCTGCTGGCAGGAGATGGATTGACTTAATTGGAATGGCAGGTTTGTGAGCTTGGCTCTTGCTGGCTCAGCCGCAGTGCCTGGGACGAGAGCGCTCAGCTCTGCATCAGCTTGTGCTCCAGGCCAGGCATTTCCAACCACTCCAGGGACAACAAGGACCCCCACACTAGAGAATCCTCTGGCCATGCTGGAGTCATCTGCCTTTACAAGCTTATGGTGCACTCAAAAATAGCATGTTTAAAAAAAAAAGTCATTAATTTCTCTACTTCAAAATGCTTTTTCAGTTCCAAGCTCTCATTTTGGCTTGAAACACTGTTATATCTGTCTGGAGTTTGACCAGGCAAAACTCTCTGAAGAGCCCCTGCCTGAGTTACCCCCAGGTTAGTGAAAGATTAAGTCAGCTCTGCTGGAAACAGAGGCTTGGAGTTAGTATCAAACCAAAACTGCATGTCCAGTGTAGAACAACATGGCCTCAATCTATTATACAACATTAGCTCAGCTCATTGACCGAAACCACTCCACAACCTTGAAACAATTTCACATTTCTGCTGTGACACTAAAGATCATAGAATCAGAGAATGGGTTGGGCTGGAAGGGACCTGAAAGATCAAATCATTCCAACCTCTCAGCCACGGGCAGGAACACCTTCCACTAGACCAGGCTGCTCCACGCCCAAGTCCAACCCCAACCTGGCTTTGAACACCTCACCTCCAGTAAGGTGCTCTACTTAATGTACAAGGGAGAATGAGGATCATGAAGTAAAGGTGCTGATCAGGATCACAGCAGTCAAAGAGGGACTGAGCTTGTAGCTGGTAAGACATGAAAAAGAAGAAATTCATTCTAATTGACTGGGATCACAGTAAGTTTTTTGTGGAAAGATTCACTTTAAAAAATCCTCAATTTAAGGCATTGCTGGTAAGCAACTACAGCTTCCCAAATGAAAGTAGACCAGATGTCCAGAGCTTGCATAGCACTATAAAGCTGCCTTTCCCCAGCTTAATAGGGGAGCCCCAGATAAACTCCTATATTGCACTTTGTCCCCTAGATCATGTACCATAATGACTGATACCTGCAGAACACTAGTCACTCTACTCACAGCCAAATCTAATGACCCAAGAGCATGTTCCCCCTGAAATATGTTCCAGAAATTATAATGACTTGTCTTCAAACACCATGAGTCAGTGTGACTGTTGAGTCACTGCAGCACTCAGTTCTGGACAGTGAGGGTGTGCAAAGGCCTTTGCAATGAGAGCTTTGTCAATGCTGAACTTTATTTCTAAGCATGCTAAGTTACCAGATTCTGAACAATCTGACAGTGAAGACCCCTAATACCTCTCTGCTGTCATTCTCTAGTGCCAACTACATTCCCAACAGACCTAATTAAAAGAAGTGTATTCCACAAATGCAAGACATTAGGACAAAATAAAACATGTGACCATAAAAGCAAAGCTATTCAGGATTTTCACTATATTTTAGTTTTGTGAGTAATTTCTCTGTTTCTAGTCCTAAAAAAATCTCTTCTTTTCCACGGGTGCTTTCTGAGTACCAGCACACCTGAAAATGCAAAAGAAACTGCAAACTTTAGCACATAAATTAGAGAGAAATTAAAAGACAATCTCCAATAAAATAAAGTGATACATCCTGCAGCAGAATGTATAATGTATCCTATAAAACTCCACCTAAGCAAGTTGTTTGTAATCAGAATTAATTCAGAGGACTTGGGCTGCAATTAAAAGCAAACATCAACACTTTGATAAAGCATCACCTTGATGTATCTTGGATACTGCAAAGAATAGTTAATTTACTAGATTTTGCACATACAGTGTATTTTGAACTTTTTCTCTGTAGGCTTCCAATAGCAATTATAATTTAGTAATCAACTGAAATGATAATGTTAACTACCACAATTTTAATTAAAGTATTTGTATTCTGCAAGCCAACTTTGTTAACTGTCTTCAAAGGAAAAGTAAAGATGGCACAAAGTTTCTCTGTTGTGAACTACAAAGGGAAGCAACTAGGTTGATAAATAAACACCTTTACTATCTCATTTCATCTTATAATGTTCCCAGTTTAACATGTTAGTAGGAATGCTTTTCTTTATAAATGTATTGTTTGGAAGAGAAGGGAGCAAAAAGTATTGCAGAGTACTGAAGCTGTTATTCAACACAACTGCAAGCATCAGAAAACTTTAATTTCTGAAATCACTTGCTCTGCAGTGTAGCCTAGCCTTGGAAAAATACTCTGGATTTCTAAAGCTAGTGTAAAGATCAGAAAATTCCACAAATCTAAGTTGTACCAGAGACACATACTGAGGTCACAGAGATTCACTTGCATAGACCTGAAACTCCCCATCTGTAATGCAAGAAAGTTCACATACTAATCCTCTATCACAACCCACATTAAGTAACATATTCAAGGAGTCCAAAATGCTCAAAACAAAGCAATGAAAAGTATTGCTAAAACACAGCAGTACACTCCAGCATCAGAAGTGCTGATGAGCTGTGCATTACTGATGATGCCTGGACAGGATACCCAGCCAAACAGAAGCTCTCCACAACGGCTCCACTTTGCCTCCTCAAGTTCATCAATAACAGCACAAATCTGTTTGTGATACCAGCATCCATTTGAGAAAGATAAACGTCATGTCAACATAGGCTGCCACGACTAAACCACTAAGGCAGTGAGAACAGGACAATTAGAGGAAGATGAGTGTGTGTCCACACCATTGATCCAGCCAGGAATCTCTGAGGAACGAAGACAGACCCAGAAACAGATTGGTTTTTTTGCACAGGATCTGCAGGGTGTCAGCAGCCCCATATGGAAGTATTAGAGAGTGACTTCCCCATGTGCAGCTGTGTCAAATATCACTACACTCTCGTGGTTTTTTCTCCCTAAAAATCTTAGTGAAATATAAATGGGAAGAAGCAGCCCCCAAAACTGACCAACATCAATTGCTGCTGCTGGTAAACTGTTTTACAGTTTCTACTCTTCTTGCAAAGACAGCTAAGAGTACAAGCAAGTGTCTTGGGGTACTGAAAGCTGAGCTAATATCCCTGCTTTTCATTAAGCTTGTCTGATACTTCCCATTAAAATATCTATTTCAACTGATATAGCTTTCAGACAATTTTAATTGGAAAAACATTAAAATAAAGGTAGGTTTTGTCATTGCTGAGAATGGGGTAGGAAAAAAAAAATCTGTTTTTTTTAAAAAATATGCTTTTTTATTGCATATTCATTTGTTCATTAAACTGCTACACTTTTTATTTATTGTTTAAAAAATGATTCAGCAGGTGAGCTATGCTAAAAGACCTGTATATCTTCCTTTTAGGAAGGGCCTTTTAGGGTCAAGCCACAGAGCTGCACTAAACTGCATTAAACTGCATTTTGCACACACTTGGGAGAGATCCTCGGGTCAAATTTAACTTTGCACAGAGTCCACCTGCACTCAACAACAGTGAGTTGCGAGAGGCAGCACAGTGCTCACTGCACCTGCAGGCAAGGGGCTCTGGCGGCCCCACTGGCGTGGTATTTTGGAACACAGCACAATGGGAGAGCAGGATTGTGTGTGGAATTGCACCAAGCCATCAGTCTCATCCAGCAGCACTTTGAGCTCCCAGGGGATATAGCTACATTAGCCAGAGTCTCATGACTGCAGTGACTGATAACAGACACAGAATGGGTCAGGTTGGAAGGGACCACAGTGGCTCATCTGGTCCCTCCTCCCTGCTCAATCAAGGTCATCCCAGAGCACAGGGCACAGGATTGTGTCCAGACAGTTCTGGAATAACTCCAGTGAGGAAGACTCCACAGCCTCTCTGGACAAGCTGTTCAGTGCTTGGTCACTGCACAGGAAAGAAGTTCTTCCTCATGTCCAGGTGGAACTTGCTGGGATCAGTTCCTGCTCCTTCCTCTGGCGCCATTGCTGGGTCCCTGGAGCAGAGCCTGGGCCCCGCTCTGACCCTCTGTGCTCACAGGGACACCCAGGCATCTCACTTGTCAGGGAGATGCTCCAGTCCCTCCATCATCTTTGCCAGCCAGCACTGGACCCACTCCAGGAGCTCCATGTCTCTCTTGTCCTGAGGAGCCCAGAATTGGACACAGCACCCCAGATGCACCTCAGCAGGGCAGAGCAGAGAGGAAGGATTACCTTCCTTAGTCTGATGGGACACAGCTAACAGGATTTTGTTAAGTGTCTTTCACAGAGTCTCATGCAATGTTGGCAGAAAATAAAACCTTTTTCTTTTTTAATTTGGCAAGAGTTCTGATTTGTATTTTGCTTCCTGGGTGACTGTTTTGTGACTGCAGAGCAAAGACCATTTAGAACAAACATACATGAGTTTGATAAATGTGACCTTACTTTGCATCAGTATCCTTAATATGCATTCCACCACCAACTATTCATTCAAATATTGAGAAGAGAAGGACAGAAATCAATAGCACAAGAAAGCCCACACAGAAGTAACCAATTTAGACTCCAGAAACAGTGCACAGGATAAAGGCACAGGGCCACACACCAAACAATTAAGAGAAAACAAAATATTCAAGAGCTACTCATTAAGCAAGTACCATCCACACTGTGCAGTAAATGAGTCTGTGGAAAAACTAGGCTGCAATCATGAAATTAAAGACTGTCTCAAAAAGCATATGCATAGGCAAATTAAGGCTGCTCATGCATTCCCTAACTTGGACTGTTTGACTTTGCAACTTTAATAATGCCCTTCGAATGTCGTTTTGGACCTAAGATATTTAAATTTCAAAAGGATTTGTACACAAATTAGGTGCAGCCCTCTGACTTCTGGCACGCTGCCTGCCAGGCCCTGCTGCCATGCACGGCCAGGCTGCTGCGGAGCTCCCACACGGGTTTGGGAAAGCAGTGCAAGCGAGTCTGTCAGGCAGCGCTGGGCAGGGCAATGGTGCTCTCTGCTGGGTGAGCAGCAGCACGACAGGGGCTCTGGAGTTCATACTTAATCCCTACTGCCAGGCCAGCCAAGTGAACTGCTCCTGGCCCGGAGCTGGGCTAGCAACTCCGGGATCTGCACCTGGACAACACTCTTGACTGACAGACTTCACAAAACACACACTCACGTTGTATTTCATATCCATGAATCAAGTGAAAATTCAGCCTTTCTGGCCTCTATAGTGATTTGTGAGGTAGCAGCTGTTTGGGGAGGTTTACTTTTAGCAACAGTAGCTATGTTAAATACAGAAAAACTTTTTTTGCAAAGTTTCCTTTTACCATGGGAAGAAAATAATCTGATGCCTGCATAATTTAGAGACACTTTTAGGCTAAAATGTATTTTAGAAAATATTTAATGACTTACTGCAAGTCAGAACAAACATGTTCTGTGGGAAGAAACTGTTTCAGATCAGCTTACTTGTTATCATGAACGTTGTCTGTTTTTGGTTTTTTATATGGAGTGGTTGGGTGAAAACCTAGAGAGGACTGGGCAAGGGAAATCAGTGTTAAATGGTCTGATAAAGTGAAATGGGATCACAAACGTCCATTGCTCTCTTTTTTGAAGGAATCACTGGAACTGGAAAAAGATGCCAGCCTGGCAAGAATTCAGGACTATCTAACCTTCATGTATGCAAAAGTCAGAAACGAAATGTTAAATTGGAAAGAGAACTTGAGAGGAACTTTGGGACAGAGATGGTTTTTTAAGCAACTTTCTCTGAGGTTTTTCCTCATACTTGCCACAGTCAAGTGCAAACTGAGAAAGATCTGATCCACTCACAGCAGAGATTAAGAAAACATAAAAAAACCCCACATGTAATTAAGAGACAGCAGAACCTGACCTTCTCTCCAGTACAGAATGGAGTGGATGAGCTGTGTTACAGCTAATAGTGCAGAGAGAAGCTCTGTGTGGGAATACTCTGTGTGGGGATATTGTAAGTAGGAAGATGAAAGAAAGCAATTTAAGCACCTCAAGAACATCTATAAACTCCCTAGGAAAATTCCTCAATAACCAACCTTTTCAAATTAATCCCTTCAAAAGACCTGACTGAACTCCTACAAAGGAAAAAAAAACCCCAAAAATCACAAGGAAACTCAAAAAAAAAAAAGGAGGTGCAAAAGGCAGAAAAAGTGACACTGACCTCAAGTCTCTTTTCAAGTGACTCTATCCTGTCTTTTTTGCTGGCCAAGTTAGCCCTTGTGTAGCGGCTCTGTCCAGGCAGGTACAACACTTGGCTGTAACATTCTTCCCACACCTGGTTATAGGCTTCACTTGATAGCTCTCCATGCCCCATTCCTTGCTTTACCACCTCCATCTCTTGTGCCAGTAGATCCTGTGCCTGTTGGAAAGGATGAGAGAAAATGCAGTTACAATACACAGGATACAAGGAAATTTCTATTCTTTTCAAACCTTCAGTGTGCAATTCATGGGGGCAGCTTTTCTTTTCATACTCAAAGCTCACCATCAGGTTAAGCTAACTATGAAATTGAACACAGATGCTGTGGATTACAAATGAAACCCAGGCTAGAAGGCTCCTCACAGCACAACTATCCCTCATTTTATATAATTTGGCCAAACTTGACATCACTCTGGCATGGCTAATGAAAGCTGTGGCACAGCGAGATACTTCTTGCTGCACAAGAGCAGAGATAAAAGCAGGGACCTTGAGGGGAGGGAGAACTGTACAGACAGAAGCAGCTGTCCTACGAAACAAAAATCACTTTTCATTTCCTTTTGCTTGCCCTTCTCCACACAACCTGGAAAGTCAAGTCTAAACATTGCCGGGTGAGCTGCGTAAGCTCTGCTGCAGGAAATACAACCCTGGCTGTAACTAACACATTCTGCGGCTGAAGAACTGGTGAGATACAAGCACTCTGCTGCTTCCAGTTTACTTCAAAAAGTTCACAATGAACTGAAAAGATTCCTGTTGGTCTCACAACTCTTAATACTTCTGACAAAGAGCCTGGCCTGCAAAACCACACAGACACCCAGGTCCTTCTGTTTTTATTAATAATTAAAAGACTAAAGTATCTTTGCCAATCTAGACTTCATTGGTTATAAGAACATGTCCATGTCCTCTCTCTCAACAGCATTTACAGGTGCAGCCCATATCTCCCTATCAGCAGTAGGTATCTTACTGCAAGCAGATGTTATGTTTTGTAACTGCACACTGACCAGGTAGAAATTCAGGTATCACCAGATTAGATGATTCCACAGATACTGGGGAAAAGAAAATTCATTACTTGCTCTTGATGGTCAAGACAGATAAAATAGGAGTAACACAACCACACCTGGCAAAGCTAAATGCTATAAATTTCAATTAGCCAAGACTAGTACACTGTGAGGAACTACTTGAGGGTATTTACTTGTGGCACCAGAAGTTTCCCAGCTCCAGGAGCTCATCACACCCTGCCCAGCACCACCACTAAGCCTTCCCAAAAGAGAACTGCACATCAGTAAAAGAAAGGAGTATTTTATGAAAGAGTTTTAGGACGAGGATGTTCTAAAAACAAATTCAGTAAAGCAAAATAAACAAGCCCCAGATGAGATCACAGAGATAGGAAAATTTTCTGGTTTGAACTGGATTTTAGACAAGAGGGAATATTGTGCTGAATGTCAGAGCACAAGCAGGAGCAAGGATGCAAAAACACTTCTGCCCATCAGTTAGGAGACAAAACTTCTAGGGACTTTGAAGAAAAATTTCCAGACAAAAACTACTGAACCGTGTAATAGTCTCTAAGGGAAGTGATAGCAAACCTGATTCTCGCTGCACTTCAAAACAATCAGAGAAAGCACTCAGACAACATTCCTAAGGGAACAATCTGACACTGGCAGGGCAGTGAAATTCATGATCTAACTGTATTTTCCATCTTTAACAGCTCCTGGTAAGAGATCTTGAAGTATAATTTTTCATTTCACAGCAAATTGGAAGTACATACTGTTCAGTGTTTCTCCTTTTAGGCTCTACATTCATTGGTCAGATATGGTCAAGGACATGGATTTAAAATCTGCTTGTGTATCTTTAGAGTCACCTTAAAGGAATAGGGGATTTAGGTGCAAAGATACAACAGGTATTGTCAGAGGACAAGTCTAAAGAGACAGACAACTTGGTGGCACGTGATTTTGTTCTTTTCACTCATTTTTATTTCTGCAGGCATTTGGTCAACGGTTACTGGCACAGCTTCACAGGTGAAGCTCTTTGAAAGAGTTAAACCACAGAATTGCCTATCTGTCACTTGGCAGCAAAAGGCAACATCTGTAGCTGCTTAAATAAATGAACACCCTGAACTGGAACCCTGGTCCAGAGCTACTGTTTAACTTGGGATTACAATGCAAAACAGGACACAGTGCCCAGGCCGCCCACTCACTGCAGCCAGCCACAGCCCAATCTGCCTGTTCAGCACTTCTGGACCAGGTATGGCTGCAAGATCAGCTGCCACAGCCCAGCAGGCTCTGCACCAGCACAGCTTGCCTGGATTCAGCTGGACAAACATAATTAAACAACTTGATTTGCTGCTCTAAGGTACAAGCTGACTACTATTGTCCTGTTCAGTCAAGCACTGTTTTGAAGAAAATGCTTTGTAATTGTAGATGAATGAAATTCAGAAGCAGCAGAAGGTGGGTATCACACCTGGTTAATGCCTCAATGATTTAACAGCAATTTACAGAAACAGCAAAATAGAATTTGGTTACTGTTGGGGTATTAATACTCTTATTTAAAACGATAAGCAACCACAACACATTCAAATTTGTATCTCAGTGACAATGTCTATGGGCAAATACAGCATCCTCATCGTTCTGCTGAAAGCCCAGATTAACATCAGCTCACAGAAAGCACAATGTGCACTTAAATCATCCTTACTTATTAACTTATCCTTACTTAATCCTTGACAGTGCTGGATTAATGATCAAACCTGATTATCTTAGAGGTCTTTTCCAACCCAAACAACTCTATGATTACAGCCCTTCATACAACCCTCTGGAGACCTCTCAATTGAATTCTGTGCAGGCTTTTTTTCCCCAATATTACAGAACTATGTCCTAAGGAGACTTTAGGTCTTCTTAGGCCACACAATTCTCACCTTCTTGAGATCCTCTTTGGAGAACTTCTCATAAGGATTTTGTTCCAAGTAAGCCATGTGCTCTGCATTGTTGCTTCCAAATCCTGGGCCTTTGCCTTTCTTACCAGTAAACTGTTCTCCAAATGGATGATGTAAAAGATCAAAATGAAGCATGGTAATCATCTCTTTCTTTATGAGTTCTTCACTTTTCTGCAAGTCTGTTAGAGGTGGTTCCACATTTAAGGGCCTCAGTATTGTTTCATTAACCTTCCCAGGAATAAAAAAAAGATTGTAAATATAATATACACCAAAGATAATATTAAATTAATGTATCTCCACTCAAGTATGAATTTTATGTATCAGCTAAACCCCACAGAGCAGGTGCCAAAATCCCTTGTGGTGGAACACATGCAGCAATCTCTGTGCAGACGAAATACCACATGACAACTCTGCTGGGGAAGTTTCCTGAAAATCAGCACAGTCAAAGATTTCACTCTCTCATGATTTCCTTTGACTTTATTTCCTCCTATAACAGTTAAAGCCCTTATTTTTAATTTTTGTTCTTTAACAGTGAATTTTGTTTCCACTTACTTCTGAGGGCCGTGGCAGATTCTTCTGCACAGCTTTGTGCATTCTCTTCAGTTCCTTGGCACGCTCTGCTTCCCGGAGAGCCTAAACAAATAAGCCAAGTGTTACTCCAGCCACTGTAACTCAATCAGATGCTGCTTAGGAATGTATGTGATATAAAAACTAATTGATCACTGCAGCAAAGATTCCTTCCAGTGTACAGACTTCATGTTACTAAGCCAGAGCTAAATAATGTAATCATTCTAAATAATAATTCTAAATAATAGCTAAATAATGCACTGCCTCTGAAGTGAATGGGAAGAGTACAGCAGATTAACTCCAAGAGAAAAGAGACCATCAAAAGTAATTTTCAGGCATCAAATTCTCCTTCAATCTCAACTCCAGCAAGATTTTGTTCTTTACCCATTTCTCTATGTGTGACAGCTGCTCTAATTCCTCAGACATTAAATTCACCAGGAAAAGAAAGACTTAAATTAGCAGCCATGACTCTGTCATCTTCAATGACTTAAAGTAGATATTTCACTAAAACATTACTTGTGAAAGTGGAAAAACATGAGAGTTCTCTTTACAGCACACTTTGAAGCAATGAATAACAGGAAAAGCCAGTGTTGTCAGGAACTTCAGGAACAATGACCAACACGTTCCATGTTCTAATCCCAGCATGTCACATCTTCACTTGAAAGCAGGATGCTCTTCTCTTGTATGATGGTACAACTCAGATTCTTTCCTCTATTCTAAACACATACATTACTTGTATTTATTCAGACTTTTTATTATGGTATGTATGCGCAAGACATACAAATACATGCATAAAACATGTTCCTCCCCAAACAGGACACACTATCAAATCAGGAATCAAATTCTGGGAAATGGTCATCTCATTTAAAGATCAAAGCATAGGATTTTTAAAAATACTTTGTTCACTTGTCAAGGCACAGCCATTGTTAAAAAGTTCTCTGGACTCAAAAATCCCATTTATTGTTATAAAAAAATTATATTTATATAAGGTATATAATAGAAAGAGATTTGCAACACAAAATTTAGGCTTAGCAATAAATAGAAAAGGAACTGTTTTTAGAAAGATTTAAAGTGTCTCTGGTTACTGGCCAGTACAGCCATTTAACTGGCAGAATTTAGGCTTGTACTTTAATCAGCCTTCCTTGATTCTAAACCAAAACAAAACAGGGACCCATTCACAACTTGGCTGCCTGGGTAATCCTCTGGTAGTGGCCAAAGGTGCCAATTCCCTGCATGGCAGATTTTTATCTGTGTGCTATCAGCCTGCCTGAGTTTGTATACACCTGTCTAACCTTTCACAAACAGCAACTTTTAACCTTGAGAGAATAACCTGAAACTGAAAAAAAACCACAGTTCTTATGTGCTTAAAATCAAGCAAGTGCCACTATAGAAGAAAGCTTTTATTTAAATTTTTATCTTCTGGGGGACAAACACAGCAGGTAGGAAACAAGCACTCCTAGGGACTTCATGGTAGAAAATGATGTGATACATAACATTAAGAAATTAAGAAAATTATTTAGAGAGAAAACTGATTTGGCCTCTGTGTGTGTATATTCTGACAGGAGTAAAGAAAACAGGTGAATTTTACTTTGCTATCCTGTAGAGGAAGCTGTACCTCTGCCATTGAACAGGTATGAAACAATGGGAACCACACAAGCAACACATTTTTATTTTACACAAAAAGCACCATCCACATCTCACATACAGACCTGCTTGCGGGCTTCTATATCAGCAGCATCTTCTACAAAGGTTTCATCTACTTCATGTTCTTCAAGTTCCTTTTCTGCATTTTCAGGTAGAACAATCTCAAAGTCATTCTTTGGAGCAGGGAGGGCCATGAGCCCCAGGCGCAGGTGCTCCCGAGACTCCCTCTCCTGTGGGAAGAGCAGGGAGATGTGATGCTTCTGGATTCATACCCTGAATGCAGTGCAATACCCTGAGTGCAACATCAGACTCCACTCGTCTGCATTAACAGACAGGAACAACACACTAATTATTCCCTGGCCACCTCAGTCTGCTGCAAAGCCAGAAAGCACCAGATCTGGAAGCCAGGGGAGTCCACCAGGGATTTGAAGCCTCAGTTTCCCTTCTAGCAGTAAAAAGTCCTTTTACTGTAAAAAGGCTAAGAGAGAACTAAAGTATAAGTACATCAAATAAACCTTCTCCTTCAAGCTAAGAGGAGCTCTGGAATTGTGAACTTGAAGAGTTATTTTTGTGAGAACAATCCAAACACTTGGAGTGGATATCTCAGCTACGCCAAAAAGAAAACTGCTGATAGCTCAGGTGGGAGATATTCAAAGTCACAGTCAAGGCTGCAGAATCAGCCACATAAAAGGAGTTCCCAAGGTGCTACCTATTAGGTATGTGCCATTTTATACCATGTCTAATTGGCAGGGCCCATCTGGCTGAATCTCCAAGAATGGAAACATCTGTTGCCAAAGGTAATGAAAGAGTCCGCACGGGACTCAGATTTCTGACCATCTCAAACCCCCAGCGCTCCTAATGGCAAAAATTAAACTCCTTTAGTTCAGTGTTGTCAACACAACAGACTGCTGAAAAGGTCCTGTAGGTAAATCAGGAAGTCAAGATGATGAGGAATTTGAGGATTGTGTAGGATTGCAAGGAAAATGAATCTTTGCTCAAGATGCATTTCCTGTTCAGCTTCAAAGACAGAAATAGGGTGGAAACTTAACTATGTCTTCTCCAAGAAACAGTTTTAGAGTGTGTTTACTGAGCATACTGAAAGTCATTCTAAGCAGCAAGACTTCTGTTCTTTTAAATAAAGACTGTATTTTATTATGGGATGAGGACAGACCCATAGACACGTGGAAGAAGTAAGTTATTTACTATAAAATAAAATTATTTTCAGCAGATGAGAACTAAAAACCCAAAAATTAATAGAGCACTGATTTCCACTTAAGTACTACTTACCATTTGTTTTGCATAGGATGGATCACTGTAATCTGCCATTCCCTCTTCTGGGTTGATGTTCAGTTTATCCCGCAGGGGAGTTCTCCCAGGAGTTGTGCCAAGTGCAGGTTTGGGAGTCAGTCCTCCTCGAGGAGTTAAGCTCTCTGACCCCTGAGAGGGTGTTCTAGTGAAGTGCAATTAGTCATTAGCTTTTTACTACAGAGCTCTACTTACAGAAGTCTGAATGTTGGGATAAGTTACATAAACACAGTCTATACATTCAATCTAGAGTTTTTTCTTGGGAGGCAGTGAAACTGAAAAGTGCAATTACAAGAATACTAAAAATAAATTGTTTAAGCCTGTCAAGGTAACCAAGGTCATGTCAAGCTGGAATCTAGGCACATCATCATTTTAAGAGAAGCTGCAGGAACTCCACCAACACAAACTCCTACTGCTGCTTTTGAGAGAAGAGCTTATCCAGTCACCAGGCATTATTCTAGGATACAGTAATCAGGACTGAATTGCAATCTCTGATTTCCCCACCACCTGGGCAAGTCATTTGCTCCAAAATCATGTGGCCTACCAGCTGTCCCACGTTGCAATTGAATGGATCATCCTAAAATGCCTCTTTGCTTTTGCTGACTATTGAAGAAGTAATTACATTATAATAATTACAGCATCTACAGTTAGGCAACATGGATTAAGTCTTAGATTTTGTTGGCCCCAGTTGCTTCTCCTCTAGACTGGGAAGGAATATTGTTCTCTATCCCAATGACCTACTACATGAATGAGGGGCTACTTCATGGATTACTTTTTTCCCTCTGCTCTAGGATTGGATTTTCCCACTGACAGAGCATCTCTACAAGCAAGCCAAGTTGACCCACAGGTATCATATTTACATGTGCAAATCTTAACTTCAGAAGCTAAAAAAACACCACAAAAAATCCCAAACAACAAAATTAGAGTATCTCTACTTTTTAAAATATAAAATAACGCAAATCAACAGTCAGATCACTCCATGTCAAATTCTACATTCATTTTGCACAACAATGACATCAACAGATCTTCAAAAAAAGCACTCATTGCTGGAGCTGCTCTTTTAATTAAAAGATCAGGGCCTTTGCACACAGCTCCTAAACAAAATAAAGCTGCTTTGGAAAAGCTGCCATAAAGGTCCTTTTTATTTCATTCTCCACTTTTCCTACTAACATGATACAAGTAAAATTAGAACCTAAGTGGAAAAACCTGACACACAAAATGTACCAATTGTAACATGTTTTAGCTGTATGGTATTTGACATTTGTGGGATATATATTTGATCACTGTAAGAGTTAAACCAGCAATTCTGTACTATTTAGATTGGCAATATAAGAAATATTTTATTTTGGATATATATGGCTTATAAAATATTTACTCCAGCTTTTCAAAAATTCAGTGTGGGTTTGGCTAAGGGACCTCCCACATCTTTGACTCCAAGGTAATACTTTGGAAAGGCCAGGATCCACATACAGAATGACACTCCAGCTTACTATTTATACTCCTGCATTACCCCAGAAGAATTTACACTGCTCCAGGCCACAGAAGGCCACATTTTGGATCAAAACTCCAGTGAGCTGTATGAACACAGATGAAGAGGACATGACTGAGCTTTCTAAAGACACAGAGAAGGAGAAACTTGTACAACAAGGGCTTTAAATAAAAGCAAGTTTCTTTTGAAGAAAGATAGTATTTTGAATCATGATAGTATTTTACATATCAAAATCTGCTCTGTTCACCCACCTCCAAACAGACACATGCCCACCCAGGCACCCATCACAAAAAGAATTTGTTTACCTGAAAGGTGTGGAAAGCACGGTATTTGGAGTCTGAACAACCTGTTTCTGTGGTGTTACCCCTGAAAAGTCACTTTCATGCAAGGGAGTATTAAGACCTCCTTTCAGGGGAGTATCCACATTTGTGAGAGCCATCAGATTCTGGGCCTCCTGTGTAACAGACAACACAAGCAGTGTTTCACCAAGACATTCACAGTCACGTTTAACAGATTCAGTAGAAGGAAGAACAGCTGAAGAGTTATTTGAATATCAGTTTGTGGAAAATGTTTTAAAATTTCTTAGCTTTAACACCCATACACTGCTATTTATAAACCCTACTGTTCCACTGAGAGGCATCTGAACTTCATTTTCAGTAAAATATGTTATAAACTGGAGCTGCAAAAATTAGTGTGTTACTTATTGTTTCAGCTTCCTTCAGTTTGCCAGACTCCATAAATCTCCAAGATTTGTTAGTGACTGAACACTCAAGTAATCCTAAGAATCCTGATTTTAAAAGGGAAGAGCACACCTGAACTCTGAAACCTGAATTCAATCAACTTTATCCAAACTGCACTTCAAAGACAATGTTCCAAAAGAGATGGCCACTTTTCAGATTTTTGGTCCGTGACTCAAATGAGGGTTTTATGAATAGCCCCCTTCTTTATTTCATTTTTCCTTATTACAGTGAAGAATTAAGTCTTTCTGAAAATTGGCTAATTATACTACTGCAAATAGCAAATATATTTCCCAGAAGACCACTAATCCACCTATACATATGCATAATACCGTGACATTTATAATAAACTCTATTTGAAGGTGAGACTGACCATTCCTGCAAATATTGTACAGACTTAGGTTATGATCTGCAGAGCCAGGAACTTTCTCTTTTCTTCTATCATGGAACTGCTGAAATACAGCTCATTGTCAACTCAGATGGTTTTTGGGTTGTTTTTTTTTTTTTGGAGTGTGATTTCTGGAGTCTTGTTTTGTCCTACACACTAGCTGCACTGATTTAATTTATCCATTTCCACACACTCTACAAAATGTTACTCAACATAACCAGTTTTTGAAAAATCCAGGCAATCAGAGGTTGCAAAGGCAGGTTTTGGCTAACCTAAATTTTAAGCCAATAAAGTGCTATGAAAATGTTCTTGCATTGTTGCAGTTGATTACTACTTGTTATGTGAAATAAAAGTTGGACAAAGTAAAATACACTGTTTTAAGGAGATGAACTCATATATCTTCAGCACTGAGAAACACACAAGAGAAGGGAAAATTGTGCAAGACTCCAGGAGAATGGTTAAAAGCTTCAGACAGTATATGACTAAAAGAAAAAATAATCAGAATGTTTTGAAACACAGTGACAATTGATCAAATGCAAGCAGTCCTGCTTCTATGCCCTTCAGTGTGTCCTGAAGATTGGGATTGCTTCAAATCCCAACACTGCACATAATCTACGGAGTGTTTCTCCAGCACTTACACCTTCTACTCAGTTGACTCCTGCTCCAAAACTTAAAACCCATCTTGTACATTTATACTCTACCTGCAGGATCCTGTCTTGGGCTGCTGGAGTTTTAGGAGTCCTCAGAGCTATGCTGTTGTTGGTTACATTATACTCAGAGAGAAGAGTGCTGGAAGCTGAGTTTGTGATTCCAGATTCCTCAGCAGTCTGCCGTGCAATTTCACTTGCTTGGCCAACTTTTACAACTTCTTCAAGTTCTGTATCAGATATCTTTGAAAGAGAAAATCCCAAGCCACAGTAAGATACAATGCAGTTATGAGATCCACTCAATAAAACAAAAAGCACTGTTTGGTATTGGCCTTATAAGTTGTTTATAATCAATAAACACCCCACCTGAGGAGCTGGAAGCACCAGTTTACTCCTTTTCTTGGTAAATTCTGACACTCCACTGGTCTGCAGAATAGCTGAGGGCAAGTCTGACTCTTTCTTCCGTTTCATGTGTTGCTTGTCCTTTTTGCGCTCTCTTCCCTCCCTCTCACTGTTATTATGGAAAACAGGATCATTTCAGAACACATAGAGCAGCTACAAAGCAAAGCAAACAAGCCAAGAGCAAAAAGGCTGTACCCTTTTCAAACACTGGATATGCTGAAATAAAACTCTGCAGGAAGAGTGGAGCACCTTGTGGGTGATTAGATGTGATCTGCAGATCTTTCACCACAACCTACTACAGGGCAGTGTAAAGCTTTTAAATTATGGAACCAGCCAACAGATTTAGCTTTTAGGCTGAATAACTACAATCAACTGGGTCACTGGATCAATAAAAGAATGTCAGGCCAAGAATTTAGATAGTAAAAATAAGGGAATGTGAAGAGTCCTTTTTCTTCAGCAGCTGCTAAGGAAGGTTAACATTTTCTTTTGTGGAATGTGGGAACCAATTTCTCTTCAGTCTTTAATAAAAATGGCATTTCTTTCAAACAGCAATGAAAGCGGACAGTGAAATCATAACCTTCAGTCTGAAGCTCCTGCCTGATCCTCTGAACAAAGAGCCATGCAGAAAAATCAGTTAGTAACACCATATGAGTTAATAAACCAAATTGTACAAGACACTGAACTCTCTCTGTAAAAAGCAGTTTTGGCAGAAGTAATGGGAAATGCAACTGTACAATTAAATATGTACCCAAGAGTCTCATTTAACTTCTCAACTACACTTTTGGGGATTTTGGGGGGGTGGGAAGAAATTAAGCATTTAAGGACATCAACTTAAGAACAACTCCATCAAAAGTAATACTACAAATCTACTCCTATAAGCAATCATTATAAGGTTATTATTTAAAGGACACTAAATACACAAGCAAATAAACTGCTAAAAAAAACCCTCAAAAATAACATTTCCATTTAAAGAGCAAGAATACACGTGAGAAACATTCTGATAGATAAAAAAGTGAACTAGAGGAAAGAAAAAAGGTGAACATAGACAATAGGTGAACTAGACCTTTTGGAAAGATAAAACACAGAAAACTGAAAAGGCACAGGCCACCTGCACTTGTATCTGTCCCATGGAAAATACATTTCCCACCCACATTATGTTTCCAGGACTTAACACACATAAATATGGGTTGCTTTCTTTTCAAATACACTGTTCCCTCCTTATTACAACACACACTTACGATCTTAATTCTCCATCCAGGTCTTGCTGACGCAGTCTCCTGAAATCTGCATCCAGAGACTGATAATTTTCTTCTGATGTATCATAAAAACCAGGGGCAGGCTTCTTTTCAAATGGAATTTCTGCATTGTAATCCACACCTCTCTTCTTTTTTCTTTTCTTCTGGATCTCAATTCCAGCAGCACGAAGTTCTCGTCTTTTCTGCAGAGCAGCAAGACGTCTAGAGATACAGTAACACCACATGATTTAAAATGTAGAGTAAAGAAAAGCAGTCCCAGGATATGAAACCAAATGCAAGTTTACCGAGCTTCCTCCAGCTGCTTCTCCCTGGCTTTCCTCTTGGCCTTCTTGCCTTGTGTATTCGCCAGACGTGCTCGAGCCTCAGACAGCATTTCAAGCTCATCTACAATAGTACAGATAAATACAGCAGTGAATCTGCACTTAAAAGACGAGTGTCAGAAAAAAGGTGACATTAAGATCAGAAAACCATCTTTAAAAGCTGAATCAATCAATCACAGGCATTCTGTGTCATCACTAATCTCCAAGTTGTCCCAATGTATTTACTGAATCACTGGCCAGGTGAAATGAAGATTTTTAGAAAAAAAGCCTGCTGTTGAAAATAGTATCAATAAGTATCAACACCAAATCAAAATATTTCCATAGAGCAGCCAACTGACCACATTAATGAAAGTAAAACTTCATTTGCATCTTTATCTGAGAGTATTATCTTGAGAACTTGTTAATTGCATTTACTTCCAGAGATGAGAGTGCTGCTCTTGTGAACCTGTGACTATTCAAAACTACCAATGGCCCATTCATGGAATTTTAACAATGTTCATTTTTCAGTTTATAACATTGCTTTGTGCCAGGAGAAAAAAAAAAAAAAAAGGAAGTCAGGCAGTCCCTTCTGTGCTTCAGCATGGATTCATCTGAGAGGTGTGAGCTGATGGAAAATGGTGAAGATCCAGAATGCAAATGAGCAGAGCAGTTGTCAAAGTAAAGAACAGCCAGTCATGGTAACAGATGAAGGTGACAGATAAGGAGGCAAAAAAATACATCAAGAAAAGAAAAACTGGAAAAGTATAACTGACTGGCCAGATACAGAAATAACACAAAATTTGCAAGTAAATTAATGACCAGGCAGTGGTGGAAAAAAAAAAGAAGAAACCAAGGTACAATGCTGTGTAAACAGAAAAATCAAACAGATCAGATTTCTGTCAAAAATGGTAAACATACTCCTAGCTCACCTTCATCCATGTCAATGGGATCTGGCCTGGCAGGTTTGGTTTCTGGATTTGGATCAATTTCTCCAGGTTTCAGTTTCCGAGGATCATCAGCAGTTTCTTCCTCATTGTCTCTCTGAGCAGCTTTGTCCCTAAAAACACATTGTAGCTGTTTGTTTTCCAGCTCTTTGTTTTCCCCCAGACTCATAATAACCACCCTTAAATGTCTCCAAAGACTGATCATCAGCAGTAACCTTATGCTCTGTACAACACAGTAAATCTGTTATACAATTCACAAGTGTGGTACAATTCCATAATCTTAAACAAGACAAGAGAAAAAAACTAACACAGTATTACATTACAACAATAAAATATTATATGAAATACAATTCTGATACAGCTAGTAGTAAAGAAATCCCCTCAGGTAATCTTTAACAATAAAAACAAGAATTCAAGCAGTGTAACAAAATTAAAAAATCAAGTTTTCTATTATGTTTTTTCTACTCAACCAATTGCACCAGAATTAAGAAAGCTCACAAGGGAAAACAGCACATTCTTTCTCTTCTTGTGGCCAAAAGAAACTCCTTGTAGCAGAGACGGTTTCTGCACATTCAGCCATTTCAACACATTTTATGTCTCTTTTCTTTCTCATACACCCACTCCTGCTGATCAGCCAGTCAAAAAATGCCCAAAGAGCCTAATAAAAAGCATCAATCTTGACAATCCCTTAGCCAGAATGACCAGGAGCAGAAGAGATACACCTATCTCTATCCAAGCCGCTCTCCAGGTTCCAGGAGCGTCTTTCAAGCTAGTGAAGTGACTGAAAACAATCTTTAAAATTTTGCTTACAAAAGGAATCAGTCAACTTGAAACCACCCAAATTTACCATGGGAGAAGGGAATGACACACTGCTACAACTCCACAGATCTTTTGGGCATTCCTGGCTAGATTTTTCTCTAGGCAAGCAGAAACTCACAGCAGAAATTCATAGTGTTCCAAGCACTGTGCAGCAGTTCTCCCAATTATGGGGGCAATGGTTCTCCACTGGGTTGGCATCAGCTTGGCCAGGTGCAACAGCTTCTCCTCCTCCTCCCGAGACCATTCTGTCTTTTTGATGCTCGGGTCCAGCCATTCGTACCTGTAGTAAGGGAAACAATTAAGGATGACAGATCCAAGTTATCCCTTGATTTGTCTTCAAGAGTGTTTTCATGACATATGTATTTGAGCTTTAAAATGTATTATTTATCCAGCACTTTTCATACAGATACTGTCTCTTCCTTTTCCCATCTCTATTCTGGCAAAGTAAAGAGTCACAGAATTAATCCTCAAAAAGAGAAGTAAAAATTGCAACTATCAAAGATAGAGAAATGGTAGAATTGTTTGGTCTGGAGCCTTCAACAATTATCTTACTAATCCTCAACTGTGCTAGTACTGTTACCTCTACAAGAAGCATTCTATTAAATATGTACAGTTCAGTACTTGAGAAACTAAGTCTGATTCTCAAATACATTTATGCTGCATCAGTATTTGCATCAGTTTAAAGCTCCTATTTTTATAAAATATTATATTTCACAGTGAAATTTCTTAACATTTACTCTCAAGCCAAACTCCAAATACATGAAATTAAAAAACTATATGTTCGAGATTAGTGTATTACAATTTTACTTCCTCCGCAATATTCACTGATTAAAACACGTTTAAATAAAGGGAAAAACAAATTTTTATAATTTAAAGTAATCCTGCATTTACTAACACTGCAGTCACTGTCAAACAGAACATCTGGCTACTTTTGTTCAACTACTTTGAAGCAATAAGAACTTGAAGTCTCCATGATAAAATCGAACAGTGTTAAAACCGTTGTTGGTCTGTGGACATAAGTTAGTCTGTGGTAACAATTTTTCCTGAATTTCCACTAATTATGAAGGTCATATTCCCAGGCACAGCACCTCTCACTTACCATCTGGCTTTGCACTGCTTTGCTGATTTCCTGTGCAATAATGAGGCAATTCGAGACCACTGGTTTTTGCCATATTTCATAACAGCTGCTTTCAGAATTTCATCCTTGAAAAAAACATAAATAAATACCCTTATGGACTGCAAAACAGAAAGTCTGAGCTCAAGCAAAGGAGAACATGGTAAATTTCATGGGCTGTCCTAGAGGAAGCAGCTAACACAGCATAAGACTGCTACTTCTGTTCCATTTTATTCTCAAGAAAAATGAGGATTTGTATTTCAAAGGTCAATGAAATCAATAAAGATTAAATGAAATAGACACATGATTATTGTTCCAAACTTCATATACCTAACAGACCTTCCCAAATGATTATTTTCAATGCTCTCTAATGCACTAGTGTTTAAAGGCTCTGAATGCCTTCCCTGAAGGACAACAACAGAGGTAAGGAAGTGTTTGTCTGGTAATGACATCACTACAGGAAAAAAAAGTAGAATTGGCAGATATCTCTGGCTGCCTTGTTTTAAATAATACCATAAAATTATCTATTTTTCACATTTTAATGCAATTGGAATAAAAATGTAATAGATTCAGCTTGGGAGCCAGGTTGTTCACATACAACAAAGTGTGCACTGAGTTTGATCAAAAGCCAGAAGTGCCAATTCTCTGTCAATCCATCCATCAATCCTTCTCTCCCTTCCTCAATAGATGGGTTCATTATTTCTGGTTTATTCAGAGGAAGTGGTATTTTAATCACATTAAAGCTATTCTTGCAGCCCTGTCAGCCACAGATGCTCCTCTCCTGTACCCAGTGAATGTTCAGTGAGTCTCACACTACCTCCACTGACACCTCCCAGAGAACAACAACTTTGATTCTAAGCTTATGATCAGCTCTTGATCTGACCTGAGCTGCTACAGGCAACAATTCATGTGATTACTGTCCTGAAATAAATAACAAATCCTCCCCTGTGTGGTTTTTTTTAAACTTATTTGGTGCTCTATGGCACACAGGAGCTGTACTGGTGACATTAACAGGCTTTTTTGTGTGTAACAGGTAATTTTATGAATGACCTGGTATCACCTGATTCCCCTTTCTCTGTCTTTAATGCTGTATGTATAATCAAAATGTTAAAAAAAAAATCCAACACCTCTTTTATCACTGGTACACAAAGCCTGGTGAACTAAGGATCTACTTGGCCACTGGAAAAGGCTCCTCAGAGCAGTGGCCACAGCCCTAAGCCTGCCAGAGTTCAAGCAGCAATTGGACAATGCTCTCAGGCATAGGGTGGGATTGCTGGGGATGCTCTGTGCAGGAGCTGGACTTGATGGACCTTGTGGGTCCCTTCGCACCCAGGATTTTCTGTGATTCCATTTAATGCTCTGCTCTTTCTCTTCACCAAAATGTATCACGTATGGAAGACCCTAAGAATGAAGACGACGTGAGTGTTCCTGTCCTCTGCTGACCCCAAATTTAGACGCTTCCTGGCATATCACTGGTATAGCACAAGTCCTTAAAAGCACACACAGCACATTTTATTTTCTATTACTTTTTCCTCACTGCTTCCTGGAACCACATACATGCCTAGTGTTCACATTATGCAGTGACAGAGTTCTGTATTTTACAGTGCCAGGTACATCCTTTTGCTTTAAACATGCATCTAATAAAACTGACAACCTTGATTTCTCATGTTATTTATTTATTTTTCATGACCATTTGTGGTTCTGAAAGCTTGTGATAGCAAAATTGGAGGGGACTGTTCTTTTTTGGAACAGTAATTTCTGTGTACAGGATTCTTGGGGCTGCAGATGAAGAGCTCAAACACATTGACAAGAAACAGACTAAAGTTGCACCAAGGGTTTAGATTAGTTATTAGGATTTTTTTTTCCCATGGAAAGGGTGGTAAAGCATTGGAGCAGGGTGCTCAGGGCAGTACTGGAGTCACCATTCTTGGAAGTGATAAAAAAAAATCACATGGATGTGGCACTTAATGGCAGGTTAAATGGTGAACATGGTGGTGCTGCTGGGTTGATGGTGGACACTTAAGTCTTTTCCAATCCTAAAAATTGTATGACTCTGCCATTTTCACATTTGGAAATATCGTTAAGGGCCAGAGATTCCTGCTGCCTTATTCCCACAGAGCATAAGAAACCTGCCTATGCAGCACAAGTCACACTCCAGCCTACGAGAGGGACATCCCCAAGCACAGTACAGCCCCTGCTTCCACTCCAGTGGCAGGGGGAACAGTTTCTCTGGGGCAGAAGGAAACAACACATGCATGGCTGAGCTTCCCAATCTGCAGCCCGAGGGAAAAACAACACCAATGCGACCTTGTGACCTCTGCCCACTGAGGCAGCAGGAAGAAGGCACAGGTTACTGGGGAATGCAGCCCAACAGAGAGCCAAGGAATCACAGAATCAGTTAGGTTGGGAAAGGCCTCTCAGATCAGTGAGTTTAATCTACATCTGATCACCACCATGTCAATGAGACCACAGCACTCAGTGCCACATCCAGTCTTTCCTTAAACTGGAAGGGCAGTTTAAGGAACTTTCCTTCAGAGACAGTGATTCCATCACCTCCCTGGGCGGCTCATTCCAATACTTAATCACCCTTTCCGGTGAAAAAATTCTTCCTAACGTCCAACCTAAACCTCTCCTGGTGCACTTTGAGGCCATGCCCTCTTGTCCTGTTGCTGGTTGCCTGCGAGCAGAGCCTGACCCCATCTGGCTGCCCCCTCCTGTCGGGGAGTTGTGCAGAGCGAGAGGATCCACCCCTGAGCCTCCTTTTCTCCAGGCTGAGCCCCTCCAGCTCCCTCAGCTGCTCCTCCTCAGACCTGTGCTCCAGAGCCTTCCCCAGCTGCGCTGCCCTTCCCTGCACTCGCTCCTGCCGAGCCCAGACCCTCTGACGTCCCGGCAGAGCGGCTCCCGCAGACCCGAACCGGCCCCGGGATCCCCCAGCACCCGAGTCCCCCGCGCAGGCGCACCACGACACCCGCCCCCTGCCGCGCCTGCGCACCAGCGAGGGCTCCCCCCCACCTGCCCGGCCCTGAGGGGGGACGAGGGCTCGAAGGCCGCCGAGTCTTACCTCGGTGTTCCGCCACACGCCGCCTTTAATCATAATCCGCGGCATCTTGGCGGCGAAGGGAGGCGGGGACGAACCCCTGGAGCGAGAGAATGGAGAGGGGGCGGGAGCACCACTGGCGTTAGCGGGGCCGGCCGAGACGGCGCACGGTCGCCCTCAGCGGCGGCGGGTGCCGAGGGCGAGGGAGGCGAGGGAGGCGAGGGCGGCTGCTTTGCCAGAAAAGCGGGAAGCGGGTCCGGCGGCTTTTCCAAGGGAAGAGAGGCCGCTGCTCCTGCAGGGAAGCGGGTCCGGCCGCTTCGCGCATGCGCAGCCCCTCCGCGTGTCCTGAGGCGGCGCTCCGCGCTAGCGCCACCTGCCGGCCGGAGGAGCACACGGCGGGCGGGCCCGGCCGGTGCCGAAAGGAGGAACTGAGCGTTCATTAAACTCTTCAAATTCCCTCTTCAAGGGACGCAAATGAGGGAGGAAAGGGACAGCGGAAGGGAATCACATCTCCCCGGTGTTCCCAAGGTATTTTGTTAATTTCAGGAAAAAGCCCCATGCGTTTATGTGTGGAATAAATTCTTGGCTGTGACGGTGGTGAGGCCTTGGCAAAGGTTGCCCGGAGAAGCTGTGGCTGCCCCATCCCTGGTGGTGTCCAAGGCCAGGTTGGACAGGGCTTGGAGCAGCCTGGCATAGTGGAAGGGGTCCCTGCTCATGGCAAGGGGTGGAACGAGATAATCTTTAAGGTGCCAGTGCAAAACTTTTCTATGATTCTACAAGAGAGCAGCATTGATAGTGCATTTGCTGTTAACACTCACATACATACTAAAGGAATGTATACAAGGTACGTACCTGAATTTGGGAAATTTTCATAGCTAGGTACTCATGTCACTCTCAACAGGTGAAGGATTGAGTCTCAAGGAGTGGGGATCTCAGCTCAGGATCTGTCACTGTCCCTCAGATGCGGTCCCCCAGGTATCTCCAGCCTGGGAGCTGTGTGGCTCAGAGGCCCCACTCAATGGGAAGCGCTGCTCTCAGCCTGCTGCAGTCTGGAGAGGCTGAGAGACTCTCAAATATCACTGCTTAGAGTCACAACAGACTTGGCTTTGCTCATAGCAATTTCCCACCCTGGCTGCAATTCAGGTTGGTAACTTTCTCTGAAAGTTCAAAACCAAAAACGTTGTTCCACCTGGGTGCTTATTCGTGTAAGAAAAATACCCAAAGGCTCTTAAAACCCAGTGAGCACCTTAGCCAGCACAAGTTCCTGGGAGCAGACAGTGTTTTGGATAAGCTCAAGAGGAGCTCGGCTCAGCTTGTCAAGGCCAAGCCCTAACAAGCATTTCTGAGACCACAGTGTGGCCCAAACAGGAGGATGCACCACCACACCATACAGGTCTGACTCACTATTGTTCATTTACATCACCTCCAGTTTAACTTGTATTCATTTAATTAGCAGATGCACAGCAGGTAAAATGACGGCCTTTTACTCAATTTTTCTTGTTACATTTCCCTGTTTTGTCCAAATTCAGGATATGTTCATGGAGAAAATTATGAAACTTTTTTGGTTTAAATAGGAAACTTCATAGTATGATTTAGGAAAAGATTTGCTTTTTGTTTAAACTGCAGCAATAAAAAATACTACACTTCTAGCTACCAAAAAAAAAAAAACAACCCAAAAAATCCACCAACAGCCCATGTCTTCTTTGAAACTGAATATGCCTCAACCTGTAAATTCCACTGACTTAGCACACTGAGAATACCTTTGAAACCCCAAAAATCCAGTGCAGTGCACAAGGAACAGAAAGCAACATCAGGAGTCATTGAACTGCTTATTTTTATTAGAGGCAGTGACTAGGAATAATTATTTTTATAAAATCAAGCTCTAACTGAAAATACTTTCTTGTTCTTACTTAAAACTTGAAGAAACTAACATTTACAAACTCTTTCAGAAATTTACTGCAGTTAATTTATCCCCCTAAACAGGCTCTTTTCATCATTGTTGTACCATGCTTTTAAACAACAGTGCTCTATCAGATTTAGCCTTTCTAGTCTCATCTGATATAGAGGCTTACAATTCCTTCAGTATTTTTGTTTTCTCTTTGTACCTGTTCTTTTCAAATAAATGATCAGAATTCTAATGTAACGCAGGTAAAAACACCTCCAAGCTTGAGTAATCATTAATATTTCCCAGAAATGCTTTTCTTTCTTCATACAGGATAACATTGTTCTTTCTCACAACTGGATTAGGTGGCTCCAAGGTCTAAATCACTTATCTGTAACCACCATGGTTCAGACACAGATACTTGTCTGATTTTATTGAACTGTAAAGAACTCAATCACTTGAATATCTTTGCTGATCTGGCCTTAAATACATTCATTTGTCCATGAGTTTCAGTCCATTATTGGAGAATTGTCTTCCAAATTGCAGACAGCTGCAGCGGTTCTGGAAGATGAGACCCTGGAAGATGCCCTGTTCAGGAAATTAATCTACAGGAGAAGCCTAAGTACACAGGCAAGATTCATATATATTATTCTGCAAGGGCTATTAATGTATTTAGAAAGAATGCTGTAGCTGTTCTCATTTACAATATTTAGTATGCTTGACAGATATTTGCAATTCAGAGTATATAAGTGAAACAGAAAAAATTTACCCGGCTAGAAATCCATTGGGATTTAGGTAACATGTGCTGCTTTAAATTATTAGTAGCACGGTAGCATAGGTAAAATATGCTGTTTAGTCTAGTAGCTCTGCAGCAGTAGTAAAAACTGCCCCAGCTGAAGAGAAAGAATACAGATTTCCAAGCTGAAGAGATAAAAGAGGCTCCTTGAACTTTGAAACAGACAGGGCAGGGTGACCCAAGAGTTCTTTCTGTACTTTCTGAAAAAAAAAAAAAAAATAGCTACAAGGGTAACTAGCTGCAAGAGTAATGCAAAATCAGTAGAATGAATATACATGAACCTATTGTGAAACTCTATGCATATGTAAACTAGTAAAGAATAAAAAGGGACTGAGAGTTCTCAGGGCAAGTCCTTTGAAGGGGAAAGATCCCCACGTGTCCATCCTGCAATAACCATACCAGCGGCTTTACAGCCTTTACAAGGTGTGAAGTTTGATCTTTTATCTGCAATTCCTAAGTTTATCGATATACATATAGACATGCATGGAAATATACACACATTCTACTATAGAATCCTGTAATCCTGGACACCTAGAGCTGGCTGTCCAGGATTACATCCAGATGGCTTTTCAATATCTGAAAAGAAGTGAACTCCACTACACCTCTGGGCAGCCCTTCCCAACCTATCTCCTATGATACCAGAAAGCCTCTACAATACATTATCTGTATTTCTACAGAAAGACACACATCCAGAAGCAGAAAAAAAAAGTGCTGAGTTCCACATTTACATTCTCTAAATTAAACCACAGGTTTGTTCTGCTGCTCCATGGACTGAACTCTAGCACTGGGACAGTTTGCACCAGGCCTTTGCTGTTGTCTTTCCTCACACAAGGGGATAACACACTGTTATTAAAACAACTTTCCACACTCAAGAGTTCCTAGCACTGCTCAAGAGTTCCTAGCACTGCATTAACTCCAAAACAAAGATTTGTCTAGATTTGAATATAAATTGGAAGCAGCATCCATCTGGGTTCACCATACCCTGCACCAACTGCTGCACAGTACAATGGTTCTTATACACAATATTTTAGACTAAGAGTAAAGTTCTTAAAATAATTTTAGTTTCAGATACTGCTAAGGTTTTCAGTGAAACTAAACAGCATTCACAATTATCAGCAACTGCTCATATTAACAGAAGTTATTTGAAAAGCGTATAATTTAACAATAACAACCAACACATTAACTACCAACCTGAGAAAAGGTAAGGCATTTTATAGTAGATTAACACTGGACATTCACATAAAATTGATGATTCAAAGATTCCCAGTATCATAAAATAGATGTTTCTGGACATTACCATTTCTGTCAGACTACTCAAAAAATTATCAAAACTACAGAGAAGGTAACAGCTTAATAAGCATCTTATACATATAGACACATGTAAAACATTTTAATGTCATAATTACCCAGTGATGACATGCATATTTTGTTCCTGTAATTTGGTGAGATACTATTTTTTTCCTCTTACAAGTATTGCAAAAGCACCTGGGAGTAAAGGAGGCAACTTTCAGCAGATGGGAGGTAGCATTTAGCCTCCAGATTCACTGATAATTTTTACATGAAAAGTTATTACTACAAAATATAACATGCTTTTCCTTCCCTCCCATTACACATTCTTTCAGTTAGAAAAGAGATTATTTTTTCTTATTAAATTTTTACAAGAAAATAAGTGGTGCAGAATAACTCCTTAAACACAGATGAACACTGGCCAAAATAACTGACCTCTAGGGAAGGTGTTACTCAGGGATGAAAAAGTATCTCCAAGATCTTCAGCACAGCCTGTGCTAGAACTGATGTTCCCACAAACACCTGCAGCAAACCCGTACCCCAAGTTTCACTCTCTTGACCAAAATGCTGGATGCATCCATTACCAACCACTGTTCTGGGCACAGCAAAGAACATAAAGCCATGAAGAAATTCAGGACATGCAAACCTGCCCAAAACCAAGCACCAACTTCCAATTCTCAACCTGACATTCCAACCTTGTGCTGCTGCTTATGCTTCTCCAGCAGTTTCTTGGTGGGCAGCACCACATTACACTTTGCACACTTGTACTTCTTTTTGTGAGTTTTTATGTGCTTTTGGAAAGCGTGTTTATCCACCGTGGAATACCTGCACCTCCTGCAGTGCAGCTTGAGGTGAGTCAGGCAGTGGCGCTTGAGGTGGCTGGAGGTGCGGAAAGCCAGGGAGCACTGCCCGCACTGGAACGGCTTCTCCCCCGTGTGGATCCTCAGGTGGAGCTTCAGGTTCCCGTTGTGGGCTGTGCAATAGCCACATTCCTCACACCTGTATGTCTTGACAGGCAGCTCCTTGTGCTCGTAGAGGCAGCCAGGAGAGGAGGTTCCCTCCCCGGTGTGCGAAGCCAGGTGCTGCTTCAAGGACAGCCATTTGTTGGTTGAGTAGTCACAGCTCATGCATTTGAAATGCCCCAAGTTCAAATGTGTGAGTCTGTGCCTTTTGAGGTGACTGGAAGTACGGAACTTCTTCTGACAAACGGGGCAGCTGTAGGGCTTCTCACCTGTGTGAGTTCTGATGTGGAGCTCCAGGTTGCTTAAAATGCCAGTAGCGTAGCTGCACTCTGCACACTGATATAATAATGGCTGACTTTGTGTTTGCACGTCATTTGCTGTTCCCCTCTGAACACCTTGCTGAACTCCCCAAACTTCTAAACCAAGCAAGGAGCTGTCTGAGCTTTTACAGGAATCAAAATCCCTTTCTGGATATGTGCCTCCCTGGATTTCACGATGCAATTCAAGATCCTCTAAACACCTCTCTACAAAGAGGCAACTTCCAAACTCCTGTCCATTTTTCACGTGAAGAAGGCTGTGTTTCTGCAAATGGTTTGATGTTTTAAATGTCTCATTGCACTCTTTACACACAAATGGTCTTTCATCCGTATGTATCTTCAGGTGCAGCCTGAAGTTGTTGGGAACAGCAGTAGTGTAACTGCAGTGCTGGCATCTGTATGTTTGGAATGTATTTAAATTAGAAGGATATGTATCCTCCAAGTTTTCCACAAAGTTATGATATGAAGCAGCATCTTGCACTTGTGAATGAGAAGTCTCTGATTTGAAGAAAGGCTCCTCTTTGTAAGCGACAGTGTCCATTTGGTAAGAGGCCCGAGGAACTTCTGACCTATTTCCAGTAACAGCCAGGCTGTTGCTTCCTTGGCTGTTTTCCAGGAATTTCTTTCCAAGGTGTATTTTCTTATTGTTCCACACACCATCTCCTTGCTCAAACTCCACTTCTGAAGCCAGGATTCCGCCACCCAGAGAATCATTTTCTGTACCAAAAAGAGAGTGAGAAGCATGGCCCTGAGAATCAGCATCAGCTTTGCCTGTTTTGCTTTTACAGTATTTATTGCTCTGACTCGTGTAACTATTAGCCTTAAACTGTTCATGAAATTTCTTGTGAAAGCTGAGATGTCCTTTAGTGTAGAACACCAGGTTACATTCATCACATGCGTAAGTCTTTGGAGGACTTTCAGTTTTCTTTCTCCCACTCAGGCAGTCAGGTTGCTGTGCTTGGCACATTTCTGTCCCTGCATGTGTTCTCCTGTGTCTCTCCAACCCTGAGGTGCTGGTGAATGCCACCTGGCAGAGCTCACAGCAATATGGTTTATCCCCTGTGTGGACTTGGCTATGCCTCACCATGCTTGCAAAATACAATGAAAAAAAGGTGCAGAACTTGCACTGGTAGAGCTTATAGCCAGCATGCCAGTACATGTGATTTAACAGGTAGGACAAGCTGCTGCATGAGTAATCACACTGAGGGCACTGGTAAGGTGGTCTCTCCTTGTGTCCCTTCATGTGATGAATAAAACTCCTAGGATTGGATGAAACAAAGAAACAAATTCTGCAGGAAAAGGTAACTGGCACATCCAGAGGTGTAAAGTCCCTTTCAATTTTAATGAAAAATTTCTTGTATTTACTTTCTTTTTTCTTGGTCTTAGATTCTTCTTCAGATCCTTTCTGCCTCCCTTTTCTTGCACTTATTCTATTTCTTCGTGCCTTTTGCAACCTAGCAATCTTCTTATGAAATTTCAGGTGATTCTTAAGATTGAAAGAAAAGAAAAAAGTTTTTTTACAAAAGCAGCATTTATGTATTTTCTTATCTTTATGAGCTGAATAAATATGTTTCTTTAGGTGTGCGCTGCATTTAAACACAGAACTACAAAACCTGCACTTGAAACTCAATCTTTCATTCTCCTTTGTAAAACAAGATGTTTTAGGAAGAGGTGTGATGGTCACACTATCGTTCAGCCATGTTAAACCTTCTTGCTGGCTCTGGAACTCTTTTGGGCGTGCATGAGAAGAAACAACTTTTTGTTCCTGGTATCTTTTCTTAGAGAATGGTGTTAACATCTTGTAAATATGCTCCCCAGTAGTATTTGATTCAGCAGAAGTAGAAGCATTCATGTCAGGTTTCCCTACATCTTCTAGATGTTCCTTAAAAGTAGGAGAACATCCATTAAGAAATGGATCAGAACAATTATAGGTAAACTTCTCTTCTTCTTTCAAGCCATGTTCCAAAAGAGAACTCAGAGTTTCATCTTCACATTTGCTTATTTTCCTGTAATCAATTTCATTATCTCCATTATTTGAGGAATCAGGATCTACAAGAAGATATAAAAAGTCACATTTCATACAATCACAAATATTCATGATTAATTCATAGTAATAATCCCAAATTGCCTAATGACTTGCTTGCTCTTCATTACTTCTGCTTCCTTATTATTTCCCTCTCTCCATTTTTACCTAATGCCTCTCTTCATGCTCCCCTCTGCCCTCAACATTGAAATGTTGTTCCTAGTTAGAAGCCACCTTCTCTCCTACTTTCTATTTTCACTCAAGACTCTGAATTTCACATGACAACACCACATCCATTTAACAGAACATCTTTATGCCAGAATGCCTGTCAAAGTACTAACACCAAACTTTTCTAATGCTCTATTCTCACAAATATGACGCTTTTTCTGCGTTTTTATTTTGAGAACATTTCCCTGATGAAAGGCCACCCTTTTTCTCATTGGAGAAGAATGACAAAGTACCAACATTTTGTAGTTTCACTGCCTTTCTCAGGAGTCTCTTAAAGAACTGAGCATACTCCAGGCAATATTTTTCTTCTGTTGCATTTATGAATCAAATTTGAAATGCTTACTCTAAAAGAAATTGGGTTCATAGCATTTCTATACATTTTTTTATTTCAAAAGCTTAAGGCTTACTGTATTTCTTAAACTCTTGCAATAATTTAATTAATATATTACCTTCCATTTTAACAATTATCTCAAATTCCTTGTGGATTTCTGGTTGCTTCTGTGGACTGCCATCAAAAACCACACTTGCAATACTGACAGGCTCTTCTTCGTGTTTGGGTACCACCACCAATGTCTCCAAAATGTCAGCTCTGTCACTGTCAGCAGAGGAGAGGAGAGGAGGAATCTTCTGAAAGCCATCATTATCACCACAATCTTCTCCACCACTGCATTTCACTATCTCTGGAAGCTCTGTTTTGGAAGACGATGTAGGTAACATGCAATCTGGACCATATTTACCCGTGTCTGCATCACACCCATCACTTAACTCTGATGTGTTACACACACTCTCAGCAAACCGTTTCTCCTCAGAGTACTTAATACAATTATCTTCATTTGAAACAGTCTTGTTTGCATCCCAGTTGCCTGCACTGCTGCTGTCGTTTGAAGGCTCCACTTCATTTTTTAGGCAAAGGCTGTTGTTTAATTCCAACTCCCGCTCCACCTCGGGAATGGACACTTCCTGATCCTTCTCATCATCCTGCAGAAAATCCTCATCGCTCAGCACCAGGACAGTGATAGGCAGCACAGTCTCAAACACCTCGGGCTCTGCGAGGAGAAGCAGACACAAACATCGCGATTTCCCAAAAAAACCGCGGAACGCCTGCCGGCACGGCGCCCACCGTAATGCACACGCGTGCCCAGTGCGCATGCGCAGGCCCCGGCGGGCCTGCCGATTCGCCTCGTTCCCGCCATCCCCCCTTTCCGCGGTCTCTCGGGCAGCGCCGCTCCCGCGGGAGCCGCGCTGGGTCCCGGCCCGGGCCAGCAGGCACTTACCGCTGTCTGCGGCCGGCTGCGGGATTCCCTCCGCGCCCTCCTGCGCCACTGCCGGCTCCGTCGGCATCTCCGGGCCGCTGCGCCGCGGGACTCGAACCAGCGGCCGGGCGCGCCTGCGCAGGGGGGCGGGGGCGCTGCCGCTGGCGCCTCCTTGCTTGGGGGAGAGGCGGGGGCGCGGCCTGAGGGACGTGTGGGGTCCTGGGATCCGAGGCTTTCAAATATGCGTTAAAATTCAGTTTTAATGTGCTCATTAGTGGTTTAAAGACTCCGTTTAATCACCCACCTGGGCCAGGGAGCCCCCAGCCCTGGGCAGAATTATTCGAATGCGCCGCGAAACCTATTCCCGGTTTAAGCAATTTTGATCGGTTGTTACTTCTTTTCCTGTAAAATTAGATCTCAGCTAATACCGACCATACTCTTAAGATCGGAATTGTGCCAACATTAAGGCACTTCCTTGCTGGGTACAGAAAGAATCACAAAATAATCGCAGGCAAGAGTCACAAAATTCATGGAAACACAAAACAGCACCTTTGGTTTCATCCTGTTCTCCTTGGCTGTTCAGGCAGAAAGTGAAAATATATGAACCTGTGTACATACATATTTACATTTTAGAGATGTAGGTCTTTATATACATATGTAAAGTTATATACATGCAGGGTGTCCCTGCCTGTGACAGGGTGATTGGAATGAGATGCTCTATGAGGTCCCTTCCAACAAAAAACATTCTGTAATTCTGTGAGTTGGAGCTGGAAGGAAGATCTGGAGGTCATCCAGACCAAGTCCAAGCCCCCTGGCAAAGGCAGGGTCACCTGGAGCAGCTGACACAGGAATGTGTTCAGGTGGGTTTGGAATGTCTCCAGAGAATGACAATCCACAAAATCCTTGGGCATCCTGCTCTGGTGCTCTGTCACCCTCAACGTAAAGAAGCTCTTCCTCATGTCTAGGTGGAACTTGTGTTTAATTTTATGGCCACTTCTTCTTGTCCTGTTGCTGGGCTCCACTGTAAAGAGCCTGGCATCACCCTCCCGGCACCTGTCTTGAAGATACTTTCACAGGTTGTTGAGATTCCCTCTCAATCTTCTCTTCACCAGACTAACCAGGCCCAGTTCCTGCAGTCTCTCCCCATGAGAGATGCTCCAGAGGCCTCATCATCTCTGTGGCCTCTCCAGTAGCTCCTTGTCCTGCCATTCCAGGGATATCCCCAGCTCCCAGCACTCTGGCATTATTTTATCCCCACCCCCAGCTGTGATCCCACATTCTGCACTGCTAGTGGATTCCCAGTTCTCATTTTCCAGGCTCAGCACTCTGTAGTGGTGTCTCCAGAAAAGGGTGGAACGTTTAGCTACTCCAATGAGAGGAATTTTCCCTATTCCCTGCCTTCTTCCCTAATAAAAATCATGGAACCAATTACCTGCCTTAATTTCAGAGCCTTGCAGTCTTGTATATGGAGCTGCACCCATTTGTAGGAACATTTGTTCAGTCTGTGAAATTTAGGTGGCATCATTTTATTTTCAAGCAGAACTGATGAAACCTCGAGGGAGGAGCATTTCCAAAATCCTCCTAACTGGGAGTATTAAATTAGGAATAGGTGAGAGGAATATTGGCTTCTGTGTTTCAGCTCTGAGGGAATTTGGAAATCTCTACAGAGTGAGAAGAATTGTTGATACTCCAAGGTGAGTGAAACAGATGCTGGGGTGAGCAGCATGTCTTGCATGGACTTTTGGCTGCCTGAGCAAGCCACAGCACGTGAAAAAACAAAAGTAAAAAAGTCTCCTCCTGGCAGAACCGTCTGAGTCTCCCCCACAAGATGGCTCTGCAGCCATAGGCTCTGCAAGGGAAGAACCCGGAAATGCTGGTTATTTATCTTTTTTTAAAGCATTAACTTTAAAATAATCTCCTTTGAAAGATATCTCCCTCACTAGAAGAGCTGCAAAATTCTGCAAAAACTTTACAAATATGTTAATTCAAGCCTTTTTCCTCAAAAGTGGCTCTTTCTACTCTTTTTCTTAAAGGAAGAAACTATTACTCTCAGCCTAGTGCTTCATGATGCCATCATGCAGTGAACAAAGTGACCATGAAATGGCTGAGGAATGAATCTGGTCAGTCTGGGCTTCATCTTCTTCATTACAAGCCCTTTGCACAAAACTACATTTTGCAAATTCAGCTTGCAATGGAGTGATCTGAACCTGCTTGCAACTGTGCTTGTGCCCACACTCCAGCATGAAAAAAGTTGTGGAAAGTATCTTGTAAGGAATAGGACAGGAGAAATGGCTTTAAGATGAAAGAGTGTGGATTTAGAATGGGTATTAGGGAAATAAATTCTTCCCTCTAATGGTGGTGAGGCCCTGGCAGAGGTTGCCCAGAGAAGTCCCATCCCTGGAAGTGTTCCAGACCAGGTTGGACAGGGCTTGGAGCAACCTGGTCTAGTGGAAGGTGTCCCTGCCCATGGGAATGAGATGGTACTTGAGGTTTCTTCCAACCCAAAACATTCTGTGATTATGTGAAATATTAGATACTATGAGAAATTGAAGCAACCCAAATAAATTGTGATTATTTGAAGTGTGGATTTTTGACATCTTTATGGCCAGAATAGTGGCACAGATTTACCTCAACTAACATGAGATACTGACCTAAAAAGTGTAACTTGAGACTGTAGTCACCTTAGGCTGCAAGTAGGTTTTATCCTCTTGCATTTAATCCTGTAGGTTGGAAGGGCCTGTGCCAGTAATTTTGTAAGGTCTTGAATCAGTATCCTTCACTTTACGAGCCAGGCCACATAACAAAAAGTCAAGCTGGAAATATTGAACAAAAAGCCTGAAAGTTGAGGGATAAAGATAATGTCACTTTTAGGCCAGGGAGTCGGAGAATTGTTCCTGGGAAACTTACATTGTGTAGGTGCATATTGTAAGTGCATATAGTCTGGCAATAAGAGAAGTGGTAGCTGAATACAAATCCAGCTGGAAAACCATAGAAAAAGGTCTGGATAAGTTGAAAATTAAGTTATTGATCAATATCGGCTAATATAAAGAGGGAAATATCTCCAGAAGGATTGCTCAGCCCAGTTTCAGCTGTATTAGCATTGTGAACTACAGGGACTGGGAGCTTTTTAACAAGCCCAGATGTTGCAGTAACAAAGTAAGGTTTAGTAACTAAATGTATTCTTTTACTGTAAAACCTGCTGGTTTGGTTTTTTCTTTCTCACACTGCCATTGACGCTTTTTTTTTTTTTTTTTTTTGTCCCTTTTTGAAAATAGCTCCTGTTGAAGACTGTTCCAGAGGGAAGAGAAGAAAACACATCAATGAGGACAAAGAGTTGAGCAGCACTTAGGCACAGAGCCTTCTCACACCAAATGCCCACAAGACAGCTGCAGCTGAGGATTAAGAGTCACACAAAATCCCACCACACTCTGCTTTCCAATACCTTCTGCCCCAAGCAGATATCCTTACGTTCACCTTGAACTTGTGGAACCTGCAAGACTAGGAAAAAAATTCAGTCTTATGGTTAGGGCACAGGAGCCAGGAAGTTTATTTCCATTCCCGTTTTTTCTGCAGGTTTGTGAAAATCCCTATTGTTTGCAGAGTGTTTCAAGCTCTTCACATTGCTATAAGAGAACAGAGCAGTGCTCTTATATGTTTTCAACTCTCCGTGTTGGAAACTGAGTTTGATTTATTGGCATATGAAGCATTTCTCTTAATCTGGAGACAAATATATCTAAGGTAGAACTCAGGAAAACCTGGAAATACAGAGTCTTTTCTCTGGTAAATTGAGCATGATCCATTCCACTGATTTTGCTCTTTTTCTCTTCATAGAATCATGGAATAGTTTAAGATGGAAGGACCTTTTAAAGGTCATTGAATCCAACGCCACTGCCATGGACAGGGACACTTTCCACTAGACCGGATTGCTCCAAGTGCTTTCCATCCTGGGCCTTGAACACTTCCAGGGATGGGGCAGTTCTTTTGTGCCTTTCTGATGTGAAAGACAGAGAACTTCTGAATAAAAAATGATTTTTTTTATGAGGCCATATTGATCTGAACAAAGTTAACTCAAAACTGAGTTATGGAGTTTGTTGCCTTTTAAGAGAGAAACAAATGTGGCAAAGGAAATTTCAGCTTGGAAGTTCCAGCATAGCAAGACTTTGTTGTGGAAAGTGTGAGGAAATCTTAATAGAAGGTGTTAGTGCCTCTGCCTTCTATAATAAAACTGAACATTAAAATATTGACAGTAACAGAGGATATTGAGGCATTGCTTGTCAAAAATAATATGTAGGAAAAGGTCAGCTCTTTGCGAAAGCAAGTGTTTCTGGATTGACAAGGTTAATCATAAAAATAAGTGTATTGTTGCCAAATTGCCAGTTGCTGGGTGACCCACAGGTGAAGGGAAGGGCATTTGCTTAGCGGCAGGAATTTAATGATTCACCATCTGGGTGAAGTTTTCTTTAGTGAAGCGTGTAAGATTTTTATTTAGACAATGCATTGCTACCTGCTCCATTTGACCAGCTAATCTCTCTGTAGACTCCATTGATAATATTGGCTGAAAGCTTCATTCAGTTGTCTGAATATGAATAACAATAAAAGTTCTCTTACTAGTTTTTCTGTATTCCTAATGGACTTAAATTAATTTAAAATAACACATCCACACCAGATAAGATAAAATAGCATAGTTAGTTTGTGGAAAAGGTGCTTCTTAGGCACAAGGTTTGAGACCAACCTGAAAACATGACAAACATTTTTTTTAATAGAGCAAGGCAAAGGTGCCTCATTCAAAGAGAGAACATTCTATTTACATTTAACTGGATGTTAATTTATTGTTTACCTGTTTTTTCACATGGTTTTTGCATTAAATTCTTCCCTATGAGGGTGGTAAGGCCCTGGCACAGATTGCCCAAAGAAGCTGTGGCTGCCCCATCCCTGGAAGTGTTCAAGGCCAGGCTGGACAGGGCTTGAAGAAATCTGGGATAGTGAAAGGTGTCCCTGCCCATGGCAGGGGCTGAAACAAGATGAGCTTTCAAGTCCCTTTAACCCAAACCATTTATGACTCTATGATTTTGTTTTGCAGGGCTTTTCTGCAGGTTGGAGACCTTTTGGTGTGATCTGGTCATGCCCTATTGTGAATTCCTGTTACCCTCCCAAAATGGGTGATTAGGGACACCTTCCACTTGCCAGGTGACTCTGACTTGGATCCAGGCAAACAATATTTCCAGGTTCAGTTTAGGAGTTAGCATGGGCCAGGGCTAATTTCCCAGAACAGAAATAAACAGAAGGAATGAGCAGAGAAGTTTAATGCCTGTACAAAATCAGATTAGAACCTCTGGCACTCATGATGCCATCTAGAAAGATGCTTGCTATAACATGCAAGTAACTTTTTATTTGTCTGTTTCAAAAGATTTCTTAAAAAGTCCCCCCAGACCTGAACTATATGGTGATCAGATGTAGTTTATGGAATTATAGTCAGTGTGGTTACTTGTCTGCAGCTGGAAGGAGTCTTTCTGCTAAAAGCAAAATAGATGCATGGTCTTTCAACTGATTTTCAACTTTGTTTTGTATTCTGCAGCTGCTTCTAAATCACAGCAAAAATCAACAATATTAATCATGCTGACAAGATTGAAAATGATGAAAAATTATGGAAAAGGAGAAGCCAAAGCTTTTCATGGTTGCAACCTTTTCCTCAGATAAACACATCAGGTCCCTCCTAGCTTTTCCAGCTTTTTTTTTTTTTTTTTTTTTTTTTTTTTTTTTTTTTTTTTTTTTTTTTATTTTCCTTCCAGCTTAGATTATTCCATTTTAAAATATTTTGGGTGTTTTTTGCACTTTTAGCAAGTGCAAAACATTGGGGTTTTTCCTGTAATTTTGCCTTGCATAAGTGGCAATTACACAACACGTTGGAAGTGATTGAGACATTCACCAAGCAGTATGGATTTCTCATTAAAGTAGGATCATTACTAGGGTGACTGAGCAGTCTAAAGGCATTATATTTATATTTTTCCTGGCGAGGGTGGTGAGGCCCTGGCACAGGTTGCCAGAGAAGCTGTGGCTGCCCTATCCCTGGAAGTGTTCAAGGCCAGGTTGGATGGGGCTTGGAGCAACCTGGGCTAGAGGAAGATGTTCCTACCTTCAGGAATCTCATTCCTTATCTGTATTCATTCCTTATCTGTATTTCTTTATGGAATATTTAAAAAACAGAAATCCAGATCTTGCCCAAACAGGTCTGCATTCCCTGATAGATGCTATGAATCCATACATCTCAGATATGTCTGTTAAGTTCACAAAGTGCTCAGAGATTTCAAAATACAGCTATTATGGAAATGGCCATTGTTATTCTTGTTTTTAATAGCTGCTGACAGTCAGAAATATTTTGAGGTAAGTGCCAAGTTAGAAGCTGTGTTTCTGAATAGAGTTTTTCAAATACTTAAGGGGTCTGTTATGTTTGAGGTAATTTGTCTGGACTGTCATCCCAGAAACATCTGGTGGAAGGGGATCAGACTGGCACAACAAAGACTGGCAGTGGTACTCGCATGTCTTCTTGTGGAGCCACTTTATGGGTTTGGTTGTCTAAAGATTTTGAACACTTTGCAGGGCATTACTGAATTTTCTTGAGCTGTCTGAAAATCAGCATTTCCATTTCATGGCAAGTGTTGAAGTTTCACAGTATGTTTTTATTCTCAGTGTGAACATACCCACAAGTATAAAACCTTTCCTGCCCACTTAGAAAAGTGTTGTTTTAAACACTAAATATGTAGAGAGAAACCTCACTTTAAAATTAAATTACTAGTTCAAAGCTTGTTTTTTTTCAAATCTTAGGATGAGGTGTTGGTGCGTGTCCAAAGAAGGACAACAGAGCTGGGGAAAGGTCTGGAGCACAGGTCTGATGAGAAGCAGCTGAGGGAACGGGTGGGGCTCAGCCTGAAGAAAAGGAGGCTTGGGGGGACCTTCTCACCCTCTACAACTCCCTGACAGGAGGATGCAGCCAGGTGGGGGTCAGGCTCTGCTCCCAAGGAACAAGTGATAGGACAAGAGGAAACAGCCTCAAGTTGCACTAGGGGAGGTTTAGATTGGATATTAGGAAAAAATTCTTTATTAAATGGGTTATCAGTTATTGGAACAGGCTCCCCAAGATGGTGGTAGAGTTACCATCCCTGGAGGAATTTAAAAAATATGTAATTGTGGCATGTGGGGACATGGTTTAGTGACAGGCTTGGCAGTGCTGGGCTAATGATTGCAATCTTAGAGGTTTTTTCTACCCTAAACAATTCTGTGATTCAATTATTCTCACCTGACACAACAGTTCTAATGGCTCAGGACATGGCCCAGCTCATCACACTGTATCCTGTCAGGATAAGAACCAGGTAAGGATGCTATTACTGGGCAACCACGTGGGCAGTTTCTAGTGGATGAGATTCATCAGCAGTTACCTAATTTTACGTGTTTTGTTTTTTTTTTTTTTGTGTCATGACTACATTGGAGCTTGGTGGCCAAATTCCTGATTTGGAGAGGGATTTTCTGTAGCCAAAAATGAGCAGTCCAAGTCAGTCTTAAATTAGATACCACTACTTAGACAAGTGATTTCCTGTCTCCATTGCCTTTATTGAGTCATTCGTCACTAAGCATAATGGGAGTCCAGACTGTTGTAGCCATGTCCATTAGGTTTGAAGTTGGTGCTGAATTTCCCCCTGTTCTGTTCACCAGTGGGATGAGAGCTTTCTGAGAACTAAAAAGTGGAATAACTTGAAGCCAATTGTCCATTTATTGTTTTTATCTTTATAATATGCATAAGACCATTTTGGGCTTGTGATCCAGAACATGTAATCAGAGCAGGGTACATCAAAGTCTGTCTTGTCACTGGAATATTTTTTTAGTTGATAATATAAAATCCTATTGAGGCAAAGCATTGTAGTTCATGCAAGACAACTCAAAACCAACTGGGTTCCTCTGAACCTGTCTCCATTAGGATCTTGTGTTGGCTTTGCTGTTGGATTTAGCAATCAGCTATAAAAGACAACATTTTCAAAGCCAGTCTAATGAAGATACTTAGAGTGATAGTCTTCCAACCACATGTTTGAATCTGAGAAAATTACTTCAGGCTTTATTCCCTTTATTGATGGGAAAAAGCAGTAATTTAGAGTGTGAGTCATCTGACCTATTTTAGATGTCCATTTTGGAGTGATGAGTTGCAGATGAAATGCTGATTTCTCCCTGTTGAGTACTAGAGGGCCAGAGGGGGATTAGTTTAGATGCAGGTGACTGATGGGACTGGAGGAACTTATCCCATCCTTACCTCAGGGTAAATGTTTGGCTTTATCAGCAATAGCTTTATCACCCAGCAAATGCCATGGCTGATATGGAATCTCTCCCAGGACAAATCTTCATGGAGATGAGACCAGCCACTGGAACTGGAGCTCCATCTCCATTTGAGAATGATTCACTGAGGTCAACGGGAATCTTTCCACTGGCTTCAATGGGCTTTGCAAACCCCAGTTTCAGCATACATTAATTTAGCAGCTGGGTGCCACAATTTAATATAACATCATTCCTCCTGGGTTTTATTATCAATGTTTTGCCAAAGGTCAGCACTCTCACAGCAGAGCTGGCAGACCAAAGTTAGCCACAGACTAATACAGCAGTTCACTTGGTCATAAAGGCTGTGCATGTGCTACTCCTAACAGAGTATTCCTTCCCTTGGTACCTGAGTCTCCTCTGCTTTGGTTTATCTAGTCCATAGAAATTCATATTTAATCCCTTTGTCCATCTCCTCCAAGGCTGCCGGTGGTCTGTGGTTTACAAAGAACAGCCTCCCCATCTAATCCCTACTCCCTGACATGTGATCTCTGTGCTTTCAGCCTTTTACCACCTTGAAGCTGCATCTCAGTAGCAAGTCCGGTGGATTAACCAAATCTCCTCTGATAAAGAGGGGGCTGAAAGTACCTTTGGTAAGAATTCAAAGTAGACAGAAAAATTTGGGGTAAAAACTGGATGTTCTTCCTTTCTGCCAGACAGGCAGAGCTGTTGCTTATTTGAAGAAAAACTATTAAGAGAAAATTCAGTATTGAGTTGTATAACTGAAGATTGAAACTTCATTAATTAATAATTAAGTAACTTGAAAAGATAGCTTTTGGGGCAAGTGAAGACTTGGAAGATAAAACAGAAGAGTTTAAGTATTTGTCTTATTTTTGTGGCATTGTGAGTGTTTTTGCAATACTTTTACTCACCCCACTGCCCCAGACATCCTTTTTGGCATCTGGGAAAAATTATTCTTTTAGAGATCACCAAGTGCTTCAGAGAACAAAGAAAAGCCCTACAGGTACCTACAATATTCTCCATCAAAAGAGGGGCAAACTCATGTTCACTGTGTTGTCCAGGTCAGTGTGATGTGACTTTCACAGTCAAACCCAGATCACCCAAAAACTAGTAACATCATTGTCCTGGTCATGTTTCTACAGGAAGGAACTGATAATTAAAAACTTTTGGGAAAATAATATTAAAATTGGACAGCTAAAATACTTTGTTTTGTTTCAAATAGTAAGCAGGCTTCATGACCACTGCATGCTCTGAGGAATTTCAGTTTTGGCAGTAATGGAACAAGGGGAATATAACACACTTGAAAGCCTTAACTCAAAATTTGAGACCATATGTTCTAGTTCATCCTTGATTGCAGGTTTCTTGTGTTTCTTAGAATGTCTGTCAGGGCAGGATTCAAATCAACCAAATTTAGCCACCTCAAACTGGGTGGCTTATTTAAGACACCTCTCTGTGCTCTCTGTAATCCCAGAATGGTTTATTGGATGGGACCATAAAGATGCTCTTGTGCCACCCCCTACCAGGGGCACACACCTTCCAATATCCCAGGCTGCTCCAACCTGGCCTTGGACACTTCCAGGGCAGCCACAGCTTTTCTGGGAAACTGTTCCAGGGCCTCACCACCCTCACAGTGAATAATGATGGTATTAGTATTATTATCATCATTATTATTACTATTATTGCTATTAAATTTAATGTCGATAGGCACTTCCAAATAACAACGGATCTCATTCAGAGAAGGTGTGTATTTCTCCACCAGGAGTGTCTTTCACTTCAGTGATCTTTCACTATTGACTCCAGGGGAAATCTGAATGACCAGTTTCAACCAGATCTGAAACTTTTAAATGGTTTTATTTAGCTGAAATACATTCTCTGGTGAAGTTAGGGCTATAAAATCTATTTAACTACATGTGACATATTTTAATATAATCAGTTACAAGCCAATAAATTTTTGCTTCAGATGTTTGGGTTATAAAAACCATTTTAACATGTGTGACAGGAAAATATTTTAATATATCCAGTTATAGGCAAAAATAGATTTGTATTACTCTGTCAACTCCATGCATTAAAATGGTCACAAGTCAATATGACAGCAATGATGAGTGAAAAAAGGGTCATAATTTTGGTTCTTTATTTACCTCATGGTTTTTGTGCCTGTTGTATTTATGCTGTCAGAGTGCCTCTAAATAACCATAATGGATAGAGATGGCCTAGAATTTCCCCTTCTGAATGAATACAGAATGAGGATACGGCGTCTACAAACAAACAAACAAACAAACAATGTTTGCAATGCAGACTGAATGGAAAATGCAGCTCTACTTCCAGACAGGCCCAAGTGAGCCATGGGGACCTTTTCCCCCATGTCCTGATCGTGTCCTGGGGTCAATAAGCCCCCAGTAGCAAACCCCATGAAATTCAAGTGCAAGATGCTGCACCTGGGTCAGGAAAACCCCTGGCATCAACCCAGAGAATGGATTGAGAGCAGCCCTGCCAAGGAGGACTTGTGGGTGCTGGTCAATGAAAAGCTGGGCATGACTCAGCAATGACTGGTCATTTCTTGCACTTGCAGCCCAAAAAGCCAACTGTGTCCTGGGCTGCATCAAAACCAGCCTGGACAGTGGCTGTAAAGGGAGGTGATACTCTCTGTCTCTCTGCTTTGCTCCTGTGATATTTCATCTGGAGTGCTGCATCCAGCCCTGGGAGCACCAACACAGAAAAGACAGGGACGTGTTGGAGCAGGTCCATAGGAGGACACAAAGATACTCCACAGGCTGGGGCCCCTCTGCACTGGAGCCAGGCTAGGAGAGTTGGGGATGTTCACCTGGAGAAGAGAAGGATTCAGGGAGACTTCAGAGCTCCTTCCAGTGCCTAAAGGCAGCTTCCAAGAAAGCCAGAAAGTGATTTTTTTACAAGGGTATTTAGTGACAGGACAGGGGACAATGGCTTCAAACTGACAGGGTTTATATTTGGGTTAAATATGGGGAAGAATTTCTTCCCTGTGAGGGTGGTGAGGCCCTAGCACAGGTTTCCCAGAGAAGCTGTGGCTGCCCCATCCCTGGAAGTGTCCAAGGCCAGGTTGGACGGGGCTTGGAGCAAACTGGGATAGTGGAAGGTGTTCCTGTCCATGTCAGGGGCTGAATTGAAATGAGCTTCAAGGTTCCATCCAACACAAATCATTCTGTTCCCATGAATGTGTGACAGTGATTTAGAGGATATAAGAAGAAAGCTTTCATTTGCATTCATAATTATTTTCTGGGGTATTAAAGCACAGAAAGATTTAATCCCTGGCCAAAAAGCAGTGACAGGAAGACTGTGGCAAGACAAGGATTCGAATCCAGAATGCCCCAGGGCCCTCACCACAAGGTTTTTTTTTTCTGAGGGTACGTTCGTCTCCGTTCTTTCAGAGTAATTGAGTGCAGGAAGCATTAACAGTTGCTGCTGCTGTTTTTGAGCATGGTCTATTAGAGAATAATCTGAACCAGCCTCTTAGAAACAAGACAGTACTTTTCTGATGTACAGAACATAACATGAGCAGCAAAGGAATTGATGTCATGCCTACCTGAGATGAAAGAGGCTGCAGTCATGCTTTTCTGAGGCCCTTCCATGTCTTAGGAGTTTTTCACTGTAGAGTGGCCCTGGGAAGGCAAGCAGAGAGATAATTTAATATTAGAAAATCAAACTGAGCACTGTGTAAACAAGGGGGAAAGAGCTGGAAGTTTTTCTGTGTGAATGCAAGGAATATCCACTAAATATGTAACTTGCTCCCACTTTTGTTTCCTGTCAGGGATCAAGAGCAATGAGAGGAGGACCTGGCTGCAAGTCAGTAACATTTGTGGGATTAATTTTTTGCAAGTTTAACGATCTCTAATATCCTTGCAGAGGGCATTTCATACCACTGCAGAGGAGTGAAGTGCAAAGAAGTAAAACTTAAAGCACTTTTCAAGGTGTGGAAAATGCTTTCTGAACGCAATGTGTTGCTGCAGTTCAGTTAACCTTGAAAACTCAAGCAATTAAAATGGTAGTGACTAAGAAGTAATAATTTTGAGAAAGTAGTTTTTCTTCTTTCTCTCACAGTCCTACTCTGTGCCATATTTACAGCCATCTTGAGCTGGCAGTTTTGTACAGGGGGAATTAACCTTTACGTAGCTTAAAGGGCCAAAAGACCTCAGAAAGGAAGTCAGGACAGAATAGCTGCGACTCCTCTCACTCATATGATTATGACCTGAAAGCTGGAAAAGAGACCTGAACATGATTTGATGAAGAAAATGACAGAGGGTCTTGACATGAGGCTTCTGGCACTCTCCCTGCTGCTGGGGACCCTTAAATTCCAAGCACTGTCTTTCACTGGAAGTTAAAATCCAGGGAAGTTGCCTTAGCAGTAGTTTGCTGTGATAGTTGTCAGTCAGGCAGCTCTGTTCACTGCTGTCCTCAACAGGGTCATTGTCAAAGAGCTGCTGATGCCACCACAGTTTATTGCAGAGCAGAAGTTTTGTCTTCCCCATTCTACCTAATAAGAGATTTGTTATCATCAAGCCTCTGTTGTGCCCTTGTTTCCCAATCTTTTTTCTTCCTCCATTAAACTTTGTGTTCCAGATTGAACAAGGAAACCTGCTCTTTTCCATCCAAGGGAAGCATTTCCTTGAATTTCCACTCTTATCTGCCTCTATATTTTTACAGGATTCAGTGTCAGCTATTTTTCTTTTCTCTAAATAATAAATTGTAATCCTGGCATTTTTGAATTCCCAGCAGGGGTCTATTTAGAAATTCGTAAGAGTAATTCCAATATGAAAGAAAATTGGCCTTTTTAAGCTATTGTTGTGTCACAATGGTGCTGAGAGGCACAAACCAGCAACGGCGCTGCTTTGTTACCAGGCACTGGGCAGAAATAGCTGGAGATCAGTCAGACCTTGGAAAATGTACAATTTCAGTGGGTCAATCAGAGGAAGCAAGAGGAAGGAAGTGACTTGAGGAGTGTCACACAGCAGGCAGCATCAGAGCCAGGGCAGTGCCATTGAGTTCATCTGTAGTGCCATAGGATTGCACCCTTGAACATCCCCACTGTCTGTGTGGGATACACAGCTGTGCCTGCTCTGGGATCACATCCCTGGGCTGCTCTATGCCAGCCTTGGTGGAGAAACTGGAACAGGGAACAGAGGTGGGTGCAGCCAAACAGTGTTCAGAGAGCCCGTGGTGTCAACACAACTGGGTTCCACCATTTGGGTAAAGATTATCAGTATATAACCAGCTCTGTCCCCAAAGATTGTATTTATACAACCTGATATTGTCTTCCACTCTGGTAACCTTTTCTCTGACTACCTTTAAATAAATGTAAAAATATTCCCTCAAAACAGATCCCCTTTCCCCTCTTCAGTGAAGCAAGGAACAACACCACCAGCTGCAACCAGTGAACTCTTTTAGAGGCAGCACTGGGCGGATTTCACTGTCCTCATGCCAGTGTCCAGGAGGGCCGTGCAGTGTTTGCTGTCCCATATGACTCTACATCCCAAACATGCCACCACAGCCTGCTTTCTCCTGTCTCCGTTCTGCCAGATCCTAGTCCTGCTATCAAAGTTAAGGAATAAAGAGAAGGACCAGTTTCACCTGTGCTGCTGGAGGGATGGTCCCTCTCAGCATGGTTCTGGATTTCCTAGCAAAAATGAGAGGATTGAGTTTTGTTGCTCAAAAGAGGAAGGGCTGATCCCAAATCAGCACTACGTCAAATGAAAAACATACAAAGGAGCAGAGCTGGGCCTAGTCCTGAAGCAGGGCAGACTCCTGCAGAGCTGGCCTTGCTGCTCCCAGTGCTGCTGGAAGAGTATGGGCAGGTTTGGTCCCAGCCCTACACACTGTGATCTCTTGTCACCCAGTCCTATTGGCTGTTTTGTTGCTTACAGAACACTTCTGACCTTAGGATCACAGACAATCAAGTCCTTGTTGCCATCATGCTACAGTAAAACAAAACTGGAGAGTCTTAAATGATCCAATCTGTTGAATCTGACTTTTTAGAGGGTAGAGTGTGCTCCATTCTACAAATTGATTTTTTTTTCCCCATTGTTTGAAGTGACACAAAGGAATCATGAATACATGAAATGCAGGACCAAAATGCAAAGGAAAAGTCAGTGGAGCTTCCTACCAAAATCTACATGTCAATAAATGGTTGAAAAAACCTGTAAGAAAGTGTCCCTCTGTGATTATTTGTGCAATATCCACCATAACAGAGCATGGTTTTGTCTTTGAGCCCTTGAAAATGAGAGAGTTATTGCTGTTCATACCACTGTTAAACTGAGGTCTGGGAAAATGGTCATCATACTAAATATGAGCAGGTTGGCAATGTCAAATTCCATACCATGGACAATACATTTTATTCTTCTCTTTTTTTGACACAATAGTAGCTTTCATTTTATTTTAGCACCTATGATGCCATTTCCTTTCCACTCTTGGTGTATTAGTGTCTGTCTTCTCACACCCCTGAAACAGCTGTAGTACGCTTCATACTTGAATGTTGAATTAACCTCCAATCTCTCCTTTCCCACCTCCTGGTCTGTTTCTCCTTTGCCTTGTTTATTCAAATTAGAACCATTCATTGCAAATTTGAGAATGCTGGTGGAAAAAAAAAGTTATCCCTGAGAGGGCAGCCTATTGCACAGTTGGAAAGAGCTGGTTTTTCATGTCAGGAACATCTTTACTCCCTGTGTGTCTTTCCTCACTGCATACCTGGTATTTTTTTTTCACCAGTGCAGCATGAATATCCTGGTTGCAACAAATAATGACTTTGTTTAATAAATGTGAGCTTCTGGCTTCAGTTCCACCACCTTTCCCCAGCTCTGTTGCTCTTCCCTGGACACGCTCCAGCCCCTCAATGTCTTTTTTGTCCTGAGGGGACTAAAATTGAACATAGCACTTGAGGTGTGGCCTCAGCAGTGCCCAGCACAGGGGACAGTCACTGCCCTGGTCCTGCTGGCCACACCATGGCTGGTAAAAGCCGGGTGCCATTGGCCTTATTGCCTACCTGGGCACACCTGGCTCATGTTCAGCTGCTGTCCCCAGCATGCCCAAGTCCTTTTCCAGCTTTCCAGACACTCTTTCCCCAGCCTGCAGCACTGCAGGGGTTGTTGTGACCCAAGTTACTCACTTGGACTGGGTTTACCAACATGCAAGTATTATGTGTTAAACTGGTTGTCGTGAAAGAGCAAAACGTATCAATCAAAGTGGATTCTTCAGTTCCTGCCAAGGGAAGTTAGGGAGTTTAGTGTCCCTAGACTGAATTTAGACTTTGTAAATAATCCCTCTGGCAGTAACATGCAAGTCAGTACAGGCAGCCAGAAGAAAACAATTTAAAAATTACTATGCTTGAGGTTGCAAATACCAGCTTAAACAAGATTTAGTTGTTGAAAACATACAACTCCATGAGGAGACTCTGAGAATTCCACTTGAATGCTGGTTCTCATTTTCATAAATAGAGGTGAAAGCTAGAGAAGCTCAGCTAGACTTCTCAGCTCAAAGATGAGCTTCAAAAGTAAAACGGCAGAAATAAACAAATATTTAAAAGGAAGGAAGTTGTAGGAATTCCTGGAGAATATGATGAAGTCTTCTCCTCCAAGGAGTTTGGAAAAGGTGGCATTTTTTAATCAAAAAGCTTGAGCTGTGCATCATGGCCGATGTGTTTTGCAGCAAGGAGAGGGCACTCAAAAGGGCTTGTCCCCACAGACTGTTTGCACACACTCTGCTCCCTTGAGATCTTAGAGTCTTTGCAAAGAGAAGATCTGGACACAGCAGCCAGAGATAAATAGGAATGACAAAGCCATGTCCTCCTCTAAATGATACATGACTATTTTTAATTGACATTTCTGATAGGGACCCAGATTCATAGCCCTCCCCACATATCAGGAAATATCAGTGATTTTAATATAAGGTACCAAACACAACCCAGTGTTCATGTCCCAAACAGCTCCACACATTGAGACATTTTATCTCTCAAAATGAACCACTACATAGTGGCAAACTGATAATTCAGAGCAATTCCCTTGTTCCTACAGATTCAGAATATTCTTTATGTTTTTCCCTGTGGAAGGTAAAAATAAAGTTGTAGGACATTCTCACTTGGTAGTGTTATGAATGAAGTTCTAAATGTCTAATTTAATGAACAACAAAATTGAATTTAGCAGCAATTTTAATTGAGCAGTAATTTTATATAAAATAATACAATCAGATATAATCAAGCACATACAAATGAAATTTGGCAGTGGTTTGGATAAAGCATGAGCAAAACCGACCAGGGTACGGGGAGGGCTTTTCACCCTACCTCACATACAAAAGACAAAGGAATCCAAATACAACTTATATACTGTATGCTAATACATATTCATCAATAATTCTCTATAAATCTCCTCCTATTTTCATTTCTTGAAATCTACATCACTGTACTGCATGGCGTGTGCTCCACTTGTTGCTGAGGGGTCTTTTGGCTTTTTGGTGATCTTTTAGAGGAAAGCTCGCCGTCTTCCTCGCTGCCCTCTGAATAACCTGGCAGGTTGTGCATGTGCATGAAGCTTTGTTGTATGTAAGTAAGCATTATGTTCCAATTAAGCCTTTTTATTTCATAGATAAGACTGCTACTTTACATTCCCTATTTGGAATCGTCCCAGCTTTATTCATCCCAAGGCTTTGTTCCTGTTTTGGGATATTGCTTATCTCAATACTACATCCTGTATCCTGTTTCTCACATGTAACATCTGCAAAGAAACCCATCTGCTTTGTAACACTAGTCACATATACTTTTCCAATTATTTTCTAAAATATTGATATAATTACAATTTAATTAGCACAAATCATATACATTTATCATAGTAGCATCAAGTAATTCCTCAACTCATAGCCTGTTCTATGCCAACAATGGAAACTTGTTTTACATGTATGTCCATATTTACATCAAGGATGTATGATAGTTTCATGGTGAGTTAATTTTTTGCTTGAAGTTTCACACTTTCAGAAATCAGTTGGTATCAATTTCATCCTTCCATCTGCCTCATTTCATGACTACTTTATTAAATCAAAAGCGAGTTTCACAAAACAATTCTAAAATATGATCCCTCCCAAACCTGGATCTGTCAAGATGTATAAACTTGGGCTGTTGTGAACAGATCATATGGCTTGACCTGATGTGCAGGAGGATGGTGATGAGCACAGCTTGCGATTGTTAAACTACACATGAATAATGCACTGGGTTTGGGACCCGTCAGCTCTTCTGGTTTTAATCATTCATTTTCTTTTCTTCCATTTCGTAACTGGGCTGTTGATGTAATCCTGCCCCATGTGAATGCTATGTTGAGGGTTTCACAATAAATGACATGCCATCTAAACCAGCGTGAAAGAGCCTCACAGTGTAATCTAAGGTGCCCACAAGAGCTGGCAGAGGACTGGACTCCTGATGTAGCCAGTGGAGTCTCCAGTAATTAAATAATAATTAGCAATTAAATTATCAGCAAAACATTTTAATCTTGCCCTTGGTCTCCTTGCTTTCCTGAAGAAAGGCAGTGGGGTTTTTTTCAGTAGAGAGAGGATGGACCATGCAACAAGTGGGAAAGCAGGAGATCTGGCTGGGACTGGGTGACATCAGGCTCCTTGAACTGAGCCCTCTGCCATGGTTTCACCAAGAAAGGCCAAAAAGAAGCATTAGGTGAGATGACTGCATAGTACAGGCCAGGAATTTTACCAAGAAAGGGTTTTATCAGAATTAAAAGGTCTATTTGAGAACTTTAAAACAGTCAATCCTCATCCAATGGCTGCATCTTGAGAATCTAAATGTTTGCACTCAAGATAAGAGCAAAACCCACAGGCAACATCTGTGGCAGGGAACAAAACACTTAGTTTTAAAGCTGATTATGCTACTGCTTGTGGGGAACAATCCTGGGTTTGTGGGAACCTGTGTCTGGGAATGCCAGGACAGTGCCAGCTGGCCCAGCCCAAATCAGTGCCAGGAACTTTTCTGTGAGTTTAGCAAGGTGAGCAATCAGATTCCAGCCTCTTTGTGGTGATCTGGCATTGTTTAATTTACCAATACAGTGGGTTTCTGTACTGGATTAAGTGACAGAATGTGGCAATTTTCTGCTTTCTGCCATAGGATTTGTGTCTTTTGCTACACTAGCAGACATTTCTCCCTGCCGTGGTTCTGCCCAGGTGCTATAGAATCACCTCCAGGTCCTGGACATGCCCCTCCTGGCTACTGTAAAATTAACCCTGTCCTGGTCAGAACCAGGACACTCCCTCAAAATGGTATCAAATGGTAACCTCTCTTCTTTGCACAGACTACACTGAATTGACCAAGCTGTTTGAAACTCTCCATCCTGGGCATGTTTTTGAGACAGCACCTTTTCCCTTTCTTATTCTATTCTGATAGAAGAAGAACTTTCTGTTATGATTAACACTATATATATCCTACTTTCCTATGCTAAGCTGAGTCTTGCTTATACACCCATGGCTCGAGAGATTGCAACAACCACCCACATTCTTTCAGCTGAATCTCCTCTGCTGAGGAACGTTCAGTGAAGGACACCTGCACCGAGCAGCTCATGAACAGCTGCTGGATTTCATGAGTTGGGTGGTGTCTTTGTTCCTGAACTGTGTGAGACTTAAAACAAAAAGGCACTGGAACAACTTTTGTGGAGTCTCCATGCTTGGAGAAATACAAAACCCTGCTGAAACTAAAGGCTTTTAAAGTCTCCCAGATTCCTAAGTTTAGGCTGTTGCTGCTATACTTGAGCACCTAAATTCCACCCAAATCACACCTGAGATGCCTCCACGCTCTTGTGAATTTTAAAATTCCTTATCTCATAATCACAGAATGGTTTGGGCTGGAAGGGACCTTAAAGACCATCTAGGTCCAGCCCCCTGCCATGGGCAGGGATGCCACCCACTAAACCAGGTTGCTCATTATGGCGATTTGAGGCTCAGCTATTATAAGGAGAAGGAAAACACAGAGGTGAGATGTTCCTGTGGCTGCTTGCCAAGTCAGAACTCTGGAGTGTCACAGAGTGACCTCAGAGGTTGGTTCTCTTCTGGTACACTGCACTGGACAGAGCATCCTCTAGTTCTGCACTGGAGCAGCTCAGACAGTCCTGTCTCCAGTGGTGTGACTTTGACCCTGCTGAGCCCCTGTAGCAAACACCTTTCCTCTAACACTTCAACTCAGAGACTCCTGCCCCAACCTTGTGTCTCCCATATTCAGCCATAAAGCTGGAAAGCAAAACTCCCAACCTTCCTTCCCTTGCTTGCCCCCTCAGCCTGGCTTTATTTCCCAGGGTTGCTGATGGTTGAAGAACAATTGGTTTTTGCTCATCTGAGGGAATTTGCATTGTGAATCTTCCCGACAAGCCAAGGAGCAAAAGGGTGGGAGAGGAGGGGTGGGAGGAGAGATGCTCTGCCAGCCAGGCAGGCGGGATCGCTCTGGCAGCAGCTCTGCCTGGCTTTCACTCTGCCTCCCAGGGGAAAATCCTTCCTCTCACTCCAGGCTTCTGCCCTGCCACACCACAGGCAGGACAAGGAGGCAGCAGAAGGGACCCTGCCCTGCTTGCACCCAGCACCAGCTCCCACTTGCAGCAGGCAAACCATGAGGATGAGATCTTTGCTCCTGCAGCGTCTTCACCTTTGATTGAAAACCTTCACCCGTCTCCACAAGGGACCATGGAGGAGCAGTACATTTCCAAACTCCACCCAGTAGTGGATTATGGAGCTGGGGTCTTTCTTCTAATCATAGGTGAGTTCACAGCCTGCTCTTTTGCTTGGAGCCAGGGAAGAGGATACAGGGATTCCCTGTCTGTGCTATGGTCAGGCAGAAGAACCTGGAGGGAAATGGCAGCAAATATTTCCCCACAGGTTCCCCTGCTTAGTGCCTTGGAGTTGGTTGGCAGCCAGGATTAATCTACACTCTTGGATTTGGAATATTTTGCTTTGATGCTGAAGAATGGCCAGCACAAATTTGCTTCTGTGGCATCACAAGTATTTGAAATAAGTTGTGTGTCACCTTCTGTGGCATCTCAGCCCTGAGAACTGAGCCAGGGCAGCTCAGTCCATGAGACTGGTCAGGGGAAAGCAGCTGTGGGCTGACCCTTGGTGGGAGAGGTGTCATTCTGCTGTGTCTGGGTAGGATGCACTGCTACAGAGCAGCAGAGTGTTTCCAAATAGCAGTTCTGGGTTTTGCAGCAGCCTGTTTGTCCTGCTGCAGGCAGATTGAAAATTAAAAACAAGTGGGGATAGCTACCAGCCCATAGCTTCAGTTAAGTGTTTTCTTCCTTGTCTGCTTCTTGCAGGTACACAGGCATTTGTTTTCTACCCTCCTAGATTTGGAGAGGAGTGGAACTTGTTTAGGCATACTTTCCACCTGAATTTTTCCTAAGATTCCTTCCTTCAGCTCTTTTGAAAACTCTGGTTGACATAAGAAAGACAAGCCTATATTTTCATGTGCTTTAATACTGAAGCTCTGGGCAGAAGTGCTGGACTTTAGCACTTTGTGTTTCCTCTTGTTCTGCACAGCAGAGCACGACTCAGGGTGAGAAAATCCCTGTTTACAAAAAATGAAGGGCTTTTTCAAGTCAGGATGTCAGCTCCCATCTCTCAGAAATGCAAATACATAGATACAGTTAAGGCACAATGGGAAGGGGCAGCAAAAAAGGGCTGGAGCTCCCCGTGTTAGTGTTCCACCATGCTGCAGTCTCACACCTCTCCTAAAGGACTCTGAGGCAGTGAAACTCCAGGCACAGCTTCCAGCACCAGATCCAGAGCCCTGTGTGGCAGCCAGGTTCACTGCATCCTGCAGGGACTCTCAGAAATAAAGCAGTGAGCTGAGCTGCAATCAGGTGCTGTATTTATCCATAGCTTTGCCACCTCACTGGGCTGCACGTTTGTGCCCTGAAATGATGTTTTTATTAGGAACAAGGCCAGGGCATGGGCAGCAGCATTCACCACCAGCTGTTTGGTTACTGTCCCACAGTTACAGTTCTGTCCTGTGCCAGCCAGCTGCCCACAGGCTGTGGGATGGAGGGGAACAGCTTCTGTCAAGGGGAAGGAGAGGCTGGGCCTGTCACCTCTGATGACAGAGCTGCTTCCTGCATCTTGTGTAAGGGTTGGGCTCTTACAGAAGAAAGTGAACTGGGTTCATCTTTTCTCCTGAAGCCTGAGGATGTTCTGTTTTGGGACCCTCACTGTGACAAACAGAATGACTGCAGAGTGCTGGAGTGACTCCAGGGAAGAGAACAGAGCTGGGGAAGGGTCTGGAGCACCAGGAGGGGCTGAGGGAGCTGGGAAAGGGGCTCAGCCTGGAGAAAAGGAGGCTCAAGAGGGACCTTGTGGCTCTGCACAACTCCCTGACAGGAGGGGACAGCCAGGGGGGGTCAGGCTCTGCTCCCGGATAACAAGTAAGAGGATAAGAAGGAATTCCCTCAAGTTGCACCAGGGCAGGTTTAGATTGGATATTAGGAAACATTTCTTCATGGAAAGGACTGTGAAGCATAGGAATAGGCTGCCCAGGGCACTGGTGGAGTCACCATCACTGGGAGGATTTAAAAGCTGTGTGGATGTGGCATTTGGGGACATGCCTGGTCAATGGGGAATGGTTGGACCTGATGATCCTAGAGGTGTTTTCCAAAAGATTCTATGATTCCGTGGTTCCATGTCCCAGACTGTGGAGAGTGCTCTGCCCACTGAGCCTCAGGTTGCTCTGCCAGCAAGTGGCCAAGCCCCCGTGGGCATCATCCCATGAGTGCAGACCCAGAGACCCTGAGCACTCAGGGAACCCTTCAAGGGCATCCAGAGGTGGCAAATGAATGTGTGTGGTCACAACGTGAATTAAGGAGGGACATGGGGTCTCAGATTTGTGTCCCCATTTCAGTTAAGCCTTTCTCTTGACAACTTGGAGGATTATGTACTTATGCCAATATATTTATTCCATTTTATTGCATGTACCTCTATGAAGTCCTCTGTGGGCACTTTAAGTGGTACCTGTGAGCAAATGCAGCCTTCCTGCATTCACAGCCACAAGGGAACATGACAGAATCTTTTTCTGTCTCCGTCTTTCACATCTGACTTTAGAGGACACCTTCTTAGGAAAACCTTTCATCAAAATGTTGCTACAGCACCATGTTCACTTGAAAGAAGAGAGAAAATTAGTTGTTTGGTGCATGTACTTCTGACAGTGCTGTCACCAGCACTTTGAAGCCCTGTGGCACACCTGAATAATGTATGTCTGACAGCTCCTTTTGCAAAGCAAGCTCTGGGTCTGTTGCATGCCCCTGGCTAAACAACTCCCATGGTCCCACTACTCTGAGACCACCAGAGCAGTCATGCCAATTCTCAGGGATCAGCAAGAACTCTGAGCTGCCCAGCCGGCACATGCCCACCACCCAGGCAGCTCAGAGCCCAGTGCTGGGGCTCCAGTTGAAGATGAGGGAGGTCATACAGAGGGAAGGCTTTGGGAAGTGCAGGGGACAGGTGGCCAGGATGGCTGGAGTACTTCAGCAGGAAGGAGAAGTGAGGATATTCTTTCTCAGTGCAACAAATATGTGGACCTGCTAGAGTGGGTCCAGAGGAGGCCACAAAGGTGCTCTGAGGGCTGGAGTGCCTTCATTCTGGAGACAGGCTGGGACAGCTGGGGGGTTCTCTCTGGAAAAGGCTACAGGGACACCTCATTGTGGCCTTCCAGCATTTAAAAAGGGCTTATAAAAAAGACGGAAAGTGACCTTTCACATGGGCAGAAAGTGACAGGACATTCCAAACCCTGCCATGGGCAGGGACACCTTCCACCATCCCAGGTTGTTGCAAGCCCCATCCAAACTAGCCTTGGACACTTCCAGGGATGGGGCAGCCACAGCTACTCTGGGCACCCTGTGCCAGGGCCTCCCCACCCTCACAGGGAAGAAGACCTAATATCAAATCTAAACCTGCTCTCTTTCAGTTTAAAGCCATTCCCCCTTATCACTACATAATCTTGTAAGAAGTCCCTCCCTAGCTCTGTTGTAGCCCCTCTCAGGCACTTCACATACCTCCAGTGGATTTTACAAGTGTGTTAACTGTGTGATATTCCTGTCTGTGCTGATCCTTCCCTTTCAGCCATCCTGACAATCCTTGGCAATTCAGCTGTCCTTGCCACGGCTGTGAAACGCTCGTCCCTGCTGAAGTCACCCGAGCTGCTCACAGTGAACCTGGCAGTGGCAGACATTGGGATGGCTCTCAGCATGTACCCGCTGGCCATCGCATCCGCCTGGAACCACGCCTGGCTGGGGGGAGACGCCTCCTGTGTTTACTATGCCCTGATGGGTTTCCTCTTTGGGGTCTGCAGCATGATGACCCTGTGTGCCATGGCCGTGATTCGATTCCTCGTCACCAACTCATCCAAGTCCAACAGTGAGTAAACCGCCCGTCTGGTCACCTGGTGCTGCTGTGTTTGGGCTGGGCTGCGCTGGGAGGTGCTTTGTGGAATGTGGCATGGATTATCAGGTCAGTAACAGCAGAATAAACCTCAACTTTTAGTGCAGTATCAAATCCTGGTGTTCCCAGAAATTCTGTACGAAACAGTGAGGTTTTTCACTTCTCAGTTTTATAAAGTGAAACTACCTGAAAAATGAGAGCACAAACGTTTTCCTGGACCAGACTGCCTTCCCTTCATATTTGTATCCAAGCAGATACACTGGAATTTAAAAGGAAGGAATATTCTTCTGGCATTCCTGGGCTGGGACCACTGCACATTCAAGGTGAAATTGATCTTATCAATCTCCCTGCCTTACCGAGCTCTAGATGAGCACTGAAGGCTGTATTCAAGTCTCATCCAACCCTCTAACACTCTGTTTCTCTAGAAGCCCGAAGGTTAGGGACCTGCAGCAGCAGCCCAGGTGTGTCTGGAACCACCATCCTTCTGTCTAAGGAGAAGTTATGGCAAACCCCCATGTGGCTGGGATGGGATCCATATATGTTTGCTCTTCCTTTTTCTTGCAGGTAACAAAATCACCAAGAACACAGTCTGCATCCTGATTGTTTTTATCTGGCTCTACTCCTTGCTCTGGGCCATCCTGCCCTTGGTGGGCTGGGGCTACTACGGCCCTGAGCCCTTTGGCATCTCTTGTACAATAGCCTGGAGCAAATTCCACAACTCCTCCAATGGCTTCTCCTTCATCCTGAGCATGTTCCTCCTGTGCACGGTCCTGCCTGCACTGACCATCGTTGCCTGTTACTTGGGGATTGCCTGGAAGGTTCATAAAGCATACCAAGAGATCCAGAATATTGACAGGATCCCCAACGCAGCCAAACTGGAGAAGAAGCTGACCCTGGTGAGTTATCCTTGTGATGAGAAGAGCATGCAGTAATCGGGAGCTGGCAGAGAGCTGGCTCTGCTCATGCACAGCCCACATCATGGAATTACAGACACCCACACAAAAATTCTGTGTTGAAACAGGATTTTAATATATTAATATTAAATAGTATTTTTTCCCCCAAATATGGACTTCAGTTGTGCATTTCTTGTAGAAAAGCAGAATTGATCCAAGCTTTCTAGAGGCCAGTCATAGAATCACTGAATCATTAAGGCTGGGAAAGGTCTCTAAGATCATCAGGTCCAACCATTAATTCAGCACTGACAGGCCCACCACTTAACCATGCCCCTAAGCACCACAGCAACACATTTCTTTTTTTTAAATATTGCTAATGACAGTGACTCCACCACTGCCCTGGGCAGTCTGTCCCAATGACTGACAACCCCTCCCATGAAGAAATGCTTCCTAATGTCCAATCTAAACATCCCCTGGTGCAACCTGAGGGCATTTCCTCTTGTCCTTTCATTTTTTACCTGAGAGCACAGTCTGACCCCCACCTGGCTCTACCCTCCAGGGAGTTGTAGAGAGTGATAAGGCCCTCCTGAGTCTCCCTTTCTCCAGGCTGAGCTCCCCCAGCTGCTCCTCATCAAACCTGTGCTCCAGACCCTTTCCCAGCTCAGTTCCCTTCTCTGGACACACTCCAGCCCCTCAATGTCTCTCTTGGCATGAGGGCCCAGCAAGCACAGCTTTGGCTCTTGCAGTTCAGGTGTGGTCCCACACACAGCTCGTGTGCCAGGGCATCCAACCCCGTCTGTGCCAGCTGCAAACAGCTCTGTTCCCTTGCAGATGGCCGTGCTCATCTCAGTGGGATTCCTGAGCTCCTGGACTCCCTATGCAGCCACCAGCTTCTGGTCCATCTTTAACTCCAGCGCCTCCCTGCAGCCCGTCGTGACGCTGCTGCCCTGCCTGTTTGCCAAGTCCTCCACGGCCTACAACCCTTTCATTTACTACGTCTTCAGCAAGACTTTCCGCTGCGAGGTTAAGAAGCTGCAGTGCTGCTGTGGCTGGAGGGGTCACTACTTCAGCTCCGACAACTCCGCGGAGAATCCCGTGTCCACCATGTGGAGCGGGAGAGAGAACGTCCGTCTGTCTGCGGCACCGCACGTGCAGAACCCGGGAGCTGCAGCTCCCTGAAGTGCAGCCATGGGGTCAACCTGGCTTCACTCCCAGGTCCAAAGGAGCAGGGATGCAGGAAATGAGGTTGTCACTGCGTATCTTGTGTCAATACAGAGATTTAAGTATATATTTTTAAGCAACTCTCAAATATTGTCTTTAAGCCTCACAGAAAAAAAAAAATTAAAAATCTATTTTTTCCCCAAGAAATTCCACTTCAGGGGAAATAGATTTATGTACCAAACATAAAATCATGTAAATTAAACTTATTTTCAGGTAAAAAGAGATTTATTATTTTTGTTGATTCTTTTTTCCTATACTTTTGATTTCATTTAATGCAATCTATCTGCCAACTGTTTGCCCTAGCAGTAAAACAGGCATCAGAGAAAACCATAGGTTGCACACAGTGCTACCAAGTAAACACAGCTGAGTGTGTATTTTTCCATCAATTCAGACTGAAAACCATATGGGGAGCAAGAAATGTTCACTGCCAGGAAAAGGTGAGAATGTGGCTGCTCCCAAAATTAGAGATCTCTGGTTCCTTGCTCTCTCAGAGGTGCAGCTCCAAGCACAAGTCCAAGGAGCTGAGCAGCCTTGGTCGGATGAGGTTTGGTGGGAAGGTGGCAGTCAGTGAAGGATGCCTTCTGTGTGTCCCAAATGGCACGGTGGGAAGGGAAAGAAGCTCTCAGCAGGAGCAACTGTGTCCTTCAGCTGTTGCTGGCTGAGGTACAACAGCTCTTCTGCCACAGAAGCTGTTGGAGCACTTTGGGATCAGAAATGTTAAAGTGGAAAAGACCTTTAAAATCATGTCTAACCATCAACCCATCACCACCGTGTTCACCACTAAACCATGTCCTCCAGTGCCACATCCACATACTTTTGAAACGCTTCCAAGGATTGTGACTCCATCACTTCCCTGGGCAGCCTGTTCCAGTGCTTTACCACCCCTTCTCTGCAGCTGTTTTCTGTACAGGATGACACAAGGCAATCCCGAGGTGACCTTCCTAGCAGTGTCACCCTGCAGATGCAGTCCTGGCTCTCACAGCTTCCATGGGAGCTCCCGAGATCCCAAATTTCCCCCTGGCTAGAGCACTGACATGACTGCAACTGAGAACAGACTTTGCTGATTCAGTACAACCGTAACACCAGGTTTGTTTGGTTGTTTTTTTAAGTTTTGAGAAGGTAATTTATAGTCAAATTATAATTCCATGGTTATTTCCCACCCAGCCCTGGACTGTGCTGTTTTTCCAGAATGCAAGCAGAGTTCAGGAGTGAGTCCGGGCACCTCGTGTTTGCAATCACCAGTACAACCACCTCAATACAAACAAAAATTTAATCTAAAAACTCCAACAGATCAGACCTCTCACATATTAGGAGTTTTCTCACCACTCTTAGGAGGTTTACAATGCAGACACTCAACCTGAGCCAGCCACCTTTGGCTTCTTTTTTTCCATTGAGGATAAACGGAGCTTCCTACTCAGATGATGACATATAAAGTCAGATAATACAACTAAAACTCTCTATTGAGGCATAGGAATAACTTACAGATTTTTTATAGAACATTTCTGTTAATGGTCAATTTTCCATCTGTAAAATTAAATGTGACTCACTTCAGAACAAAGATCAATTATTTGAGAGAGGTCATTATTCCAGAAGTTAGAGCACGAGGATAACCCTACAAGGCTTGGATTCCACCCTATTACTTTACCAGTAATACTGTGCAACTTCAACTTTGTCTTGGGTTCTTCTTGCATCCACATAACTGTTTTGGTGCTCATTAATGTGAAACACAAGCTGCTTGATGAACAGCTTCACAGAATCACAGAAACACAGCATCACAGAATGGTTTGGGTTGGAAGGGACCTTAAAGATCATCTCGTTCCAACCCCCTTCCACTATCCCAGGTTGCTCCAAGCCCCATCCAACCTGGCCTTGAACACTTCCAGGGATGGGGCAGCCATAAAATAACTCTCTTTATAAAATTATAGTTAAATAAACCATAATTTTTGAATTTTATGGCTTAATAAGATACAAATGCTGTAGATGGCAGTAGCCTGTATAGGAGCAGCTGTGCACTGTGCTCTGTCCCCATCACTGCCCTTCCCTGAGAAGCCACCATTTCTCAAATCAAAGTGCTGCTGGATTCAATCCCATCTTTGCTGAATGAGTGATACTGCCTGAAGACTTCTAGGTCTACTACAACTATCAAAAAAATTCAAAACAAGTTCTCTGCATGCAAAAGAGACCAACCAAAGAGCTGCAACAGTTATTTTATTTATCAGTATATCTGGAAAAAAAAACCCAAACACAATTATTTGAATTCCCTTCACTTCCTGAAATCATAGTTCTAGAGATAAAATTTTCTTGTGGGTACCTATATAAATAATCCTCAAATAGAACAAGCAGAGAGTTTAGAACTTTCTTAGAAAGCACAAAACATGAGGCCAGGGGGCAGTGGGAGCAGAGGTTTGTGGTTGGCCATCCCTTGCTGACAATCAAGTGGTCAGTGTAAGGCTGCTGAGTTGTGACATTTCAGAGTCACATGGATTGCTGCCTCTTCTCCAGGCACTTCTCAATGTCATCCAACACCTGCACAGCTGCTTTTGGAATACGAGTGCCTGGACCAAACACATTGGCAACGCCGGCTTCATACAGGAAATCATAATCCTGATGGAAAAGAGATTTAAGATCTATAGTTAATAGTGAAACAGAAATTTGGTAATTGATTTATAACTGGTGCATGCTCTGTCCTCTGTGCTGGGCCTGAGAAAGCAACAAGTTCCAGAGAGAGGCAGCACAGTTTCAAGGAAATGGGAAAAGGGTGGAAGTTAGAAAGTAGAAAAAAAATATGAAAAAATATCCAGGGTTTATTTCTTTAGAGTCAGACTAATGGCAATCCTTGCGAAGTATTCAAAAGTCAACTGTATATGAGTCTGAATAACCTAAGCTAAATTTGATCTAATTTCTAATTTTGAAAATACTACTTTAAACAAGGGCTTGGAGCAGATGACTGCCAGTGGTCTCTTGCAATCTAGAATTAATCTAATTTTATGACTGTCCTGAAATTTCAAAAAGACTTGGGAAGCAGTTCTGTATTCTCTCTTTCTTCTACATAGGATATATTATACCTTTACCAACCATAGGGTATTAGCATCCCATTGAGAGATACTGGACAGAACAGAAATTGTCTCCTAGAAAAATACTGTGAGTTTTGTTTGTTCACTTTAGAATTCTGTCAATCCTGAATACTTACTTAAATGCCTAGAAAAGGGAGGGGTGTGGAAAAAGGGAATAACAGGAGCTTTATGTGCAAAATCATTTTGGATCATTATAGACAGAGAATGGCTGTAAGTTGATGGAGACAGGCAGATTGTGCATTAGCTAAGGAAAATTTAAAGATGGAAGCACAGATCTGACTGCAAGGGAATTCAACAAACTGCTCAACAGTTTAGGAGAAAGCAGAGGGAATGAGAGGCAACACCTGCCTGATGATGGGGAAGGTGAGGAGAGGCTGAAAAGTGAGTGAGATGTGCAGCCTATGAGTGATGGGACCTGCCAAGGGCCTTAGTCACTGGCTGTGGCTATTCCCAACCATTACTGGAAGTCAAAAGGCCTCAAGACAGAAGCCAGCCTGTACCAACGATATGCAAGGACTGGTGATGTAAAACAACAGAGCATAAAGAAGATCTCCCTGAAGCTCATCTTTTCCCAACATAACTGCCTAGTCCATCCCACAAACACTCAAAGTTAAACCAGGGCATGGTGTACAGAAAATCAGATCAGGGGAATCACATCTTACAGATCTCTGCTGGCCCTGGTGACTGTACAGAGAAGCCTTCACTGCTCTGACAATACAGAACAGGTGAAACAGCTCAGACAGAGATAAATCAGTCTCTGAGCTCGATGGAAATGATGCTGCCCATACCTGAGGGGGGATGACTCCTCCACACATGACCAGGATGTCGGGCCGGCCCAGGGCATTGAGCTCCTTGATGAGTTCAGGCACCAGGGTTTTGTGCCCCGCGGCGAGCGTGCTCACCCCGACACAGTGCACGTCCGCATCCACGGCCTGCTGCGCCACCTCCCGCGGGGTCTGCGTGCAGACAGGGCGTGAGACAGGGCACGGCCACAGCGCGGGGGCTGAGCGCGGCCCCAGGGAGACGGGATGCAAAGGGAATGCTCTGGGTGCTGCTCAGTCCTACCTGGAAGAGGGGGCCTATGTCCACGTCAAAGCCGATGTCTGCGAATCCGGTAGCGATGACTTTGGCCCCTCTGTCGTGGCCATCCTGGCCCATCTTGGCAACGAGGATACGAGGCCTGCGGCCCTCACGGTCCATGAACTTGTCAACTCTGGTTGAAAACACACATTCTGTCAGTGCAAGTCACAGTGCAATTCCACACAAAAAAAAAAGCACTTGCTGCAAGTGTAGAATAATTTCAGCAAATTAAAAGATCTTCTAAGTCATGGTTTGGCTGTGCAGTCCGCACACTATATTAATATTCATGTTATGTTATTACTAAGTCACTTCCTGTACTTAGCAGCCTCAAAATTAAAATGTTCTTCATTTAAAAATAAAAAATAAATATAAAATATAAAATAAAATAAAAATGTTCTTTATTTAAAAATAAAAAATCTTCCCTTATTCTTTTGCTTTCTAACAGGTAAAATACTGAATTCTCTGAGGGTTTAATGAGCTGAATTACAACTCAGTTAATATTTCTGTTGTACTGATGCTAATGTGTAATCACAGCCTCAGGTATTAACTGGTCATCATACTGCTCATTATTCAAGTGCCACCAGGATCTGTCTGTGATTACATGCTGATCCTGAAAGTCTTTTCCAACCTAAATTATTCTGTGATTCTATGTAAGAAAGGGAGCTACATCTTGATATTCAAGGGGTTAGTTCAATTCTCTTTCACATAAAAGCATAATTAAAAATAGTTAAATTTAAATAGTTAAAACAGAAGAACAATGGTGACATTTCCTAGCACAACAACTTTCAAGTCAATCTAATCACCATCACGGCAAAGCCATCAGCAATTCCCTTTCAGGAGAGCCTGAACTCTTTAGTTGGGTACACCCCAACACAACAGGGACTGATTTGTGCTGCATCATCTCCCACAGCAGCATTTCAGGCTCTGTACCCCTGAGGGCAGCAGTAAAGGCAGAAGCTGAGAAAAGACCCAAAAGGCAACTGTTTTCACACATACCAACATCTTGGGATGCCTTCTCCATCGGGGTATGAGTAATAACCAAAGATTGGAGGTTGTATGTGAATATCCAGACAGATTTTAGCATCAGTAAGAGTGAAATTGCAGGAACAATTTATGGGTAGATCAAAACAAGGTTTGATGGAAATATTTGCTGGAAATATTTGCTGGAAATATTTTAAAGATGACTATTACACAGCCTTAAAAAGAAGCAACCCAATGTACAGGGATTTCAGGCAATGTTTCTCAGCTTCTTAATCCCTTGGCTGCTTAGGCTATTTGAACAAAACCCTCAAATCATAACTTCACCTCAGTGAATTTTATTTGCAAGCAAATACAAGTTCAGTTGTTTTGACTTTGTCTTATTGTACTCAATCCTTGTCATTCTACTTTCCTGCTTAGGAAAGTGCTTTTGCAGGTCATTGTTTTCCCCAGGGATGTTACCCAGGCTTGGGAAATGTTTTTTAGGGCACAGTCAGCTGCACATGTACCTCCTGGATTAAACGTGAGGCTATTACATGTTTGGCTATCTGGGAAGAGTTCTCACCTCTTGATGGCATGAAGGATTTCATCACTCTCCCCAAACTCCTGGCGATAAGCCCCGCTCACCATGCGGTCGCTGGCTTTGTGCTCCCCGAACACCTTCTTCATGGCATCTGTTATCTCCCCCACGGTGCACCTGAGGTACAGACAAAAACCATTCCTATTATCAACAGGCTGAAATGAAAACAGAACACAGACATCACTGGCACTGGCCCAACTATTTGCCTTGCTGCTGACAAATTTACTTACACTGCTTTCCCTTTCAGTGCTGCTGCAACTGTGAAAATCCAGCTCACCCCACTGCCACCCACTGACAAAACATGCACAGGCATTTTTAAGAAAATACTTTATTGCTCATGTGAGAATTGATTTACAACTGGCAAGGCAATGGGGAACAGCAAAATGTTTCAGAAAATTAAATCAGATTTTCTGAATGGGTTTTTTTTGCGGGGGGTGGGGCTCAGATTGAAAGATCCTGCATTTGGACTCATGCTAAAATACAAAATATAAACCAAGAGCGACAAAAAAAAAAAAAGGAAGAACACACAGAAGAGGCTGAAACCTAACATTTTAACAGAAATTTATTTGCCTTTCCCTTGATGCTTTTGTGTTTATTCTTCTCCTCTACTCCTGACACAGCTCCTTTACCCACTAGATGCAAAAGGATCTGGAAAATTTATTTATGTGCAAGTTACAAGTTTTGTTTGCTACTGGACACACTGTACATGTTTGAAATAATACTTCTGCTGTAGCACAAGTGAGAGAGGCAAACTAGGCTGTGCTGTCTTCAAGCATCAGCAAAAACAGCCTCTATCCCAAAGCAATTAAAAAGTTTGTGTTGAATACAACTTACTGCAAACTTTGTCAAAGGAAGGAAATAAAAATACTACTCTTCTAAACCACTTAAAAACTGCGCTTACAAATACAGACACCAAAGCAGTATTAAGTATATAACTAATTAAGATACCACATTCCAAACCTCTGGAATTCATATTTTCTCCTACCACATTATATTTATTCTCTACAACTCCCTGAAAGGAGGGTGGAGCCAGGTAAGTGTTGGTCTCTTCTCCCATATAACAAGTGACAAGACAAAAGGAAATGGCCTTAAGTTTCACCAGGGGAGGTTTAGGTTGGAAATTAGGAAAAATTCCTTCCCTGAAATGGGTGTCAGGCAGTAGGACAGGTAGGCCCAAGTCAGTGGTGGAGTTCCCATCCCTGGAGGGATTTAAAAGCTTGTAGATGTGGCCCTTGAGGACATGGGTTAGTAGTGGATTAGCAGTGCTGGGGGAATGGTTGAACTCAATGATCTTAAAGGAATTTTCCAACTTAAATGATTCTATGATTTAACTACAAGCTACTCTGAGGCAAAATTAACTTAAGCATTCTCTAAAGCTTTTATATAAAAATGCTCAGGAAGGACTGGAGAAGATGCACCTTCCTGTCCACACACCTCTACTGCAGTTTCAGCAGGTACTGATTCCTACCCTGTGCAACCTGCCACACGTGCCCCCAAAGTAACAAGACATGGATTTCTGCTGCATTCACTGAATCCTTCAGTAAATTTCAGAGAGATGTTTTACTTCTTGTGATCCCCCAACTAATTTGTTCTTTTGCTGGCTCAGACTCAGCAAACTTAGTTACAAATGTAAACTATGCAAAGGTAAAATGTCAGAAATTCAGTTGTGATCACATCAAGATCTGTAGAGCTCAGATATCTGAAATGGCCTCTTATCTCTGGTAGCACTTTTCACAGTTGGCCAGCTTTGCCTAAAGACAGCATCACTCTGGAACACACATTTTTAACTCAAGTTATTGATACTGTTTTGGCCGTTTTTGTCATTTCTCCTTCCCTGGCTTTCTCAAATTCTGTTTGACTCACTGTTAATCACTGTGCCATCAAGTTTTGATTTTCAGGACATCTAAATAATCTTATTAATATTATTGTTTTCTATAATTACTAACAAAGAATGAAAAGTAAACTGCAAAAGTACATTAGGTAAGGTGACTTCCCCAAGGTTAAAAAGCAAGTTTGCAGCAGACTTAAAAACAATGTCTGTAAATACTGACTCCCTTTGAGAGTGACAGACATCACAGATTGCAGCCTGAAATAAATACACCCCTTGCACAAACACTGAGGGCTTACTCCTGGCAGTGTGGTGAAGGGCTACAGTGGCATAAAACACATCTTTTTTCTAGAGAAAACTAAGCTTAGATAAATCTTTCTCCTCAACTTGTGGAGAAGCATTATCTGAGTATACCTCAGTATTAAATAAAACCCAGCATGGCTGTGATGTGTTTTTCTGTTCTGATTATGTAAAAGTGTGAAAAAAAAATTTGTGTTACAAATGAAAAATAAATGAGGTATAACCTGGTGGCTGCGATGAAGTTGTTTTTGTGTACTGTACAAAAATGAAACACACTTCTTTCTTCTGTAGACACTGCTTCTGAAATCCCTGTGTTTTGAAAATTGTGTCCCAAATCTCTGCAACCCTTTAAATCTAAAGCTTTTAAGTAGTAACAGGAGTTTTGCTTTTAAACTACTCATGAATACTTTCCTGCTGTTAACCAATAAACTCTTTTTTTAAAATCTCTGCCACATATGCATCCACAATGGAATAGCTGTCTCTGGAGTCAGGAGTATAACCTCTTTTCCTAACAGAGTCATTTTTATCAGTCTGTATTTGTGTGTGACTCTCTCTTAGTGGTTCACAACCAGATGCACAACCTAAACACCAATTTGGAGAAAGTCAATGACCATAATGTGCCTGTTAGAGCTGGCACCATGTCTGCTCAGCCTTGGCTGCTGCTGCTCCTCTCTGCATTTCCCCAGTAAGCAGAGGCAGCAGTGTGAAATCAGGAGAGGAAGTACCACGAGGACACAGATTAGGCAGGAAAAGAAAAAGGAGAAGCACAAGCTGCTACGCTGCATTTCTGCCTTCCTTTTCCACCACTGAACTGCAAGTCTGAAGAGGGACACAAAAACAGCACAGCAGGTGAGGGAGAAGAGAAAGAACTTTGTGTAACCTGTCCCACTTTCCTGTAATGGGGTTTCTTAAGAGACATGAAGCACAGAAGGGAGGTACTGCTCTCATTCCCTGTAACTTCAGATCTGCCTTATTTCTTGTGTTAGAATAACATTAACTTTTCTACTCGTGTTTGTCAGCACTGAAATCTCTGTACTAGTCTACGGAATCTTTTCCATAGTTCAGCACTGACAATTCTGTGTTACTCATTTTATTCCAAGTGAGTCATGCTCAAAATCCATCATGCTCAAAATCCATCATTTTCCATTTGCCAGGAAAGAGGCAGCTGTCCCTCTCATGCTGGTGACGCATTTTTACTGCTTGTGAAGGGTGAATGTGTTAAGTTTGAAACCTTTTCCCATGTTGCCCCCAATAAGAAGGCTCCCTGTACATGTTCCCAGAGCTCACAATCCTCCTTCAAACACTATGTATCAGATGCCACAACAGTTTCTTTCTGTGGTCCCGTCCCATATTTTATTTTGGGGCAGAATTAAGTTCTGTGCTTGGAACTCACAAAGTGCATCTTCAGTCCATTAAAGCTTTTACACTTAACAAAAACAAGGTCACCAAGGAGAGAAACTAGGAATTAACTGGTCAATTTTGATATAGAAGACATGAATCCCTTGTAAATCCAACACTCCCCTCCTGTGACCTTCCCAGTTCCAAGACAAATGTAGATATACTGCGGGAGATTCCTGGACAGGCTGTGGTTAAATGGATTTAAATACAGTTATTAAGTATTCTAGGAATGGGAAATGAAGGAATTTGAGATGTCACCGTAAAAACAGGGCAGCACTCCAATAAGGAGTGAATTTGGTTTGCTCATATTTGGGACATTTAGTTAATTAAGGAACAGGCAGACAGGATCTATTCTGGAGACTGATGCTGACCTTGAAACAGGAAAGAAAACAGCCTCAAAAGCGCCTTGGGTGAAAAAAGGAACTGTTCCACTGGACTCTAAGGATGCCTCACACTGCTCAAGAACATTTCTGACAACTTTGCCTGACTAAGCAAACTGATTTCTCCTTCAGCCAAAAAATGTTTTCACACCAATCTGTGGTGCAAGGAAAGATGAAGCAACAGAGCATGATAAGACTGTGAATATCCATTTTCACATCTGAGACACTTCTTAAACTCCTTCACCCATGAAACAGCTGAGTGACAGAGAAACTCAATTATGTCCTGGAACTGGTAAGAATATGAGTTGTAAACAGCAGAATGTGTACAAACAGCCTCATTTCATATCAGATTCTTTATATCCATAGTGTTCCTTGTGAGAAATCAAAGCATTGCCTTACGAAGTTGTAATATAATAATAGTGTGTCTTACAATGTGAAACTGCAGCCATTACCTCTAAAGAAAAACCCGAAAACTCCAATCTTGCTGACACCACACACAAGAAAAGTTAAAAGGTGAAAATGAACCATCAATTTTTAAATAAGAATCGGCTGTTCAGCCCCACCCCCAGTACCTGGCACGTGCTGCTTCCACTGCCAGAGCAAGTAAGTTGCCTTCCCCAGTGGCAGCACATTGTGTGAGAGCAGCCAGGGACTGCTGGGCTGCTGCTTGGTCTCTGCTGGCTTTCACCTAAAGTGCAGGAGAGAGACACTCAGTTCTAAGAAACCACAAAGTGAAAGGGGAAGTCGAGTGTGGAAGACTAATTTCAAATATTAATTCTGGATGTGGAATTGTCAATTTCCACTTCCTATTTCAATGAGATTAGAAGTCAAAAGGCATCTTAAGTACCTTAAAATGTGTACAAGTCCATAACATAACCCTAAACCAATTTTATCAATGTTTTCACTGATTGTGAAAGTGGATGTTGATTTCTGGTTCTGTAACCCTCAGTAGCATTTGACAAGAAGCACCCAACAGTGAGTGATTAAGCAATGTTACAGGCTTTTAGAGCAAAACACTGCATAGATGGTTTCTATCTTATTTTCAGAACATGTAAAGCTCTCAATTTTTAAAGTTTGGACATGCAGATATATATTCCAGTTTCTCCACTAATGAGTGGACTCTCAGAAATTGGAAGGTCAAACTTCTGGCAAGCTGCCTTTACTCAATCTCTGTCTGCAATTACAATAAGATTCATTTTAAAGAAGGTTGCTCTCACCTTGTTGATTTTCTCAATCTGCTTGGCACGGACTGCAGAGTTATCAATGGCCAGAACTTCCACTGTATCCTCTTTCTCTAGCTGGTACTTGTTCACTCCAACAATTACTTCAGACCCTATTTCCAGTGGAAACACCAGAAACTCAGAACACATTTGCAAACTACTGTGAAAAGACATGTTAACAGGACAAGAAGATTTTGAGCATTATTATGCATTGCTTTGCTTATATAACCATACACATTTCAAATATGTAAAATCTGCTCTTATAGAATGGATTTAAGCCTGTATTTTCCAGATTTTATGATGAGAGATTAAATGCATGAACATTCAACTCAGTGAATACTGCAGCAGAAAAAAAAAATAAATAGAATAATATTTATCTTGCAAACTAATTTAGTAATGAGTCCCTAAAATACATTGTCTATTTTTCTTTTTTTAAGCTTACATAAGTGTATCTGACAGAAGTATGCAGAAGTGCTGGTCTCCTGCTCTGCATTTACTTTTCTGATTTAACATATAGATAAGAAAGTGAAGTTCCTACCTAAATCTACTCCATGTACATAAAAATTAAGTTATCATGTTGGAAAATTATATTTTAGGTTTCAATCATTATGGACTTATCAGATATTTTTATTTGCAGTGCCTGGTAACATTAATACACTCTTTGAAGCAACATTCAGTAATTTACCTTACAAAAGAAAACACATAACTTTAACGATTATTCTTTATTGGTATTAATTAAGACCTGCTTCAAATTTATCCTCCATTCAAAGAAGTCCATATAACTTCTTTCACGTTTGAGTTATCTCTAGTTTCTGTTCCTGGATTACTACTGGAATGCAGATTACAAAGAGTGGAATGGAGTTTTAAGCACACATGTATAAATATCTCCACAAATACTTACTCTTTGAGTATACACACATATGTATAGCAAACAGAGAGCTGTGTCATCCTCTGCTATGATCTGACCATTCAGAAAAAACGGGCAGTTTTCCAGAAAAACCCAGGAATTTTGCCAGCTACGGTGAGTATCGCCATCTGGTGGCATTTCTTCTTTTAAACTCAGGAATCACAGCTTAGAGCTCCTATCAGAAATCAAGCCATTCACTACTGAAGGCTCCAAACACTCCTTTAAAATGCTGTTTCTACTGCTTTATCTAACCTAATCTTGAACATGTCAAACAAGACTTTTCACACTGGTATTTTGTACACTCTGTCCCTTTCCAGAGCTTTCACTGACATAAAACCATCACCATTTGTTCTAGCACTCACAATCTGCTACTCCTAAACTGAGAAATAAAAAAATCACAATGAACACGTCTGTAAAAAAAACCTTTATACTGAAGTATTCTATTGGCAACATTCCCTTCTTTCATCTCCCTGCTCTCACCAGAGTCAATCCTGGCTTGTCTCCGGGCTGCACACTCTTCAATACGAAGTTTGGGGATCCCCTCAGCAACAGCTTTGGCCATTCCACCCATTTCTTCTATCTCCTCAATAAGCTGAGAAATGAAGAGGATTGAGATAGTGAGTAGCAGCAAGGTTTATAATTGAGCTTTGTACCTGTGCTACCACCCACATTTTCATTAAACTTTTATATACAGTTTTGTGCTCTGAACTGTGTTTTGTAAAGTTTATTTACAAAGATATCACTGAAGCAGAAGTGTAAAATAATTCTTGATTAGAAGTTACCAATTTATCAAACAGTCTCTTAGAAGACACTTCTCAAAACTCCTATCCCTAAAATTTTCCCAGAGAAACTTTTGCAAACTGACCTTTAAAGCAGCTTCATAGACATCGTTGGTGAGGCACTCCATGAGGTAAGATCCCCCCCAGGGATCTGCCACTTTGGGAATCCCTGATTCCTCCTGGATTATGATCTGTGTGTTGCGGGCAATGCGAGCACTCTTCACTGTGGGCAGCCCCAAGGCTTCATCAAAGGAATTGGTGTGCAGAGACTGCGTCCCCCCGAACACCGCAGCCATGGCTTCGATGGTGGTGCGGATGACGTTGTTGAAGGGATCCTGGAAGGAAAAGGGGAGCTCTGAAGCTCAGTGGTTCTGCCATGGGGCTGAGGCAGGTTAGTCATTATTGCAAAGAAACAAATGCAAAATTCCCCACTGAAATATTATTATCAGAAAAAAAAAGCTGAAAAAAACCCAAATCAAACGGATTTATCACTTGTTGATATCTTAACAAAGAGATTAATCCATAAAGAAAGCTGCTCACAGCAACAAATAAAAGCCCAATTTATATTTAGTGGTGTTTCAAAGAACAGAGTGAATCCTAATCAGAGAAGATGGAACAGTAGGTCTGATGTCTTCCATCCTCCAAATCCAGAATTCTTGGAGCAGTGAACAGTACCTGTGTCAGACAAATTACTAGTCAAGATGAGTTTTGAAACTAAATGTGCTTAAATATTTTCATTGATGACAGGTAATTATAGGAAACTGTGATTTGGATAGGATAGGTAAGAATGTAAAACATAATTTATGAGTAGATACCTATCTAAATGCATGTTAAGTATATTTGCCCTCTGAAACCTATAAGGAGAAAATACTGCACACTGAGAAGCTATACTAAGATAAAGCACAATGTTTAGACAAAAAGAAAGAGTTATGATCTGGCCAGAAATATATTTACACTGGACACTGGAAGACAATTGAATATAATTTTGGTAATAAAAACATTTTTGCACTCCCACGATGCTTTTAATTGGAGGACCCACAGAGGTCACTGTTCAGAAAAATTCATTGTTTTAGTTTTGTGTTGTTGTAATGTAAGTAAACATTACATTTACTTTGAAAAAAAGAAAAAGAAAACAAGAAAAAAAACAAGGCACAGAAGTCAATAATTCATACAATCACAACCTAAAAATAACTCCTATTACATGACTTTGATTGAGCAGTGGGCCTTGGGATCAGAGCTGGATCCCAGCTCTGACCTCACTTGGGAAACTGTATGCACGCTAATGATTTATCTCCTTGCTGTAAGGTAAATCAGCAGGAAGAGCAGAGAGTGCATCCAGTTTCAAAGGAGCAGGTGAGCTGAAACCATTACTTCTGTCTTCAGCCCTGAGCATCGAGGGCATAAAAGACTCCCTTGGCTGCTCAAATGAATTCTCAAGCCAGTGATCCTGAGAAAAAAGTGCCTCTATTTGCTGACTGCGCTGCATTTTGGAAGAATAACTCACAGGACAAATCCAAGAGAGACCTTCATCCTCTGAGTCCTGAATTGACATAAAGGTGTATCCAATGCCAGTGTGTGCATTTGTCAGAGTGAGAGGACAGCTGCTGCACCTTTGTGAGTAAAACCAGTGGGCCCCTTTAAGACATACACCACAAGAACACCTTTAAGTACGGAGGTTGATGAGAGTCCAATTTCTAACCTGCTCAGTGAGTGACCAGCCCGAAGTCTGACAATGAGCTCTCAGCAGAAGAGATTTGGAATCCTTGGGCTTAAACATTTTCTCAATCAAGTGAGCCCACAGCCGCCTCCCAGCTCTCAGCTTTGCTATTTCCATATAGAAGTTCATGCCAATTCCCCAGAAGAAAGAGAGTCTGTGACAGGAGAATATGAACAGAATATAACATTGAATCATTCAGATAACTCTGGATCAGTAATGTAGAAGCCCTACAGCAAGGTCTCTGATTAATGTACTTTCACAGGTGATGGGAATATTCCTATTTGCTTGTATGTGTACAAATACTGAATTTGATATTAAACTCTATAGAGATTTTACCAAAAGTGAGTTTTATACTTGCAAATTTCTTGAGCTCACCTAGGTGCAAATTCATCAATAGTGAGGCCAGCTTTAAGCCCAGTTCTGCAGTACTCCAAGCCATCTGCTATGGTATAAGCTAATTCCAGGATGGTATCAGCTCCTGCCTCTTGCATGTGGTACCCACTGATGGAAATGGAATTAAATTTTGGCATATACTAAAAAAAAAAAAAAACCAAAAAAACCAAAAACAAAACAAAAAAAAAAAAAAAAACAAAAAAAAACAAAAAAACAAAAAAACAAAAAAACAAAAAAAAACCCAGGTTATAACAGCAGAAGAGAGTATCAAATACTTATTCTATCAATGTTATAAGTTGGAAGGGAGTTAAAGGTCATCTAGTTTCAACACCCCCTGCTGACCCAAGCCCCTCCAACCTGGCCTTGGACACTTCCAGGGATGGGGCAGCCAAGCTTCCCTGGGAAACCTCTGCCAGGGTCTCAACACCCTCACAGGGAAGAATTTCTTCTAACATCTTATCTAAATACTCTTTTAGTTTAAAAATGTTCCTCCTTGTCCTGTCACTATCTGTGTAAAAAGTTGCTCTCAATCTATTTTATAAGCCCCTCCTTAGGTACTGAAAGGCTGTAATGAGGTTTTCCTGGAGCCTTCTCCAGGCTGAACATCCCCAGCTCTCTCAGCCTGTCTCCAGCCCATTCTCTGAATTCCTTGCTGACTGGAAATACAACCCATCTCTACAAAGATGTGTTTGCAGATCTGGTCTGACTCAAACTTCAAATTTATATTGTAATTGATGTTGGATCTTAACTTCTCTTACTGGCCCTTTCCACAACCTTGTCTATGATATGTCCTCCCATCTTTTCTTTGTTCTCCAAAGTGACCCATAAACACTTAACCTAGTAATAGAAGTTATACATTTAAACAATGAATACCTTTGAGGTGTACTGGAAGATGTCAGCAATGATCTTCATGGATGGTTCTGGGGGGAAAATGTAGGTATTTCTGACCATGAACTCCTTCAGGATGTCATTTTGGATTGTCCCTGTCAGCTTGGCCTGAGGCACTCCCTGCTCTTCCCCCGTCACAATGAATGTAGCCAGCACAGGAATGACTGCCCCGTTCATTGTCATGGAAACTGACATTTTCTCCAGAGGAATTCCATCAAAAAGGATTTTGGTGTCTTCCACTGTGTCGATGGCAACTCCAGCCATTCCAACATCTCCTCGAACTCGGGGATTGTCCGAATCATAACCACGATGGGTGGCTAAATCAAAAGCAACTGATAATCCCTGCTGGCCAGCTACAAGAAAAAGAAAGGAAAAAAACCCCAAAAACAACAAAGAGAGATAGTTAGAAGTGTTGAACAGACTTCCAATAGGATGGTATTTAAATTTATTCATTCTATTTTACATGATTCAGGCTTGGATGGCAAACTAAATTTTGATGTTACACACTGTTCCCTCCCCAAACCTGTCCAAGGTCTAGTAGTCTGAAACTTTAAATAAAGAAGTTTTTAACTGGGAAAAAGAAGCCAAAAAGGTAGTCCTTACTGTGCTTTAAAAATTGCTGAATAACAGCTCACCCACAAGTTATAAATACACCTAGACAGGCAGTATAAGAGCTTATACACATAGCTTGGCTTAGCTGGGAACAGAAGTGTCATAAACTCTGTCACGTTACCTTCTCTTTATCACAAACTAAACACCACAGACTGTTCCCTGGCTCTACTGACACATGTTGTTATTTGTTAATCTGCAGTAAGAGAAAATTATTCATATAAAGCAGGGAACAGGACAGCCAGAGCTCTTGTTGCTGCAACCTGTAAGCAGAACCCAAAACTCTGCTCTCCCTAGGCATTCCCCCCTCTGACCAGTGACTGGGCTGTGCTACCAGCTCACCCAAGCTACCACTTCTGCTTCAGCTCCTTGATCTCAGCTGCTTGAACCCTGGGATGGATGCAAATTATGTCTATGTGTTAAGGTGCAATAACTAAAAGCAGCATTTAACACATTCATTCCCCACAGCAAAATGAAACAAAGGCACTTCCAGAAACGATCCAATTTCCCAGTAATAAAGACAGACAGTGCCGCTGGGATCAGAAATCCAAACTCACGGTGTAGAATAATCACATTTTCCATGTAACTGACTGATTTGATGTCCCCCATTGCTTCACAAGGCATTGCTGTTTCCCAGACCAGCTGCCCCACCTTTGATGTTGTCCTTGTAGAACTTGTTGCTCTCCTCCACTGTACTGAACCCAGCATACTGGCGGATGGTCCATGGCCTGTACGTGTACATGGTGGGGTAGGGCCCTCGAGTGAAAGGCTTCATCCCTGGCAGCTCCTCAGGGAAGTCCTCTGTGTCCCTTTTGGAGTATAAAGGCTTGATGTCGATCCCCTCTGGGGTGTGCCAAATTAAATCCTTTGGGTTCTTGCCTTTCAGCTGCTTCTGAGCCAGGACAGCCCACTCGGGGTGCAGCGGCTGCCTGTGCAGTGCGCGCCAGGCCAGGAGCGAGCAGCGGCGTGGCCGCAGCCGCAGGACAGCATCCCTGGCCCTCAGCATGGCTCTCCTCGCAGGGTGGGGCAAGCTGGACAAAATAAAAACATCTCTTTTGCATTATCATATGTACCTAACATAGCAGATGTGAAGATGGAGAGGTCATGCAGTTTGCTAAATCCAAAACAATCCCTCAGGAGAAAAATGAAATATGTTGTTCACGCACTGATTTCATAGACAGCCCTTCCTCTTGCCTTTCAACCAGGAACAGAGTTCAGGAAAAATTCTACATTTTCCTCTAACCAAGAAACACATTCTCTCAACTTATCTATATCCACATCTGAGATGTGTTACTTATTTCAGTCTCTCAGCATCACTGTCATTAATCAGTCACTGAAAAGCTAGTGTGAGGCATGAAGATGGCATGGCCAGCTACCCTCTCACCTTCACATCTCTCTAATCTAGGAATTCCTTAATGTCAAAGAGCGATGCTTTTCCAGGGATGGCGCAGCTACAGGTTCTCTAGGCAACCTGTATCAGTGCCTCACCACCCTCACAGAATTTCTTCCCAGTATTCAACATCAAGGAGGCACTCTGCAAGAAGTGAGCTGTCAGAAAATTGCTGATATAATCATACACTTCGGGAAAGATGGCTTGGGCTGGATGGAAACTAGAGAGAGGTTGAAAAAAAAAGGAGAAAAAAATGTGGCATGTGAGAACACAGGGACAATACCATCTGCAGAGCTTGTCCCACCATGCATGAGACTGATAGGGGCAACAATGTGAACAATTCCCTGTGAGGGTGCTGCGGCCCTGGCACAGGTTGCCTAGAGAAGCTGTGGCTGCCCAATCCCTGGAAGTGTCCAAGGTTAGGTTGGATGAAGCTTGGAGCAACCTGGTCTAGTGGAAGGTGCCCCTGCCCATGGCAGGGGTTGGAATGAGATGATCTTTCAGGTCCTTTCCAATTCAAACCAGTCTGTGAGTTCAGTAACTCTTAAAAGCTGTAAGCTCCTTTGCTTCTGCTCTCCATACCCTATCCTTGCAGTTCCTTACAAAAACAAAACCTTTACAGCTTGGCGCCAAGGGTCAGTCACTTCCTCACTCTCTCATCTCTTTCACAACTCCCAAGAAACACATACTTCTGTGACACCTTTATGAGAAATCCTGCATAAAACTGGAAAGCACCTGTATCACTGCAGGAACACCCTCCAAACATGTGCTTTAATAATAGTTATGCTAAGTGTGGTATGCCTATAACCTGAGGAGCACAGAGGAGCTCCTGAGGAGCACTTATGTCCTGTGGGGATGTGATGCTGCAGCCAGGATGGAAGGCAACCTGTGCCCACACCCCTGCCTGGGTCACAGGACGGGTCAGGCTGGAAGGGACCACAGTGGCTTATCTGATCCAACTTCCCTGCTCAAGCAGGGTCATCCCAGAGCACAGGGCATGTGTCCAGACATTTCTGGAATATCTCCAGTGAGGGAGACTCCACAGCCTCTCTGGTCTCTGTTCAGTGCTCAGTCACTGCACAGTATAGAAGTTCTTCCTCCTGTCCAGGTGGAACTCACTGGTATCAGTTCCTGCCCGTTCCTCTGGTGCCATTGCTGGCCCCTGGAGCAGAGCCTGGGCCCTGCTCTGACCCACTGTGCTCACGGGGACACCCAGGGCTGAGGCCCCTCTCAGCTGTGTCTCCTCTGGAGGCTGAACAGCCCCAGCTCCCTCAGCCTTTCCTGCTAAGGGAGATGCTCCAGGCCCTCCATCATCTTTGCCAGCCAGCACTGGACCCACTCCAGGAGCTCCATGTCTCTCTTGTCCTGAGGAGCCCAGAACTGGACACAGCACCCCAGATGTGCCTCAGCAGGGCAGAGCAGAGGGGCAGGATCACCTTCCTGCTGTTAATGCTCTTCCTAATGCACGCCGGGATTATTCCTGGCCCGGAGCTGGGCGCTGCATTTACCCTTGTTCAGTTTCAGACAATTCCTCTCTGCCCGTCTCCCATTCCCGCCCTGTCACCCCCTCTCCACACCTGTGTCCCCTCCGCACCCACAGCCGGACAGGAACGCTCCGCTCCCCGTCCCGGGACAGCGCCCGCCGCCACCGCCCGCCCCCAACACGCCCCCCGGGCAGCCAATGGGGACGGGGGGCCGGGCCGGGAGCTGGGATAGGGGAGAAGGACAAGGACAGGGGCAGGGCTCGTGGCTCCGGACATGGACAGGGACATGGACAGGGACGGGGATCGGGATCAGGGATGGGATCCCCCCGTTACCTGTCACCGGCCCCTCCGTCAGCGCGCGGCCCCGGCGCACGCGCGGTGGGCGGGAGCGGCGTGGCGCGTGCGCCGCGGGAAGCGCGGGTTTGTTTTGTAACGTCCCGGCGGGCTGAGGCGGGACCGGCGGCACCGCGGACGAGGGGGAGGCAGCGCCGGGAAGGTGAGAATTGGGCGACATGAACCGGGAGGAGAGGAAGGGTTTCGTGGCGCTGTTATCCGCGATGCTATCCAGAAGCACCGGGGAGCGGGCATTTGGGGATGTGAGGCGTTATGGGTCGGGAAGGACTACAACTCCCAGCATGCACTGTCAGCGAGGCTTGTGTCTCCTACGCGGCGGTGGGCAGCGCTGCATGCCGGGAGTTGTAGTCCATTATTTGCGGTCCGTTGTGAAAGCTGTCCCACAACATGGGTAGTTAAGGAGGAGGGGACGTGCAGGACTTACTTACTTGGTTTAGGGCTTATTTAGCTGGTGTGGAGTTTGTTTACGTGGCATATGGTTTCTTTACATGTTTTAGGCCTCACTAACCCGGCCGGGGCTTACTTGTCGGCTCTCGGTTTCGACACTTGCCTGCTGAGAAGTGACAGGACCTTAGTGAGGGAAAGAGTGGCCTGAGGGGGTGAGTGAAAAGCTGAATAAATCTGAATCGTGGTGCTTTAGAGGCGAGAAGTGTGGTGGGGTTTGTGGCTACTCCCTTCTGTGTGATGGCTTTTCCCTCTGTCTCTATAGTAAGAAAAAAATCTGTTGGTTTAAACTGCATCAGAGACCACTGTGTTTATGTGCTAAGGTAAAAAGTTCTGGTAACTGGATGACTGCACTGAAACAGACAGATGAATCACAGAATGGTTTGAGTTGGAAGAGACCTCCTCTTTTTCCAACTCCTTGCTGTGGGCAGAAATATCTCTCAAATGGGGATGCTTTTTTAGTGGTCCTTCATTTAGGTAAATTTACAGGATTTGGGCTCTAGGTTAGCAAATATTCAAACATTTAATCTCATTTAGGCTCATTTGGGGCTTACTGGGTTGACCCTAATTCCTATATTTTTTTTTAAGTATGGTTTGCACTGTATGGGTTATAATTGCTCGATTTTAATTTTTTCATTGTTTCCTCCTGTTGCCATAGGTTTACAGCTGATGAAACCACGCCACCCATCTTCCAATGAAATGGGGAAGCCAACTGGTGGGAGATCAGCAAAAAATCCTTTAAAATCACAAAATCAGCAAGGGCCTTCTAGCAGAAAAAAGAGAGCAGATGAACAAGGAAGAAAAGGTCAAAAAAGACAGGTATTCATTATTTTGGATCAAACACGTAGAAGAGTTACTGGGGGTGGGGGCAAGGGGAAAGAGGTATTTTTTTCCACTTTTAAAACTGGAATTCATAGAGAATAAGTCATTAACTAAGAATAGCTCTCTCAAGGAAATGCCCAGTGTGAAGAGCTATTTTGAGCAGTCTTCAGTAAAGCCTTTTTTATTTGTTTGTTTTTGTTGTCAAAGACTTTTGTCAGACACTGGCATAGTCAGTTCGTAGGAGTAGATGAATGATTGCACAGCAGAGGATGTCTCAAAATTGCCACATTTGTGGTAAATTCTTCCCTTCAGCAGGTCCCTCAGACAGGCAAAAGGGAAGTTAAGGATCTGAAGGACTATTCTCCTGCAGGTAGGGTCCTGTTAAATCTGAGCTGTTTTACACCTTTGACTCCAGTCTGACTGAATTGAGTCACAAAGCTGTCTGTCCAGGTTTGACAAGTCATCCCTTTCCCTTTTTTCCTTTGTGATAACAGGAGAAGATGGTTCTTCAAAAAAGGTGAAGCTGTCCAGTGCTACAGTAAGATCTTGGCAGCCTCTCTCAGAGAAGAGTAGGCTGTTCCTGGAAAATATAGTGGACTCAGTAGTACTGTAAGTGCCAAATATCCTGGTGTTTCTTCTTTATTTCCTCAAGGAACAAAGTAAAAATCATAGTATTACTTGAACAGGAAGTCAGTGTGGTTTTTGATGTGTTCTGTGTGCTTGCACACTTTGTGGTGGAAATTCTGCCTGTATTTTCTTTCCAGATCTGTTTTGTCCCAACAGAGAGTGGGAAAAGATGATGTTCAGAAGCACCTCAATGTACTGAAAAACAGGTAAGAAATTATAAATTAAAAGAGGGAGACAAAAGGTTCCTTCTACCCAGTTATTTTGTACCGTACTTTGAGGACGAGCTAAAATACTCTCTCTGACATATATATATTTAGATATTTATATAAAGCTATGTATCATGTTTCATAAAAGCATTTCCAGGTTTTATTAAAATGATCATCATTTGGAAGCAGTTGCGAAGTCTCCTTTTGGAACATAATTTGAAAAGCAGAAGGGTCAGAACTGGGAAAATATTAGGAAAATATTAATTAATGTTGGTTTATAGTCAGGGAGTGTAGAGGCCAGTGGAATATAAACCACACAAGGTCCGTGCAATAGCAAACATAAGAATTTTGGAATTTCTTATTCCTGGTTCTTTCCTTGGACACCTACTCCGCATGATTTTGGAAAACAAGGCAGTTTTTCTTTCCCTCTGCAGTCATTTACTTCACTGGCAGCAGTTAAGTTTAAAACTATAGTGGAATTAGTTTTCCCCCAGAATTTTCTTTTTGCTTTGCAAAGAACTCCAGACAAGTCATACTTTCCTTTTTCTGTAATTGAAGGGTGCTGAGAAGTTTCAAGACTTTAAATGTGCCTCCAAGGAAGCTGGGCAACCTGAAGAATATCCTGGGCCTTCAGATGGCAGAGAAACAAATGCTTGAGACAAATGAGGAGTCTTTGGTACAACTGCAGGTAGGAAAAGCAAGGAAGGGAAAAATATTGCCTTACTACACTGCTGGCTATGCTTGTGCTGTTGTGGAGGAGTGTCCAGTGTTCATTGCCGGCCACCTTTGCTGCAAAGCACTGTCTCTTTTTGGATGTTGTTTCAGTCACTCTGTATGTTCTGTGGGAAAGATTTCTAAAGTAAATTTTCTTCCAGTTTTGTGTTTGTTTTGTTTTAGGAAGAAATAACTGAAGCAGAGCGATCAGCAGAGCGCATTGAGGAAAATATACAGCAGCTGCAGTACAAAATCCAGGTGCTCAAGAACGAGTTAGAGAAAGATGAAAAAGATGCCAGGAAGGTATTTCTCATAAAAACTTGTGTACTCCTATAACCTAGAGGAATGGGCTGACTTCCAGAACTTTCTCAAACAAGCTGTTTCTCAGGCAGTGTCATTTAAGGAAGGCCTCATTTCCTTTTGGGAATGGATCTGAATCTTTCCAACTTCAGTTGCAGAATTGAGTTTGTTTTCAGAAGTTGGATAATGACAGGTTATTTTCCTACTTGTGTGCCTGATATTTGTGGGTTTGGATTGTTTTTTCATTCTCTTCTTTTTCTAGGTATTCCAGGAAAATGGCAGTGGAGCACTCCAACTTCCAGAACTCCCCAAATCCAGTTTGCAGGCACCTACTTTGCAGGTGAGTTTGGAATATATATTTATCTTTTCAGAGATACTTTGGTTATGAGGAGGAAGACAAGAGAATGTGCTTCTATCCCTTAATTTCTGCCAGAGGGGGCAATTCTGAAAATTCAGAAAATTTGAATAGGTTTTTATTTTCCGTGCTATGTTTTTGTCCTTTTCCTTGAGAACTATATGCTTATGCTTTAAAATAAGGACCAAACCCTAAAAACCCTCCTCATCCCTGGAAGTGTTCAAGGCCAGGTTGGATGGGGCTCTGAGCAGCCTGGGATAGTGGAACCTTGTGGAAGGTGTCCCTGCCCATGGCTGGGGGTTGAAGCAAGCTGATCTTTAAGGTCCTTTCCAACCCAAACAATTCTGTGATCTTATGATTTAAAACATCGCTTGTCTTTTCCTAGAAACCCTATGGCCCTAGGAAACTTGTGATTTCTGAAATATATCTATAATTGCTGGAGGGAAGACTCATTCTGTGACTTTGTATCTGTTTTTGTTTGAGCTGTAGCTGGGCTGCATGAAAGTGAAATTCCTCTTGCACTCAACAAAAGCTGTTTTTTTATTTGTTGTCTATGATTCTTTCCTTCTTTAGGAGGAAATTTTGAAGGTAAAGAATCAGAAGGGCCTTTTAAAGGATCTGAATGCTATTCAGCAGTCAGCTGACTTGAAGAACTTGTTAACCCTTGTTGAAAAGACCTATGAGAAGGTGGATTTGCTTTGAGAATCCAGAATGTGTGGAGTCTCCATGCTGAGTTTGGAATCTGCTTTCTTCCTAATGGCCTTCCTCTTGTGACTGTTGAATTTCTGTTAAAACATTTTCTGTTAACATTGGTATATAAATGTGTAGATACATTTTGGGACTCAAGTGATTTAAGTCATCTGTCAAGGTTTTTTGTTTTTTTTTTTTTGACCTGTGCCATCTTCTAATGATGATATATCCTGTCTTAGGAGAAGGGAGGGAAATGGATCCTGGGTTATTTGGGTGTTTTTACAGAATAAGGGCACTCTTCCATTCTATTTGCACTTCTTTATCAGTAAATCACTGAAGGCTGTGTCTTCTACTAAAGTAGTTTTTATTTGGGAGTTTAAACCCAAAACAGGTAGTAAAAATAAGCTTATCTAATACTCAGTTGTAAATCCCCTGTTCAACTTTCTTACTATTTATTAACAAAAACTCTAAATTGAAGAAAATGGAGTAATTTTTATCAAATGTACAAAATTGCTTTTACATTTTCATTACTTAATACAAAAACTAGCATCAAACAACATAAAATACTTTCTCTGAAACACTGCTGAAAGATAGCAGTGCTCTTTACACTGACTTGCTTCATAAATTCTTTGTCTGCTGTTTACAAGCTGCTGCTACTCTTAATGAGACAAAAGCTAATTATCTCTCTTGTATGAGGGCTTGAAAGCCTTTCTGGAGTTAGAATCATGGAATATATCAAGTTGGAACGAACCTGTAAGGATCTCTTGAGTCCAGCTCTCTACTCCTCATAGGATTACCTAACCCATGTAGGATCAGGAAAACCAGACCAAATACTTGCTTTAGACTCAGTCACAGGAAAAGGAATATACTTATTTAGAAGTATTTCTCAAATTTGTTATCACTTGGCAAGGGAAGCAGTTACTGATAAAACCATTACCCCAAAATAATTTCATCTGGAGCAGGGGTTAAAGATTTTCCTGCATGCCAGGAAGAGGTTAAGTAAAGATATACTCCTTTGCTTTCATTAAGGGTGATTTACTGTGTGGGTTTTGAACTTCATGAACCATATAGAGACCTCAGCCTTTTTGAAAGTTTTTTATTTTGAAAAGAAAGTGTGGAGAAGGGCAGTGAGTAGGAGTCAGATTCAGCTTCCACACAAGGAATTTGAAATAGTAACTGAAGAATGAGCTTCTGCATTACAGTGCTGGATAGATACAGAGGCAAGTCGTAATTACTTTAATTTAATTTTTTTCCCTGAAACTGGGTGATTTATGATAGGCTGGCTGTGGATATTGTTACTTTGGGGTTGTCATGCACACATAAACAGGGTAACATGAACCAGGGAACATAAATCCATACATTTAGGAGGTGGTCTTGCCTTGATGGTAGATACTCTTGGACAGAGTTGCAGAATGATCAGATTGTTGGTTTTGATGAGATTTGAGGCCTCTTCCAGAAGGTTCACTGTTGATCTGTGTGTGTGGAGCTGTGACCACATCTCTGTGATTTGACCAGGGAACGCCTGAAACTTCAGTTTCACAAACCTTGGCTTTAAGTAGGTAAGATATTTTCCTCTGTGTATATGCTTTATGTACTGATTTTATCCATTTAAGAAATATTCAGGGAAAATCTTAAAGAACTTCTGGATTCAGATCAACTTGGCTTAAGGTTTTTCCTTAGAAGTGATCTACAGCAAGTACAGAACTGTGATTTCTTTGCATATGGAAATGGAGTAGGGAGAAGAGCCAAGGGAAGAAGCTGCACTGAGGCACTGGGGAACATCAGGATATCCAGCCCAGCTTCAAACACAGCTGACTGCCAAGGTCAAACAGCCTTTCTGTTCTGACAGCCTGAAACTCTGAACATCCCACATTTGTCTCCTTGTACAACCTAAGCACAGCTTCATAGCCCCTATGTCTTTTGGGAAAAACCTGGACTTGGGAGCATTTTTTGGGGTATGCTTTCAACAAACAGTGAACATGGCAGCAAGAATAGGAAAGCTGAAGTCCTGTGTTATGTAGCCAAGATAGGTGATCTAAGAGATTAGTCCATGAGCCATCAATTACTTCACACTTCTGGTCCATTTCTGCCCTCTCCCAAAAAAATAAAAGGACACTACTTTGGTTTAGAAGTACTGGAAACCTTAATTGATATATGGATTGTTTTGGTCAAAGAGTAAGACAGATATCATGGACAAATGATTGAAACATTTTAGAAACACAATGGATGTCAATTAGAGCTCTAGGAACGTGCTACAGCACACATTTTATAGGGCTTGGGGATGACATTAAATGAAATGGCAGGGCTGAGGTCCAGGTCTGAGCTGGAAACTCCAGGTGGAGGGTGGAAGTTGAACCTCTGCAGGAGACTGGTGAAGAAGAGGAAGAGCTCCATTTTGGCAAGAGTCTCCCCAGCACATATCCTCCGCCCTGGAACAAAAGGCAAAAGGACCACAAGAAAATCAGTGAGAGCTGCTTCTTCAGTATTGGTAGAAAAAAAACCCCTTTTTCAGCTCTTGACCTGAAAAAAGGTTAGTGGGAATCCAGAACATTTGAATGTTATATCCTAGGTATGAATAAAGAACACAGTAGATTTTAAAGCTCTTTTGGGTACAAGTTAACAGAGAGAGAGGAGTTTTGATCTTCAGCAGTATCATACCAAAGCCACATGGTGATGGTTTTTTATTTTTATTTGTCTAAATGCTTGCATTTGGAGAGAAATGTATGGAAATGTAGTCTGAATTCCTTAGCTCCAGTTTTCAATAAAATCTGAATTTTTACTTCATATTTTTCCTCAACTTGGCTCAAGTTTTGGATACCAAACCAACTGGTTTAGTCTAGACTTTAGATCTATTTTTGTTATACTAAAATTTGTCAGCAAATTCCTTAAGGATTCACAAATGCTGGCCAGAGTGAGAGCGAGAAGCAAGGTGGAGGAGATATTCTATGAATATTCAAAAGTGCTGTAAATGTAAGTTCTGTCAAATCCACTAGCTAGTAAACTGCCTTATTCATAACACGATGGTTCAAGGCCAGAACTAACAAAAACCTGGGCTAAAATTTGATGTTAACATTCATGTGTGACAGAAAATGGAGAGCTATTGCGTGGCTGTGATATGAAATACCCAGACCTGACACTCCCTGGATGTGCTTTCAGCTGGGACATCTAGACTTAAGTCTGGAAAAGAATATCTGAGAACTGGAAGTGTCATAAGTTCTTCTAATAAGAAAGAAAAAAAAAATACAGTGTACAGGATGGTGAGTATGAGAAGAAAAAATCTTATTGAAAGATCATACAGAATTGAAAATATACAAATTCGGTTGATAAATAGAGAGTGTTGTGGATATCTAGATAAATTAGCCAGAGACTGATGTAAGGGAACTTAAAAAGAGTAATTACAGAGCCTGCAAAGTAAGAGAAATGCCAGAGGAGCAGGGTTGGAATCCCTCATGATTTGGCAAATGGTGCAGGTGTGTAGATTCAGGTGAATGTCACTCTCTGGGGAAGCCTCAGAGGGCCAGCCCCCTCTGTCCTTTGATTTTACACAGAATTTGGGAGTTTCTTCTTGTCACACTATATGAAGTCATGACCCAGCTGATATTTTTTGTGACTTTTTAAAGGGGACATGGGAAAATGAAGCAGGAAATGCACAGAAGCATCTTTGCTGTGTGTTCTGTGTAAATGTAAAAGAGAAAGCACCTGCTGAGAAAGGCATGAAAGCATCTTTCTTCACAAGTTTCCCATTAGCATCAAGAAAGTGCTCAGGGTAGAACATGTCTGGTTTCTCCCACTGTGACTGGTCTTTCAGAACTGAGGTCAGTAAAGGGATGATGTAGGTTCCCTGCAAAATAGGACAGAGGAATGAATTCCTGGACGAATGCAGAAAGAATAAATGTTAGAAGAAGCAATCCTGTAGGCATCTCACCTTGGGGATGAAATAGCCTTGGAGGGTGACATCTGCAGCAGTCTCATGAGGCAAATCCAGTGGCAGGATATTGGCAAATCTCTGAATTTCGTGGATGACAGCATCTGTGTATGGCATTTGAGCTCGGTGCTCGATCCGTGGGGGGTTGGACCCTATCACTTGCTCTATCTCTTCTTGGACCTTTTCTGAAGAAAGAGTCAACTCTAAGTATAATAGATCTGGAGTACAAACCATAAATTCTCCAAAAATCTTTTTTTCCTTTGAGAAATAAGGGAAATGAGGACTACAGTGTTTGATTGATTCTTTACCAACAAGAAAAGACTTTTTTACTGCCATCTCTTCTGTCTAAAGATCTATGTTCTGCCCAAGGGTTGTCTCGAAACCACCATTTGACTCCAAACAACTTTGTACCATCAGCTGGAATGGAGGTGCCAGACAAGGGCAATTCCACTAATATTCTCTGGTCCCTAAAGCATCAGTACAGTCCATTTAATATCAGCACAGGCCTTTGGTTTATTGACAGTTTCTGAGGGAAACCTGGAACAGAATCATTGAACATCACAGATCAGCTCTTTGCTTGCTAATTAATGAGATTTCCCTAAGCAGAGGGCCTGGCCTGTATGAACCCTGTTCTGCTGACCAGTGTGACCCTCACTGGGTCTGAACCACAGGGCACAGAGACAATAATTGGCTGGAAAACTGAGCTTTTTGTAACTTGGCCTATTAACAGATGTGTTGATGCTCCAGGTTCCTGTTTGGTCACTAATGCCCTGAGTGTAACAGTATCTATCATTAAACCACTTACTCTGAATTTCAGGGTACTTTAGCATCAGCAGAAAGCCCCAGTTTAGTGTGGTGGAAATGGTCTCAACACCAGCAGTAAATAAATTGCTCACCAAGCTTAGCAAGTTGCCATTATGGAAATACCCATTGGTAGTGGATTTCTCCTGAAAAAAGTCATGGAGATAAAAGGATGAAAACTCAAAGCTTTCCATGTGAAAATGCAATTTATGTAGATAAACATTTGCTAAGATATAAATCCTATATTTTAAAAAAGTGTGAAAGACAAGGAAGAGCTTTGGGCTTGTGCCTGGAGGAGAGTGCTGACATATCTTTGTATTTACTGGGACCATCTGCAAAGGGAGCTGCCTTCCCCATGGGGAAGGTAACCCAGCCATATCAGAGAACCCAAATAAGTCCCACTAAAGCCCAGGTAGTGATTCCATTCTGTAATGTGCTATGTTTTCAAAAGAGCCAGAAGAGCTGGGACAACAAAGAGAGCAGATAAAAAGATGAAGCCTTGGTAAACATATTCATACAGTCTGAAGAAAATAAATAAGGATAAATGTTCACTGATTAAAAGAGGCTGGAATTTCAACAGCTTGAAGTATCTGTTCAACTCTACCACTTTGTCATATGTATTTTCTCAAAGACAGCTTCCCTAAAGAAATTCAGCTGAAATTGTAATGACTGAAAGAAAATTGCAAATGTCTTCATAGAGCTGTAAAAGATGGAATCAGCAAGAAAATGCTCAGTTACCTCCTGCTGTTTAACCAAGAAGGCATCAATAAAACTTCTTTGGTCATTTTTGTCCAGGTTTTTGAGGTGCTCTACAAAAGTAACTCGTACAAAATCATGGAATTCATCTCTGTTTCGAAGGAGAGCCTTGTTAGCCCTTAGGAGGAATCCAAGATATGGGAAGATATTGTACATCTAGGAGAGTGGAAGTTTTTAGAGTTAATCAGACAGAGCTCTGGAAATACTAGAGAAACAAATTAGCAACATATGGCCTTCCTTGCAGATACAAAATCAAAAACTCAAGATTAATATTTTTTTAAGAACATGAAAAAGTGACTGGATGAATCAGTGGGAGAAAATTCATCAAGGACCACCAAATAGATGTAAAAATCTTGCCCCAAATTACTATTTTTCAGGAGTAGTGTAGGTGTCAGGCTGAAACAGCTGCAACTTTTTTTATTGTTTTGGTCAGCCCTTCCACTAACATTTTTTTTTTTTTTCAAAACCTAGATAAACATAAATCAATCCAGGGTGTGCTAGCATTGCACGCAAGTATCTGAAGGCATTTTTCACTCACTAGCACTCTTCAAACTATATCTTAAATATGTTTTTGAGAGACTCGGGGCTTGATTGTTGACTTCATGATTCCCAAACTGTCTCTCAAGGTATTTTTGTCCAAGAAAGTGCTTTGTAAACCAATTATCTCTCAAAGTCTCAGATTTTCATGTTTAATAGAAGAAACTAATCACCAGTATTGCTATTGGCATGCAATGGAACAGCGACATAAACATGTGAATCATTACCGTGACCAAAGGTTTCCCAGCAAGCCTCATGCTTTCATTGGTCAGATTTATAAGTCTCACAAATCTGGAGTCTTTGTAGTCAAATCGTTTTCCAAGCAATATTGACACAATTATATTAGCAACTGCTGCATTAATTATTTTGCTGGCATCAACGGGATTTCCTAGACAAGGAACAAGAGAATTTATGACATTGTAATAAAGAGATGTAATTTGTAAATGTAAATTTATTGTTAAATCTTGCTATTCATTTCTTATGATTGATGGCTATCATTGATTGTTATCCATTGTCAGAATACCATACCAAGACACAAAAATGCCAGAGGAGCCAAATTCATCAAACTGGTGTACATTTCATAAAAAGGTCTGAACTTGAGAAGGCTCAAAAAGCCTCTGCATATTTGGACAAAACCTTAGAGGTAGTGAGGCCCTGGCACAGGTTGCCCAGAGAAGCTGTGGCTGCCCCACTCCTGGAAGTGTTCCAGGCCAGGTTGGGCAGGGCTTGGAGCAGCCTGGGATAATGGAAGGTGTCCCTGCCCATGGCAGGGGCTGGAGCTGGATGAGCTTTAAGGTCCCTTTGAACCCAAACCATTCTGCGACTCTGTGATTCTATGGGTTTGCAGAATGAACAATCCACCCACCTTTGTGTGAGGCGATGGAGTCTGCCAGGTGCCCGTACTCCTCCACGATTCGATCCTCAATGGCCTTTTTGCCCATCCCAAAGTCTCGTAAGGCTGTGAGTGTAAACCTTCGCATCACCTTCCAGTTTTCCCCCCGGGCAAAAACAACCCCTGAGACCAAGAGAAAATTTCAAGGTGGCAGAAGATTTTAAATCATTTTGTAGGCATAGAATAGAGCTGTTTAGTAGCAGTCACTTTTAAAACAAGTTAAATTGCATCCAGATGAGGAAACACACAATTGTGCCTTAAGTGCCTTAAGTATTTTCAATCCTCAGCAATAGGTTCATTACACAAACAAAGGATAAATATTTAAGGTTTATTTCATCAAATCTTAAGAAAAATATATATCCTCAAAGATACTTATCACTGAAAGAAAGTGGATGTTGGAAATTCAAGTTCAAACTGCTGCTCATCATAGTTTGGAAGTGGAATTGAACTAAGATCTCTGATGACTACAGGAAAAAAAATTAAGTAGGAATAAATGTCTTAAAAAATTAGATAACGTCTTAAAACCTCCACTATCAGTTTTTTACACTGAAATTGTTACATAATTTAACTGATGACCTCAACTATGGTTTTCCTTTTCTAATTAAAAAATAGAGTGAAAAGTAAGCTTCTGTGCAATAATATGAACAAAAGATGCAGCTGTTAAAATGTTCACAGAATTATTCCTGAATTTGTGCAAGGATATTGGAGATATAAATATGAAATTCTTATGCTATATTAGAATGAAGTTTGGGTGTGAAATTCTTATTTTGAAACCCAGTTCAGTAGAAAGTATTCCCCTTTTTAAAATAAATGCACAGTTCACTATGTGCTACATGCTATATATTGTCACATTCTGAATTTAAAAGCACGATTTACCATTGAAATTATGAGCAACAGTAGAATGCTAATTTCAGAAAATTTCAGGTTGTTCTATGATAAGCCCAAAACCCCACAAGTTCAGAGCCATATCATGAGAGCTAGAAATGCTTCTCTAGGAAGGATGCCCTGTTCTAGATCCTGAAAGTGTGTCACTATCCATTTTCTGTTGCTGTGATTATTTTTAGAGTTATGGTTGTTTTGTTGCCACTGTCAGTAGTTTCAAAGTTGAATAAGTGTGCTAAAGTCAATGAAATTGCTCCCTATTTCCAATGCCTTTTGTGATCTCTGATCCAAAGTGTTGTCCCAGCTCCTGCTTTGTCCATAGGGAAAATATTTAGTAGGTCAAGCTGATAAGGAAGAGTAAGACCAGCTTACCATTTCCTTTGGTCAAATCTTCAAAGACTGGTATTTTGGGTCTCTCTGCAAATGCATCTGCCTGGTTTACAAGAGCTTCCTTCACTGTCTCATAGCCAGAAATCACTACAACTTTCCTGTGCCCCATCTGAACACTGAAGACTGGACCATATATTTTGGACAGCTGTCAGGAGAAGAGAACAGTGATTTACAGCTTCTAAAGCCTACAAAGAAATTCATCACTCTTCCAGAGCTGCTTATTTTCCAGTTCTGCCTCTGGGTTACTCGCATGGTAGATATTTTCCTGACTACAGGGAAAGACACTTGATTTAAATGATGGGAATGTGCCAGACATTGTGGTGGATAATGACCAAATGGAACAGTTGGGAGAAGAGTTCTGTTGTGCTAAACTGAGCAGAAATGTCAACAGCTGAAACCCCAAGTCAGCAAAGGATGGCACTGAGAGTTCTGTCTTCCCTCAGAAACCCTTGTAAATTCAATTTTTTACTCATGTTTTCACACTTAGCTCTATGCTATTGTATTTCTTTTGTGCACAGGCTACACCTGAACAACCTGTTCAAATGTTTGGTAGCATTTATTAAAAATAAATTTAACTATTATTAAAAATAAATCAGTTCGTTTCTGGGCCAGGATTTAGCATTAGATACATTCCAACTTTTTATACATGATTACATGCACCATGGATCCGTCTCAGAGACAATGTGGCAGCTTTTTATCTGGAACAGGCAGATTTATTTTTATGTAACTCGGTGTTCTTGATTCTTCTGACACCTGGAGGGGGGTTTCCTGACTGCACTCATTTTCTGGTAGGTTTTTGTAGCAGGCAGAGGCCCTGCAAGGCCTCCCTGGCAGTCACGTGCCTAAGATACGAAGTGCCGAGTCATGATGGCTTCCAAAGTAGCCCCACTTCTGCATGGACCCTCGTTATCACTCTGTAGGACCATAGGTCATATTCACCTCGACCCTTACTATTGGACAATTTCCAACACCCCTGTACCCTATATAAACCCCATTTCTGCCCAGTTCGGCAGAAGAGCTGTCACTGAAACCCTTCGCAGGAGATGCCAATGAAGACACACTGTGGAACCTCATACGGCCTTCTCATCCCTCTATCCCCACGTGTTTGCTGAGGCACTTAGCAAGCAAAGAGCTGAAATCACCAAAAAGCTGATCTCACTTAAGAGCTGAGCTGCTTGCTAAGGTTGCCCACGGCTGGGAGCTTGCCTGAGGGACCTGGACAGGTTGTGCTTATCAACCCAGTGCTATCCGGCAGCCAGGGTCGGATGGACCCCGGGAACCCCAGGCCGTAAGAGGTTTGCAGAGAGAAACAGAAAACATCTATTTAGCGTCAAGATGCAAAATGTTCAGCAAGTGGCAAGAAAGTACAGCCAGCTGAAATAACAGGAGCAGTGGCCCATATCTGAATTGTGCTCAAGTCAGAGAACCAGCATCAGAAAGGGATCACTGAATTACAGCACATACATATTGGTTCTGTTGGCCTGAAAACAGATGGAGCTTACTTTTGTCAACATGATTGGGCTGTGTAGGAGGGCTACAGTGATGTTCCAGATACTGCATCTAAGCAGTCTTTTGATTTATGAGTACAACATCCATACAGGTTTGTTGGTGCAAATATCCCTTTCAAAATTCATCAGCAGGGAAGATGTGTAATTTTAATGTCTAAGCAGAAAAAACTGTAAGAAAGGAGCAGGTTCATAGAATTCTTCTCACTCAAAGTCAGCAAAGTCCTGCAATAAACTAGGTAACAAAAGCACTAGAAGAAAACAGGGAGATTTATTATTTTGGCAAAGGTTGGTCCTCAATATTAAGAGTATATCTTCAGCTTTTGGGGAAGAAAAGAGGAAAGGGAGATGAGAATGTTGATAAATCAGTGAAGCCAAGATGCTGCAGTCACAGCTCCAGGTACATCAATCAATGGAAGGCAGAGAGGGTTACACCAAATATCAAAATCATTCCTTATTCTGTTGTCTTTTTCTCAAAATTACCACAAAAATAGGGTGGATGCTGGCTATTAATTTGAAAGTTGTTGAAGGCTGAAACCTGGATAAAATATTACAGTAAAGAAACCATGCTGCATTCAATATTTTCTGCTCAAATAACCATCTCCGGGTCCCTTGCTAAAGGCTCATACATGGATGCAATACATTGGGTGCAATAGGAGAAACTCTCTGACATCTTGGACTATGAGGCTTGGTTGATAGGACCAACAGAAAAGAAAATGAATACCTGTAGGTAAGTCCTGTAGGGTCTCTTCAAGTCAAACAAAAGAAGGTTTCCAATTATAGGTAATGGTCTTGGACCTGGAGGAAAGTTCTGTCTTTGGTTGTTGTTCCAGGAACCTGCTATTTTCAAAATAGAGAGAAAAGCCAGGATCAACGCTAAAACAATGGAAGTGCTGCTGTTCCAGAATCCTGCTGTTTTCAAAAGGGATAGAAAAGCCAGGATGAACACAAAACCGAAGGAAGTGCTGCTGTTCCAGCCCATCTCTATTGAGCCAAGTATTTGCCACAGAAAAGAGAAAATGTGGACTCTGGATCTCTGTCTTCCTGGAATAATTTAGCTTGAGAGGCTCTTGTGTTAGTCCATAAACTTATTTTCCACTGAAGTGTATGTTTTAATCGCAGCCGGTGACTTGTTCTCTGCCCATGTGCTTCCTAATGAATCTTCAGAAGGGTACAGGGGCATATACGTTTGCTAACCCATGTGACTGGATGAGAGTATAGGTCACTGTTCAAATGTGAAAGTCCAAGAAACAGGTCATCAACCTGGAATTTGCTATAGAAGGCATAAATTCTGCACAATCTGTCCAGGTTACTGATTAATCATGTTTTTGCCTTTAGCCTTTTGCCTTATATTCCTTGATACCCCTGAAGAATCAAAATTCCACTGCAAAGAGATTTATTTTTTTAAAGTGTGCGATGTATGAATGTGAAACTTACAGGCTGAGAGCAGATGTATCTGTTTTTGGAGAGTTAAGACAGCATCTCCATTCAAGTGTATGTATATAGGATACACTAAGTGTATTTTAGAGAGATCTATTTTAAGATACTCATTAAGTATCTTATTACTAATATTTAAAACGTATTTTTACATACTCTAAGTGCATGCTAGTATTATGTACTCGTGTATGTAGTGTTTGAATCAGTGTATTTAGTGTATGAGTCAGCTTACAAGCTGACTTATTCCTGCACTTGGCAGTAGATACGTTCTTGGTAGTAGGTAGTTTTCCCCAAGACAGCTCTTTAATAAATTCAGGCCTCTAATAAATCCATCAGCCTATCAGACTGTTATTTTTCTCAGGAATTGCTGGCTTTGAGGAAACAGGATGCTGTTCTCGTTTTCAGATTGTGTGTAATTGCTTTCTCCTGTGCTTCCCAGGGCTTTTCACTGCTGTTTCCTCACAAAACTGTTTATGGGTGGCATAACTTTGATTCCATTGAATTCATCATTCATTGATTCCATTCAAATTCATTGGGAATTTGAAATCACAGAATCACAGAATTATTGAGGTTGGAGGGGACTCTGGAATTTGGTTCAATGCCCCTTTCAAGTTGGGCCACCAAGAGCCACTTGCCCCAACCTATGTCCAGACAGGTTTTGAACATCTCCAAGGACCTAAAAAACTATATGATCCTAAGGAGGGAGACTCTGCATCTCCTGGGCAACCTCTGCCAGTGCTTAGTCACTCTCATAATATAAAAGTGTTTCCAGATGCTCAGAGGGAACCTCCTGTGTTTCAGTGTGTGCCCATGGCCTCTGGTCCTGGCACTGGGCACACACTGAGGAGAGTCTGGCTCCTGACTTATTTGATCCTTCTCCCAGGTGTTTATACTGATAAGATCCTGCTGAGCCTTCTCTCCTCTAGGCTGAACTCCCACCTCTCTGTAATTCCTCATATAAGAGATGTTGCAATCAATCACTGCAGCATCTTTGTGGCCTCTCTCCAGTCTGTCCATATCTCTTTGGTACTGGGGATCCCAGAACTGGACACAGCACTGGGAAAAGATGTCCTCTGTTGCCTGAGGTACAGTCTAATTCAGGTGTCTCAGAGTCTAAGAGAGTGAACAGCAGAGAAGGAGGTGTTGAAAGAACAAGCTAAGGGGAAAACTGGACAGGAAAGTTGAGTCACAGCCCACAGAACAGTGTTTGGAAGAGTTTTCTAGCAGAAATCTTGAACACTAAATTGCATGTGGCCTTGAGGCCAGAGCCTGAAGGTTGTGTGAGGTGAAGAGCCTCAAGGCTGAGCCCCTTGTCCTTTTCTCCCAAAAGTGTCAGGGTCCCTGCAGAGACATGGCCAGAGGCAGAGGAGAGGAGAGAATGGGGGAATTCCCCAGGGAATGGGGGTGCAGAGACATAAAGAGCCCTGGCACATGGCTGGGAGCCTGGGAGAGGGGCTTGAGCAAGCCTGGGAGAGGGGCTTGAGCAAGCCTGGGAGAGGGGCTTGAGCAAGCCTGGGAGAGGGGCTTGAGCAAGCCTGCTCTTGGCCTGGCTCACCCTGAGCCTGCTGCTGACCCCAGGGGCTCCAGAGGAGAGACCAGGACATTTCACCTATCTGGAAGATGTCCTGGAAGAAGTCCAGGGCTAGAGTCCAGCTGTGCTCCAGTTTGCCTGATTCTATTTCACCTTTTCAGAATGGGTAAAAAGGCACTCAAAATGTCGAGTTTTCCAGATATATCTGGAATTTAACTAATAGCAAGGAACTGAGAGGGGGCTGAAATGTGAACATTTTGCAGGAGGCTTGAGAAGAACAGGAAGAGTTCTCCTTTGGCAAAAGGAGATATATTTTTTAATATATTTTGAGAAAAAGGTTAATCACAGTAAGAGAGAAAGAAAACATCCCCAAGAAATGTCAAACAAATACAGTTGGTTATATGATCATTCAATTGGTGCATTTATTCAGCAGCAGATTTGAGCATAAATGTTAAAAGAAATTTTGTAAGCAAATATTCAGCCAATGGCTTTCAAATAAATTTTCTTTTCAGTAATGAAATACAAAGATACTGCTCTGACAGAGGTAGGAATGGAGAACTATTCGACAGGCTTCAAAGCTATAGTCACCCACTGGTATTCTGAAAAAAGCTGACAAGTAAGCTTGACCTTTACTTAGTTTAAAGTAAGCTTTAATGACCTCTGTATGTTTAAATGACCTTTAGTATGTTTAATGACCTTCAGTACGACCTTTAGTTAGTTTAAAGAAGATATCATTGAAGTTTTACTCATTTAAAAAAAAACCCAAAAAACCAAAAAAAACACCCCACAATGCCTTATTTAAGCTCTCTTAATGTAAAAAAAAATGTCAAAGTGAGAACAAAGGTAAGACAGAAGGGATAAAACATGGCCAGTCTTTTATAAGAAAGAAAAGAAATGCTGATATTGTGAGCCTCAAATTTAGAGTAGTTGTACTTTAAATTTTGCTTAATTTTCAGTCCCATCTTTTAAGCTCATCCTCCACTCCATGTCTTATTTAACTCCTTACTTTCTTTTCCTGCCAGTGTAAGGCTTCCTTATGGAAGAACAAAAGGGATTTTAGTAAAATATTTTCAGCTTCTGTCTTTTAAGCATCCAGTCATGTATTACACAGAAATTGTAACTGATTAATAATGAAGCTCTGCTGATTCAAGGTATTCAAAGCTCTGATTAATTGGGAAATAATGAACCAAAGAAAATACCCTAAGCCAGACAACCAAATGCCACTGGCATCTGCAATGTGGACATGAGCAATTAGGGTAAAAAACCTTTGGAGAAACAAGTTGTATACTTCAAGAGCACAGTCACATGGAAAAGAAAATAACATTTAAATCTCTGGTAAGACAAAGGGATTCATCTCCCTACTCTGTTTTTTGAGAGACCCTAAGGGACTGATTTCTCTGGGGAAGGAATCTTCTGAAAAAGAAGTTTGGGGACAATGAGTACTGAGAGGAGGAGGGTATGGATTACTATGAAAAGATTATAAGGAGAACTGGAGAACAAAAATGTATAATTCATTTTTTCTCTTTTGGATTAAAAAAACCCCAGCCCTAAATGCTGTTATTGAGGGCATCAATCACCAGGGAAGTTTTAGGGTGGATATTAGGAAAAAATTCTTTGCTGGAAGAGTGGTTAAACACTGGAACAGGCTCCCCAGGGAAGCAGGGGAGTCACCATTCCTGGAAGTGTTCAAGAAGTGAGTAGACACAGCATTCTCAATGTGGTTTACTGGCCATGATGATAATCCATCCAAGGTTGGACCTGATGATCTTGGAAGTATTTTTCAACCTTAAGGATTCTATAATTCAAAATATTAATTACTATAATTCAGATTATTAATTTACTGCCAGTGGGTGGTGCTTCCTCATTCAGGTATTCCTGTGTGGTCAGGACTCAAAACTAGTGAAATTACCTCACTCTCTTTAAGGTGAATGAAAGACCCTCTGAACTCCCAAGCAGGAATTTGAGGGGTGGAATTCATGAATTGAAGATGAGATTTTTACAGGCTGTGCAGAGATGGAATCTTTTTCAAGTACTTCAACACTTCATAAATTATGCACAAAATACTTCTAAAATTTTTGCAAATGCAGTATTTACATTGTTTAATGCTTCCCCAATTTTTACAAAAATGAATGTGTGACAGCTTTGAGAGGATAAAGGTCATCTTACAGCCAACAAGGTAGAAGAGAGTCAGTCATTGCACATCTCCAAAAGAGCTTATCTGAACTGAAGTGTGAGACAACAAATGTATTTTTATTCATGGATAGAAATCTGACATATGCAGCAGTATACAGCAGGTATAACATATGGGACAGCCCTGCCTAGTATATTTCTAAAGATTTTAAAGGAAAAATACACCATCAGAAATGAAAATATATGTCCTATTTTATATGGGAGGAGTTTTCCCGTTAAGTCTGATAAGTAAGACTTGAAAAAAGATCGTAGTATTAAAAAAAAGGTTGAAAGTTCACCCACTTTGGCCTGTTATTCAGACATCAGGAGTAGCTTTCCATGAATGATGTATTGAGGCACTGTGTTCCTTCTGCTTGATTTCCACTTCCCATCCATTGTCTCTCAATGGATTATCCCAAGCACGAAGGCACCTCATGGAGTTCCTTCAACTACCTCAATTTTTGTCTCTGAACTGAGCAGCCACTGTCATCACTTCTCCAATGAAGTTAATTTTCCTTAATTTAGCTTCAGTTTTCTTCTTTTTGCTTTCACTTCTAGGAGAAAGTGACTTCAGAGTTAGTGACTCACCTCATGGAAGTTCTCTGCCGAGTCGTCTGTAGGTTAAACATAATTTCTTTCCAATCAGTTCCAAACAATTCATGTTTTTCTGGAGCTGGCATTAGTTCAGCTTATATTTCTTGCCATTAACACTGCTACAATCCACTTATTACTGTTTAATAAAATAAGACCTATTATGCAATCACTTGGTTTTCATAGCTCCTACTTAGTTCCCTTATTATGTCCTTGAAACTAACTAAATCTATGACAATAAATAAATAGATCTATTACAATAATGAATTTTTTACAATTTCACTTTCTTTTCCCTTTCAATAAACATATTGATACTCATATTGCCTTATCAATCACTGTATTCTGTGCTTTGCCATAAAAATTATTTCGACATTTTGCTTCCTGTCATAATCAAACTTCAAAATACAGCATGTTTTCTCCTCCATCAGAAAACAGGACAACACACTTTCTTAAAAACTTAAGCTGGGATACTCTGGTGAAAAGTTTGTTCAAATCCATATTAAAAAAATATAAATTAATTTCTTCTTGATTACCCCTATACAGTTGAAGGATGTACCTCAGAAATCTCAGAATTAAATATCTTGTCCTGTGATAATCTTGAAACCCAAAGTTTATTACAACAGCTATATTGTTGTCAGTGACAACAAAAGGTAAAATATAGATAATTTTAAAGAGCAATTTGTGGTGTCTTTTTCTGATGAACAAATATATTAGAAGGACCTAATTTATTCACCTGAGCTTGGCATAATGACTAAGTAATCTAAAATCAAGCTTGTTTTCTTTTACAAAAATATAGTTATCTTCAGCCTTTTCTTAAAAACCTGGTGAGGTTGGGACAATACTTGGATGTTGTTTCATTGTTTCTTAGCATTAGAAACAGAAAAGAGCATCATTAAGACAAATACTGCAGATTAATTATTTTTCTACATGGCAGCTTCAAATCTGCTGTGCTCATCACGGTGGCTGGAGTGAATTTCAGGTACTGTCTCCTCCTCTGGAACCTGCCATTATAAACAAAGAAGAGCTCAGTTAAGGATATATAGATTTGCTTTTGCCATAAAAGAAGACTAAAGTGTGCCGAGAATGTAGTTCTATTTGTATATATTATATGTCTGCTTATTAACATTGACACGGCCTGACATGAGTCATCATTTCTGGATACTGAGGAATGAACTCAGGGTTTTCTTCATAGAAGAAGGAGTTTAATTTATTGAAAAAACTAATAAAATTTCCTTTAACTCCACATTTTATTTACAAGGAATATATATTATATATCCTTGCCTTGCCTTTTTGGGTTTGTCCTGGCATAAAACGATAAAGTTCAGATTGCCTAAATTAAGAATATTCATCAACTTCTGAAAAGGAAGAGGATACCTGATACAGTGAGCACGTAAGAGAGAGTTAAAGGCCTCCACTGTGATATCCATTTGTTGTCTCTCTTTCTGCTTTTTGTTCAAGGTGAGTTCAATGAAAAAGGCATGATTACCTAAGAAGGCCAAAAATTATCCTGAAGGTGGCCTGGCCTTGATAAATTCACAGCCTGAGGTAGAGCAGGATTTTTTAATTTTGAAGGGGCAGTCTTTCTGACTCATATGTGCAAACCACTAAGCCCAGGAGAGTGGGGTTGCAGTGACTGTACATCCTCCAACGTAATGAAAATTAAAGGAGGTTGTGTCTTACCTCCCAATAAGCAGAGTCATCAAAGCAGTTCTGGTCAGATACTTGTCCCAAGAAGGGGAGCTTTAGAATAACACCTGCAGGAAAACCAGCATCAGAGGTTTAAAAAATGAAGAAAATGACCAAATAAATGTCCCTCAGCTGTACCCTAGGCAGCTACATTTTCTGACTGATTTCCTCATCTACAGGAGTGCCCAACCATCCTGGGACCTCAGGTCAGTTGTTCTGAGGGGTGATGCAGATTTCGTCGTACAAACATAAAATGAGAGCATAAATAACAGCTTGCTTTGAATTGACCAGATTTCAGACCCAAATTTTCTATTTCAGCCTGATTTTCTGTTTGTTTGTTTGGAAGTATTCACAAACACATGGAAATGCGTGACACCTCATTGAATAGGTCTTGATCTCAAACTAGTTTCTGTTCAGAATTTAAAGTGTCTGAATCTGGAGAAGAATTCCTTCCAGAACAACACTCTATTAATCCTATAGACATAAAACTCAGTATCTTTGGAGCATGTATTCAGTAGGATATATAGAATCACAATATCATAGAAACATTAAGGTTGGAAAAACTTCCAAGACCATCAGGTCCAATCATAGACTAAACACCATCTTGTCAACCAGACCAGAGCTCTGAGTGCCACATCCAGTCACTCCTTGGACACCTCTGGGCATGGGGACTCCACCACCTCCCAGGGAAGCCCCTTCCAATGCCTGACCACCCTTTCATTGAAGAAATCCTTCCCAACAAACCTGAACTTCATTTGAAGACAAAAATGTTGGAAAAATGCTTTTCCATATTTGAGTTTCTGGCATCAGGACCCATTATTTCAATTTTACATTATTCACACAAAATTGTTGATACATTTAAGTTTTCCATGGAAAAACCTCTAAATTCACATGTGTTTTTAGTCACTATAAGCATCACACTGACCTGTGAGTGCTCCTCCCACAATTGCAATTCCAAGTGTACTTCCCAGGGCAGCAGCTTGCAGAGCAGGAGTAAGCACTTGACCATTCCTGAAAAGGGTAGAAAACCAAACCATTGCCCATCAAAAGACTGTTACACTTTGAGACTGATGATCAGTCTTACAGCTTGTAGTTGCTGCATGCTGGACCAGGTGACTGATAGAAAAATATCCTAGGATCCTATGAATTTCCTATGATTGGAAAAGATCTCCAAGAACATTGAGTCCAACAAATCCTGCCATTGCTGTATACAAGACAGAATTCATGTCTTGTATACAGTTTAATTAAACTTAAATTTAACTTTGTTTTAGGCTGCAGATGAAAAAAAGTTCTTTGAGAAGGTTATTAATGTCCTGTAAGCCATTAGAGAATACTCCCTGCTGTCAAAACGACCAGCATTTCATCCTTCTGGAGTCTTATGAGATAGTGGAAAAAAGCCATTTTGCCTTTTTTTTTTTTTTTTTGAAAACTTACAAATACCAGCAGTGTAGCTGTAGAGTCATAATAAAGATTTTTCTATGTTATGGTTCAGTGTGCTGTTTCTTTATGATGTTTTAATTTATTTATTTTTGAGCTTTTAATCTGCAACAAGCTTGGCATTTAAACAGTGTGTTAAAGGCAGGAGATCAAGAAGAACCCAAATTAAATGAGAATACAATTCCTGACATCAAATCAATGATGCATTTCTGAAAAAAATCATTATTAGATCCAAAGAAGGTAGCAAATTACAATAGACCTTCAAAAATCAAAAAACTTCTTTCTTTCTTCTCTCTGTAACTCACCTACTTTCCGTTTTTACTGCAGTCACTATGATGCCAGCAATACCCCCCAGAATTCCAGGTAAACCATGTAAGTTGTGAACTCCACAAGTGTCTTGAATTTTCAGCTTGGATGCCATCACAGGCTGCAATGAGGGGAAATAGGAAGTTTAGAGTCAGTTTATAGTTTTCCATGATCTCTAGATGGATATGCAAAAGAAAGAGCAGAAGTACAAGAATCAAATCATTATTAAAAGTCATCACTACCTGGATTTACTGTATCTATCCTCCCTTTGTAGCAAACCCAGGGAGCTCCAGGAAAGCCAAAGAGAAATAAAAAATGGGAGCAGAGCTGGGTCCCCAGTACTTACAGTAAGGAACTGGAACCCAAGGACAGAGACAATTCCAGCAATGACCCCGATGAACATGGCAGAAAAAGGGTGGATTTCCAGGTCAGCACAGGTACCCACTGCTACTCCTCCTGCCAGGGTGGCATTTTGAATGAGAACCTGCAGAGGGGACACAGAGCAAGGCAGAGGTGACACATGAGGAGCCGAGGCTTGTTTTAGGGCTGAGTGCCTCTGAAGGCTCCCTTGCACATGCTGGGCTCAGACAAATAACTGCAGCTGCTGGAAAGGAGTGGGTTAAAACTGAGCTGGATTTTAGGGCAAGGGGATAGAAGCTGGTTTGATTTTGTCTGTTGTGCAGATGCACTGAGATTTCCAGGGAATGGGTCATTTCCTTGAGAGACCTTTTGGCTGTTGTAACAAGGAAACTCAAATAGGAACTTCTTTGGAATAAGATTCAAAAGTCCACCTGAGCACTGGACTAATGTCTCTATGGTTCAGCAGCTTCTGTGAACAAGAGAGAATTATCACAGAATCATTAAGGCCGGAAGAGACCTTTGAGATTAATAAATACAACCATCAAACCAGTACAACCACCATATTCCCAGTCTACTGCACTGCTTTTCAACCTTTTCTGTGAAGAAATTTCTCCTAATATCCAGTCTAAACCTGGCCTGATGCAACTTGAGGCTGTTTTCTCTTTTCCTGTCACTTGGTATTTGAAGAAGAGACCAAGCCCCACCTGGCTGAACCTTTCTTCCTCAGGGAGTTGTAGAGAGTGAGAAGATCCTCCCTGAGCCTTCTTTTATCCAGACTGAGCCCCACCCCTCCCCAGCTCCCTCAGCCACTTCTCATCAGACTTTATAGGTTTTACAAGTATAATAGCTCTAATTCTGGCCATACTATGGGGAAAGGCTCCAGATAGCCTGGACAGATAGATGGACACTGGGAATCTGCCTACTCATCCTTATTGGAGAGGGTTGACTCGATTTAACAAGGGTTATGATGTGATTCTTACCATACTGAATTTGCCTCTTTTATCCACCAAGCTGGAGAGAGCGAATGTTATGACGGTACAGGCAGCCAAGGAATAGTAAGTGTTGATAATGGCTGTTACCTGGGCTTCTGCAATGGCAGAGTTAAAACTGGGCCAAAAAAGCCAAAGGAACAGGGTACCTGCATGAATAGAAGTCAAAACAAAGCAAAAGCTGTTTAGTCACAAGAGCCAATACTACAGAGTGAGCTACAGGAAATGAGCACGATGATTAATGAGAAACATGGAATGGCCAAAATTCTGGAAAAAATAATAGAATATGCAGAAGCTTTTGACACTGGCAGCTGTGATTTTGAAACATGGTCTCCTGTCAAATATTACTGGAAGGCTTTAATGACCCCTTGTCATGCCCCACTCACTGTCAGAACTCACCACCACTGTGAAACCCCAGCCAGAACAGGAGGCACAGGCAACACAATTCACATGCAAATCCTTTATCTTCTATCAATACAACTGAAAGTTTTAGCTGTGCGTTGGTCTATGAACAGTTCTCATGTAGAGCTAGATATATGGTTTCTGACATTCATTACCATGACAGGCACAATTCAATCCTTTTAATTATGGGCAATTGCTTTGGAAATACTGCTGAAAAGCACAAGATTTAACAGAAAGGAAGTCACCACTAATGCACAGTGAAAACACATTTTATTTGATCTTTCCATCCTTGGAAGCAAGGAAAAACTGTAAAAATATGTGTGCCATAGAAAATACAGTGCATGCATGAGACTAAAATGAATTTGCCTCCCAAAGTGTATTTAGGAAAATGAATAATAACAGGTAATCAGAAAAAAATAAGGATGGGAGAGGGATGAACAGCTGATCAGCTCTCGATATTACTTCACTTACCAATCATGGCAAACATGTCTGAGTGATAGGTGGATTCATCATTTTCATGTTTGTTTGTCAGACCAGGACGGTACAAGATGAAAGCTGCAGCCAAACCAAAATAAGCTCCAAAAGCATGGATAGTCATCGAAGCTCCAGCATCTGTGGCCTGTACAGGGACCCAGAATAATGCCACAGATTTTATACAGCTTAAAGACAAGGGTCTGATGAACGAGAAGTCTGGAGGACTTAATGGTTTAATTCTGTGGTAGAAACCAGAGCCCAGCATAAGCAAACTGGAAGTATTACAAAGTTAAAGTATTTGTTATAAAGAGAAAATAATGATTGCTAAATAGTTGTACCTTGAATACTTCGGTAACTAGGTGCTCATTGCATGCAAACATGGTGATCTCCAGGAGAGTCAGGATCAGCATCTGAATGGGACTTGTTTTCCCCAGGAGTGCCCCAAATGAAATCAAAGCAGTTGCTGTACTGAAGTCTGCATTTATCATGCTGAAGTTAAGAAAAAGAAAAAAAAAACAAAAAAACACAACAACCCAAAACACATTAAAAAAAAAGATAAAACTAGTTTAAAAGCTGCAGGCTTTTTAAAACACTTCCAGGGATGTTGACTCCACAGCTTCCCTGGGCAGCCTGTTCCAATGCCTGACCACCCTTTCTGTGAAGAGATTTTTCCTAATATCCAACTAAACCTCCCTTGTGTTTCTTCTTGTCACTTCAGGCCATGTCTTCATGTCCTGTCACTCATTCCCTGGGAGCAGAGCCCAACCCCCACCCGGCTGTCTCCTCCTGTCCCGGAGTTGTGCAGAGCCATAAAGTCCCCTCTGAGCCTCCTTTTATCCAGGCTGAGCCCCCCCAGCTCCCTCAGCTGCTCCTCATCAGACTCACACTCCAGACCCTTTCCCAGCTCCTTTGTCCTTCTCTGCACATGCTCCAGCCCCTCAATTTCCAGCCCTGACTGCCACCTATGCTTCAAAGTTGGCAGTGGGGTCTTTGGTCAGGTTATTTATATAATCCTGGAAGCCTTGCACACCTGTCTGTCTCTGTGCACCATCTTTGCATGAGCTGTCAGGCAGGATCAGTGTTAACATGTTTTGGGGATTGGCAAAGGTAAATAAAACCAGAAATTGATCAAAGCCTTAGAGCACAGAGAGGCACTAACCTATGGGACCCTCTAAAGATGCCTGCCTATAAGCATTCGGGAGCTACTTGTATCATTCCTGCTTTCCTCTCAGTAATGTTCTGATGCTGATAATTTCAAAATTGTTTACAATTTGTCTCAGAAAACAGAACTGCAGATGTGGAAAACACTCTGAGACCTTGGTAGAGGCAGGACAGATGAAGAGGAGGGGCATTAAATGTACTTAGAGACATTGCCCATGAGGTCTCTTATTCTGTGATTGGTGTTCAGACCCTGCTGGAGTATGATGCTCATGGAAATAATTCCTTGAGAAGTAAGAGAAAGCCTCATGAGTGCACAGACATGCTGCTCCAGGCTTTCTTCTGTGATCCCATGTGTCATGGAAAGACAGATCCTTCCATGCCTGCTGAGTGCAGGATGTGCTGTGCTACTGCTGGAAATCTTCCAGCTTTGGCAGCTTCAGAGATTTAAATAAAATCTCTCTCCAGGACCCACACCTCCCACACATAATGTAGCACCTCAAATTTCTTCACAAACTTTGGTCACCTTGTCCCAGTCCATCAGGAGTGGCCCCCCCCCCCAATAGGTTAAGGGCAGAACGACGTGGAGAGGTGGGCAGTAAGGCTTACTGAAATTTAGGCTAAGTCTGACCCCATAGATGTTGTGGTTTATGGCTTCTACTGATGGCTTTAGGGAGAGAAATATAATTTTTTTTGAGTTCACATATACCTTTTGATGTTAACAGAAATTTTCCCTCTTTCCATATGCCAAAATCCTTGCACCAGAATTCCCCACTGGAGACCGAAGGCAGCAATGAGCATGTTGAAACCAACACTGCTGAATCCATATTTCTTCAGAAAGGTCATCAGGAAACCAAATCCAACAAATATCATCACATGGACATCCTGAAAGTCTGAAGGGAAAACACATCAATGTAGAGACTGTGAAGAGTGACTCAGAAGGGTAAAAATCTGGGGACAAAGGGTCATGCATGTGATCCATTCTTCCCACTTCATGACCAGTCTACCAGCTGAAAATGGAATGTCTGGAAAATGCCACACCTAATTATTCATTATATTGATTCCTAAATCATTATGGAAAGCCACTGGATCTCTATGCTTGCAAATTTACTTGTGTCTGGCACTGTCCTCTCTTTGTGAAGCTACCTGGAACATCATTACAGCTTCATGTCCTTATGGAAAAGTTATGTGCCCCTTCCAATCAAGGTGGTCAGAGCCAGTGTGTTCTGACTGGCTCCAAAATGGTACATGGGATTTGCTTGGGTGAGTGCTACATGTCCCAGGGCAAAGGAATGCTTTAGATCCCTAAAAATTACTGCCCAAGACATTGATCTTTTTACATGGATAAAAGAAAACTTAATTTTAAGGCAAAGTTTAAATTAAAAAATTAGTATAGTGAATCAGCATACCATTATCTTCCTTCAAATATTTAGGGATTTTTTGAAATATGAGTTTTGTTAAAATATGGTTAGTTATTTTTCTATGTTTTAGAGTTATTACTTTAATTTTCTTTTTATGGTTTTAATACAAACTGAGTCTATCACCACAACATGGATACTTTATATTTTAATTTTTTTTTTACCTTCAAGCTTTATGTGATTTAATTGACTCTAAACCAGGCAGGTTTGAGTCCTGTAATTGCAATTTTTTTCTGATTTTACTGTTCGTAAGAACCTCCAGCATAGAGAGACCGTTTTAAAAAAAAAATATTTCATTGCTCTTGCATGCCATTAAGCATGAAAAACTTGAGCTGGTTAGTGTAAATTTGGCTTGAAGTTGCAATTCCCACTACTTGAAGCATTCCACAGTTTTGCATTACCAGGCCTAGCCAAAAGAGGGCCCAGAAGTATAAGAAGTTACTGGGATTCAGAATAAACTCTTTTATATTTGCATTGTCATGTTCCAGCCTGGCCCTAGCACTGAAATAAGCAGTAAGAGCCTTTACTTTGCATTTAAGAAACAGCCTCGTTGGTTGGTTTGAGATTAGATTATAAACGTTTAGGTCCCTTCCAACCCAGGCCATTCTGTGATTCTATGGAAATGCAGGTGGTTCACAAACACCTCCAACCCTTTTTCTTTCTCTTCAGGCTGGACATTTTAAAGTTGTCTAAACTTATTCACAGAAATGGTGAATAAAGTCCTGGTTAAAACTAGGTTAATTCGTGTGTGTTGAGGACAAATTCCTTCTAGTTTAGCCTGTACCTTGAACTTTAACTATCTTTCATGCATGATTTTAAAGAGTAGGTCTGGAGTGACTTTAAATGATGAAGAAAACAGCGTAATTTGAACGGAACTGTTTCAGTAACTAGTGGAGTTTAACAAAGCATAGCACTTCTGGAAGAGAGGAAAATAAAGATTGGGAAAAACACTCCAGCAGATCCTGAACAAAGCCACTACACAGAATTCTGCAAGGCTGACCAAGACCAGCATATTATCTCCACTGCAAGGTGGTCAGTCTCAACACAAAGATGCTTCTGACATACTCCAGAGCTGATCTTGCTTGACCTAAAGTTGTAAACCATAGAACTGTGAACAAGAGGGATGCATAAGTTTTCCTAAGCCATGAGTCATGGATGCTCACAGGACAATGCAAACAGGATGCCAATGCAAAAGAAATCCTCTTGCAGTGCTCTAAGAACCATCACACCCCCTTGTTCTCCCATTCCAGTGGCACAACACAGCTGAAATTGTCCATCTAATTTGCAATGCCTGTACTTTTATCCACTAGAAACACATAAATTGCAAAGCTATGCTTTTGGAATGATCTCAGCTCAGCCCTCCTTAGCTGAGTGCAAAGTTATGCTGATCCTCCACTACTATTTTCATTTTTCTTCTGTCCAAAACCACTGAAACAGCTTGAATTCATGGTGCTAAGGTGTCTAAGGCATACAGAATCAGGCCTTGCACTGCAGTCCTGAGAATACAAATTACCTTCTGGATGAAAGAACTAAGTCTCTGTGGTACAGACAGGTTAACATCCTAAGGCATAGCATGGGAAGCAGTTTGATCCCATCCCTTTAGGGACTCAGGGGAAGTCCTGGCTCAAGACATTTCCTAATACACCTATACAACTATAGCATTAAATTTCTGCCAAGTCCCTAGGCAAACTGCACTTTTTTCTCCACTTTGTACAGGTAAATTTGAGAGTAAGGGGTCCTAAAGTGAAAATATAGGTATTGTGAAAATCTACTTTTATTCCCATTCTTTGTTGGAAATGACCTCTGTGAGGCCAGCATCTAAAAATTCAACATGACATTGGTGGTATTTGCTTGGTTTATGTCTCTACTGGTAATCTGAACAGCCTGGCCAAAAGAAATATATGTTCTTCTCTCCTAAAACAGTGTTCCCAGCTTAAGAGTAGCCCCTTATCCATGCTATGCCTAAAGCCATGCCTGGCAGGAGGTCAAGGGGCCAGTTTGCAGGAGCCCAAACCATTCCAGAAGGCTGCTCACAGGTCAATAGTGTGGGCAGCTGAGGGACAAGTGTGCAGGAATAGCAGTCAAAGACTGCCTGTGCAGGGAGACGTGGGAGACAGCAGGAAATTCCTCCCACACTTTTTAGACACTGATATTAATGAAGAAATAAGCATGGGTGATCTCTAACTGGGTAGGTTACATTTAAAAATCTATATTGTAGTGTTAGTACATTTTCATGTGCTGTCAAATTACTCATGTGTGTTTTGGCATCATTTTTGCCTAGGCCAACAATCACCTCCTGGGTGACAGTGGACCAAGAGTAATTCCCAATACACTGTTTATACAAGGCCACCTAATAAAGGAACTTGGACAGTTCAATACAATTGGGATAGTTTAATATGACACCAGCTAAGAGAGCGGCATTTGTTCAGCCTGGAGAAGAGAAGGCTCTGGGGAGACCTTAAAGCACCTTCTAGTACTTAAAGGGGGCTTATAAAAAAGTGGGAGAGTGACTTCTTAAATGGGCAGATAAAGATAGAGCAAGAGGGAACAGTTTTAAATTAAAAGAGGAGAGATTTATATTGGGTATTAGGAAGAAATTCTTCCCTGTGAGGGTGCTGAGGCCCTGGCACAGGTTGCCCAGAGAAGCTGGGGCTGCACCATCCCTAGAAGTATCCAGGGCCAGGTGGGACAGGGCTTGGAGCAACCTGGCATAGTGGAAGGTGTCCCTGCCCATGGCAGGGGGTTGGAATGAGATGATTTTTAAGGTCCATTCCAACCCAAACTTTCCTTTGGCTCTATGAACATCATTGACATGCCCAAACTGTGTCACGGAGAGCGGGCTCTGGCACAGCCCAAGGTACCATAGCTCAGGGATACTGCCACATCTCAGTGGAGCTAACCTAAATGTGAGTAACTAGCCCCTGATGTCCACCAGCAGCCTTGCATCTGGAGCTGAATAATGCCCTCATTTGCTGTTCTCTGACCCAGACAATGCTCTCTGGGAGAATATAAAACACAAGATTACTCCAGCCTCAGATCACATGCCCCTGTAACAGCTACTGAAAGGACAGTTAGGATGAGATAAAAAGAAGGTTCAAAATTACAAAATTACATTCAAAATTACACAGGTGCTCCCTGCAGGCAGGGAGTTCAGTACTCTAGGATCCTCATCAAGCACATTTCAATCAGGGCTTCAAGTCATTGAGGCCTCAGAGCCAAAAAACTGAACAACAAACCTTCAATACTGCCAGGAAAACACAGTTTGCAGCTCTGCAAACTTTGTTTTCTATTAATTCACAGTAGTCTTATCTTTGCATGAGAGAAGTGAGTAACTACTTCTCAGGCCAAAAGCTTTTTCTGATCTTCACCAAGAATTTGCAGAGCAACAAATCAACAGAAATATTTTTAGGCTAAACCATTACTGCCTAATGGAGCCACTTCTTCGAAAGATAACAGGGGATTATCCACCTTGTCACCAAAACTATGGCCCTTTTTGGAGTCCAGATTTCACAAACATTTTATAGTAATGATGCATATACATCTCAGTTTGCCTGTTTTCTTAAGACACCTTTTTCAAACCTCGATGGTAGTAATGAATGTTTTATTAATTTTAATTATTCAATACATTAATCAGGATAGAAGGTCTGGTAAGAAACACCCCCATCTGTCTCTGGAAAATGCTGGGCTCTTTCAAAGCAATACAGAGTTCTCCAAGTCTTAACCTGCTGTGCAAATACTAGAACTATTTCTCAGGCTCTTCTCTCCCAGAAAAGCAAACTTCTCAGCAGTGAGGTGCTTGTGGAATTTTGTATCTGCTCAGTTTGGATTTGTCTTTGAAGCCTGCTTCTTTCACACCTCAGAAAAACATCTTTGCCGCAAAGCACAGCTTTTTTTTCCAGCTTTATCAGTAGGTCTCATAAGTTATTCAGAAATCTTGCTTAGGATCAGTTTAAAGAAATTTCAGCTTCTATAAATCTTAGACAGAAGTACTTACGTGGGTATAACCTTGCAGAAGGATCTGGGTCATAATCCACAAATATCCCATACAAAACAATGACAATCACTTCCAGAAGAAGCGCCAGGATCGAGAACTTGAACTTCATGTTGGTGTCAAAGTCTGGAGGCATTGCTGGAGACCAGGTGGCTGTGAGAGCTTGATAATGGGTGTTTGCCTTCAGAGGAGCTGGCTAATTCCGTGGATCTGGGTGATATAGTAAAAAAAAAAAAAAAAAGAAACAGAGACGTGGACACACTGTCCCACCCACTATGGGAGGGAAAAAGTATACAGGTCAATATAGTGATTTCGATTTCCCAGGGTACTTCTGTCTGTTGGCTTGTATGTGGGTTTTTTTTCCAGTTTGTAATACAAACCAGCTCATTCGGCCACAGTTGTACTTCTCACTGCCTATATGTATTTTAAAAAGGAAATAGCCTTCAAGAAAATCTCACAGAGCCTGGTTTGCTGCACATAGTAAGGAGCAGTGACCCTCAATTGTGTTCCCTGTAGTCAAGAATATTTTCAATATTTTCAATATTTTCTTCTTCCAAAAAGTAAATAATCTTGCATTGCAAATAAAACATGGAAAATCACCTCTCTTCATAAAGGTTGTGATAAGCAAAGATAATGTCTTTCAACAACCTGAAGACATATTTTTTTTATTTTACAGTGAAGTACTCATTCTCAGAGCACAAGTTCTCATTGTAAACTTTTATTTAAAAAGGAAATTATTTGCATAATGTACTTCTTTAAATGTAAAAAGGATATTCATAGTTGTTAAAAAGGAAAGCTGCAATTACTAAAAAGAGGAATCTGAAGAGAGCAACTCCATTTTTCATTTTTAACGATTGCTTTTTTTTTTAACATTCCCCTTAGCTCAAACAATGGAAATAGGTCAGAGACCAAATCTATTACATGGTTTAAAAAGCTTATTTTGTAAACTTTCTCACAAATGGGGGAGAAAATTAAATTTCACATAGTTTACTGTTGGATCATCTCTTGCTCTTGAGAGTCACATTGCTTGCCAAAATTTATTGTGAGTCCTCAAAGTTTTGTGGATAAAATATTGAATTGATGTGAGCAAATTCAGCTGTTAATCCAGTAGTCAGAGAACAGGGCGAAATTGTACATCAGGAGGTTTTATTTCAGTAAAAATTGTATCTATTAAAAAGATGGATGATACTGTAGTAGCTGAGTAATTGGTCATGAAGAAGTAGCACCAGGGTACAGCAACAAAATACTGTGTCAGTCCTTGGGTATAAAAACCAACTTAATATAGAGATGTTGGGAGATGATGCTAAGTTGAGCTGCTATCCTGGTGAAATACTGCTGGAAAACTGCTCACATGCTATGACATTTGAAAAACTCAGTTATTTTTTTAAGGTACTTCTATTCTGGTAAAAGGGCAGTGCTGCGACCTCTTCTCTGTTCCTAAGTCCAATTAAAAATTCCCTAATATAAAGGTAGAGTTAGGCCATTATGCAAACAAAGTTTAAAGTTATCAAGGCTTTTTCTCCCTGAAAATGAGTCTGTGCATTTGGAAGGGAAAACAAAGTATTTATCGAGAAAACACTCATCTATCACATAATCAAGCCTGCAAGTGGCCAAGCTAAAATAAGCACATATGTGTTTTTTCCTTCATAGCAACTGTATTTCATCTGAGCAGCCCAAAGAGAGGAAACAGAGCTTTGTTAAAAAGCTATCACTCATCCTTACTGCAGCACAGGATAGGACACACAGCCAGCTTTGATTGTGAGGACCTGTGAGCTCCTACATTTGCTCAGGAGAAGATTAAAAAAGGACAAAGTCATGACAAAAGTTTTCTTTTTTTTTACTCATAGTTCAGCCACGAATATCCTGTGTATTCATTGCATAAAGGTTTTCCTAGTGAAGATCTCACATGGCATACATGCAATCCTTATTGCATGTTAAGATGTTTTAGGGGTGCAGAAAATTTCCTTGCTGAAATCTTATCAGGAGAAGAGCCTTTCAATAGTGTTCAGAATTTAAAATGGGTCAACTCCATTCAATCAGGGCTTTTTCTGAGGTTATTATTTTATGTATTAAATCTCATGTAGGTATGTACACAGACAGAGACTCACAATCTGTATTGGAAGAGTATTCATCCATGTCTTTTTACCTTTTTCATTGGCCAGGAAGAATAACTTAGCTATTTTCCCAGTGAGGTGAACTAATGCCCAGCAGCCACAGAATAGCCCCTGGACATGTACAGGTGATTTACACACAAATAGAGATACTGAAGAAATTATATTCCAATAATTATGCACTCTAATATTTGTTCTTCTAAATAAATGAAACATTTCTCTCTCACCACTAACAAGGTCGAATCTGTCACAAATTATCTTCAGATATTTCCAACTTTAAGCTAAAAGGACTGACAACACAAATTGCCAGGAGGAAGGTGCTTTATCCAAGGGGTGGAGCTGGACTATTTTCCTCACTGGACCTTTTGGGAAAACCCAGTTTGGCCTGACTTACTGCCTCAGGTTTTACTTGCTGAGATGGGCTTTGGCCTGTGTCATATTTAGGTCTGGGCATTGCTTCAGGAAATGACAGGTGCTTTGGATATTCTCCTCAAGGCTCTGCAAGGGAAGAATTGTGACCATCCATACCCTGGGTACGTATACACACCGTCACACCATCTGTGGAGAGTATGGAATGTCTGTCCTGTTAAATCATGAAAGCAAGGTCTGGATCTTTCTGCCCTACATCACAGTGGAAACTTTGTACATAGGAGGTCCTACATTTTGGTCTGATGTATTTCCCAGCAGAGGCAACTGCCACATCAGTGGCTGTCTGTCATTCCCATTTTTTCCTGATTGCCTTGTTTCTGACACAGGCTTTCCACATGATAAGGAACAGCCGCCTCCAACATCTCCTGCCAAATGTCTTTGTGTGTCCACCCAGCTGCTGCATAGGGCAATCAAAATGCACACAACTTGAACTGTTCCTCTTTAGGAAATTTTCTTATGTCTCGTTATTTGCTTTATCCCAATCCTGGTGGCTATTAATGCAAAGGAAGGAGGGAGGGCATTTGACAAATATTGTTGCACACCTGGATCTACTAAATAACTTTACATATTTGTCATTTAAATAGCTGTAGGATTTTTTTAATCCAGCTTTCCATCTAAATAGGACGTTGGTGACATATCACAAACTTTATGTAAATAAATGTGAACAGTTATGGCAGAGTTTTGAGCTTCTGAAATGATAAAAATAAGAAATAAAGGGGTTGCTTGGGCAGTATCTCACCTAAAGAATGAGAAAGAATGTGCATTTAATAATCTTCTTACAGAATGCTCTCAAGCATCATTAGGAGTGGCATTCAACTGACCAGATACACTCTGTGCATTTCTGTGCCTGGTCTAACCTGCAATGTTTTCCTTTTAAATCACAGACCCATGGAATGATTAAGGCTGGAAAAGACCTCTAAGATCACAAAGTCCTACCATTAACTTCCAGGTTCACCACTAGACCAGCACCACCAACTATACTCCCTCAGCACCATATCTGCAAGTGTTTTCTATTTATTTTCCAGAATAAATAGAAACTTCCAAGAACAATTGTTTTCATGGTAAAGGAAGTTACCTAAAACACCTGGCTAAATAGGCCGGGTGAAGGGAAGCCCCCTTTTTGGTCATTTTTGTTGGCTGACACAGGTTCAAATCAGGTCCAGGAGGTCTCCTAGAAGAGGCTGATGTTATTTAAGACTCTGAGCTCAGTTCACTGAAGTCTGAGCTACAAGGAATCCTCAGTCAATGTGGGTTTAGAAAGCGTGACTTGGGTGCACATTAATCTTTGATTTTCTTCCTTCGTGTGTGCTCTTCTTGTAGACACAGCTGTGGAGACCAGGGAGGTGGAATAAGGTTCATCTTGCCTCCACGCTGGGACAGAAATATTTCTTAGATCTTCTGAACTTTGAGCTAAGTTTTTTTTGAGAACGTGGACATTTATCCCATTTCTGTAGTGTTGCGGAAGAAACATTTTCTTCATTAAACATTAACCTCAATTCTTCGAGTCAGCAGACCCCTCAAGTTTAAAGCTCAGCCAAGAAAATGCAGTTTGTCCATGCAGTCCTTAAATAAACTACTTCACATTAAAGAGAGAAGTAACATTCAGTGGTTTTTCTGACTCCTTAGATAGCAACAATAAGATGACAGAATGGGTCAGGCTGGAAGGGAGCGCAGTGGCTCATCTGGTCCCTCCTCCTTGCTCAAGTAGGGTCATCCCAGAGCAGAGGGCACAGGAGTGCACCCAGTCAGTTCTGGAGTATCTCCAATGAGGGAGACTCCACAGCCTCTCTGGACAACCCATTCCAGTCTTTGTCACTGCACAGGAAAGAAGTTCTGCCTTCTGTTCAGGTGGAACTTTCTGTGCATCAGTTCCTACCCACTGCCCCTTTGTCTTGACTGGATCTAAATCACCCCCACCAGCCTCTTTGCTGATTTCTTGTAAATGTGGGTTGCTATTGCAGTGTCTTTTTCTAAAATAAATGTGTTTTATTTTTCCATTTGAAATCTCACAGACTTTGTTCTCTAAGATCTTTCTTGATTGCTAGAAAGTATTTTTAATCTTTCTAATACACAAAGAACATAAATAGAAGGTAACACTAGAAGGAATGAGCCTTTTTCCTTCCTCTAAATAGAATAGGTCAAATAATTACATCCCATTTGGTTATGTTCAGCTAAAGCATGACTTGTTGAAGAGGAGCATATTTCACTTAAAAATTTCACTCTTTCATTTCTGCTCTTATTGCATGCGTGTTGCAAAGCAGGAGTTAAATGCTGAAATAGAAGCTTTTGGTGGAGGTGTATACCAAAGTTGCAGGAAAGCTGTTTACTTGAGATAACAGGGTTCTGCTCCCTTCTGCAAGGGCCAGTGGGCCTGTCTGAACTGCTGTTGTGATAAAAAGGAACCTCAGCTAAGATGGATGCTTTGCATAACACCTAGGAGCTCTACCTACTATTTTATGAAAGCAGTAAGAAATAATAACAATTAGATGTCTGTGTTTCAGTCTCAGGTGGTGTGAGTGGTGAATCATGTATTTTTGTTGACTTTTCTTATATTAATGTGTTTTTCTTGCTTCCCATGAGTCCCCCACATTTACTTGTAACAGGGCACTTGATGTGGCTGCTCCTGCCAACGTGAAATCCCTCACAGCCTGATTCTAAAGGCAAGAAGGTCTTAAGCTTCTGAAAAAGCACAATGAGATGACTTTTGAATCATGGCAGTGAATTATCTCAATTGACTTTCCTTACAGAGGACTGTCTGAAGGTGGAAACCTCTAGGTTTCAAAATCCACTCCGTAGCTGTGAGTACACCTGGATTTGTGTTCACTCTTTGCATTATGTCAGAAGAACACTAGGAAAGGACACTTGTAAAGGAAGGTGAAGACAATTGCGTTGAGTCTTGGATATTAGTAAGAAATTCTTCCCTATGAGGGTGGTGAGGACCTGGCACAGGTTACCCAGAGAAGATGTGGCTGCCACCTTCCTGGAAGTGTCCAAGGCCAGGTTGGATGGGGCTTGGAGTAACCTGGGATAGTGGAAGGTGTCCCTGTCCATGGGAAGGGCTTGGAAAAGGATGTTATTTTAGGTCACTCCCAATCCACACCATTCTGTGATTCTATGATTCCATAAGTCTTTTGTTCCTCAGTGGCCTTTCATGATGCATTCCTTAATTAGATCAGCAGACACAAGCACAGGTCAATCTGAGCAATCCCAGAAAACCTCCTGCTAAGTGTGGTTCTTCCATCATTTATACAATCATCAGCCTCTGGAGGCTGAGCTCGGATGTTCTCCATGGTACAGCATCACGCTGTGGTTTAGTGGTAGCATGAAATGGCTGGTCTGATCCACACAAGGATTTGTCAAGCCAGAGGGAGACAGTAAATACCAAATTTCTATGACTCAGTGAGTGCTGTAAACTCTGGGCCACAGCACAAGTTAAACCCCAACATAAACGTGCATTTCGTACATGTTTTCACCCTGACCCACAAATTCTAATCATTTTGACCTTGGCACAAGTTACAATGTGGGTAGAACAATTAGTACATAACAAATTCCTATAAGAAACTCCCATATTGTTTGTTTTTCCTGTGTACAACTAACATCTCCTCCAGCTGGCTGAGGAGGTTAGGCAAGTGGGGACTTCTTTGCAGCTTGAATACTGACCTGATGGAAGACATGATTTGTCACTTTCATAATTAATTTACATGACTGTTTTTTAATTGTCAGGAAGTAGGTGCTAAATCACTGAATATCCCGAAGTAGTCCTGTGCTATTGAACTGACAAGATAAATTTATTATTTCCTCACAATGGGCCAAGGACAAATTCAATGAACAACTACAACTCAACTTACTATCTAAAATACAACGCCCCTTCCGGGACAAGCCAACACAGGAGGTACTACAATGAATTGAGAGCAAATAAGTATGAGTATGGAAGGAAAAATTACCTCGGTGGAAAAATCCAGTCTCTGAAATGTTCATTCCAAGCTGTGAAAGGTACAATCTTTTGTGCTATAGCTCATTAGATGCTACATTATCCTTAGATACTTCTCATTTACCTCTAAAGCATGCATAGAGTGTTAAAAAACTCATGCAAAGCTGGATAAAAATCTTTACACTGGTTTGCACAACTGATCTGTTTAGATCTGCAAAGACTCTTAGTGCAAGGCCTCTGGAATAACCTAGGATCCAAAGATTGAAGTTTGGTTTACGACACGTTATGGTTAATATTGTGTCAAAATGGCCTGGATTGGTTTTCTGTTTCTAATGTACCCATCCTTATGTTTATTGATTACAGAAAGGATAGTCCAAAGCTCATCTAGGAGGCAGGGCAAAAAGCAAGACCAGAAACAGACTGAGCCAAAATGATGCTCCTGGGCCATGGGCAGGTGGTAAGAGAGGCTTCAAGGAGGCTAAAACCTCCTCAATGCTCATTATTAAATACTAGGCTTGGTGATTGTTGATATTTCTGGCTATTTTTACCTGCTGAACAAATTTCCACATCTTTGGGTGGCTTCTTCCTTATCACAAGGTTTGTCTCCCTGCCTTCACACTCTACAACTTGTTTTCATTTTACCTTTCCCCTCCAGATTCTTTACACACTTCTTTTCCATTGCCATTTTTCTCCTTTCCCATTTATAAGTTGATTTCCTCATGAACACTGAGACACTGCTATCCATGGAAGAAGCATAATCACTGCTTCCAACACCTAATTTATTGACTGACATTTTTTACCTCTTCACTCACCCAGCATTTGTCTCTTCAGGAGCATGGAATTTTAGGTCATTGAGGACTTTTCCTGCAATTGTAGGTTACCACATAATACCTTCAAGAAATATTTTGCTCTCTGTAAAATTTTTATGTCCTTCTTCATTCAGGTGGAAGGCTGCTGATGACCTTTCCAGTTCTAATGCTTAGAAACTGACTTTCTTCACTAAATTTCTTAATGAAGCATATATGTGTGTGTATATATATCTCTTGGTTTTGTGCTGAAAATAAAGAATAAAATGCAAGATGATGAGAAATATCTTCTGCCATAAGAAATAGTGGCATCTGCACAGGAAACACTCCTAGAAAAAAGCATCAAATTAAGAGTCTCTTTTAGGAGACATTTTCAGGTATGTTGTTGGGTGAGAGTCGAAAATCACCTCCATCATCTGACCGGAGTTGCACAGCCACATTTACATAAGAGGTGTATCCATTCTTGCTTTCAATTTACTGAAATTCTGTAATTTCTGTGCTTCAGAAGCAGTAGCGCTCAGAAAATGTCCCTCAATGTGTCAGTCCTGTGCAAAAATCACAAGGGCTACAGTTCCATTTTTGCCAAAATAAGCCTCTTTTGACCCTTCAGCAATCAGTCGGTGGGAAACTTATCATATGTGCCTGCACAAAGAATGCTGTATATCACTAAATAAAAATAACACATTTAATAGAAGATAAAACTTCCTTTGTTATCTTTAGTGTAGTTTTCTGGAATTTTTTTACATTGGGAAAAGACTTTTTAAAGAAGATAGATGAATGGTTTTGAATGCCCTAAGAAAACCCTGTTGGTTTAAAGTCAGTGCTTGAAATAAAAAATCTTCTGGTTCATTCAACAAAATAAATAAAAGCCATGATTTGATTTTCATGTGGCATCCAGGACTTTCCTCTTTTACTTTCAGCACTTCATGGACCAGTGGGAGAAGAGAAGAAAGCAGAGGAGTGTTAATGATGCAAAACATCAAGTGAAAAGCACAATTTGATTTCAGACGGTCATTTCTGTGGAGAAAAAAACCCAAGAATCTGATGATAATTTTAAAGAGTAATTTCCAGTTACATGTGTTGAGCCTTGGGCTTTCCATCAATAACCAAATTAATATTTAACTTGGCTCTTTTGCATGCCAGTTTGCTACCTCAACTTTTCCTAAAATTTGCCTTTCTTCCAGCATTGTTATTGATGCTGGTGGCAGAGTATCTGTCAGTCCTGGGGAGCAGTCTGAGGACCCCAGAGCAGAGGGTTGAGCCCAGTGACCAGCCCAGGAACCTCAGACGTCACCAGTGGGTTGGGAGGGAGTGTCACATCCTCGCTTCTATCTCCCAGTGCCCCCTGTCTCCTTTGGCTTGTGGTTAAACTGAGATATAATTATGCTGGAGGTGTGGCTATCAACTGTGATATTATCATTTGCAGGACCTAGAGCTTTGTGGCCTCTTTCTCAGCGTTCACTAATTAATCTTCCTTGCCCCTACAGTGTGAGTTTATCTCTGCCTTGCAGTTGGTGAGGCTGAAGCTCACAGGTCAAATGTCTTGCTTGGGGGTTAAAAGTCTTGCTCACAGCCTAGAGTGGAGACAGGAGCTGTCAAGAAAGTTTTTAATTAGAGAGTCCATCTCCTGTTTTTCACAGTATAACCATGGCCTTTACATTAGAGGAATCCCATTTTTGGCAGCTTTTCCTGGAGTGATGGGAGCAGCCCAGGGGTGGGGAACATCTTTTCCTGTCCCTGCTCTAATGGACCTTTTCTGCTTGGGCTTGCTCAAACATCTTGCCATGATTTTATTTTATGGGAATAAATTGGATATTCTGACAATAAAAATTTTAAATGTCGTGTGAAGGTTTCCAGCCCTTGCTTTCTATTTAGTATGAGGTCTTGAGGGAGTAGCCTCAAGTTGTGCCAGGGAAGATTTAGATAGGGTATTCAGGAAAATTTCTCCATGGAATGGGTTGTCAGACATTGGAATGGGCAGTTCTGGGAAGTGGTGATGTCACCAACCCAGAAGGTGTTTAAATGGCATGTGGAAGTGGCACTTGAGGTCGTGGTTTAATGGTGAAGGTGTTTTCTGACCTTAATGATTCTGTAATTTCATGTTAACCTGTTGGTGAGATTTGTCAAGAACAAGAGTGAGGCTAGTTTTGTGGAAGATTTGCTCTAACATAGCAATAGATGGAGAAAAACAGGGGTGATACTGGCCCATGACACTCAGCAAGACATTGGGATACTGAAAGTGATGACCTTCCCTTTGGTTTAGCCCAGAGGCCAAATTTGGTAATGGAACTGCTGCCATTGGGGCATTTTAAATATCAAAAATATTCTTTTTTCCAAAACTGTCATACTGTTAAGTTACTTCATAACCTTTGTTCAAAATTGTTTTTAAGGCCCTTGTTATGCGAGTTAACAGCTGAAGAGCTCTTACACCCCTCTCCACAGATAAGGCTTAGACTTGTTCTGTAGTAGTTGCTCATATCATCTCTCAGCACATGTGCTCCTTGTGAACCATAAATTTGCTTCTTGCCTGGACTGACACCTAAAAGGTAGCACAATTCAACACAAACTGAAAAGCACATCTTAGTATCAAAAATGAAGCCACTGTCAAGACATCAGTATGAAAAATAACTTTGTGAAAATACAGGCAAGTAATGGAGGGAAAAGTCATTTGACATGCTGGATCTCAGCAAATGTCAAATTTCTTTTACCCCATCTGTGTGTGATAAACCCATATTCAGCAGCATCTCAGCTTTCACAGGGACATGTACAAAAAAGTGAAGTATCCCAAGCACTCCTTGATGCTAGCTCTGAGAAACAGAAGCACACAGGCAGCATTTCCAGCATTTCATCTCACCTCCTATTTGTTCTATTCCACATCAGTAGGGAAGCAGAATCTTTTGAAATTTCGTACAAAAGCACAAAGGTTGTGCCTGGATACCCTGCAGTAACCCAGAAGGGTGTCTGTTGCTCCAGGGTAGCACTTCAAGTTGTAGGAGATCCTTTCCAGCTCCTGCTGCTGCCATGCTCAAACATCATAGCTGGATATCCAGAGCATTGAAACTTGGCTCTCTGGGGAGGGAGCTCTATCAGAAATCTCTGATAATAAATTAATTCCTTGTTAAATATTCATTGGCCCAGATAAAGGGGAAGGAAAGAGGAAAAACTTGGAAAATAACCCATAAAACACCTGAGAGTTTTGCCAAAATGATGCATCCCTCCATAAGAGTACTGGGGTTTTACAGGTTAGTGTTTTCTGAGGAAAACACAGGTTTTTTTAGGAAATTTTCACCAGCATTACACTCCCTAAAAATCATATAATCAAGGTTTAGGTTGGAAGGGAGATAAAAGATCATTTTGTTCCACTCCCTGCCATGGGCAGGGACAACTTCCACTATCCCAGGGTGCTCCAAGCTCCATCCAACGCGGCCTTGAACACTGCCAGGGATGGGGCAGCCACAGCTTCTCTGGGTAACCTGTGCCAGGGCCTCACCACCCTCAAAGCAGAGAATTTCTTCCTAATATCCAACCTAACCCTGCCCTCTCTCAGTTTGAAGCCATTTGCCCTTGTCCTACTGTTCCATGCCATTGTAAAAAGTCTCTCTCCAGCTTCTTTGGAGCCTTGCACGGTGGCAGTGGTCATGAAGGTGAAACTGAGCTTCAGGAAGGTACAAAATCAAGGCTACCAGAATTAATTTATGTCCTGGAAACCATACATTTCCCTAATTCGACACTCTCAATTGTTTTAATATGATGGTTATTTGACTAGCAGAAACAAGATGAAAGAATAGAGGGGAGGAAACCACTGCCAAACTGTTTCTATATGTTTTAATTATTTATTGAGCCAATATTAGCTAAGCATCTTTGTTTAAGCAAGAATAAGCCCAGAACTTTAATATCTAAAAAAAAGGAGATATCCAGGCCAGACTAGGAACAGAATTAATATCTAATAAAAGGGGATATAATTTATACAGGTAGAAAAATGAAAAAGCAATGCAGGTTCATTGTCTGGGTATGGCTCACCCTCTTGTGTCTTTATCTAGAATTGCAGTCTAGTGGAGAAAACTATTTTTACTGGGCTAAATAAGAAGGGAAAGTGGCAAGTGAGTTCTGCCCTGCTCAAGGCAGGTCTATGTGATCCAAGGGCTATGGAAAACCTGGACCCTTCCAGGGGCAGCTGGAGGCCTGGTGGGACACCCGGTGTGGTGCAAGGTTAGTGGGAAAGAACCACAGGAATAAAGTTATCATTTATCACCTTAGTTATCATTTATCAGCAGGCAGATGTGGCAGAATTTTTGGGATTAGGTCAGAGGAAAAGTTGCAGATACAACGTGGGCCTCTTATTTTGCATGTACAAAAAATTGCCTCCCTTTTTGCTTTGTACTTATTTTCCTTTCTCATCCACACTTACATGAAGTATAAAAGAACCTTAAAATATCCATAAGGAATTTTCCAAATTTAAAAAACCCACCCCTTTATTTATAAATAACTTTAATTAAAAGCTCTGTTTGTGAACTGGTGGTAGATCATATGTTTATTTAGCAGGAGGACATTCCATTATCAATCAAAAAAAACAGACGAAAATTTAGTGGCATCTAACGAATTGTGCAAAAAAACCTGAAGTGTTTTAAAAGTGGGTTTCCCATTAAAAAGAAATAAATCAGTGGCAGATCCACTGCAAGGAAAGACACAAAGTAACACATTAGTAGCTTAAAACATGATTTCTACAAAACCTAAAATAACATTAGAGGTTATTTTGAGCTACTTGTCTAATTTAAGACTGAAGTAATGCTCGGATTTCAGGTAAATTATTATTTATAGGTCAATCTGAGCAGATGCACTGGGAGTGAATACACTTTGCAGTGAGTTCTACTCTTTCCTTATAATCTCTCAGCAGCTGTGATGACACCCAGCAGGACTTTAGATGATTTGAGTGGTGCATTTGCAGCTTGCAGGACACTTCTTCTTCACCAGTGAGTGGCTACAGCCAAACAACATTTTCAGATTTTTGCAGTTTCCAAGGAGGTCTTGATACTTGCAAGGGTTGGCTGAAATAAAACAGTGAGAAGCAAACACATGAAATATTGTATGGAAACTGAGCTCTGGTTTGATGATTCTGCATTTTCCAGAAATTCCAATTGTCCATGTCTATATAAATTTTGTACTTTTGCTCTGCTATTAAAATGTCTTGAATATTATAGAATGTGGGGTGTTTTTAAGAGAATGGAGTGACTTACTGCAAAGTCCTTTGTCACAGTGGCCAGGACAGTCAGCGCATTTTGGTCCACTTCTGTAAGGCATAGCTATTTGCATTGGGTTATTTCCTCTGAAATTTGAAAGAATTACAAAAAAAAAAAAAAAATCAACATGAAACTCTGAGCCATTAACAGAAGTTTGTTATTTATTACAGTAAAAGGCATCCAGAAGTTTTTGGATAAAAACATTTTCATAAGCAGTCATGTTTTAATTTCAGATATTTATAGAATACAAAAAGAATTTATTTTAAATAAGAAGGACAATAAGGTTTAGAGAAACAAAATTAATTGATTGATTGTATATGTATAGCATTGTCTGCTAAAAAAATGCATGTGCTTCCTAGCTCTGCTTCTCTGAAAGATTTCAACTGATTGAGGTAATCATAAAATCACAGAATTACAGACTGGTTTGTGTTGGAAGGGACCTTAGAGATCACTTAGTTCCAACACCCTGTCATGGGCAGGGACACCTCCCACTAGACCAAGTTGCTCCAAACTTCAGCAAAACCCTTCTGAAATACAGCTCTTTACCTTTGTGAATATTCATTTGCTGTTGGCTTCCACTTTACATCTGATTTTCTCCTTTGTGGTCAAAATTACAGCATTTTTTGTGCCTGATGCCTGATTCTGACAGAGATAAACCCTTGTTCATTTGCTGAAATTTCCCTAATATCACTTTCAATGCAAAATAAAAGAAATACTGATATTCAGCATGCTGTTAAGCCTGCAATTCACATTGGTATTTTCAAAAGTATAAATGGTTAAAACAGATTGCAATTATTCTATCCTATAGCCAAGGATGTTTTGGAAACATATCCATAATCACCACGACTCCTAAGAAGGCAGTACGTACGCAGGGCAGTATTGGCAGACATAAAAGTACTTGTACGGGCCTGCAGGACAGTAGGAAACTCCACATCCCACCTTGTAACTGTTGTACCAGATTAGCTGTAGATTAAAAAAACAAAGACATTATTTCAGAGTCAGTTCTTGTAAAAAACCCCAAAACCTCACAAAGTGACAGAACCAGAAAATATTTTTTTTTCCTTTCATTTTTTTCTAGTTAGCTTTTAAATTCAAAGTTAAGCTGTCATAAAGAATACATAGAAAAATGAGTTTCCTCCAATTTCCAAATGTTTTTGAACACAGTTTCTGGAAGGCACTGAAGTTGAAATTCAAGTATTTTCATCATAGGTATTTTACTTTGACACTTCTTAATCATGTATTTCTATTCCTGTATAGAAAATATGTATTTATAAATTAAAGGTTTTTCTACAGACTAATATTTCCTTTTTGGACAGCTCTTCAAAAATACTGGTTCCATTGTCTCCTAATTAGATGGAAAAGAATTTTAGCTTATCGTTAATCTTTGGATCAGAGTATGGATTATAGATAATAGTTTGATGACATTGATAATTTTTTTCCTGATTATAAGTTACTCCCAGCTGGCTTAAGTGTACTCCTGTGATTCTGGTGTATCCCTGCAGTTTGTTTCAAGTCTCCATACCTGAGTGTAGCTCTCAATATTGACATTTTTTGAGATTGGTCCATATCCATACTTGAAATTGGAGGACTGACTGTACCACACTTGAATTGCATCAGCCCATGTTCTTGGGTAGGATGACAGTAACACATTCTCACCGCAGCTGACACCTGGAGTAGAAGTAAATCTATTTTATTAGGAGAGAAGCAAAGTATAGAGCAGGAGGTGCGACAGAGGGGCTGTAGCTATATGCTAAAAAATATGCCTGTGATGCCTTTCATTTTGCCCTGTGATTTTAAGGACTTGCAAAAAGTTGTCTTTCAGAGTGTTTATCTGATAAAAATGATGGTTTTGTGTTTAATAATCACAGAATCATAGAATGGTTTGGGTTGGAAGGGACTTAAAGATCATCTTGTTCCAACCTCCCTGCCATGTACAGGGACACCTTCCATCTAATAATCCTAAAAAGCTAATCTACAACAGATTAAAGTCTTGCTTATTTCTATTTCACATTAACAGGGGTCATCTGCAATCTGTCAATAACCCATCAGCTCAGGGTCTGTACTTGTCAGTACCATTAATAACTCTCCTGTCTCTTGGACTGATTTTCATCCCACACTGATTTGCCCATTTCTGAGCATTTTTGGCAGTTTTCTCACTCCACACCTGAAAGACAAAAAGGAAGAAGTATCCAGGTCACAGATAGGTTAGTGCAGCCCATGAGAAGGAAAAAAAAAACATAGGGAATGGCTTGGGTATTGAGCACTGAATGCCATGGCCCTCAACAGAAAGGAGTTGTGCTGATTTACTCTCCTGGGGCACAGAAACCACATTTCTTCAACTCTTAAAGGTTTCAGAGCACGTTATCCTGGACAGTTCTATCACACAGTCTTGATCTCCAGATGGTGCTGATTAAAAGGGTTTTTATAACATTACTACTGCTTTCCTTCATCTTTGTGTCTGAATGAATACTGCAGGGTGCACTGGACTAAATGGTATAAATCTGATTTTCAGCCCAGGTGCATCTGAGTTGTGGTGATTAAAATCAGCTGTGCTTTGAACCTGGGGAATGTTTCAGGCCTTGCTACGCAGGATTAACCACAAAGCACTGACCAGCTAATCTGCTCATGGGACAGGGATAACGAGGACTATCAGGGAAGACAGGGATGGGAGAAGTTTTGCAGATCTAGGTCTCTTTTGCCCTCCTGACTGTGAGAATCAGAAACTGCTGCTTGGGCTCCCGCTCCCTCCTTGCTCTTTCCTTCATCCAGAGTTTGTTTCTCTTCTTAGATTCAGAGAATCAGAGATAGAGTGGGTGGGAATGGACCTTGAAGGGTCACCTAGTCTAAACCCTGTGCAATGAGCAGGGACATCTTCAACACGACCAGGTTTCTTAGAGCCTCATCCAATCTGGTCTTGACACATTCAGTGATGGGGCAGCCACATCTTCTCTGGGCAACCTGTGCCAGGGCCTCACCACCCTCATCATAAATATCTTCTTCCTATATCTAATTTTAATCTACCTGCTTTTAGCTGAAAACAATTAACCCTTGTGCTATTGCAAGAGGCCCTGACAAAGTGTCTTTCCTCATTCTTATTGATCCCCTTTAAACACTAGAAGGGGCTCCAAGGTGTCTTTGGATCCTTCTCTTCTCCAGGCTGAACACCCCCAGCTTTCCCAGCCTGGATCCAGAGCAGAAGTGCTCCAGCCCTTGAAGCATCTTGCTGGCTCATGTTGAGTTTCTCATCCATGAATACCTCCAAGTCCTTCTCATCAGGCTGCTCTTAATCCCTTCATCCCACAGCTTCCTTTGATGCTGGGTTTGCCCCATCATTTCCTTTAAGGGAAAAGCAGGCTAGCTGTAATTCATAGCTCACCATCTTCAGCATGTTCCTGGCTGTGGGAATTACAGATCTCCGTATTTCATTGTGTAGCTCAAGGATCTGTTTTTCATTTTGAGACTTAACATGAGGAAAGGAGAAAGCTTTCACATTTTTATATGGAAAATCCTGGAAAAAATAACAGTGAAGGTCCCAGTTAACAGAAGTATAAGAAACAAGTTAAATTATGAGCTTCTTGTCACTTTTGTTTGGTCAACTGAACCTACACCAATAACTGGTCTCATAAATCTTGTTTAACTTAAGACATTTATGGTGGTAGAAATAACATCTCAGCCAGTAGTTTTAGGCAGTAGCTATGCTCAGGTAAAGGAAAGTATCAACTTACAGCACCTCAGTAACCACCTCTGAGGTTCACCTCAGAAATATTGGAGAAAATGATAATTTTCTTTCCTAAAGTACTTGTTTCTTTTCATTCATTAAGAAGATATTGATAAATACCTCTCATGCAAGTAACTTCATAGCAGGTATTTTACAAACATAATCCTTTTTAGGAGATTTATGAATCTGATTTCTGAACCTTAAATTCATTTATTTATGAAAAATGTCTTTTTAAAATTAGCCCCATGAAGGGAAGAGTATTTTGATAGGCAGGATCACAGAATGATTTGGGTTGGAAGCTCAATGAGCCAGCAGCTCCGAAGCCCCTGTCTTATACAGGGACACCTTCCACTAGACCAAGTTGCTCAACCAGAACAACAACAACAACAACAACAATAATAATAATCTGTACAAAATGACAGTTCATCTTCAATATGTTAACATATTAACTATACTTGCACCCCATAATTCTAAATCTCTGGGATCAGAAGGTCAGACTATATCAGGTCAGATTTCTATACAAAGGAGTCAATTATGGGTGTTTTGCACAGATGCATGTTCCTACCTGTCCATCAGAGTGGTGTAACAAAGCAGCCAGGAGAATAATTGCAGTTAGTAGATCCATTTCTACAGGGGGAAAAAACCCAAAAACAAACCCCCAAAATCCATTAGTCTCTGTTGCATACAGTTTATAGCATAATGTGATATCTGAGCAAGATACAAAACTGTTGCAAAGTAAAGCCTGCACAAAGAAGTTTATTTTAGATGATCCCGAATATGGATGTGTTGAAACTGTGCGGGGGCACCACTGCCTCCTACAGAGAGAAGACTCCACCTTGCATGGAAGCAGGGACTGTAAATAGCATAAAGTTGTGTGTTATTTGGAATAGATGGATCAGCCCCCTTTTGACTCCTTTATTCAAGATATCTTGAATTTGCAGCATTTCCTTCATGTCTGCCTCCCTGTATATAAAAAAGCCCATTAATGTGTTCAGCACTGTCACATCAGAGTCCTTCTCGAGCCTCACCCATAGTGAGATTTGGTGGGAGCACTGACCACATGGACTGTAGTCTCCATTTCTTTCCCACTTCCCTGTTTCCTCATTAAATCAGCATCATAAAGGCTCAAGAAAATGGTGGTGCTCACCCTCATGTTTCATCTAACATCTAGACATAAAGAAAATCTTCAAATATGATGTTATTAACAAATAATGTTTGCTACTGCACTCTGATTCCTGAGGCACCTCATGTCGGTGTACACAGATACTCTGAAACCCACTCATATGAGCAGGATGCTTTTTCTGCACATCAAAAGAATCAAAAGCTATATATCTTTGTATTGATGAGGATAGACACAGGGAAGAGTCTTTTTGGTTGTTAAAAAGACATGGAAAAATCCCAAGAAAGATTAGCTTTGAGCTCAGCAGGCTGCCTTAAACCACACAGGCAAGAGGGAAATAGAGATAACAAAACCCAACAAATATAAAATGCCTTAGAGCTGGCCTCTCAGAAAAATCCATGGTGTGAGCAAGACAGATCAATAGAAATCTAGGAAATTTTGCTTGATAGAGAAACTATCATTGTAAAAAAAAAAAATGTTCCCCCCTTTAGTTTAGAATCACTACCCCTTGTCCTATCAAGGCATTCAGATATTCAGTCTTTATCTTGTTTTCCTGTGATTTCATAAGGAAACAATTTGCATGAGGTAGAGGCAGAGATCTCATTGATACTAATGAAGAATAAATTCTTAAACTGCAGGGATATTTTTAGACACTGAGGAGCTGTCTTGCCCTTCCATACACACAGAAACAAAATCTTATTGGGATTTCCCAGATTAAATGCTGCAACAGGAAACATAAAATATTTCTAGATCCAGAATTAAAGTTGGTTCAATACTACTGCACATCTTCAACTGCCAGACTCTACCATCAAATCTGTCTTTTGGATTAAATGTGCTGGGCTTTACTTTCAAAGTCAAAGATGGTTGTTCCCAGATATAATTATCCTTCCCTGTCAATAGTGCTCTATGCAGTAAATCACTTCTATGCTTCTGCAAAACAAATGCCAGCAATGCACTTTTAGGCTGCTCTACTTGAAAACCTGAGGTTTCATGAAAATTTGATTGAGTGTAAAAACAAATAAAATAAACATTGATAGCTTCAAAACTGTAAACAAATTTCTACTTGAAAAATATAATATTTATGTTTAATCCTGGTGTTTCATTCCTCTGTAGAAACTTTCTCCTGCCTTCTGATACAGCTTTCAGGGCATAGCAAGTATGAAAGTTTGGCAGAGTGGGAATATTTGTCTTTTCACTTATTTTGATATGTTTTTCCTCTACCTTCTCTAAATTTACCTCTTTAAATTTCATTAAAGTAACAAATTCACTCTCCATTAAGAAAAGGTAATCAGCTTATTACATACTATAACATATATATTAGACATTTCAGCAGCATATATACCTGAAAGTTTGGACAGATAGTTAACATTTAGAGATGACAAAATTCTGAGTTCAGCTGTACTGGTGTATCCCAATACTCACGTGGTATAAATTTAACACCAAAACAATTCAAAAGACATTAGAAAAGCATTTCCCATGACTGACAACCCCATGCAAAATGGATTCTTTCATGTTCACATTTGTAGGAAAAAGCAAGTGGGTCCAAGTGTTACATTTTGATCTAAAGAAATGTGGGAATTAGACTCCAGTGAAGCAATTTTTCATCCCTACTCATGGGAGGTGTGGTTTCAGAGAAGATATGTTTTATTTTACATTCTTTCTCTGAGATATTATAAGCATAATTTTTCTTTCAATTATCACATTATCAATTATTGGTACAACTTAGCTATTAACTCCACTAAATTTTGTAGCACAATGAAAAATGAAAAAGAGACTGTATGGATAAAATTTCTAAGGCTGAAATTCAGTTTTGCATACATTACCTTCATCCACCAGAATACTCCTGTATTTGAGGAAGTGGCAGGAGAATGAAAGGCTCTCCCCAGTCCAGGGTTGTATATATATATATATACACATTTCCCCTTTTTTTTTTTCTTTGTCAATATTTATTGCTGATAAATGACATCAGCTTTGGGGCTGCCCATTCTGCAAGAAGAACTTTTCTTAAGGAACAGGTGACTGAAAATGAACCAATCCAGATGCATTGTTCTGGATTTTTTTTTTCTTGTCTCCAGGGTAAGGAAAAAGAGAAGACATAAGACCTGTCCTTTTGCAGAATTTCAACTTCTAGTCTGATCAGCAAGCTACAGTACTAATGTGTTCACAAAATAAAAGCTTGAGTTCTGAGCTGGTTTTTTTACAGTTGTGTTTCCTGTTTCTGGCAAAAATATGGGATAAATATTTTGAGGTAGAGACATAAGTGAGCATCTTCTTAGCTGTACCCAGAACAATCTGTACTGTGGGCAACACAGTGATGTTTTCTTCCAAGTGATTCCTGAACTTCCATTTGCTGAATAAAAGTTATATTCCATTAGCTCACTGAGGCTGTGGCACTGGGCATCACTTTACCAGCACATGTAATGATAGAACAAAGAGGGGTGACTTTAAACTGAAAGGGGGCAGGTTTAGAATGGATATTAGGAAGAAATTCTGGACTATGAGTGTGATGAGGCACTGCAAGAGGTGGCCCAGAGAAGCTGTGGCTGCCCTGTTCCTGGAAATGTTGAAGACAAGGTTGGATGGGGCTCTGAGTAATCTGGTCTAGTGGAAGGTGTATCTGCCCAAACGCAAGGTGATCTTTAAGGTCCCTTCCAATCCAAAGCATTCTGTGATTCTGTGAGCACCCCAGATGTTGCTCAAGATTAAGTTACTGCAGAATGGCTACAGATGTTTCACATCTTCAGTCTGGAGAGATGTGTGGCATGTGCTCTGCTCTAGGGCAGCATAAAATGGTCAGGGTTGAAATGACCTTAAAGATCTCCAAGTTCCAACTCCCTGCCATGAGCAGGGACACCTTCCACTAGTCCAGGTTGCTCCAAGCCTGTCCAACCTGGCATCACTCTGCTCATCCTTCCTTCTTGCAGAATCTTTGTTTCCACTCTCTTATAAAGTAAAATATCACAAAGGCAGCTTTTACAGATCCTCTTTGTTCAAACACAAGCCTTCTTGCTTCCTTCCATGCAGTCTGTTGTCTATTAGAAGGCATAAAGCATCTGCACATCTCCTTATTCCTTTCTTTGTTCCCTTCCTCATCCTTGCCTTTGCTGTGGTGTGTTGCACGCTGAGCACTTTTTTCACCATGCTGGGTGCAGGTTGCTGCCCATGCTGCAAGTCAATATTGCCTCACTGTTTCCAGATTTCTGCAGAATTCCTGCAGCTGCCTGCTGTTGCCAGAATTCTAATATTGTATAACCCCTGTGCTGGAAAACACAGCTGCCTTTGTTCTTTCTTTGTATAGCGGGCAGCACTCACGGGAAGTTGCCTCTGATAAGGCCTCCCATATCCTTCCATGTTCTGAGATAAGGGCACAGTTACTTTTTTATCTGAAGTGCTTGTGACAATTTTGATGAGACCAGGGTTATCACCATCAGAAAGCCTCATGAGACACCTACCATAGTTATTGACTGAATTTCTATTGACTGTGAGGAGAGGCAGTCCAGCAGCTCCAGATTCCCAATGTCCTGGGAGATACTTCCTTTTTTTACCCCATCCACCGTACTCAACAATTTTCATTCATTCACTACAGCCACCTGAGCTTTATTTGAACTGTTAAAATGAAATTATGCTACTACAAGTATTTCTTTAAAGCAAGCCCCACCTGTTTGAATAGTGAAAACAATTTGTTCTCGAAAGGATGACTGCCAGATATGCTACAATTCTTGGTCTGTGGGTGAAATAACTGGGAAGAAAGAAAAGATTAATAAAACTGACATCCGGGACCATGGCACAAAGAACAATTTAGTGTAGCAATTCCCACTTCCTCATGTGGATTACCTGAAGGGGTGGGGTAATTTAATTAAAAAATAAATTAAGAATTTATGGAGTTCTGCAAACGTATGTATATTTTTAAAGATAAATCTATGGAAAGTTCTTAAAAAACTATCACCTTGAGTGATTTGACTGTGGAAGTTCTTCTCCAGGCCTTGTGTAAACCTGAACTGCAGGAATCTGATTTATCTCAAACAATGAAGACAAAAATCCAGTTTCTTCAATTCTTTGAAGAATTGAAAAGAATTCTTCAAAGAATTCTTTGAATACTTTTGAATTCTTTGAATTCTTTGAATACTTTTACTGTAAAAGTAAAAGTAGCACTTTAGATTAAAATCCATGCAGTTCTGTGTGGTTCAGAACATTGCAGAGATCTTTTTTCTTGGCTGTCAGAACACATTGCAGACCTAATTTTATTTGGCAAAAAGGAACAGTACTGATTTCTTCCACACAACCCAACTCACCTTCCACTCTGGATTATTATTGTTATTATTGTTATTAGAGAGAGAAGCAACAGAGTCAATCAATCAAAAAGTTGCTATCAGAGTAACTGTACATAAGCTCAGTATAATGGAATAATGAAAAAAGAAATTGTTATCTGGAAACTTTTAGAGGCCTAGTCCTTCTCTTGTGCTCCCAGAAAGTGAGCTGTAAAAAATAGGCTGCTTCTTACAGATGCTTCTCTATATGTTTCTAGAAAGTTGGAAACAAGGAGATTTCATGGTTTCCTCGGGTGATGAATGTCATTCTTTTATAGTACTATTATTCCAGAGAGCTTATAAAGTCTAACATACAAAATTGCAGGAGGGATTTTGTGTATGTGTGTGAAAGTCATCTTCATGAAGCCCAAAATGGATTAGCAAATTATTCAATCAGAACAATCATACACTTCTCATATCAAAGTTCAATACATGCCTGTGTTCATGCTCTTTTCAATCTTTGCTGAAATGTGGCAAAGCTGAGCACTATAAAAAATGCACAATTGTCCTTTTTTAAGCATATAGGGATTGTTAATTCAGCTTCACTTTAGATCTAGTAAGTCACTAGAAATATTTTCTAAATCTCTGCTATGGCACATCAAGAATCTGACTCTAGAAAAGAAATCTGGGGTCAAACTCATTCCATCTCCTGGGAAAACCCAACAGTGAAAGCACTTGCATTTCAGCTCAACTTTTTCTTGCAAATAGATAAAAGACATCTCTGAAGTCATCTTTGGGAAGCAACATATCTAATATATTTAAAATGTTAGATTAGAATAAGAGAAAATATCAGATACAGGTCAATGAGAGAGATGAGCTTCATCCTTTCAATCATATTTCTCCCATAAACCAAATAAACCAATGCCTGTTGTAAGTGAATTATAACAACAGGGTGGAAGGATACACAGAGAGTGAACAGAGAACAATTCTGTGTGGAAACCATTAGAACAACACAATTTTTTTTCAGATATGTCTTTGTGAGAGTCAGGTGTAACCAAACCAAAACCCAGCTGATCCTCTAGAACAAATCCCTTATTTGAACTAAATCTGGCCAACAGGAAACAGAGCAAACAAACCATAATGACTTTTCTTAGAATTCAAACTGACTTTTGATATAGGTGATTTATTAATTTTTATTGTTACTTAAAGGAAGTGAGAATACACCCCTTCCTCTCTAACTAATAGTGAAAGACACAAAGCAATGCAGACTCAAACTATCACAGATATCTCAAATGTAATGATCATCTGGAGGCATTTATTACTCATGGATAGAACAGGTTTTATGTTCAATTTACAAGGTTAATAACTTCAGACATAGTTGTCTGAGAAATACGGGCTACACAAATTGAAGTTTTTCATGAACACCCTTTTGTATTTGCTGGAAAAAGATTTTCTGTAATTTAGCAGTAGTGACAATGTAGGTCCTTTTACTGGGAAATCTTTTAAAGAGTGTGGGTGTGAAATTAATTCCTTAAAATGCTCATATTCCTTAAATGCTTATATATAAGCATTTTAGTCTTTTCATGCATCTGGCATAAAAGTAAACCAGATTTGTTGTAGAGGTTGCAGAAAGAAGGTTGATCTTGTAATGGTGTTCAGTTGGTAAAAAATACCTTGAACCTGTTGCAATAAAAAGTAATGTTAAATAATGTTAAAATGTGTTAGGAAAACCTGATTTTCAAGTCAGTGAGTCTCACACAGAACATTCTATTGGACTGGTTGCAGTAAGTAAATGAGAAATATTTGGAACTTTGAAAAGAGGTTTTTATATAATCTCCACTTAAAATCATAGCTTGAGGAGTCATTTGGAAATTATATTGCTGATTAAATGCATTTTGACTCATAATAATTCCTGAACCAACTGCATTTGGCCACAGCCAAGCTTCTTTGTGGAGTGACTTCTCACCTTTTTTTACAGTCTGAAGCTGGAAATTACTTGATAGAACATGAACAGAAGCTACATAACCGGATGATATTTTAAATACTCATTCAAAGCATATATTGACTGAGGGGGCTTTCCACACACCTCGCTGAAGCTGAGCCTTTCCACAGCCTGACTTCCCGGAGCCATAGAGCTGCTGATGGGGAGAAAGGGAAGAGGGGGCATTTATTTGCTGGGAAAGGCCCTGAGAAAAAGTGTTGCAAAGGCAGACACAGATTCCTGGCTTCTGCATCCTGTAAATTTTTTCCCTTTAGAGAGATGTGATGTGATAGAAAATGTACACACAGTCCAGGAAAGATGAACCTAGAACACTCTGTTCTGTAATGACTGGCAGAAAATTATTGCTAAGGAAAAAATATTTCCTGATTGAAACTGATACACAACTTTTACAGCTTTCTGCTTTTGGAAAGTATCCAGTTGTTCACACGAGTATCAATGATATCTCAGTATGCATGCTTATGTTAGTGCTTTTCTATGGTCAAGTCAGGGAAAAGCAAATACAATGCTGTTCTTTATGAATCAATGAACAAAGTCTTTTGAGGTAAGTCATAAAATACAGTTGAATGATACAGTTGTCTAACTAAAAGAGGGTACCTGATGTGGCAGCAGCTCTCTGGCCACAAGAGCGAAGCACAACTTTCCCAGACATTGTCCCAGGGAAGGCTGTGAGAAGATCAGAGAAGGGAATGATAAACAATCCTTATCTTCACTTGCTGCACCTGTTGTTGTGCACATGTGGAATGTGTTATGGGGATTTGTTTACCAAAGGGTGGTTTCTTAATTGGCCAATGGTGATGGTGTTTGGATTCAAGGACCAATTGTGTCCACCTGTATCGTGACTGTCTGTAAGGGTGATGGGTTTCTTAATAAGTATAGTATAATAAAGTGATTGATCAGTCTTCTGAGAAGCATGGAGTCAATGCTAGTTATTACCTGGCTGGGGGCCTGTGGTGACAACCTGAAATGTAGATTTCTACTACATTTTCTACTTATGTCTAAGTAAGCTCTCCCACCAGAAGGAGGCAGATCTTCTAGGTTAGTGAAGACCTAAATGTCAATGTAGCAGCCCATAAAGAGACACTTGGCACCATCTCATATAAACCAAGCCACTTTTGCAGAGCTAAGGATGTTACAAGTGCATATGGAACACTTGTGCCTTTCCAGATTTTATCTGGAGTCCTGGCAGGATACCCTAGGCAATGTCAGGAAGTTGTGGACTCGCAACTGAACTAAATGCTTTGAGGAATATGAAAAGCTGAGAGAATTGGGATTGTTCACTCTGGAGAACAGAAGGCTCCAGGGAGACCTTTCAGCACCTAAAGAGGCTCCAAGAGAGCAGGAGAAGGACTTTTGGCAAGGGCATGGAGTGACAGGACAAGGGGTGATGACTTCAAACTGATGGAGGGCAGGGAGGAAGAAATGTTTCAATGTTAGGAAGAAATTCTTTACTCAGAGGGTGGTGAGGCCCTGGCACAGGCTGCCCTGAGAAGCTGTGGCTGCCCCATCCCTGGCAGTGTCCAAGGCCAGGTTGGACAGGGCTGGAGCAAACTGGGATGGTGGAAGGTATCCCTGCCCATGGCAGGGAGTTGGAATGAGATGATCTTTCAGGTCCTTTCCAACCCAAACTATTCTGTGATTCAGCAATTCTGTGATCCTGTGAATATTAATTCACTGCTATGCAGGCATTTATGAGCAACCATGAAGCTATTAATTATATCTCTGAAATGCAAATTGAGATCTAGATCCACTTTCAGATTACAATTCTATAAATACTGTGACCCAGTTCTATTCCACTCACCCAGACACTGACCTCATGAAAAGGACGTTGGATTTCACAGTGGGTGGCCCTCAGCTGTCCACAGGTTGGCATCACTGATGTCTGTGCATGTCCCCTTTCTCCTTGCCAGATGATTTACTTTCTAATGTTCTTTGATTTTAGTCTTCATTCTCACTTTTTCTTAGTTAGAGCCCATCTCTTTCCTTTCCTTTCACCCCTTTATCTCCTTTCCTAATTCCATATCCCCCTCTGAACCTAGTTTTGTTTCCAGTCTATGCAAACCATAATATTTCTGAGTGCTCCCATGGCAATCTTGTCCATATATGGCATTACTGACACAGTAAGTGTGACAGTCACTGCAACCCAAATCTGCTCTGCCATTTTCCACGTCACATTTATTGTATTTACTTTACCATACCCAGCCACTTGATGTAGTTATTCTATTTTAGCCTTGATTCTTTCAGCTGAACACAAGAAGGTTCTTATCTTTCTGTGCCAGCAGTTTGCATACTAGAGCAGCAGAATAACAGTTTCACATTTCTGAGAAATGTAAAAGTTCCCTTTTAAGGACTTTGTTACCATGAGGCCTTTTCATCTCACAGGCTTGCTTGATGGAAGTTTGAAATATTAGATGTGTTTTGCCATCAGCATAGCTTCCATGGATTTATGCATTGGTTTTTCAATAATTTGATTCACAGTTTTTCCCTGGATTAGATGAGGGCAGTAATTCAAATGCTCCCTTAGTTCCCTTTTTGGGCAGAAGTTCCATATCCATCATCCCAATTCTCTAATGACTTTTGTGTGATGATTGTCTTCATGAAGTGATGTTAAAATCACAGAATCTCAGAATTGCAAGGGACCTTAATGATCATGTAGTTCCAATAGGCAGGGATGACACCCACTAGAACAGGGTGCTTAGAGCCTCATGCAACCTTGCCTGGAACTTTGATCATGATTCAAAAATTTATTCAATTACTTCTTTAAGTATTGGAGGAGAATTTCATCAGCCTTGACTCCCCCTCTGTCATCCCACTATTCTATTGTAGTGAAAACTATTTACATGGATATTTAATGCATTTCTCTGTGTATAAAAAGGGGTTTAAATTTCACTGTTTGGATTATCTCCATGTCTGTGTGGCTTTAGAAGATAAATATAAAAAAAGTTTTTACATTGTGACATTCTCATATGACAGACCTGCAGATTTCAGTCTCACAGACCTTTTTCTTGCTGGTCCTTTGCTCTGTGGAAAGCAAACACTTTGGGTCAGTGAAGTACCACTCCCACAGAGCCAGACAGTGTTTACCAGGAAACTTGCTGTTTGCCAAAGTAATTTTTCTTTAATATTCCATATTGCACAAGCAGGACATTTTTTCATCTGCTCCAAGAATACTTTTAGTGCCAAGCAACAAATCACAAGCTCTGTTCAGGTTATCAAATAATCAAGTTAATGTATATTTACCTTAAAAGAACGAAAGAATGTCATCATCTGAGAGCCTGAGCTTTTTAGTAAATTACTACTCCTTTTCTCTCTCTCTCTCTTTCTTTCTTTCTTTCTTTCTTTCTTTCTTTCTTTCTTTTCTTTCTTTCTTTCTTTCTTTCTTTCTTTCTTTCTTTCTTTCTTTCTTTCTTCTTCTTCCTTCCTTCCTTCCTTCCTTCCTTCCTTCCTTCCTTCCTTCCTTCCTTCCTTCCTTCCTTCCTTCCTTCCTTCCTTCCTTCCTTCCTTCCTTCCTTCCTTCCTTCCTTCCTTCCTTCCTTCCTTCCTTCCTTCCTTCCTTCCTTCCTTCCTTCCTTCCTTCCTTCCTTCCTTCCTTCCTTCCTTCCTTCCTTCCTTCCTTCCTTCCTTCCTTCCTTCCTTCCTTCCTTCCTTCCTTCCTTCCTTCCTTCCTTCCTTCCTT